>NC_085843.1:37265534-37865534 GCF_035594765.1 Anolis carolinensis | reverse complement strand
ATTGAAGGGAATCCTTTCTCCCTCATTTTTACAGCTATTGGGGTGCAACTTGCAACAATGTTAAACACATTTATCACTACTAGCCCATCAAGTTTCAGAATGTTTTACTCATACACAGATTTTTGGGGAATTTTCAAATTTTTTTATAAACAACATTTTTTAAAAATAACTACAAAAACTATCTCCTTGAACTTTCTATACAATGACACAAGATATCAGGTGATCATTTCCCCCAACTTTCAGAAATATTCATACATCTACTGATTTTAGGAAAATGTTTAAAGTCTTGACAAAAACATTTTTAAAGGCACAACCATGCAGCATCTAAAATAGTTAATATGCTTCCCTATTGAGTTGGAAAGGATTCCCAAGGACCATGTATTTAGGGATTTCTTCCCAGCCCAGCACAGAGATTGACTTACTAGAAGTATCAGTCAATCCTCATCTTTGATTCTTAAGTATTTGATGCAGGCTATTTCCACGTGTCAGAATATCACCTCATAAGTACAAATTTAATGCATTTGATCTGACTTATGAGGACTAATGAAAAAATTGCACCCCCCTATATATATACTCCAGGGGCCATCCAGTCCAAACCCTTTCTGCCATACATGACAAGCACAGTTAAAGCAACCCCAACAGATGGCAATCTGGCCATTATAATAATAACAACATTAACATTAACAAGAACAAGAACAAGAACAAGAACAAGAACAAGAACAAGAACAAGAACAAGAACAAGAACAAGAACAGGAGCAGAAATCCCCCAGGAGCCATCCAGTTCAACTCCTTTCTGCCATGCAGGAAAAGCACAATCAAATTACCCCTGAGTGGTGGGAGGGAAATTTGGTTTTGGTAGCATGGAATGCGAAGGGGAAAAGATGTGGGTTGTGATGAAGGTGAGAAAAAAAGACTTTTGGTGGTGAGGGAGGTAGGGGAAAGGCTTTTGGTGGCAAATAAGCCAAGGGAAAAAGCCTTTTGGCATTGAGGGAGACATGGGGTGAGGGAGGAGCAGGAAAAAGGAGGGAAACCTTGGAGTGGGAGGAAGAGGGGAGGGGACCACTGAGTCCCTCAGTGTGCTTCGAGGAGCCCCAAGGACTCTGCAGAGCACACTTTGAGAGCCACTGCTGTACAGCATGTCTGTTCTTAAATTCTTTAATCACATGTAAAATGAATAGAATGAAATATGTGAAGCAAAGACAAAAGATCAGTTGGTCATGGCATTTATGGGATCTTTCTTTGCTAATGTGTGTGACAGGATGAAACTGTTGGATCCTAACCATGCATCTCTTCTAAACGTTTGCAGAATGAAGTCCACTTATATGAGTTTCAGACATCCTCTGCAAAATGATTTCAAACATCCATATCAAAACAGTCATTCAGATTTGAGTAGTTTCAAAGCCTTTAGGATAGATCTGTTATCAGATATCATGGGAGGGATTTTTTTTTTTTAAAAAAAGAGTCTTTCTTGATATGCACTTAGAAACCCACAGGCAGAAAGATAGCTGCACAAGAAGGAAGACACGATTCAATTAGATGCACATCTTTCATTCTCAATGTCCTCATATTGAAAGAAGCACTCATCCACTCCGTTGTGCCTACACTTTCCTCCGCCTCCCTCCTGGACAGTTGCATCACAACTCCAGATTGCTTGAACAAGCTTCCTGATAAGCCCACAGATGCTGACAGGAAGCGATGATGTTACAATAAGTGTCATAGGGAAAATGTCAACTGTATCATTATAATGAAGGTCATGTCTCCCTCACTGAGAGAGGAACAGGGGAGCTCAGGGCTCTGCACAATTTTCATGTTGTTACAAGGCAGCTGTTGACATGTGTAGCTTCCACCTTACAAGAGCGGTTGCATATAGACTGGTGAGGGAATGCCAACTGTGGAAGGTCAAGGGGATGCCTTTCCCAGCAGGAGGCACTGTGGGACATATTGCAAAACGTCTCATGA
This sequence comes from Anolis carolinensis, assembly GCF_035594765.1. Taxonomy (NCBI): domain Eukaryota; kingdom Metazoa; phylum Chordata; class Lepidosauria; order Squamata; family Anolidae; genus Anolis; species Anolis carolinensis. Next base: position 37,863,575 of record NC_085843.1, on the reverse strand, counting down.
TGACAGAAGCTCACAGCGGCTACAGTCACAATTTATCTTCGCAAATATGATTACCAGAAGATTCTGGGAGTCAACCATCTACTGTAGACTTCTACTATATGAATGAGTTAGACATACGAAATACTGGCCACAGAGAGCTATTATCTTCTCATTAGTTCACCTTCTGAAATGAAACAGGGTCTGCAAGCTTACTCAAGAGTTTTGTATTATAGTAAGACTTGTAAAAAAGATCTTATTGGTAACTAATGGATGAATCATGCTTTATTTTATTTAAATAACACAGAAGGTTTGTATATGCTACAGTTGATGAGCTATAATCTTTTCAGTGTAGGTAATGGGTGAGATTCTTATACAGCACCCACTCGGATGGCCCCATGGCCAACATAGCTTCTCTAGGCTGGTATGTGCATCTACTCCAAGCAAGATTAAGTGTGATTATAAGTTAAGCACTTTAAAAAAATCCCAAAGAGCTAACAATATTTACTGCAAATTCTCCTCTGTCTTCTAGAAACTTTGAAGATGTAAAAGCCAAAGAATGGAAGTAAAATTATTCCTATGCATTCCACAGCTAGGTCAAAGGGAGAACAAGTGAGATGATGTTCTTACCTGCTCAAATCCCAGGCTAAGGTAAATCGTCCAATGGGTGACTGGCATATGCTATGTAGCACCTTGTCATATCTAGATCTATAGTGTTTTGGTGAAACAAAAAAATCCCTTTTTGTAACAAATACCACATCCAAATAATGTGACTTCAGTCATTATGGAATTTGGTACATATGACGGGAACCACTATCTGAACATCATTGCATATGTTTGAAGTGTGAAGAGTGACTCTGTGATATATAAAATCTATTTCTCCCAAACTTGAAAAAGTAAAAAACAAACCCAGAATTAATGTAATAATTATGTTTGTCTCATATATATATATATATATATATATATATATATATATATATATATGTCTGTCTTGTGAAATGAAAATTATTTAGTAGGTGTACTGAATATTTATGCAAATTCAATATGTAGCCCCATGGATGTTTGTATAAAAGGGATTATTAAATATTTCTGGAATTGAACTAGACAGTACAAAATGTTCTTTTTTCTCACTTCACTGTCTCCACACCTTCCAATACTGCACTAACTTCAAATAGTTCAGTTGAGAATTTATCTAGACAACTATATGAAAAAAAAAATCATGGCTTATCTAATGAAATGATAGTGGCTACTGTGTAGTCCTGTTCTTCCCTGAGTCCAGAAAGCATTTTTTAAAATGACATTCATAATGGATGGAGGATAGAAATAAAGAACAAAAAGAGGGTACTAAAAACTTTGAGGAAATATGGTTTCCTATTCATGGTACAAGGCAATTTTCTCTTCAACAATCTAAATGTATTTAAAACATGCTTATGGGAGCAAAGGAGAAGATTGCAATAGCTACTATCCTCATTACCCCTCAAGCTCTATCCATACAGTAACTTAGTCACAGAAGTTCTCATTTCAAAATGGGGGGTGGCTAGATAATGTCAGCTGAAAACACGGGAGGAATCATTACAAAGAAGGGAAACCGCGAGATAAAAAGGTCCCTTTTTATCCAATTTCTGGCCAAAAGAAGTGCATCTTCACATGTGTGTGTGACCCTTCATACCAAAAAACACATGTTTTCCTCTCCCCACCCCCAGGGAGACTGCTCCAGCTGATGTCTGTTTTTAAAATGTCCAAAACAGCTTATCAGTTGTTTGGGTTGTCAAACAGGCAAACAGCTGATTTAAAGGAAGCACAAACAGAGTCATTAGTGTGAAAAATATTGTTAAATTGAGCAGTAGTAAAAAGTAGCATTCTTTTCCAAGCATGAACAGTAGATAAATCAGTAATTAAAGGGTTAAGATAGTAGAGTATGAAGATGGACAGAGGAGGTCCATTTCCAGTCAGAAGTTTGATATAACTTTCCTGAAGGTTGTCCTAACTGATAAGTTTTTTTTTTTTTTTTCGTGTCAGGAGCAACCGGAGTTGCTTCTGGAGTGAGAGAATTGGCCGTCTGCAAGGACGTTGCCCAGGGGACGCCCGGATGTTTTGATGCTTTTACCATCCTTGTGGGAGGCTTCTCTCATGTCCCCGCATGGAGCTGGAGCTGATAGAGGGAGCTCATTCACACTCTCCCCAGGTGGGATTCGAACCTGGCAGCTTTCAGGTCAGCAACCCAACCTTCAAGTCACTTAGTTGTGCATTGCCATGTTAAGTCTGCAGCATCTGTCTGTCACATGCGGGGACTGCTTGTGAGTTTTCGTATAAAATGTAAAAAAATAAAATAAAATAAAAAGGCACTCTTTGCTGAACTGATACTTATTTACCCTGTGCTCATAAATGGAGGATTACTGAGTTGTGGAGCAAAGGGAGGAGCTGGTTGGGAGATTTGTGGATGACTCCATTCCTTACCAAAACATTAACAGTTTGAACTCTATGCAACTCTTTATTTTACACTGTATGATATTAAACAGAGCTTTAATAAATAAATAGGGGCAGGGAGAAATCTGGCAGAATTTTTAAAATAAATAAATAAATAAATAAACTCTATAATGTGTGCATATACAGATCAGTACATAACTTTAAAAAAACAAAAACTTCTACTGTGTAAAGGAAGACACCCCCCCCCCCACCATGCACACATATTCTGCTATTTAGTCGCTAAGTTTCCTGCTTCTCTTATGTGACCAGTTCAGGGGTGACTTTCCCCTACTTACCATCACCCCCCCCTTAGATTTCTGTGAGAGAAGGTTGCACCCAGATTAAAAAAGCCTTCCCTCCCCACTTCAGCCCCCCTTCTTTTTCTCTCACCTGACTACTGTCTTGAAGAACTTGGGCAACAAAGGACAATGAGAAGATGAGGAGGGGAGATTGCAAGTGCAATGTTTGCGATATGTGCCACTTGCTTCAGGACAGAAGGGATTAATAAATAGGCAGAATGAGAAGGGAGGGAGCTCTGAGGAAATGTTTGTGTTGAAGAAGGGGGTGCTGGAAGAGAAAGAATGAGAGAGAAAAAGAGAGAGAAGGCAGCAGCAGAGAGGAGGAAGATGGGGGAGAGGAGAGGAGTAGTGAACGTGCTACTAGTGTAATTAAATAATACATTGCAAGTCAGATTTGGGAAAGGGGGGGACCAAGGAAAATGAAACAACTCTTCTCATCATTACACCTGCTGGTCGTTTTTTTTTTTCAAATGAAATGGGGGGAGAGGAAGAAAGACACTGATCATTTTGAATTTCAAGAGACCATTTTACTACAAGGGGGTGTTTAAGTGAGTGGACTCTCTATTTTCTTCCAAGACACAGAAGGGAGGCCAGTGAGGAAGTAGGGGAAGAAATCCTGGGACCGGCAGGTCTGTGTGGGGACCTACCCTGAGATCCCGGGGTTTTTTTGCCCCTCTTCTAAAACCAGTGTTTTGGCACTGTCTGGTAGCGCCCTCAATATCTTCTGTAGTCATTTAACATCTAGCTACAAGGACAGAGTTAGATATTTCTCCAAACCTATATCTATTTCTTCAGAATTCCTAAAAGAGATACAAACATGCAAGGGAAACATATTTCTTCAGATGGCACTAACAGCTTTTTTTGTTATGGTTGGTACTGAGTTTGTGTCTTAAAATTGATATCATGATAGAATTGAAGAAATATAGTATTTCAACTGCATTTTTCAAATAAACCTTCAGACATATCTTGCTTCTATGGATGAAAAGAATATTCAAAAATATTCCTCAAAATGACTGAAAAACATGGATTTTAAAAAAATATATATATCAAGAAACCTTGATAAAAGAATTTTGGACTGATGATACTTTCCGAGTTCAGAACTTATTCTGTGCACATATTTCTTTGGCACACAGCAAACAGATTTTTATCTGCACAGATAATCTTTCTGCAGGGATTTATTTTTTACTCAAAAAGGTTATTTTTTTCTATGTGGAAATGCTGTTTTCTTTGCAATACATCCATGTGTAAATTTTACACAGAAGAAGTCATGAGTCATGAAAAGACTTCAAAATGGTGTTTTCAAAATGTTTCTCATATCAAGAAGACCTTTCTGAAATTATTTATTCATTCAAATTTAAAATTAGTGATAATTCGTACTTGTTTCATTATTAGCTTGCATGAACTATTAATGATTTCATGTTTTCTTTAACAAGTTCAAGTGATTTTAAAAAATATACAGTTCATTCAATTACCTACTATTCAAGGTGGCTATTATTTATCAAATAATATATTGACTGCAGAATCAAAACCACGAGGATTCAAATTGGTAGAATACCGTCAAATATTCACATATTCATTTCATACCTTGAACATAGGAATCCTATTTATTCTCTCCTTAATTCTTTTTGAGCCGAGGTTGCAGATAATGCCAGATGGTCCAATTGTGGTTTTAAGTGCTTGCAATTTTAAACCAATCTACTTTTTTCCAGCAGAGAAAGATGTGAGACAGTATGAAGGAATGATTTCAAGTGCATCTGTTGCAGACTGTTAATAGGGCTAAGTATTGTGTCCTATTTATCTTTCATGAGGTTTCTCCTGCAAAGGATTTGTAAAACAATGATAATACTAAATGATTTACAATGGCTGCAGAGGATTCCAATAAATTACTCTCACTTCATTTGTATCAAATATTCTAAGACTGAACAATAATAACTTGTCCCATGTCACAAAATTGGCCTCAACTGTATAAGAGCCCTTTTACCTAGCTGCCCTTATAGTACACATGAACCCTTGCAAGTCTAGAAGTACATTGAGTCAATCAATACCAACAAGTCTGTTGACTATAACATTATCCTTAAGAACACAGTCAAGGTACCTCACTGCCACTTCTCAAGCCAAAATGGCATTATAAAGAACCATGACAGAAGAATCAGTATATCTAGTTACAACTCAAAAGGAATATAGTGTTACCAAATATTTTTTAAAAACGTCACACAAAACAATAAGGACTATGCATGCCCTGCAGACTCTTACTGTTGTGACATTTTCAGTTGCAGTAGGAAAAGAATATCAGAATAGTGGGGTGAGCCCCTAGTTATTTGTTGTATCCTTGAAAATTAAAAATATTGAATTGAAACCGACCCATTAAGTCCAATGAGTTTCTTATTAGAAAATGTTTTCTGCACATGAAATCTATTTTTATGTAGGCTAGAGTTTTATTATCTATTTAAAATTCATCTGTAGCCTACACTGCAAATATATTCAAGTCTATGAATAGACTCAACTTGATCTTTGCTCCGAGGGTTAAATTAGAGCTCAGTGCTTATTACAGAGACTGGCTGTCTCTTTTGGCTTGCTTCAGGATAGAACTACAACTGCTAGTGACTGTGCAAAGACTAGATGTTACATTGTGCTGATAATGGTGGTGATATTGGTGGTGGTGATGGTGAGAATATATTCCATTAAGGGATGTAACTCTTGATGTGAGAAATGTGGTAATGCAGACACATATATAAATTCAATATAATAAACATCTTCATTGTAATCAAGATCAGATAAAATTTCTGCATGCTTTCAGAGTGATATTTGTGTATTTAACAACAACAACAACAACAAAAAACAACTTTATTTTTGTAACCCACCTCCATCTCCCCGAAAGGACTCAGGGCGGCTTACCAGGAGCCAAGCCCAGGTAATTACAATAAACAGAGTAAAAAACATCATTTTATAAATGAACACAATTCAGAACTCTTTGTTGAATAGTTTCCCACCCAATAAATCAAAAATGTGAGAGGGGGCTGTATGAGCTTTCAGAATGGTTGCCTGAGTGATAAAGCCTAACATTCAGCAAGCACAGTGAAGGGGCTGGACTGTGACATCTTGTTGTCTTCAGCAAATCAACAGATGACACCTCACACAGAGACACACTCCCAACATCATGATGTGCAGTCAAGCTATTTTGACAGAAAATATCACAAGCCCCTCTAGAATCATAGAACCGTAGAGTTGGAAGAGATCTCACAGGCCATCCAGTCCAACCCCCTGCAAGAAGCAGGAAAATCTCATTCAAAGCACCCCCGACAGATGGCCATCCAGCCTCTGCTTAAAAGCCTCCAAAGAAGGAACCTCCACCACAGTCCAGGGCAGAGAGTTCCACTGCCGAACAGCTCTCACAGTGAGGAAGTTCTTCCTGATGTTCAGGTGGACATCCCTGTACTGTAAATGTAGTCATAATACTAAATGATGTTTCCCTTCCATGACTCCTTCCAAGTCCACTTGCTTGGAATTTGCTGATTTAGTTTGACTTAGTGGTAGGGCTGATCCAGGCTCAGTGGGATTTACTTTGAGGTAATCAGAAAGTTCCCTGAACAAGAATGCATTCGAGTCTGTGTACTGAGGCAAAACTGTGATGATTCATTATAGTTTTAATCAGTATAAATGAATATTCAAATTTGCTTTACAGATGTTAGCTTTCTTCTCAAACATGATTATGAAATCATTTGCACAGCTTTTACTGTAATGGACTTATGTCTCCCATTAGCAGGTTAAAAGATAACTTTTGTCACTCAGCTGTCGCCTAGTTGCTCCCTGTGCGAATACTCCAGTCATCAAGTGTGCCTCCTGAGGCTGCAAGAAAGAAATCTGAGCCAAGGAAGAGTACTCAAACATAGGGTAAGGCACCAGGCTAACGACTTAAGATTTGGTATCCAGGACAGAGTATAGCATTTACCATTAGCTAGCTCTCTTTGTGCTGTGGTACACTTAGCTTCAGTATGTCACTCTCAATAAATCTCTTATTGATTACCATGCGACTTTATTGTAGAGGGCTGGCTCCGAGACAATGAAGAGAAACTCCTGAGGGAAAATGGGAGGAAAATGAAGAGAAAATGTATGGTCTTGAGAAGAGTAATTAATTCTAACTGTTAGGGCCATCCTTTAGCTTCTTTAGTGATGACAGAAATCAGTGAGAAAAAACAGTATCTGGGGATACAGTTTTCAGAGGCAGAACAAACATTTTAATGACCCAATTATGTAACCAATGTCATGTTGATTTCAGAACATCCAGAACCAGGACCTTATCTTTGTTACAAGTAGAAGGAAACACATTTGAAGGTATTCTGTATTGGCTGGGGATCCTGCATAGTCCATTATAATGTAAGAGTTCTGAATGAGGGGTTCTGCTATGGCTTCTCTGTCATCATGATTCATCATTGTATTACCATGTTTCCCCAAAAATAAGACAGTGTCTTATATTAATGTTTGCTCCCAAAGACATGTAGGTCTTATTTTCAGGGGATGTCTTATTTTGCTCCCTCCTCCTCTGCCAAGAAAGGTGCGTGCAGCGCGAAGGAGAAGGAGGAAAAGGCATGCGCCTTTCCCACCTTCTCCTTTGTGCCACATGCACCTTCCTTGGCAGCAGCAGCTCCTTCCTCCTAGGTCTTGCTTTCGGGGGATGTCTTATACAGTAGAGTCTCACTTATCCAACATAAATGGGCCGGCAGAATGTTGGATAAGCAAATATGTTGGATAATAAGGAGGCATTGAGGAAAAGCCTATTAAACATCAAATTAGGTTATGAATTTACAAATTAAGCACCAAAACATCATGTTATACACCAAATTTGACAGAAAAAGTAGTTCAATATGCAGTAATGCTATGTAGTAATTACTGTATTTATGAATTTAGCACCAAAATATTATGATGTATTGAAAACATTGACTACAAAAATGTGTTGGATAATCCAGAACGTTGGATAAGCGAGTGTTGGATAAGTGAGACTCTACTGTATTTGGCAATTCACCAAAACCTCTACTAGGTCTTATTTTGAGAGGATGTCTTATTTTCAGGGAAACACAGTGATACCCCGCTTCCCCAAATGAGTACTCCATTGCTGGTGGACAACAGGTTAGAGAGGCTGGAAATGCAACTGACTGTGTTTCCACAGGCAGATTTTTCTGCTGAGAATTGCTAGGGTTTTCTGGAGGTGTCAGCAGATAATGTTATTACAGTAGAGTCTCACTTATCCAACACTCGCTTTTCCAACATTCTGGATTATTCAACGCATTTTTGTAGTCAATGTTTCAATATATCGTGATATTTTGGTGCTAAATTCGTAAATACAGTAATTACTACATAGCATTACTGCATATTGAACTACTTTTTCTGCCAAATTTGTTGTCTAACATGATGTTTTGGTGCTTCATTTGTAAAATCATAACCTAATTTGATGTTTAATAGGCTTTTCTTTAATGCCTCCTTATTATCCAACATATTCACTTATCCAACATTCTGCTGGCCCGTTTATGTTGGATAAGTGAGACTCTACTGTAATTTGCTATGGGAACATAGCCAGATGATTTTCCAGCTCCCTCAGCTGTGAGGCAGAGGTGTGATCACAATACAATGGTAAATCTGAGAGAGGATCTTTTATCATCGCAAAAGGTGGGAGATAAAACTAACCTCTGCAATAGTCAAAAAAGAGAAATACACAAGTGTATGGTGGACTGTGCATGTCACAAACAGATTTCCAGCCTTTGGTCACAATCCAGTTCTACTAAGTGTTGCATAAATATAATTGTTTCAACCTATACCATGACAGGCCATATTCCAAACCTCCCAATTATATCCTTGCCCTTCATTAGTAATATTCTGGTTCATGGCAAGTAGGTAGTATTGGAGAAGCATCTGGCTATACTCAGATAGGCAGGCTACAACATTACTGAGATTCCAGGAGCACCTCAGTGGAACTCACTAGGGATGTGTGAAATTCCAGACATTTTTCAGATTCAGAAAACTTTGGCAATTTGGAGATATGAACTGCCAAAACAACACGCAGAAAGGATCCCTCAGCATTAATGAATCAAAACATAAGGCCCCAAAACTTTTAAAAAAAGATTTGTTGATTAGGACCTTTTTTCCAGTGTAACATACTTCATCGCCCCGGGGTGGGAGAGGGTGGGGGCTGGCATGATTAACAATATCAGCTGCATGCTGTTTTTTTCCTTGTCAGTCAATCAGAAGAAAAAAGTATTATTATTAATAATAATAACCTGACAATTTTTTCCAAGCAAGTAATCTCCCCATATGGGTGATAGGGCTGAGCACAACCATACTGGCTGCATCACATGCTCTTTCTCAGCCAATCACAGGGCTGGTTTTCCTCTCCATTCTCCTCCCTTATTATGAAGTTATTTTGGACTTCAAGTCCCAGAAATCCTTGCCGCCAGCTGCTGAACGGCAGCTGCATCTGTTATTTTTTTTGCCCCTGTAAGCTGTCTCCTCCTCTCAGTGGTAGAGAGATAATTTTTAAAAATTCCAAAAAATCAATGCATGAGCAAAACATTCTGAAGCTTGGCAGGCTTACAATAGTAACTGTGACCTACAAGTGTAGCAAGTTTCATCCCAATAACAAAATAAATAAATAAATGAGAGTATGTCTCACCCAAGGTGCTTAAATCAGAAGACATTCCTAAAAATCAGCGCATCAGTGGATTTTTCTGAAACTTGGCATGAATAATTCTCTACTCATATTCTATTGCTGTGGAGAAGTGGAAGGTGATATCTTTTGTTTTGCTTTATAAATGACATTTTATTTGCAGAAACTTGTTAAAAATCCTAAAAATCAGTGGATTAGCAAAATGTGGCATGCTAATAGTCATAAATATGTTCTACAAATGTGGCCTATTTAATCCTGATAGCTATAAAAATTATGGAAAGACGAACCTCATAAGTTTCCCCCATTGGTGCTAATGGGCATAATCTTCCCAAAATGCAAACAAAACTCTAGATTTCAAATTACAAACCTAAATGCCCCTGAATCTTCCCAAACTAAAATAGGGACAAGATCCAAAATTCCAAATGAAACTGAACCAGATTTCCACTGTTTCACACACCTTAGGGCTCACTACTGATGTTGTTACATATGGCAATGGAGATACAGCCAGACACTACTCTGAGCCTGCTTGCCACAAAGCCAGGAGAGGCTTTAAACTAAAGTAAATCACAAGGAAAACTTTGGGCACTGTAGAGGGAGGAAAAGAATACCAACCCCTTCTCCACCTGAGAAAGGATAACAGCACATATGAGGGACACTTCTGTGTGCATGGGTTAAACCCTTGTGCTGCTGAATTGCTGAACTGAAGGTTGGCTGAACTACTGACCTGAAGTTGACAGTTCGAATCCATGAGACGGGGTGAGCTCCACTCTGTCAGCCCTAGCTTCTTGCCAACCTAGCAGTTCGAAAACATGCAGTTGTGAGTAGGTACCGATTTGGAGGGAAAAGGCAAAGAGATGCTCCGAGCAATCTTGCCAGCCACATGACCAGGAGGTGACAACACAGGCTCCTCTGCTTGAAAATGGAGAAAAATCACCTCCCCAGAGTCAGAGATGAGCACTGCCTCCGGGAAACCAGAAATGAAAGTAGAAGTCTTGCCTTGTTTGTGTTTGTGTGTCTCATTGTATTTGATTGTAAAGGAATTGAATGTTTGCCTATGTAAATGCTGTAATCTGTTCTGAGTCTTCTAGAGGAGAATGGCGGAATATAAATAAAGTGTATTATTTTATTATGACACAGCAAACAAGATAGATATGTTGGATTTCGTTTCACAAAATCACAAGTTGAACACTTCCCAAGTGTCTAGGACTGTGTGATGTATTTTCGGATGATGCATGCAGATCCCAGTAGGGTGGTCTTTTGCAGTTGACAGATTGTAATTTTGTCAATGTCTATTGTTTCCAAATGCCGGCTGAGATCTTTTTGGCATGGCACCACCTGCACTGGTTTCTGCCAGAGTCTTTGAAGTTCAATCTTGAGGTCCTGATAGTGGCTGAGTTTTTCCTGTTGTTTTTCATCAATGCAACTGTCACCTGGGATGGGAACATCAATGATCCAAACCTTTTTCTTTTCCACAACTGTGATGTCTGGTGTGTTGTGTTCCAGAACATCGTCATTCTGGATTCGGAAGTCCCACGGTATCTTTGCATGCTCATTTTCCAATGCTTTTGCAGGTTTGTGTTTATTATTATTATTATTATTATTATTATTATTATTATTATTATTATTATTATTATTATTATTATTATTATTGATATGTCCCTAACAGACTTGTGACCTATTCTTTCTTTTTCTTTTTTTAAAATCCTGGTCCTGATGGTAAAGCCAAGGAAACGTGAATAGTAGCCTTGTAGGAGACTATGATACTGCTGCCAATAAAATCAGAAATTCCACATAATGGCTCCTTAGATAACATTTCTGAAAGAATTTAAATATATGTCTAAAACTTTCTGGAGAGATTTCAACAAGTTCTAAGGTATCATCTAAGTTTACAAGATAAACACAGCTTGATCTTTTAGACATATTGGAAACACTACCCAAATAGAAAAAAAAACTCCTGTTTCAAAAGCAAATAAGAAGTTAAAGTAAAAAGTTTAACACTACAGAGAAATTCCATACCACTCTCTTCAACTCTCCCCCAAACATTTGCATTACAACAAATAGGAAAGAAAGCAAACATTTGTCATATCGTTTGAATATGGGAGTGATTCCTGTATGTTAGGCAGGTCTTTAGCTTTTACCTAATTGTGTCTGATGAGCCTTTTAATAAATTCTGTATTCAATAATTTTATCTACTTTATTATGGTTTAAAAGATTTAAACTGCTTTGAATTCATGTTTTTAATAGGATTGTATTTAATTTAATGGGGTTTAATTTTTTATTATTAGATTTTTTAGCTGTACTGTGTTGTAATCTGTGTTGGAAGCCAGCTTCAGTCCCATACCAAGAGTAAGAAAGGATGTAAAATAAAAAATGAGGAACAGATCTAAGTAAAGGCAGAAGTTTTCAAGTTTTGCAAGGCTTTTGCTTTTACTTGCTTTCCATCACAATGATTTTCAAAAGGCCATTAATTTCTTATGCTTCTGCATTTTAATGACTTCTTTTTTCCATAGATCATTTGTCCAGATCCTGGCTGAGTGATATTTCTTATCTACATCTTATATTCATATGGGATGGCCCCAAAAAACAGTGGCTTATTAGTCAACACTGAAGACACCCCTGTTACATATAATTTTCTCATGCCTTTTGGATTGCATTAATCTGAGGAATGAGCTTTGTCAGGCACCAATGGAAAATGTATGTATAAGCTGAACATCCCTTATTTAGGATTCTAAAATATGAAATATTCCATAATCCAAAATTTTCCACATGAGTGATTGAGATAGTGACACCTTTACTTTCTGATGTACACAAACTTTGTTTTATGTACAAAATTATAAAACATGTTGTATAAAATTACCTTCAGGCTATCTAACTAAGGTATAAAATATGAATGAATTTGGTGTTTTGACTTAGGTCTCATCTCCAAGAGATCTCCTTTTGTACATATATGCAAATACAGGTATTCTGAAATAATAACAAAAATCCAAAATGCTCCAGGTCTCAGGCATTTTGAATAATGGATACTGAACTAGTATGTTTGTATTTCACTGTTTGACTTATGGTAACCCAATGAATTACATAGAATTTTCTTAGGCAAGGAATACTAAGAAATAGTTTAGCCAGTTCCTTCTGAAATATAGCTTATAGCATCTCGTGTTCATTAACAGTTTCCTATCTAACTACTAACCAGGGTTGATCTTGCTTAGCTTCCAAGATGAGACAGCAGCTAGCATGTTGTCGAAAGCTTTCATGGCTGGGATAACAGGGTTGTTGTATGTTTTTCGAGTTGTATGGCCATGTTTCAGAAGTATTCTCTCCTGACGTTTCACCCACATCTCTGGCAGGCATCCTCAGAGGTTGAGGTATGAGGATGCCTGCCATAGATGTGGGTGAAATGTCAGGAAAGAATACTTCTGGAACATGGCCATACAGCCCGAAAAGCATACAACAACCCAGCAGCTAGTACCTTTAGAATATTTAAGCTCAAGGGTTTAAATTACTGATAAGTAAATAACAAATTAGTCAAGCCAACAATGTATAGCTCTAAGGCCATTATGCAGCCAGACAGTTAGGCTTCTATTAGAAGGCTAAGACCCCATCTATACTACCTACTTAATGCAGTTCAAAACTTGCTTCAAACTGCGGTGGCCAGACAACAAACTCCCACAAAAACATGTGAAAGGAAGTACTTAATACGCATCAATGTTCTGTGGTTTGTGTAATCACTACCCCAGCCCCAAACTGGTTCCTGGATATCCTCTGTAATCATCTGCATAATGAAACCACTTTCTTCAATACCAGTTTGAAGTTGCATTAAATGGTAAGTGTAGATAAGTCCTAAGAATAGCTATTGAAAAGTCAATCCCCCTTGTTTAAACTAGGTATATTGCATAGGATGTTAGAATGCACAGAAAGACTTTCAAATATGACTTTAAGAGGGCAAGCTCATGCAGGAGAAGGTTATCCTTTGTATATCCCAGTTCTAAACCTTTCAACATTTTGACATCTTGTAAATAAATATAGTAAATCAGTACAGCTATTTCAGAAAGAGAAGTAATGCTCTCTATATTCCTAGCCCTATGCATTTTGAACTACAGGCAGTCCCCAAGTTATGAACAAGATATGTTCTGTAGGTTCTGTAGGTTTGTTTTTAAATTGAATCTGTATGTAAGTTGGAACATGTACATCTTTAAGTGTGTGTGTGTGTGTGTGTGTGTATACACTAGCTGTGTCCGGCCATGCGTTGCTGTGCGAAGTTAGCTGGCCCTGATTGTTTCCTGTCTGGAATTCCCTTGTTTTCAGAGTGGTGTTGTTTGCGATATTTTATGTGCTTCTACTGTCTGTGGCCCTCAGAAAACAGAGGATTTGCCAGACTTTGGTGATGGGAATACTTTGTTGGGAGGTGTTAGCCTGGCCCTGATTGTTTCCTGTGTGGAATTCCCCTGTTTTCAGAGTGGTGTTCTTTATTTAGTGTTCTGATTTTAGAGATTGTATTGTTCTGTTTTATTATACCACAGTAATTTTTATATATTCTGATTTTAGTGTTTTTGAATACTTGGAGCCAGATTGTATTCATTTTCACAGTTCACAGCAACACAATAATAATAATAATAATAATAATAATAATAATAATAATAATAATAATAATAATGACTTTGGTAATACACACTGCTTCACTCCCTTCTCAGCTTCCTTTCTGGAAGAATCCTTTCTTGGGAGGTGTTAGCTGGCCCTGATTGTTTCCTTTGTGGAATTCCCAATTTTCCTGCTTTTAGAGTGTTGCTCTTTATTTACTGTCCTGGTTTTAGAGATTATATTGTTCTGTATTATTCTACCACAGTAATTATTTCATATTACAGTAGAATCTCACTTATCCAATGTTCTGGATTATCCAACGCAGTCTGCCTTTTAGTAGTCATGTTTCTGTAGTCAGTGTTTTAAATTAATTGTGATATTTTGGTGGCAAATTTGTAAATACAGTAATTACTACATAGCATTACTGTGCATGGAACTACTTTTTCTGTCAAATTTGTTGTATAACATGATGTTTTGGTGCTTAATTTGTATAATGATTACCTAATTTAATGTTTAATCGGCTTTTCCTGAATCCCTTCTTATTATCCAACATATGCACTTATCCAACGTTCTGCTGGCCTGTTTATGTTGGATAAGTGAGACTGTACTGTATATTTATAATCTCATATTATCTGCTTAGAACTGGATTATATGAGGCCCCTTCTACACAGCTGTATAAAATACACACTGAACTGGATTATATGGCAGTGTGGAGTCAAAGCAGATAATATAAGATTATAAATGAGTTATATAGCTGTGTGGAAGGGCCTTGAGTCTACACTGCCATATAATCCAGTTAAAATCAGATAATCTGTATTTTATAGGCAGTGTTGAAGAGGCCTAAGTGAGGCCTAACTCTGCCTGTCCCCTGGGCTGAGTGGGTTGCTAGGAGACCAAGTGGGCGGAGCTTAGCCTTCTAACTGGCAGCAATTGGATAAAAACAATTATTCCTGTCTCTCTAATTAGGACTTTATTTTTCTTTTCTTTTTGTTGTATGAACGTAGAGGCATGGATGAGAGGTTGTGCTGCCAAGTTTAGTGTTTCTGGGATGTGTAGTTTTGTTGTTTTGTTCTAGGCCGAAATTTCATTTCCCTTTATATATATATACTAGCTGTGCCTGGCCACGCGTTGCTGTGGCAAAGTGGTGGTGGTATTGGTTAAAAATTGTGTAATTTTTATTTGACGTTATTTGTATTTTTTTTAATAAATTTTATTGTAAGTTATCTTTTTATTATATTTTATTATTTTCTTGTATTATTTTTAGTTATTTTCTGATATAGTATTTTATTGTATTAATTTTTTAGTGATTTTAATTATTTTTAGTGTTTTTTATTATTTTTTTATTGGGTTGCTAGGAGACCAAGTTGGAGGAGCTTAGCCTTCTAACTGGCAGCAATTGGATAAAAGCAATTATTCCTCTCTCTCTAATTAGGACTTTATTTTTCTTTTCTTTTTGTTGTATCAACCTAGAGGCGTGGATGATGGGTTGTGTTGTCAAATTTCGAGGTTGGGGGGCCTGTAGTTTTGTTGTTTTGTGGGTCGCCGTGATGCCATCACTCACATATATATATATATATATATATATATATATATATATATATATATATATATATATCTATCTCTTTGGATAGCATAGGGAAGGGTTAACATCCCTGTGGTGTTTGTTTTGCTGTCTTTGCCTTTGTTCAGAAGATTTCACCTCACTTTCTGTCCCTGTGATAATTGGATTTTGAAAACAAAGATTTGCTATAAAGCCTCAGTGGAGACACCTTTTCCCCATGATAACTCCTTCAGATGTCTATTTCCCTTCTAAGGGGTAGATTTCTCCATTTCCTGTTGTCTCATCCCTGTTCTTAACCATTTGTAAGTCAGAAGTAAGTTGATAGTAATCAAAGCATTACAAACTCAGTGGTGTGTTATAACTTAAGCAAATATCCCAATGGATAGATGTACATTTTCAAGGAATGACTACAGTTGGCACATCAGTCTCAACTGAGCAAGGAGACACCTGGAAAAAGCTGAAACCTGGATCCAGAAACAAATACTAGTTCAACATCTAATGAATATGAACATTCCACCTTGCTTTCATTGAGATTCAGTTGTTTGTCTATATACTCCTCCTTCCTCCAGTTTACATTCCTCACTGTATGCACTTTCTTTGGCCCAGTTCATTTTTATGAGCTTTCCCAGGTTTTTATCTAACTATGTTTTATTGTAAATGTGATTTTAATATGTTTTATAGATTTGTTTTTATACTGTTGCATATTTACAATGCTTGTAACTACCTGGGCTTGGCCCCATGTAAGCTGCCCCAAGTCCCTTCGGGGAAATGGAGGCGGGGTATAAAAATAAAGTTGTTATTGTTGTTATTATTATTATTATTGCTCATTACCACTCAGTTCATGGCCTCCACAACCTCCTGGAAAGGAAATCGTGGATGGAAATTATCTAAATTTTGGTGACACTGAATGCCCAAGCTCTGCTAATCTTCTCTAGTCACTTTATGTATCTTTTAAACAGCATGGAAACAAAACCTTAGGTGAATGCTAAAGGTTTTGATCAGCATAGATATGATAGGCATAAATCTGATGGGATATTGACCAGCCAAACACAGGTGTTTCATATCAATTCTCATTATCCCTGGATAACATGGGGTCAAAAACATGGGGCCAAAAATGCATTATGACAGACCCCTGATTGTCATGGTAGCCAATAATTATTCAGTAACATCAATATGAATATCTCAGTTTAGCTGTTTAAGTTCTCTAAGGGCCCTTCCAGAGAGGCCCTATATCCCAGGATATGATCCCAGGTTTTCTACTTTAAATGGGATTATATGAGTCTAAACTGTCAGATAATCTGGAATAAACTGAAAATCTGGGATCAGATCCTGAGATATAGGTCCTATCTGGAAGGTACCTGAGACAACCACCCCTGAGGACTCCAATATGATTCGAGAAATCATCCTGGACAGCTCAGGTACAGATATCATTGGGTCATGGAGCTGGCTAAAATATGTGTAGGTGAAAATACAGTATATGCAAAAATGCTGTTGTAAAGGAGGAAGTGCATATTGTGAAAAATGTGTTAATAAATTTATACTTTATAGAAATGTGTATGTATTTCTATGAAGAATTAAAGACCAAGTTATGAACTAAATTTGAAGAGCAGCCATGATGAAAATGCTAGTAGAATTTATAGAAACATAAATATGGAGTGTTTCTCATGTTTCTCTTATTCTGACTGACCCTTGAAAGCATTTAAGGAGTAGTGAATGAATATCACCTTGGTGTCTTCTTTGTGTATAATGTTGCCCAATGTCACCAATTTAATGTCTAGCTCACAATACTATGGGAATTGTAATCTATCCAAAGGACCCAGGTCTTTTCTTGCTAACTCTTTATCAATCCTGTACTGTGGTGCTAATTGGAATAAGTTGTGCTATTTCTGTGAAGCTGCATATAATTCCCTACAGAAAAAAAGATAATGGCTAAATAAGATTTTGTCACCTGGTAACATTTTAGCATCCTGAGAGAGCAGTAAGCCTATCATTTTCTTTCTCTTGATTCAAGGACATCTGGAAAGCCTTGTTGCTCTTAGCATCCATTGTTTAGTCAAACATGGGGAACATTCAAGGGATGCTTGACCTATAAATTCTGTATATGCTTAGAATGTATGTCATAAACTTCAGCCTTAAGAAAAGAAGCACAATATTCACTGAGAAATGCAATTAGTGGACATTGCATTTTAACTGTAGGAAATAATGGAAAATGTGAAGAAATATAGTGCTATATTTAATAGCAAGTACTGATTAAATTTGGCCCATAGATTCAATGCTCTGCTCCAGGAAATAGTTCTATTTAAAACATAGTATTTTCTTGTATTTTGATTGGCAGCTTGAAGTCCTGGCAATATTAAACTCTCTTATACTAATACTGGTTTTGATTTCCTTTTAAAGTACTCCAGTGTGTGCAAATTTTGAAGCAGTTGTGGGAAAACATTGACTCTCCAGATGCTTTGGATTAGAGTCTCCATAATCTCTTAACATTGTCTATGCTGTCTGGGGTTTCTGGGGTTAAATTTCAATATATTGGTAGAGCCTAATGTTTACCACCCCATGATAAAATTATAATGGCACAGTGCTGCTGATGAAAAATGTTTCACATTTATCCTTTTATTGGTGTCTTTTAGGATTATATAGAAGGAACTATAGATCTGCACCTTGAAAAACATTGGTCAGGAAACAAGAGGAGAGAAGAATAATAATTTAACCACCTTTAGATTATGCTGTCATTATAGGAATTAAACCATGCGTATAACAGTGAGAAACAACTGTACTTCTAGAATGTAATAGAGCATGCATTTATTGTGCACATCTTGAAACAATGCATGATGCCATTTGATATCACAAAAATGAGCAGCCCAGTTCAGTAAACTGGGCACCAACGCTTCTCACTGGCTCCCTGTACAATAGGGTTGCTGCAGGCTATCCATAGAGATGTGTTGGCAATGCTCAGGATAGAGTATCATCCAAGCCTATAACACAAAAGGATGCTGCAGGGCAGAACTGAACAGCATTGGCAAAGCTGTGTTGATTTTATGGAAGGCCTGGCTGTCCTATAATGGGAATCTGCAAGCATAATAATCAATCATCGTCCATATCAGTCTCTTTGTAGCAGCAATTTTTATCTAAATGTGTGAACCCTTTCTGGAAAATGCTTATAATGATGAAACGAGATCAGCTGTTATAAAGAGGAGCCACTTGTCCTTCAAAAAAAGGTTGAGAGCAAACAAGAAAGCCCAGAAAAACAGGGATCAGGCTTCATTTCCTCAGATCACACTCTGAACTGAAGCATCTGATGAGTCACTAGATTCCTGACAAGAGCATTCAAACAGTATCTTACAAATGTACCTGTTGTGTCTCTAGCAGCTCTGTAGATTGTGGAATGTGTATTATACCACATAGCAAAGCTTGGAAAGGCTATGAGTATATCTAGACTGCCCACCTAGGCCGCTATGTAACTGATAGAGAAGGAAGCAATTTCACAGTGTGGATGATTGTATGTGAAGTTTTGGAATTGGTTCAAAGCCTGGCGGGTAATGCTTACATACGCTACAGAGGCTGTCCTTGAAATACTGCATGTGCAGATCACCAAAGCACCATCCCTTAACCAGTTTTGCCATGCAGTGTGGTTTGTACTAACGTTCACAAACAGCTTGAGGTTCTTTGGAGCCTTTATTTCTTGATCCTGTTCTTGTTCATCCTCAGGATTTTTTAATTTTTTTATTGAAAACACACATGCACACACACCTCACCTACCTTCCCATCCAACTGCACTGTCAAAGCAGTAAAATGTAAATGCAGCAGCAGTTTGGTTGGGTAATGACCAGGCTCCTGTGCCAATTACTCTGGAGTGTTATGGTGATGACACCATTAGCGGTTCTGTGCTCTGCTGCTATGAAGTTATAGTCATGAAACCTTCAGTCATCACTGAGATAACGGCCTTATCAGTATTGTGCTGCAGCATGCAGGTGCTTTTGGGCAGACTAAGAAGGCATTAGCACTGCCATGGCATCATGAAAACCTACAATATCAAAGCCTGACATCAATGGCTTCCTGTCAGGATAGCAGCGGGATTGCTAGGCAGCACAATAGCTTCATGGATTCCCTTTTGTTAAAGCCCATTTTCTTTCTGCCTTCTGCATTTTCCTCCAGCCCTGATGCCTTTTTGCTGCCTTGTATGAGACCTGCTGTTCTTTTCAATTTCTCTACATCAGTTAACAGGACAGAAATCTGCCAGGTGGATTGGAATCATCTCCTTTCTGGATCCTCTTGCCCTTCAGCTAAGCAATAAAGGCTGTGGTGAGTTTCCTTCCCCCTCATCCATTCATTATTTAAAAGGAAAGATGGTTACTTTTCCACTGAAAAGATGTGAGAAGAAAGCAGAATTGCTAAGGTATAAGAACAAAAAACAAACTTTTGTTAAAGGGCAGGATAGGGGCATTGCTGTGGGCTGTGAAATCAGGTTTTTTTGTTGGTGTAGAGCAGGAGTCCCCAAACTAAGGTCCGGGGGCCGGATGCGGTCCATCGAAGCCATTTATCCGGCCCCCACTGCACAAGGGCAGAAGGGAGTTGGGCTAAATGACCCAAGGGGTCTCTTCTTCTCTTACAACCCTTATTATTATTATTATTATTATTGTTGTTGTTGTTGTTGTTGTTGTTGTTTGAAACACAACATAGTCCATAGCAAACACACCGCTGGCTGTTGTATTGTACCACACGTCGGACACTTCCCAAGTGTCTAGTGTATCGTGAATAATGCGAGCAGATCCCAGTAAGGTGGCCTTCTGCAGCTGGCAGATGGTAATTTTGTCAGCGCCGATTGTGTTTAAGTGCAGGCCAAGGCCTTTAGGCACTGCACCCAGTGTGCCGATCACCACTGGGACCACCTTGACTGGCTTGTGCCAGAGTTGTTGTTGTTGTTGTTATTATTATTATCATCATCATCATCATCATCATCATTGAGGTTGGGTGGCCATCTGTCAGGGGTGCTTTGCTTGTGCTTTCGGTGCACAAAGGCAGAAGGGGATTTGACTCAATGGCCCAAAGGGTCTCTTCCAACCCTCTTTTTTATTATTATTGTTGTTGTTGTTTTTATTATTATTATTATTATTATTATTATTATTATTATTATTATTATTAATTATTATTATTGCTTGATGGCCAACTATAGTCCGGCCCTCCAACGGTCCGAAGGATCGTGAACTGCCCCCCCCCCCTGTTTAAAAAGTTTGGGGACCCCTGGTGTAGAGGATGCTTGTTGTTTTAAATAAGCTTCTTAGTAGAGCAAGGAAGCACTGAGAAGTGCTGAGAAGGAAACTGAAGGTATTCTATCACTTGCCATGAGTCTAGAGGCCCTTTCATACTTGACAAAGCACTAGAACTCTCTGGCTTTTTTGTTGTTTATTCGTTCAGTTGCTTCTAACTCTGCATGACCTCATAGACCAGCTCATGCCAGAGCTCCCTGTAGGCCATCACCACCCCCAGCTCCTTCAAGGTCAAGCCAGTCACTTCAAGGATACCATCCATCCATATTGCTCTTGGTCGGCCCCTCTTCCTTTTTCCTTCCATTTTCCCCAGCATCATTATCTTCTTCAAGCTTTCCTGTCTTCTCTTTATGTGGCCAAAGTACTTCATCTTTGCCTCTATGTCTTTCCCTCCAGTGAGCAGTCCTTATGGTCCAGCTCTCGCATCCATAGGTTACTACAGGAACACCATTGCTTTAACTATGCAGACCTTCATTGCCAGTGTGATATCTCTACTCTTCACTATTTTGGATTGGTCAGTGCTCTCCTCCCAAGAAGCAAATGTCTTCTGAGTTCCTGGCTGCAGTAATCTTTGTGCCTAGAAATATAAAATCTGTCACTGCCTCCACATTTTCTCCCTCTATTTGTCAGTTATCAATCAGTCTGGTTGCCATAATCTTGGTTATGGATTAGCCAGTTACTCTCTGGCTAAAAATTCTAAATATGCATGTGCCTTCAATTTGCATGTTGAATTATGGAAACTCCATGAATTTCATAGGCAATTAAAACTGAGAGGTGGTTTGGTCAGTCTTTTCCTCTGAAATACAGCCCACAGCATATGGTATGTCTACCAACCAAGTATTAACCTGGGCTGGCCCTATTTAGCTTCCAAGTTCAGACAAGATCTTGTCTGAATTTGGGCTCAAGCCTTTAGGATATTTAGGATATTTAGGTGTCTGGTAAGAATTCTAAACACTCATCCTATACTGAAAATATGAGCTAGTGTTGGACTTGAATTCTGGGAGATGAGAGTTTGATCTCCTCCTGATTGACCCTGGGCAAGTCACATTTTCTCTGACTAAGAGGCAAGTGGAGGCTAACCTCATCTGAATAATTTTTTATCATCCGGATCAAAAAGAACATACTGTAACTGTTCTGAGCTATATCAAATATTGCAAAGATAATGTCACTGTGGACAAACACATCCAGATTTACCCTAACCAAAAACCCTGGATGACCAAGGAAGTCCAGTGATTTTTACATGACAGAAACAATGCTTTCAGATCTGGTGACGAAGTGAAATACAGTGCTGTCAAGTCTCAAGAAAGATATCCGACAGACCAAGATGAAGTATAAGAGGAAGATCGAGGATAATTTCCACAGTAACACGCGAGGCAGGTGTGGCAGGGGATTCAACAAATTACTAACTGTAAACCAAACAATGCCATTCCTGCTAAGGGGGATGTCTCATTGGCAGAGGAGTTGAATAGCTTTTTTGCCCACTTTGAAGTAAACTCACCAGAGATAGCTGGAATTCAGCCATGGGGCAGTTACAGACCAACTGGATCATGGAGGAACATGAGGTAAGGCATGTTTTGAGGGCTGCAAATCCTAGGAAGGCTGCTGGACCGGATGGCATTTCTGGCCAGGTGTTTAAAGACTGTGCCAACCAACTGGCCAGCATTTTTACTGTGATCTTTAACCAGTCTTTATCTCAGTCTATTCCTCCATCTTGTTTGAAGGCCTCCATCATTGTTCGAGTACCAAATAAATTCCCTACTGGGAATTTTAAAAACTACAGACCAGTGGCACGCACTTCCATCATCATGAAGTGCTTTGAAAAACTGGTTTGCAGACATATAATTTCTTGCCTTCCACATGCACTAGATAAATACCAGTTTGCATATAGAAATGACAGAGGACACTATAGTCATCATGCTCCAGACAGCAATGACCCACCTAGAATGATGGGGGAACTATGTGAGGATGTTTTTTGCAGACTTTAGTTCTGTGTTCAACACAATCCTTCCATATAGACTTGTGTCTAAACTCATGAATCTTGGATTATCATATTCAATCTGTTCATGGATGATGGACTTCTTGTCTGGACGTTCCCAGAGGGTTAGATTAAGTCACCATACCTCATCGGCTCTCTCTCTCAACACTGGGATGCTACAGGGCTGTGTGTTGAGTCCTCTGCTTTTCACTTTGCACATATATGATTGTCCCCATGCAAAGGATCATTATCTTGACGTGGTGCTGGGGCTTGAGTGCCTTGATGATGCCATGAGCTAAATCGTGAAGGGCACCCAAGACGGGAAGTTCATGGCAGAGAGGTCAGTCTAAATACAATCCCTGGGGAAGGTAAGGACAACCCACCCCAGTATTCTTGTCATGAAAACTAAATGGATCAGTACAATCAGAGATATGTCGGTATACCATTGGAAGAGAGGACTCCCAGGTCAAAAGACGGTCAAAATGCTACTGGGGAGGAGCAGAGGAGTAGTTCAACTAGCCCCAGATGTGGTGACGCAGTTAGCTCAAAGCTGAAAGGAAGGCTAACGGCTGACTGTGCTGGAAGTGAACAACAAATCTGATGTTCTAAAGATCAACACACTATAGGAACCTGGAATGTAAGATCTATGATCCAGGGCAAACTGGACGTAGTTATTGGTGAGATGTCAAGATTAAAGATAGACATTCTGGGAGTCAGTGAACTGAAATGGACTGGAATGGGCCACTTCACAACAGATGACCACCAGATCTACTACTGCGGACAAGAGGAACACCTAAGAAATGGAGTAGCCTTCATAGTTAATAACAAAGTTGCGAAAGCAGTGCTTGGACACAACCCAAAAAATGATAGAGTGATCTTAATTCGAGTTCAAGGCAAACCCTTTAACACCACAGTGATCCAAATATATGCCCCAACCACAGCTGCTGAAGAAGCAGAATTAGGTCAGTTCTATGAGGATCTGCAGCACTTACTGGATAACACACCAAAAAGAGACATTATTTTCATTATAGGAGATTGGAATGCTAAGGTGGGCTGTCAAATGACAACCGGGATCACAGGCAAGCATGGTTTGGGACAACAAAATGAAGCAGGACATAGGCTGATAGAATTTTGCCAGGAAAACTCAATGTGCATAACAAACACTCTCTTCCAACAACCTAAAAGACCAGATGGTCAACACTGAAATCAGATAAAGACCAAGTAGTCACAGTAAGAGCAGAACACAGAACAACAGACTGGTTCAAGATTAGGAAAGGAGTACAGCAGGACTGCATACTTTCATCCTACCTATTCAACTTGTACGCAGAACGCATCATGTGACATGTGGGGCTTGACAAATCCAAGGCTGGAGTTAAAATTGCTGGAAGAAACATTAACAACCTTAGGTATGCAGATGATAGCTGATGGCTGAAAGTGAGTAGGAGCTGAGGAGCCCTATCATCAAGGTGAAAGAAGAAAGTGCAAAAGCTGGGCTGCAGTTAAATGTCAAGAAAACCAAGATTATGGCAATCAGACTGATTGATAACTGGCAGATAGAGTGAGAAAATGTGGAGGCAGTGACAAGACTATATTTCTAGGCACAAAGATCCCTACAGATGCAGACTGCAGCCAGGAAATCAGAAGACGTTTACTTCTTGGGAGGCCAACCTCGATAAAATAGTGAAAAGCAGAGACTTCACACTGGCAACAAAGGTTCACATAGTTAAAACAATGGTATTCCCCATAGTAACCTATGGATGTGAGAGCTGGACTATAAGGAAGGCTGAGTGAAGGAAAATAGATGCTTTAAAACTTTGGTGCTGGTGGAAAATCCTGAAAGTGCCTTGGACCGCAAGAAGATCCAACCAGTCCATTCTCCAGGAAATAATGCCCGGCTGCTCACTGGAGGGAAGGATAATAGAGACAAAGATGAAGTACTTTGGCCACATCATGAGAAGACAAGAAAGCTTGGAAAATATCATGATGCTGGGGAAAAAGGAAGGAAAAAGGAAGAGATGCCAGCCAAGGGTGAGATGGATGGATGGTATCCTTGAAGTGACTGGCTTGACCTTGAAGGAACTGGGGGGTGGTGATGGCCGACAGGGAACTCTGGCGTGGACTGGTCCATGAGGTCACGAAGAGTCGGAAATAACTGAGTGAATGAAGAAGATGACACATATAATTGTACCCCCTTCCGCCATAGCAATATCATTACGAAATTTACAGATGATACAACCGTGGTGGGGCTTATCTCTGAAGGAGATGAGTTTGCCTATCGGGATGAGATGGATCAGCTGCTCTCGTGGTGCAGGGACAATAATCTGATTCTTAACATCAACAAAATCAAGTTGCTCATAGTAGATTATAAGAAGAACAGATCAGAAATTCAGCCCATAGTCATAAATAAAGTCCAAGTAGAGCAGGTGGCCAATTTTAAGTTCCTAGGTGCCACTGTGAAGGAGGATCTGACCTGGGGCACCCATACGGCAGCGTGGGTTAAGAGGGCCCTACAGAAACTGTACTACCTGAGACTCCTAAGAAACCATCAACTAAATGAAAAACTGCTGGTGGCTTTCCACCGCTTTGCTATAGAGAGTGTCCTAACCTACTGCATCTGTGCATGGTTTGATAACTGCACAGTGGCAGATAGGAAGGCACTCCAAAGGGTCACCACTTCTGCACAGTGAATCATTGGTTGCCCTCTCCCCTCTTTGGAAGAACTTTATAATTTCTGCTGCCTTAAGAAAGCTCAGAGCATTCTTGGGGATCCATCTCACCTGGCATATTCTTTTTTTTAAATTATTGCCACCTGGCAGGTGGCACAGAGTGACAAAGACAAAGACAAACAGATTGAAGTATAGCTTTTATCCTAGTGCTATGGCTATGTTGTACTCTGTGGTTTTACACTGATGTGGTGGTGGTGGTGGGAGTGTGGAGGGATGGGCGTGTTTTTTTGTGGTGTGTGCAGGCATGTAATTTCATTGTGTAATAGCACAATGACAAATAAAGCTATCTTATCATATCCTATCCTATTCTATTTTAATGCCAAGTCAAAAAATAGCTTTGGGCCTAATTCATTTTATCTCACTTTTACAAGTATGATGTTTGGATTTATTTTTCAATTATTTTAACTGGTTTAAATTTTTCTGCTTTGAGGTGACAAATGGTTTAATATATACTGAGTCTTCAGATATTATTGTTGTTTCCTTACATTGATTTTATGGTATGATCACTTGAGATTTTCAGATATAGGGTGGGATATAAATATCTTAAGCAAAAAAGGGAAGGAAGGAAAGAAAGAAGGAAGGACACATAAGCACTACAGTCTTACTCAGAAATAGGATTTCTTGATTTTGTTGTGTTTTACTCCCACATACTGATTTGTAGCCTAAAGTCTCATAGAAGGAAAATCCACATAATTTATGGTCTTACATGGCTATTTAAGTTCAATCTTCCACCATTTCTGCTTTGCCTACCTGAAAGCATCAAGCCTTTGAAAATGTATACAATTTCTCTGACATAGATGCCTTTCTCATTGTATGCAGGGGCATGTTGACAGCAGTCATACAAATGTGTCAACTAACTCTTGGAAACCAAAAAGCCTCTGTCTGGTGCTCAATCCTTAGTATGTGCCAAGGAATACATCTTAATTAAGAACAGAATCAAGAGATCACCATGTAAGTCAGCAGGGATGAGGCATTGAATAAAGGATAGTCTTTATAGATACAATGTTACTCTCACAGAAAACAAAGGAGAGCAGGGTTTTGCCAGGCAATCGTGGAAGAAAGGATATTTTACAGGACTGGGCAGAAATTCCAAAGGTGAGAATGCAGTCTGGGCAAGCCACATTTCTCCTGACTTGAGCTTTTGTAAGCCCAAGGGAGACATGACCCAGCAAGGGACTCATTGTACGGCTCAAGACCAAATGGACAGCTTTACTGTAGGGCTTTTCACCATTATGTTGGCATTTTTTATTATTATTTAACTTTTTGCTATTTTGAGAGTTCAGACTGGGAAGAAAATTTCTTGGTTCCTGCCTAGGTGAAACTTCAGAAAGTGAAGCTCAAAAAAAGCAATACTTTGCCTCTAGGTATACTACCTTTATCAAGTCTTTTGAGACAATTTATATTCATACATAGAATTATAGAATCATAGAATGGGAAGAGACCAGAAGGGCCATATAGTCCAACCCCCTGACATGCAGGAACACACAATCAAAGCACTCCCGACAAATGGTCATCCAGCTGTCAGGGGTGAAATGCAGTCATAAAACTATTGTTCTTGCGGAAATGATTCTATTAGTTCCAGTTAATGAACCAGGTATCCAAAAAACACAGTTGTACTGGTCTTCTACTCGAACCACAAAACACGCAGAGAGTTTTGTTCTTTCCCAAATAAACAGGAAGGCTTTTATTTCTCCTTTGTTGCAGCAGTATACAAATATACAAACTTTACAGCTTCTTCTTTCTCACGATTCACAGCAGCATTTCTCCAACATACTCTAGAGAAGTAATGGTCATCAAATTAATTATAACACATAAAGCAACTCAGAAAAATATAAATGTGTGAAGAGATCTGTGCTTTCATGGCATGGTATCTCTTACCGGCTTTTAAATTGATTGATTGTAAACCCTACTTATTCTCACATATATAGGATTAAACCTTAGCATAAAATCTCACAGACTGATCTAATTACATTGCTCCTATTGGTTCAAAGGTTCAATTGGACTGTCACCAATGCATTCATTGCTTTAAAGATTCCCATTAAGGATGGGAAGAATTCAGTTTGGTCCCCATTTTAGAGTGAACCAACCTACTGTATACTTCCCAAACTAATGTGCATATCAGAAAAGTCATCTTTCTATTTGTGTACCTCTGTGACTTTGGCCTATCAATTCAATTCTCTGCTCAATATATATAGATAGATAGAGTTCTAAATTAGGAGGATTATATATTAACAATAAGTACACTAAGACTAGCTGCAATCCAAATGTGTATTGGAGAAATCTGAAAATAAATGAAATGGATTTTTGCATGTCATTTTAATATTTCACAGCATGATGCAGAAATTGAATGAAACTAATTTATGACTGAACCTATGAAAAACTGACATGGACTGGGTGTAGTTTTCTATCTGGTCACTATTTTTGAGGAGAATTGATCCATTCATTTATGTAATCTGCAAATGGTTTAAAGGGTGACGACACTAGTAATTTTATTTAGTTTATAGTCCGAATCATTGGTTTCAATGTTGATGGGAGTGTGAATCCACTCTGAGTTTTAGTCTGAAGTATTAAGGAAATATCTAAGATGCTTGAATCTGATCTCCAAAATAGGTTCAGCAATTCAAATTGCTGCTTTAAAGTTTGGATTAAAACCAAGGGCTTGTCTACAATTGCTAATGATTTCATAGTCAGTCTGGAGAAAAAATATGCTGAACTAGCCCCAGAGACTATGAAGGGATTTACATATTCTGTCCCTGACCTGCAGTAGCAACAATACAGATTCTATATTGTCTAGCTAGGCCAAAACACATTCAGGCAATCTGGACCATCACCTTACATCACTTGTCACCATTGTTGCTATGGGATGGCCACAGAGAATCAGGAGAGCTCCCAGAAATTTCAAGGACCCGTGCTGACAGCAACAAAAGTGCCCAAATATCCAGGAAGCTGCTTTAGATTTGGATTCAAATCAAGGGCTTGTCTACAGCAGCCAATTATTTCAAGGCCAGTCCAGAGCAAAAAGGCTCTGGACTGTTACTGGAGAATGGGGCAGTGTTTACACAGCAGTGGCAGGGCAGAGTCTACATGATACAGCTGAGCCGAAACAGATTCAAGCCAGGTTGACCATCGCCTTATTTTTCTTTCCACAGTCACCTCTGCCAAGTGGTTACAGAGCTCTGGGAGAGCTCCTAGAAGTCACAGACATCTTCTGCTGATATCAGCAAAAACACCTGCATAACCAGGGAAAAAGAGGAACACAATTTCTCCATCATCCTCCCTGGTCACATGGATGCCAATGCTGATGTCAGCACAGGGCAGTGGCCATGTGCTCTTCTGAAGCTCTGTGATCATCTGTATGGTAATGAGGCATCACAGACCTGATCCAATTCCTTTTTCTTTATGGAGCCAAGGGGAGAGTAAAAGGACAGTGGCACCAGTCCATGTGGACAGTGGACTGGTTCGCATCAGAATTGGTCTGAAGTGTGAGTCCACTCCTGAAGAGTGGGTCTACTCCAGAATATTGGTGAAAATCTAGAGCCTTTCTTAACTTTCCTTAACATGGGGCTGAACCAGTGGTTCTCAACCTGAGTCCCCACATGTTTTTGGCCTTCAACTCCCAGAAATCCTAACAGCTGGTAAACTGGCTGGGATTTCTGGGAGTTGCAGGCCAAAACACCTGGGGACCCACAGGTTGAGAACCACTGGGCTAATCCAATTTAACCTATTTAACCTTGTGTTATGATCTGGAAGTCCCCAGCTGTCATGAAGGCGGCCAGAAGAAACTTGTGGGCTACTTCAGATTTTGTGAATAATGTAGTCAAGTCCAAAGTGTGGATTTACCAGTCTACCAGCTACAACTGCATACATCTTTAGTTCTCCATCTTTTCACAGTCATTCCTATCCTGTCCCCAAAATGCATGCATTGGAAAATGCTCTAAAAATACGGAACACATATAAATAGTGCACAACAGGAAAATCCAAAATAGATAATTAACAACTGACAAGATGTTAAATATAATTGATTGATCTATACCTATTTCTCATATGCTTGATATAAAAATGTGACATGCAGTGTCTTGATTCTTTTCTTGTGGTTTTCAGCTTGAATGGATTTGACAGTTATTCTACTGTAGTTTGCAGTTAGCATAGTGTGTTCACTGATAGCGTCTTGAATCAGCCAACTCTCAAATGGCCATCTATGACTTCCTGCACAGTGGAGATCTGCCCCAACCTCTGCTGATATTGTGAAACATGACAAGACACCTCAGAGACTGTTGATTGATTGGTGCCTCCCAGCCCTTGCTTCTAGCTCTAGGGCCAGCTGGCACCATAGAGGCCAACTTAATCTAGCTGTATCAGAAGGTACTGGACAAGCTTGTTTGGAAGAGACACAGAGGTTAGGAAATCCATCACATTTTATCGTTCCTGCTGAATTATGTCATGCCATCATTCATCTCTTTGAAATGCAAGATGCTGGATCATGCCTCACATTATTCTGTCAGCTTAGCTTTCACTCCTTCCCATTGCCTAATAATATCTGGTGTATTTTTATTGTAAAATGACATAAATACGTAGGTCTGCAAGGGAGATAGAAGTGTAGTGTGTCTGTCTGTGTCTGAGGAGTGAGGTAGGGATGGGTGATTTTACAAATGTGGCGGGTTCTCTTTTGCATTTTGCCAAGTTCAGAGATATATCTCCCTGGGATGACTCATTTTTTGTTCTGGAAAAAATGGGGATATGTGATTAGGACAGGCCTGAGAAGAAGTGGTATGCCTAAAGGTTCCCAGTTAATTGTGTGGCTAAATCATGGAGGGAAAGGTTTCCCTATCCTAGAATTCCTTAATAGAAGTAACATGAATCATGGGAAACTAGCATATCCCCCCCCCCCCCCCCCGCCCACACACACACAAGCAATCCAACTACCTTTTAAGCATTACAGTCCTCCCAACATAACTATTTTTAGTGGGGACATGCCGAATTATTTTCCTTTAGATGGAAACACTTCAAGGATGTCACTTTCTGGGATCCTCCATGCATCCTTAAATTTTCATTAAAAGTCCCGTGTGTATGGTTTCCTTCCATGATTGCTATCCTCTTCATGAACTCAACTCTATCACCAATATTCACATTTCCCATCTTGCACATATTTTTCTATATTTGTTAGAGTTTTTTTAATATTCACATCCTTACAGTGTTTTATCTCTCTGTCTTAACCATGTTGTTGTTGGAAATAGGAATCTCCCAAGCCTACAATATTTATTTGTTAATGTATCTATTTTCTAACCTGTATTCACCTTTGCATCAGACCTCAGTGGAGGTGGATGTATGTTGCTGTTTAGAGACTTCAGTGGATGCATGTTGCTGTTTGGACTTCAATGGAAAAGTATGTTCTTGGACTTCAGTGTTAGCAGTTTGCATCACACCTCACTGGAGGTGGATGTATGTTTGCTTATGGACTTCAGTGAGTACAGTTATACTTAATGAATATGGACTATTGATGAAGAATGACACCCTGTAGTGTGTACTTAACACAGAGAAACCTACATTATATCTGTAACTCAACTTCAATAAGAAATGTGCCTGTATGGTAAATTAATACAAGATGTTTATCAGTAAACAAGATATGTTATTTTTCAAAGAAGACTTTGTTTTTTAAAAAAAATCTCTGGGTGCATATTTTAAAATAAGAGGTTTAAAGGGGATTAAATATATTTTGAGCAATTACAACTGCAAATAAACATCTTTAGAATTCTACTAACCAAATATATATTTTTGTAGTGACATGTCTTTGTCCTTGGCAGTTCAAAGACATGTTTCTTCAGTTTAACAGCTGAGTTACCTGTGTGCCATTACATGAATGCTTATAAATATCACTCGTTCAAAGAGTTGATTTCTAACAAGGCCATGCTTTTCTTGACTAGTGATTTACAAAGGGTGGTCTCCACATATTCATGGAGATTCACATTTGCCAAAAGGATATGTGCCCAGAGACTGGGTACAGTTATTTTCCAATAGTTGTATCCTGCCTCAAACAACAAGTAGAGGCGGGAAATGAAATTATTATTATTATTATTATTATTATTATTATTATTATTATTATTATTATTAGTCGTCGATATATATACTACTTTAATGTTATAATAATTAATAGTAGTACAATGGTTAGAAAGGCATAACATTTATCCTGGCCTTTACTGAAAACTTATAGAAAAGGTAAAACTTTCCATGAAGAAAGAAATAATGCTTTATGAATGTTTTAAAACAAAACAAACAACTTAGCTATAATTTCAGTCAGAACCCAAGGTTTATGATTAGTATTGGTGAATACTTACTTAGGACTTGTATATCCTAACCCAAAAAATTTTATGCACAGAAAATGGACCACTGGCACTGTTCACAATGCAGAGTGGTTTGGCGTGATTACCCCGCCCCCCCTTTTTTTTGCTTTATTCTGACTTTGCCACATTTTAGGCAAAGTCAGGGGATATTATGGTATTTGCTTGAAACTCCAGTGTATTCTAGGACTTTACGGAAATCTGGACAGTTGGATCAGTTCATCTCAGACTCACATCAATGTAATAGGCGTATGTGAAGCTAGGTAAAGGTAAAGGTTTCCCCTGATGTTAAGTCCAGTCGTGACCGACTCTAGGGGTTGGTGCTCATCTCCATTTCTAAGCCAAAGAGCCAGCATTGTCCATAGACACCTCCAAGGTCATGTAGCCGGCATGACTGCATGGAGCACGGTTACCTTCCCGCTGGAGCGGTTCCTATTGATCTACTCACATTTCATATGAAGCTAGTCAGATGAAAATAAGAAAAATTGGGTGAAGATATAAGTCAGCAATGTTAACAATGGGTGCAGAAAATCTAATAAACAGCAGTGCAGATCCACATGGTACAAAAATCAAACAACTGCAAATAAGAAATGGGTTTACACTAAATAATTAAATAAAAGTAAATGGCTGATTGATTTCCCACATGTAAAAAAGCATCCATTTAAGTTTCACACAACATTCACAAATTAAAGGAGAAATAAAAATGGCTGTGCTTAAACCTTCCTAAACTGGCCCATCAATATAATCCTGCTCATGTTTCATTTGTTTTTCAAAGAAATAAGTATAAGTTTCTGTTAATATTATCAAACATGTACTGTTGGTTCTGTATTTTCCTAGCTGTCTTTTCCCTTGATAAGCTATATGAATTCTTTATATGATTAATGAGGTAATGTGGCCCCTTGTTCCCAAGCAAAATTCAGAAACTTAGGAAGTTGGATAAATTCTCTAAATTGTGTTGTCGAAGGCTTTCATGGCCAAGATCACAGGGTTGTTGTATGTTTTTCGCGCTGTATGGCCATGTTCCAGAAGTAATCTTTCCTGACATTTCGCCCACATCTATGGCAGGCAACCTCTGAGGATGCCTGCCATAAATGTGGGCGAAACGTCAGGAGAGATTACTTCTGGAATATGGCCATACAGCCCAAAAAACACACAACAACCCTATTCTCTAAATTGTCCTTTATTTATTGACGGGAGTATGGCTTGCAATGCAACATTGCCCATGGGAGCTCAGTGTGTGTTCTAAAACATGGCCCAGAAGACTGCACTTTATTAAGGGATTTAGTGGCATATGCTCAGTGGCTTCTTGCCAGACAAGCAGGAGGTGTTTTCCAGCATAAGAAAGCATGCAAGCCACCGATATGCCACTATGTATCAACTATCAGTACTATCAAATGCTAAATAGCCGAGGTTGTCAGCTATGAAATGCAGCTAATTCATGAAAGTAAATACCAGTGTTGGTCAAAAACAGTGATAAGCACAGAATCTACATGTTTTTAATGGCTTACATCTCTCTGGAAAGTAGAACAATATGGACAAATTCAATAGGTAATGACTCTTGACTCAAAGCATCAGCCTCTTAGTCACATTACTTGATTTTCTTCCAGAGAAGAATGTGTTGTTTCTTAAAAACAACCCTTAGTCATGGGAGTCTTCATTTACTTTTTTCTAGCTCTCATCCAGATAGCTTGAGTAACTGGTTTTTCATCTATTCCCT
The DNA here is from genome assembly GCF_035594765.1 of Anolis carolinensis. Taxonomy (NCBI): domain Eukaryota; kingdom Metazoa; phylum Chordata; class Lepidosauria; order Squamata; family Anolidae; genus Anolis; species Anolis carolinensis. Next base: position 37,830,023 of record NC_085843.1, on the reverse strand, counting down.
TCTTCTCATGTCTTCTGATCTGCTAGCACTGTTCCTATTCTTCTCTCAGTTTCCATTGGGTTAGTTGGCTGGTTGTTTTGATGGCCAGCTATCAAGCATATCTTCAGAATTGTCTCTCCTATCCCTCTTTCTGATGTGCTCCTCTCCAAAAGCCACACTTTCTAAAGGTATTTCTGACATCTGTCAGAGAGCTCTTGACTTCAGATATTCTTTGCTAGAGAAGAGCCAGATAGACTATTTATTTATTTATTTATTTATTTATTATTTCTATCCCAATTTTATTCCCAGTGTGGGAACCAAGGCAGCTAACAATAAATTAAAAACTGTCCATGCAATTAACTGGCCAACCATGGGGTTGGTGGAGTCAGTTCAACTAAAGCTAAGCAGATCTAAAAAAAAAAAGTCTAGTGAATATTCAGAACTGATGTTTGTAAAAGAGAACTTGGAAATGTTACTCTTTGAGAATGCAACTTCCAGGATTCACCAGAAAAAAAATTAAACATTGGAAAAGTAATGTTCCAAGCTCTGAAAACTAGGATAGGATTTTTGGAAGTAAATGCATTTCCATTCAACAAGTAATAGTTTGTTCACATGTAACCCCAAATAATCTGTTGAAATTGTCTAAGGATTTTCCAAAGCAAGGTTCAGGATGTCAGGATAAGGAGAGCTCCTTCTTCCATCCATGGAAGATGTGTAACAAGGCAAAAAACAAAACAAAACAAAACAAGGGTTGCTGTGAGTTTTCAGGGCTGCACAGCCATGTTCCAGAAGCATTCTCTCCTGACGTTTTGCCCACATCTGTGACTGGCATCCTCAGAGATTGTGAGGTCTGTTGGAAACTAGGCAAGTGGGGTTTATATATCTGTGGAATGTCCAGAGTGTCTGTTTGAAGCAAGTGTGAATGTTGCAATTAGCCAGCTTAATTAGCATTAAATAGCCTTGCAGCTTCAAAGCCTGGCTGCTTCCTGACTGGGGGGCATCTTTTGTTGGGAGGTGTTAGCTGGCCCTAATTGTTTCTTGTCTGGAATTTCCCTGCCTTATGAATATTGTCCTTTATTTACTGTCCTGATTTTAGAGTTTTTAAATGCTGGATTTTGTTCATTTTCATGGTTTCCTCCTTTCTGTTGAAAGCTTTTGACAACACATAAAACAAAACAAAACAAAATCCTAGTGACCAAATGTTTGCATATTAATCCAATAAATTATTATTATTATTATTATTTGTATCCCACTTTATCTCCCCCAAAGGGGACTCAAAATCACTTTGAGTTCCCTCTGGGGTGGATAAAGGCAGGATAGAAATGTCATAAATAATTAAATAAATAATAAAGGAACTTAACATAAAAGTATCAGCATAACCATTTAAAATATATGAATATATGAACATTAAAACGGGATTAAATATAAACAGTATTTAAAAAATTCCCAGTTAAAAACCATTAAAACAAATTCAAAGTTAAAAACCAGAACACCCCCTGAATTGATCTTAAAAACCTTCATCTTGAAAAGCCTGTCTAAATAAAAAGATTTTAGCCTGCCGCTGGAAGGCCGCTGGAAATTGATAGAGTTTGTATATGTAGAAGGGAAGGGAAACAGACCTGTAAAAGAAACAATGGAATTTTGGAAATAAATATTGTAACTGGCTGGTCTGGGGTGCAGGGGTAGCACTGGGTTAAGGGTAACAAACGGTAAATAATATGAGTATGTAATATAGTTAGAGAGTGAGAATACTATAGGAGCTATGATATACTTAATTCTGTACTGCAAATTTGTTAAAGAATGTATAAGAAGTTTTAAGTACCGAATATGTAAAATTCACAATTATTCAATAAAGGAAATCTATTAAAACAATTTTAAAAGGGGGGAGCAATTCTGGCTTCCCTGGGAAGGAGTTCTAGAGTCGAGGGGCAGCAACCGAGAAGGCCAGCTCTCTCATTCCCACCAACTGTGCTTAAGATGGAGGTGGGAACGAGAGATTTTGCAATGTCACTAGAAATATTTTTGCTGGGCATTATAGGTGAAGAATTAGATACTAAATACAGACAATATCTCCAGTATAGATAAAGTCAGCAAGAAACTTGTTTGCTGAAACCTGGAAATTGACTGAAGCATCAGTGATGAAAGAATAGATTGTTAAAGTCACTGAGTTAACCTAAATTGCCAAACTAACATGGGTTTTAATGGGTAAATTAATAAAAGATTGATTTAATTCCTGGAAACCATTTATTCTGTCCTATCAGAAATCTAGTTATGTAAAAATCTATATCTATGGTTACTAGTCATTCTAGTAGGATTATTTTTTTTTCTATTATTACAGTTTGGATTGGGAGGTTGGGGTCTGTTGTAGTTGGGCCAGGGGGAAATAATACTACTAGTAGTAGAACTGCTAGAAGGAGGAAAAGGGCTAATGGTGAACAGGTGCTTGATGAGGAACAGCAAGCAAAGCGAGTCTGGGAAATACTTATGGCTCCTTCTGAGGATGAAACATTTGAAGGGTTCTCTAGTGGTGAGGAGTCAATGCTGGAAGAAGATGGGTTAACAGAGAGTAGAGGAACTAAAAGATCAACTCAGGAGCAAGAGTCAGATGAGGAAAGGGAAGGGAAGAAGATTCGGGATCTACTCACTGCTCCCATGGAAGATGAAACATTTGAGGGTTTTTCTGGGAATTATGGGTCTGGGAGTGAGATGGAAAGTGCTGCAGATTGGACTCAAGTAAATGTGTGTGCAGAGCCAGTTCCTGGGAATGCATCAGGGAATTGGCAAACTACTGATACACCAGGGACATGGGGAGATCTAAGTCTTGAACAAAGATGGAGAGACTAGAGGGATGATGGGCGAGGTTCATGTATGAGATCAAGATCAGCTGTGGATAATGATGACAGGGCAGAGGCCTCATCATCGTTGGATAATGATGTGTAAGTTAAAAGTGGAGTTGGAAGTACAGACTCCTTGCAGAAGGCAAGGTGTCGTTTTGGACATTGGGTTGTCGCTGCCTGTTCTCCTGTTGGGCTTGGGTCCTGGCTGTACAGCTTCGTGTTCCTGGATTCAGTTTGGCTCTTGACGATGGCTTCGCTTGTTCCTGGCTTGGCGTTTCCTGGCTCCCCCTTCGGCTCCTGAATTTGACTTGGCTCCTGGCTACGGCATCGCTACTCCCGGTTGGTTCTCCTTCTGGTTCCTGAATTCAGCTTGGCTCCTGGCAACGGCATCGTTACTCCCGGTTGGCTCTCCTTTTGGTTCCTGAATTCGGCTTGGCTCCTGGCGATGGCATTGTTACTCCCGGTTGGTTCTCCTTTTGGTTCCTGAATTCAGCTTGGCTCCTAACGACGGCATCGCTACTCCCGGTTGGCTTTCCTTGTGGTTCCTGAATTCGGTTTGGCTTTTGACAGTGACTTCGCTACTCCCGGTTGGTTCTCCTTTGGCTTCTGGATTCGGCTTGGCTTTTGGACAACGGTGTCACCTACTCTTGCTACGGGTGTGCGTTTGGTCCTCTCCTGGCTTTCTGTGCCATAGTTTGGTGTGACTGTAGTTTCAGTGAACTCTTGTATGGAGTTGAGCCGGATTATCAGGCAGGATAATCCAGATTATTTTCTGTTCCTGCATTTTTGCCTTTTCTTGAAGCAAAGACATTTACTTTTACCAGGAACACTGAAGTTAAGTGTTTCTAGGTTCAGAATATCATTTAATAAATGTTTGTTATCTTTACTCATTATGTGTGGCCCTTTAAGAGGAGTCTGAGTCCTGACAGGGTCCTTTTGTGTTTCAATTAATTAGGGTTTAGTATTTTAGCTTAGTATTCTAACATTGTGGTTTGATTTTAATGTGTGCATGTTCTTTTGCTTGTTTTTGTTTCTTTCCTTCTTTCTGTTTTCTCTTTTTTTGATTGTATAATGCTTTGATTGTAAATATGACTTTGTGTTAAAATAAACAAATAGAAAGATCCTGTTTAAATAAATAATTAGAGAGATCCTAATTAAAAAGACCCTACACACAGAGAGAGAACTCTTAAAACAAATTTTCAAATGGTTTGTGCACATTATGCTAGCCCTGGCTGCTCTTTGGTAATTCCAGTCAGGGATTCTGGAAATATTTGAGATGCATGCTTGCAAAATATTTGTATTACTATTATTATGTATTATTAAATATTATTGACCTCGCAGCAGGGTGCAGAGATCAGGGAAGCGAAGCTGTTCAATCACCGGAAACACCATTCTCTGCCTACTTTGCCTACTACACTGTCTCAGGCAGCCCTAGTCAAGCATATAGGATGCAAGGAAGGGAAGGAACAGCAATTTAAGAAGGGGAGGGGGGCGCTCAGGAAAAAGCAGGCTGGCTCTTATTCAAGCTCATTTTCTCTGTCAAACCTCCCTGAGACAGGAGAAAGAACATAATAATTTTGTTTGCTTGTTTCCCTAGAGGCTTGAAATTTCATGACAGAGTTATTGTTCACCTGTATCCTGCTATATCTCCATTGGAAAGCTTTGAGACTGAAGTGTTCCTGCCAAGGAGAAGAAGACCAAGCCAATGTGGCAGAGTGGGAGGACCGCTTCCCTCAAGCAGCCTCTCATGTAAACAAGTTGTACCTTTGACATGTTCTCCTCCAGGGCACCAAGGCATGAAGCAGGTGATGTATATCAAAGTGAACAGGTGATTTGTAGGTGCTAAGTGTTCATAAAGACAAGATTAAAGACCTTTCCAGTAACTGGGTTGTAAATCATTCCTCACCTGCAAAGCTGAAGAGTGATTCAATGGAAGCTAGCTCTATTATAAGCTTTTTTGGGAGGAGCGGAGTTTGCCAATTACTCTAAAATAAAGTGGTGGCATGGGAGGCAGATCGTAGTAGCATAAATTCCTGTTGGTAGGACACACAAAGTGATGAAAGTCTCTTTGTCATTTCTGACTTATTATAACCCTTAGGTGAACCTACCACAGGGTTGTCTTGGCAAGATTTGTTCAGAGGATGATCCCCAAAATAAATTGAGTTGAAGCATGGAAAGTCGCAACTGAGTTTCATATTTGGGTAGCGAGCAATAGTAAAGTGCAAGGATGAGATTTTATATCCTGGTTGGGGCCAAGTTATCTGGGGGATTACTTAGTTAAAAGCACAGCTGAACAACAGATGGACAAGGTAGGTGCTAGCCTAATTTCCCTGGGGAGGGAGTTCCAGAGCCAGGGGGCCACCACTGAGAAGGCCCTCTCCCTCGTCCCCACCAACCACACCTGTGACAGGGGTGGGAGCGAGAGATGAGCCTCCCCTGAAGATCTTGGAGATGGTGCAGGTTCATAAGGGAAGATGCAGTTTCGATGATAGGCAGGTCCTGAACCATTTAGATCTAGTATCTATCTTTCTTAAGAAAGAGTTGTTCCTGTATACCTCTGCAAATCTATCTCATTCTAAGAATTTCAGACAGAATAATCCATTTAAAATGGATTATTCATGCAATCTATTTTTCCTTCTATTGTTTGAAATGGTATGTAAAGAACATACAAATCATGTTAACCTGATGATTGTGTAGCTTAGCTTTTAAAAGCAAGGCCTAGGCAAGAAGGCAGGAAAAGGAAATTTGGATACAGTAAGTGTCAAGAGAGATGACTAAATGTCAGACTGTGCTTTGTTGACAGTTCTACAGAACAACTCAGTAGTAAGCAGACACTGAATGAGAATAGAGTTCAGCTGTGCAACAGTTCAAGATCATAATCAATGGATATAAGTGTCAAATAAATCCAGTAAATTCTATATAACAACGAAGACAGGTCAGCAGTAAGCAAGGAAATGAATCCAGTGGCTAAGATGAACTGGAGCAAGGTTATGATGAGAACAGCATTCTGAAGAGCATCACCGGATTCCTGAGAGCAGAGAATACATAAGACTTTACAACTTGAAAACCAAACACACCAGGGTTTCCTTTGGGAAATACGAAGTCATAATTAGGCCAACATTAGCAGATCTTTTAAATGGTGATGTTGTCAATTATTTAAAATACAACTACAAAGCAAACATCCAAAGACACATATCCCATATAGAAGAATAATAAAATCTCAATGTTTGAATCTCTTGTTTTGCTTTCCTGAATCTTAGCTTTTCTGTTACCCATCAGGGTCAGAATTGCCAGGAAAGAAATGTTTGTCCCTGATGAAAGTTTTCCACTGTCAAGCAGAATGTCACCATGCTCCAAAATAAATGTCTTTTTCTAGCTGTCTGAGAATGAGAGAGACTGTATGGTCCTTGTCCTCCACATGTTGTTGGATTGCTACTCCTGTCATTTCTCACAATGCCGGTCAGGGCTGGAAGGAATTGTAATCTAAGGACATCGGGAGATGCACATTTTCCCTACCTTTTTCTAAAAGAGACAAAAGCCAGTCTACTGTTGGCTGGCAACTCTGTTCTACAGTCTGTTGTTGCTTCAACTGTGCAGCATGATCACATGTATTATTCATATGATCAAGTTTCAAAGAGATTGCTGTGTTAGTCTGTTTCAACATAAAAGGGGAAAGTGGGAGATATAGTGAGGGATCAATTTGGACTGATTTATTCTAGCATCAGCTTTCATGGGTTTCAGTTCATTTGGATTGATGAAATGCAGTCTACAAGAAATCAGTGTTTAAGCACAAGTACACATTTGTGTGGATGGGACCAGAGTATTTTTGCATATTCTATTTGCATCTTTCTGTATGTCAATATACTCTTATCCCAACTATGTGGTTAGGTACTTGAGGCTTGAAGTTTATATTCCATCAAAGCATCTAAAGAAATTCATGCTAAAATAAAATATGGCAGTTCATCCTAGAATACACCAGTTAGTGTTAAAGGTGCCATTGGATTCCCCATTCTGTTTGTATTCAAACACTAATTTCACTTCATCAACAATCTGCTTTTTTGACAGATTTTTTTTAGATCCAGTATTCTGTATGGGAGATAGGATTTATGCAGGTAAAATCTGTTATAAAGCAACAACTGCAATGACCAATATGACAACATTCGAACATGGGTTTCCTACAAAGCCTACCAGTGCCTACCTTTTTTCTACAGATTACAGGTTGAGTACCTTCCCCAAAATGCTTGGAACCAGAATTGTTTTGAATTTCAATTCTAAAAAAAATGGGAGGGGGTGGAATCTTTCAATATACATGAGCAAATATCATGGAGGTGGGACTAAGTCTAAAAGCAGAATTCATTAATATTTCAGATATACAGTACTTTATTATACTCTCATAACCTGACAGTAATTTTATACACAATGTTTTTAACATTTTGTACATGAAACAAATGCTGTGTATTATACCTTCAGACAAGCAACTGTGTCACTATCTCAGCCACCCATGTGAACCATTTCAGATTTGGGAGTACTGGATAGAGGATGCTCAACCTTTATTTTCCTATAGTAAACCTAGATATGAAATGTAACATGTAGTATTCTGGGGTGAAAGTGAAATTATATCTTCAGCCACACATATTCTCAGAAGATTGGTTTATAGATTAAATAATAAATGGGCATTATATAATAATTGTCACTTGTAGTGGGTGATTATATTATGAGGAATTGCAGTAATGGGTAAAGCATCTCTGTTAACAGCCAGAGGTTCAAAGCTGATTGGCAGGACACAAACATGTCTTGCCAGGAAGGATACACCAGCAGTAATATGGCCAGCTTGGACCAGCCATCAACTGGAAAATGAGCAACTACAGAGACCTTGCTTTATTATTATTATTATTATTATTATTATTATTATTATTATTATTATCATCACAACCATTTCAAAAAGATACACCACTTTCCTGTGAATGTAGGAAAATAGATGAATATATGCAGGTGTCACTCAGACCCCAAAAATGAGCCCAATACGAAAAGCTATTTGTATCAACTTCTAAAGCCAAAATGGGAAAAAATTTAGCCATCACATGGGGTAGGGCTGCAACTCTCAGCAGTTCCATCCAGTATAGGCAGTGTTTAGAAATGCTGGGAGTTAAGATATCTGAAAGATCACACAATTCCTACTGGTGTCCTAAAGCATTGAAAAATCCATTTCTGTTTCCAAAAACACTGTTCAGGTTAACCCTGGAAGGTTCTGGGAGTTTGAGTCCAAAAAAGGGCCTTTTCCATCTCAGCGGTACCACTAGCAAAGGAAGATCAGGCAGATCCTACTGCTCCACAGCTCATTATTTTGTTCCAGGACTGGCACAATGTTTTCTATCTTGGATTTCATGAAGTCTCTTTTCTTTGTGTATTTGTGTGTATATTTATATGCCTGGGGGGATGGATGGTCTCTTATTTTCATTTATGTACAATGCCCACCGCACTTGAATTTTAATTGATGTGAGTTGCTAAGCAGGGTAATTGTGCCTGGAAAATTGAATAAAATCTAGCAGATAGAAAATAAATATAGTAAATAAAAAATAAAAATGGAGAGCCTCTATGGAGAAAAGACAGTATGTTTTATCTGTCAAGATGTTTCCATATGTAGCATCAGTAATTTGGTTGTTCATTTTATAACCAACATGGGGGTATCTCTCCCTAGTTCATACATAGCAGTTGAAGAATAAAATTTTAACAGTAGCAACATATTCACTCAGTATTTTTATTTGTTGTACCCCCAATGGTCTAGAGAAGCAGTTCTTGAAGTGTGCTCCATGGTACCCTTGGGTCTTTGTGAGGCACATTGAAGGGCTCCAGGCTGCCCTCCTCCTCTTCACTTCCTGGGACCCTGCCCCGTGGTGTCATGTTGGTCAGCGCCAGGCACTTCCCCCTGCAGCCAGACCCTCTAGGAAGCCTTCTTCCAATGTCACAGAGTTTCTGGTGGGGACACCTCCTTTGCCCTCCTGGCTCCAGCCTTCCTCCATTCACCTTCCTGGCTGCACCCCTCCAGCTGCACACTGCCTTTTGCATAGCATCCCATGGCACACACAAAAGCTGCCCTAATGCCACCTGAATAGTGGAGCAGCTCTGCCAGCTGCACAAGGACACCAGCTCCACCAGCAGCACGTGCATTAGGGCACCTTCCATGTGTGCCATGGGAAGTGAGGTGAAGGGCGGGTGGCTGGAGGGGCGTAGCCAGGAGGGTGAATTGAAGAAGGTCCCGCACTGAAGAAAAGCATGGCACATGCATGGTGAGGAGGGGGTGGCACCTCCCAAGGCCAGGGACATGTGAGGCCCCTCCGCAGTGTCCTGGCAGAAGGTGGTAGGGCTGGATAGCTTATTGGGGTATCTTCCCACTCTAGGATTTTATGATATGGATTTTTAACAGGGGGTCATTGGCCATCTGTCAGGAGGGATTGGATCATGTTTTCCCTGCCTGGTAGAAAGGAGGTGCTTTGATTTTTTTTTTCCTGCATGGAAAAAGAGGAGAAGACTGGATGGCCTCTGGGCTTCTGCTATTATTATTATTATTATTATTATTATTATTATTATTATTATTATTATTATTATTACAAAGGCCAGATGGCCAACTGTTGTTGATTATGTTTCCTGCATGGAAGAAAAGAGTTGTACTGGATGGGCTGTGGGTCTTCCACTGAAATACTGTTGTTTTTATTGGTTAAAATTGTTTTGCATTTTAAATATTGTATTTATTTTAATTTTGCATTGTGTGAATTAGTTCACACAAACACTCTCCATCCATCTGCCACTGGCATGCATATATATATATATATATATATATATATATATATATATATCTCGATAAAGATGTATTGGGGCTCCACGAGAAACTTTTTCTTCAAAAAGGGCTCCACAATTGAAAAAGTTTGAGAACCCCTGGTTTAGAGAGATCGCCATGACATCATTACAATGTATATTTCTTCCATTGTCAACATCCAAAGATATTTAGTGGAAGTAAGGAAACAGAAAGCACATTTATGACAAGTCACACCCTTTCTTTAATCCAGACATTGTTAAATAAATAAATAAATACGGAATTGCAGAAGCCCTTGGTTTCTCATGACATCTGAATTTTCTATTAATATCCAACAAAATAAATACTTATTGAGTTCCCTGTAGTTTGGTACAGAATGTTAGAAGCTGAAACTACACAATCTCAGTGTGGGTGTTTTACTACACTGCTGAAGATGAATTCACAGATTGAAAAGGACAACAATTTCACTGTTTTGGAAGACTTTTCCCAGTTTGGGAATTGTTCTGTGTAAAATTCATACAAGTCTCTTTTGCTCAGAAATCTTTAATTCCAAAGTTGTCTAATGGCTAGTTTGATCAAGAAGATACTTCAGTTCACAGATAGACAATGCTGGATATCACATGTAGCAAGAGTAGGAAATTTATTTATTTATTTTTATTATATTTATTTATATCATGTTTTATCTCCCCCGCAGGGGATCAATTGTCTTTATCCCATATGAATATCATCCCCAGATACTCTCATTTAGACTTGGCATCCAAACAATCATATAGAGAGTCATGAGCAGAAAGTGAGATGTGATTTTGGTGACAATCTTTGACTCTTAGAGTGTTGTGTTTTATTTGAAGACTTAGGAGATAGTATTTGTTTTAGGCCATGAATTGTCACTGAGCACATGTTCTAAGGATGTAGGTCTTCTGTGGAGTCACAAGCTTGCTTGAGGGATGGAGCTAGCCGCAATTACCTGCATATAACTGATTCCTCAGTCTTTGGAGTTCAGTCTGTGAGGACCAGCAGCACTTATTACAGTCTGAGATGAGTGGAAGAAAATAGCTGCATGGTTGGAGGCAGAGGGATCAATTGCTATCTGTTGCAATTTGTGGAATGTTGTTTCTTGCCATTAAACCTCACTGACTACAGTTGCACCTAGTGCAAACTTGTGGCTCCTCTTTGAATAGAACATCATCATCAACAAAAACAAAATATATGTTTATAGCATCATTACTGTACTTGGTGCTTTGCAAGTAAAAACAGTTACAAAACAATTCCAGGATTCAAGTTTACAATCCAATTAGGACATGACACAAATGGAGAAGGAAGTGGCAATGTGGGAAATTAAGTCAATGTACTATAGCAATATGTTGAGGCTCTTCAACACATCAGAAAACACACAGACTTCCTGGATAGAACAGAGGGGTGACTGATCTACAGAATGCACAAGAAGAAACTGCCAATGAAGATGAAAAGGACTGTAACACAGCAGGAACATCCTGGAGAACAGGCATTTTCAGAAGCAGACCATGCACAAGGAATTGTTTCCTACATCGTCCTAAGGATAACAGTGGTGAAGAGGTGCAAACAGGAGACCAATAGACAGTGCATGGAAGAGAAGGAGCCAACCCAACCATCAAATGTAGCAAGAAGAAAGGGGTGCTAATGGTAGGGGATCCATTGCTCAGTAGTATAGAAGGAACTGCATGCCAACTGGATAATATAAATTGTTAAGTGTGCTGTCTTCCTAGTGTATATACCCAGCATGTCACCTACAAGTTACTGAAGTTCATAAAGAACATAGAGCAGTATCTTTCTTTTCTGATTCATGTGAACACCAACACCAACAACACTACAAAGAAGATTTTTAGCTAGATCACCCCAGACTATGAAGCCCAGGTAAGGAAAGTGAAGAGTTTGAAGTCACAAGTGGTATTCCCACCAATTCTGCCAGTGGAAGATAGTGGAGCTGAATGACAGATGGTGTTGATGGGAGAGGTTTAGCTCCTGTGACCATTTTCTGAACTTGCTGAAAAAAAGCCTGCTAGCTACACCTCAGAAAGGCTAAGGAAATTGTCTTTGCTGAAAACATGACAAATCTGATCAAGAGATCATTAAACTAAACCTTTGGATGGTGTTGGAAGTGATCACTTAAATATCTATACAAAATCAATTTTAAATACAAGGACATGAATTCTATAGGAGAAGCTGACAGAGAGAATGAGAGCCATAGTAAAACTCACAGTAGAAGAAAATATGACAACAAATAATGCTTTAGATATTTATATACCAATGCACAGTTTGGAGAATGAACAAAATGAGCTTGTAGTCCTAATGCAGGAAAGTAAATATGACTTTATAGATATAACAGACACTTAGTGACATGACTCCCAATGTTTGGGATGTATCCGTTGAGGAATATAATCTGTTCAAAAAGAATAAATGGGGAAGCAAACAAGAAAGAGTAGCATTATATGTTAATGACAACTTCAATTGTACAGAAAAAATCCATGCAAATTATCAAATTGGACCAGGTAATAGATAATGCATTTCTGAAACAAATCTCAGAAATCTCCAATAAGGAAGAAGTGGTTGTTACAGGGGACTTCAATTAGCCTAATATCTGCTGTGAGACAAACTCTTCTAAGCAAAGATTATCCTACAAATTCCTGATGTGATTGATGCGCCTTGCAGATAATTTCAGCTTTCTAAAGGTAGAAGAAGGAGCAAGTGAATCAGCAATCCTGGGCTCAAAAATACTATTACCTCTGAGGGTAGAACTAAGTATGATGGTTTTGAGTTACAGGAAAGTAGATTTCAATTGAACATTAGAAGGAACTACTTAATACTGACAGTGGTTCAGCAATGGAACTAATTGCCTAGAGAAGTGAGGGAGGTCTCCTTTTCTGCATCGGACTTCAAAGAAATTGGATAGCTACTTTCTGGAGTTACTCAAGCAGAGGCATGGGCAAACTTCAGCCCTCCAGTTGTTTTGGACTTCAACTCCCAGAAATCCCAGAGAGCTTACCAGCTGTTAGGAATTGTAGAAGTTGAAGTCTAAAAGACCTAGAGAGCTGAAGTTTGCCCAAGCCTGCTCTAGCAGGAGATCTTGCATCTAAATCAGAATTTCAAGATGCACTTGATACTTTCTGGACAAAGTAGACAAACAATTATGATGAAAATAAACATTGTTTTGACAAGATGCAAAAGTTCTCAGTTAAGCATGAATGCCCTACCTATTATTGCAGAGTAGACAGAAATCTGCAGGGTTTCTCTAGAGCTAATTATTATTTCTGCTCTGGATGTAACATATGAACATCCCTAAATTAGAATGAGGCAAATTATTCAAATCTCTGTCAAGATTCTCTATGGGTGTGAAAATCACCCTATATAACTGTCAATAGAAATGAATATATTGTCTGCATTTGGAAATTTCTGTTTCTTTCAGCTCTTGTACTATATTTAGACAGAATGTTTTACCTGTTTTGGCAATTAAGAATATAGCAGATTTGTAAATTCCAAGCACTCCATAAATGTTTTGATTCAGAACACAAATGTTTATAGCTTACCCGAGAAAGAACTCTACATTTCTGTCTTGGAACAAACATCTGTGGCATCTCTGATATGCTATGCATAACATATAGACTGACAAGGATCAATTGGCAATCATCCAACTTCCAAAATAAGAACACGAAGTTCATTCTAGGCAAACCCACAGATGTCAAATACAGCTAATGTCAGGCATTCAGATGCAAGTGTTGGTGCTGGAAATGCTGGAAGGCAATGTACAAGAACTGTCTGCTGGCATTCACAAAGTATGAAAATGCAGCAGAGCCCTGAGATTAGATGGAAGTGGCATGTCTTGGAGAGGAAGAGGAAACTACATATTTCTCCATGGAAATTCATGGGAAGAGTAAACTAGAGTATTAATCCAATACTAGATGGAGTCAGAGCCACAAGTACTTACAACCCCCTTTCTTCCTCACTTTATATCTTCCTCTTTCTCTCATTTTACTTCTTGGCACCCTTTTTTCTGTCCTTCCCTTTACAAATTCTGAAATTTATCCACATACTACTTTGGGGGCCCCTGGTGGCACAGTGTGTTAAAGCGCTGAGCTGCTGAACTTGCGGACCAAAAGGTCCCAGGTTCAAATCCCAGGAGCAGGGTAAGCACCCACTGTTAGCTCCAGCTCCTGCCAACCTAGCAGTTCGAAAACATCCAAATGTGAGTAGATCAATAGGTACCACTCCAGCAGGAAGGTAACGGTGCTCCATGCAGTCATGCCAGCCACATGACCTGGAGATGTCTATGAACAACACCGGCTCTTTGGCTTAGAAATGGAGATGAGCACCAACCCCCAGAGTCGGTCATGACTGGATTTAACGTCAGGGGAAAACTTTACCTTTTACCTACTTTGGTTATGTGGAACATACACTTCAGAGATGTACCCTTGTGCTGTAGATGGTTTTTGGTTATAGATTTCTTGTAATGGGGCATATTCTTATTTCTGTGATTACTTTAAATATTGATGCAGTAAGCTACCTGATGGTTGTCAAACTAAATGGCAAAATAAATAAAATAGTAGTGGCATAATGAAGAGGACCAAACAGGAATGTACCAGATTTTGCAGTCAACTACTGAGATAAGTATGTGCTGCCATAAAGATACAAGAAGTGATATACAAATATTATACAGTATGTATGTGTGCATTTATGTATCTATATATATAAAAGGATAAAAAAAATTCAGCCTAGGACAAAACAACAAAACTACACATCCCAAAAACACTAAACTTGGCAACACAACCCTCATCCATGCCTCTACGTTCATACAACAAAAAGAAAAGAAAAATAAAGTCCTAATTAGAGGGAGAGGAATAATTGTTTTTATCCAATTGCTGCCAGTTAGAAACCTAAGCTTTGCCAACTTGGTCCCCTAGCAACCTACTCAGCCCAGGAGGCAGGCACAGTTAGGCCTCAGGCCTCTTCCACACTGCCTATAAGATACAGATTATATGGCAGTGTAGACTCAAGGCCCTTCCACACAGCTATATTACCCATTTATAATCTTATATTATCTGCTTTGAACTGGATTATCTTGACTCCACACTGCCAGATAATTCACTTCAGTGTGGATTTTATACAGCTGTGTAGAAGGGGCCTCATATAATCCAGTTCTAAGCAGATAATATAAGATTATAAAAATACAGTAGAGTCTCACTTATCCAACATAAGCAGGCCAGCAGAATGTTGGATAAGTGAATATGTTGGATAATAAGAAGGGATTTAGGAAAAGCCGATTAAACATCAAATGATTATACAAATTAAGCACCAAACGTCATGTTATACAACAAATTTGACAGAAAAAGTAGTTCAATGCTCAGTAATGCTATGTTGTAATTACTGTATTTACAAATTTAGCACCAAAATATCACAATTAATTTAAAACATTGACTACAAAAACATTGACTACTAAAAGGCAAACTGCGTTGGATAATCCAGAACACTGGATAAGCGAATGTTGGATAAGTGAGATTCTACTGTAATATGAAATAATTACTGTGGTAATCCAGTCCAACCCAATTCTGCCATGGAGGACACAATCCAAGCATGCCCAACAGATGGCCACCCAGCCTCTCAATAATAATAATAATAATAATAATAATAATAATAATAATAATAATAATAATAATAATAATATCATACAATCATAAGGTTAGGAGACACCCCTAAGGATCATCCAGTTCAACTTCCTTCTACAATGCAGGAGGACACAAACCAAGCACTCCTGACAGATGACCTTCCAATATCTGCACAGTAATAATACAAATCGAATAATAGAATCAGACAGTTAGGAGAGACCCCTAAAGGCCATCCAGTCCAACCCAACTCTGCCATTGGACGATACAATCCAAGCACTCCCAACAGATGGCCAGCCAGACTCTCAATAATAATAATGATAATAATAATAATAATAATAATAATAATAATAAGAAGAAGAAGAAGAAGAAGAAGAAGAAGAAGAATAGCATGCAATCCTAAGGTTAGCAGATACCCCTAAGGATCATCCAGTTCAACTTCCTTATATCATGCAGGAGGACACAATCCAACCATTCCTGACAGATGGCCATCCAATATCTGCACAATAATAATACACATCGAATCATAGCATCAGACAGTTAGGAGACACCCCTAAAGGCCATCCAGTCCAACCCAATTCTGCCATGCAGGACACAATCCAAGCATTCCCAACAGATGGCCACCCAGCCTCTCAATACTAATACTACTACTACTAATAATAATAACAACAACAACATTATACAATCCTAAGTTTGGAGTGACCCCTAAGGATAATCCAGATCAACTTCCTTCTACCATGCAGGAGGACACAACCCAAGCACTCCTAACAGATGGTCATCCAGCCTCTACATAATAATGATGATGAAGATAATAATAATAGAAGCATAGAATCCAAGAGTGTGGAGAGACCCGTAAGGGCCATCCAGCCCAACCCTTTCTACTATGCAGCAGGACACAATCCAAGCATTCACAACACATGGACAACATATAAATACTATACAATACTACACAGGGACATAGACCCCCTCTACCCTCACCACTTTCACAGTACACAAACAACCAAATGCATACAACCATACAACAGACATTCAATACCACCACTACCTCAACAAGTTCTCACCAACACCACCAGACAATGCCACAGCAACGCGTGGCCGGGCACAACTAGTGTATTATATAGGATAGTCTCAAATGTAGAGTATCTAGGTTGTACTTCCTTCCAAGACATAAGTCTCACAGAGTGATGTTAGATCAATCATATATTTTTTTTAGCCTGCTGCATTTCACAGAGTTATTGCAATTATAAAAGGGAAAGAGAAGAATTCTTTACTCCTCCTTTACCTTCTTATTGGAGTTGCTGCCCAACTAAAGAAACAAAGAGACCAGACAAGAGAGATTGTATGAATTAAGGGCAACTTTATTAATTGTTAAGCTATTTAATTGGTTTTATGGGATAAGATGATAAAGAGAGCAATTTGGTGTGGGAGCAGCTGAACTGGTCGATCTCCCCAGACCAGAGCCTCCAGCCTCCTCTGGGCGAAAACACCATAGCCCCCAAGATGAATCCCTACAACTTAGTGTTGCTCCCAGGTCCAGCTAATAAACTGCAAGCTGCTTTGGTCCCTGGTGAGGGCAAAAGACCCAGAGACCAGCCCCAAGGACAGGAGATCTTCCTTCCACCCGATATCACGTGATACACAGACGCAGTTACAAATTTCTATTCTACACAAAATGTGCCAGTAGGTATATCACTGGATTATATCTCCCCCCCCCCCCACCCCCAACCAAGCACCTGCCAGGGAAACCTATTTAAAATACCACCCTAAGCCAAGCACCAGTTCAGCACCATCTCCGATCACTTCATTCTGTCACATGATGGCAGGACAAATTTCACAACTGGCCTCCCTCCTCAGGAAGCTAGCAAAATGCTATCCCAAACCTCTGTTGCTCTATGTCAAGGGTCCCCAAATGAGGCCTGCAGGCCAGATGCAGCCCTCTAAGGTCATTTACCCACCCCCATCCTACACTTTAGACTTAGGGTCTCCCTCAGTTTAAAACAACTTGAAGGGCACACAACAACTGCAATCCTAATTAACTTGACTATCTCGTCAGCCAGAAGCAGGCTCACACTTCCCATTGAAATACTGCTAAATTTATTTTGCGTTAAATTGTTCTTCATTTTAAATATTGTATTGTTCTTTCATATACACTGGAAAAAAATGAGAAAATTCCTGTGCATACTACACATATCTTATTTGTAAAGTATGGTCCAGCTCCCCAACAGTCTGAGAGACTGTGAGCTGGCCCTCTTTTTAAGAAGTTTGAAGACTTCTGCTCTATGGTGTAGAAAATTGAAGAAGGCAGAGATATAAATGCAACTAGTAAAAATGAAATAATGGATATTGTAATAGCTGCTCCCTTTCCAGGACTTGAGAGACCTGGAACATTATCACACCAACCCAATGTGCTGCAACACTCCTGTTAATATAGATAATGGATACACATACTTTCGATATCACACCTCTCTTCAATAGTGCAACTATCAGTCTACCACATATCCTCATAACATGTTTTGCTGCACTAATGCCTCAACAGTATGCCTTATGCTTCATTATTTCATTTTTAAGTACAATTGTAGCATAAAAAAGATTAGTGTGTGTGTGTGTGTCCTGAGAATATCAAGATGGAGCAGGGAGAGGCTGAGAAGCCCACCATATGACTGCTAGCATGCTGGTACAAAACTAGAAGGAATCAATTGTACTATGGTTAATAGTATAAACATAGTGGGATGGGGAGTTATTGATGGGTTTTACTGCAAGAATCATGGGGGGGGGGAATGGGGAGGTGGGGAGGAGGCAATGTTCCAGTTGCAATGCCAGTTTGCCTGGCTTGTGTGATAAAGTCCATGCAAGGTCAATAAGCAGAAATTAATAACTCATGGGGAAACTACCTCATCAAAATTTAAATGCACGAGTGCATAGAATGCAGACGTGTGCTTATATCTGTCTGTCTGTCTCTCATATACACATATGTACACCCCACCTTTCTCTGTCCTTCCTCACTTGCTTACATCTCCTAGTTCTTGCCAGCTGCTGGGACAAATTGTGATAAAACAGATACACCACACACACACACACACACACACGAGATAGAGAGTAGTGCTATGTTGCCTGAAAGCACTCAATCTCTCAAACCCTTTCCAGATGTAACACTTTCCATTCTGATTTACACATCTCCGCACTGTGGTTGATCAGCCTGCTCCATAATTGATAAGACACCAAGCTTGACATTGAGGAATGGGTGAAATGGGCCTATCATAGGTCCTTTTGCCCAGACAGTGATAATCAGCTCTGTCCCCACCCTCCATAACAATAGAGCTTTATCTCTAACTCTCTCACACACATGGACGCACTTGGGCTTTTACATTATCTCATTTCACCAGAATGACAGAAACTAGCCCTGCCAGAATGGCCAGAAGCGAGAAATCAGTATCCAAGCTTATGCCAGATCCCTGCCAAGGCCATGGGTGAAGCGATACAGTCACTCCTAAATTTTGTGTCATAAAACACTCTCATAAATAAATAAACAAACAAATAAAGTGCTCTGAGCTTTCCCACTATTTGCCATACACAAACACATATGCCTGTCATTACCTATGCTCCCTTACAATGCCTACATTTTCTCCCATTTTCTTCATATGGCACCTTCATATGTTTACTTTTTCATCTCAAGTTATCCCCTTGATTCTCCAGCTGCAAAAGTTTATTGCAGTTCCCCCCAGGCTGCTGTTCTCCTGTTGTGCTGTAACAGCATATCCTTCACTTGATTCCTGATTATCAGCTCACTTCAGATAACTAAATATGGCTCAGTGTGACTGTACTATGGAGCAATTTTTGTGCTGTCTTTTGATTTTCTACATGCTGAATTCTTCAATACTGAACTTTTTGATCATCTGGCTATCAACCAGTCCTTCTTGTTTGACTTAATATGTACAAAGTATAGACCACAGAGTCTCACTGCTAGTGCTCACTCAGCATATGTTTTCATATTCAGTAATAGATAATTTATTTATTGAAGTATATATAATTCAGTTTTGTTTATGAGAAAATGTAATTAATTACAATCACAATTAACTAGCTATTGATAACTAGTTACTTCCATGGCTTGTATAGATTACCTCTCAAAAAAGAAAGGAAAAGTATTTAAATATTTGGGATTGGAAGAACTCCAAGTAGACTCTACTGAATATTATATAATAGTTCTTTGGAAAATTCTAGCATATGTGAAAGAAACAAAACCACTTCACCATATTAAAAATCAAACTTGTATATTATTATATTTACTGTTAAGATCAAGTATTCTATGTTGCTTTCCCATCACTGTCTGAAAACTTTTTGCAAAGCAACACAAAAGGACCTAAACAATTACATTATCATTAGATAGATAAAAAAAATCAGGGATGACGAGAAATCCTTACAGAATTTTGGATATGGAAATGAAAGCATCATATTTGAAATTCATTATATGATATCATATATCATGACTGACTATTCACATTCCTCAGCATTTCCTCTGTGATAATCTCTTGCAGTAATGTCTTCATTATAATATTTTATGTTCTCTTAAAGAACTGAGAAAACATTCAGGTGTCAAATTTGCTTCTCCCGGAAGCTACCAAAAGTTTTACCTTGCAACGACATCGTCTTCTTCCATATATGAAATTGATACTTTTTCATGAATTGAGCAGTAAATAAAATAAAAAAGAAAGGAAAGAAGGTTAAAAGGAGACAGAAAGCAAGTTTGTTTATTTTAATTCATATTCGGCCTTTTCCCCAGAATGGGACAAAATGATTTTTAAAAGAATCAGATAAAAATGACACAATTTTAAAACACAGTTAAAATCGGCTCATTAAAATGATAGATTATGAACAGTATGTAATAATAAAAGCATACACAAGTTAAAAATAAAGCATTTTTCCCAAGAAGCCTCATTGCAAGTAATTACACGTTAGAAGCCTGCTTGGACAAAAACAGTTTTAAAAGTCAAGATATAGAAGGGGGAAAACAATAATTAGAACTAACCTATGAATCAGGAAGGTCCCAGTTTGAATTTTACTTACCTAAGTACATGTAGATAGATAACAATTTCTTATGACATTATTACACAGGGGAGGCCACCCCACTGCACTGTTTTATGAGCAAGTGTCATGATATGACAGGTGCTAGGGGTGACTCCATTGCCCACGCTTCGTTCCAGCATTGCAGTGCTTCCCCCGTCACACGGGGGAGACATTGCCCAAATACGGCAGAAAAGTGTAGCTCCATTGGAGCCAGCACAACACAGTAACAACACAGGAAGCATCCAAGGATACTTCCACCCCAGTTGGGGACAGGAACTCTGCCGGAAGACACACAATGTCGTGTGATGGCCAGCATGGGGATCCATTCACAAAGAAGGCTAAAAGTGTCCTAGTTTTATTAAGTATGATGAGGTCATTAGTCTTAATTCTTTGTTTCCAAAAAGGGAAAAATAATAGCAACTAGCATGCAGAGTTCTTCTTAGGATAAAAAGAAAGTAATTTGTACAAAAGGCATTGAATATAGAAAAATAAAGTAGATATGTTAAGTTAGAGTATGATGTGTGCTGTGTGTGTGTGCACACTATCATTCATGTTTATGGTGTTTTACAAAAGTTTCCTATAACAAGCAAGTTACTGCTAAACAAACAGCAGAATGGGAAGCTATAGAAAGTGAGGGGAAATGGAGGCAGGAGAAATGTAAGGAAAGGAAAAGTGAAAAAAAGAAATGGCAGAGATGGTAAAGTAAAGAAAAATGTGATGATCATATTCAATTGCCAATTCTATCTCTGCCAGCAGCAAACAAATCCCCCCTAAAGTATTAAAGGTAATGATGGCAAAGGCTTTTTTTACAGAGCCATCACATATTTGTTTCTAGAACACATATTTTCAAGGTTTTTTAGTTGACAAGAAATAGCAGAGTGGGACAAAAGAGATGAGTGTGCATGCTATGAGCATAATATTTCTATCATGCCATCTCCAGCTTTCTTAGCAATTATGTTATTGCATAAATAGAAACAGGCACAGCCTTTCCCAAAACAATCAGTTAAATGAGTCAGAGAAAACAGTGGTAAGTTACCATGTGTACTCATCTATAAATTGACCTCATGTATAAGTTGAGGACAAGTTCAGGGTCCATAATTATGGATTTTGAGATAAGTCCTGAAAAGCCAATGATCATTCCAGGGAGGGGAAAGTGCCAGCATTGCCTCATATGCTGGCCACCGCCACCACCATTTCCCTTCCTGTGTAACAAAGTCTAGTAGAACATGTCACCACCACTTAAAAAACCCACTACATCCACCCCATTTAACAGGTCATCATTTTGGGTTAGGATCACATCTAAAACAGTTGATTCCCTTGTTGTTTCTTCCATCCAGAAACTGTGGAACTGAATTATATTTACAAATTTTAATCCATTAGGAGAGGTGTGAACCAAGATAATGGTTTTATGGCTCACTGCCTATATAAATACAAAAGCCCTCACTACTGCACATATAACAAAAGGATTCTTCTTAGATGGAGTATTGACCTCTGCGAAACTGATTTTTGGTAAACAGATTTATTACTTTTAAGCATTTACACTACCAGACTACTGTAAAAATCTGAAAGGCCTACATCACTTTCCACATCCTTTAAAAAGTTTAGGTCAAAGGTTGTGAATTGCACCTTTTTGCATCCTATTACATTCTACCCCCGTTATACAAATGAATAAATATGCACATACATAAATATGCACATTTATGTGTGAGGCGTAATATTCTTCATACTACATTTGAAGCAGAGAGTTTATATCTAGGAATGTTCATGTGAAAATTAAAAAAGTCTTAAAGTAACCAACTCCTTCTTCATTTCACCTTTTCAGAAAGTATAAGCCTGTCACCTGTGTGCTTTTCCCATATGTTCATGGATAATTTCAACTGTTACCTACTTTCTTTTTTCTCTTTCTTTCTTTCTTTCTTTCTTTCTTTCTTTCTTTCTTTCTTTCTTTCTTTCTTTCTTTCTTTCTTTCTTTCTTTCTTTCCTTTTCTTCTTCTTTATTTTTAAACAATCATAGGGTTGACATGTGTTGTCAAAGGCTTTAATGGCCAGAATTGTGTGTTTTCCGGGCTGTATGGCCATGTTCCAGAAGTATTCTCTCTTGACGTTTCACCCACATCTATGGCAGGCATCCTCTGAGGTTGTGAGGTATATGGGAAAAACTAAGAAAGGAAGGTTTATATATATATATGGAAGGTCCAGGGTGGGAGAAGAACTCTTGTCAGTTGGAGGCCAGTGTGAATGTTGTAATTAATCACCTTATTTAGCATTAAATAGCGTCATCTCCTGGCTTTTCCTGCCTGGGGGAATTCTTTCTGAGCCTTGCCACATGCACAATGGATGACCTTTTGCAGCAATGCCAAAGGCACTCCAAGTGGCCAGATTCTGGTCAAAGGAAATCTATTAGAATGTCAAGTTTTAACTTTGTTTTTGTTTATAACTGTACCGTCAATTCATGATAAATAAATAAATAAATAAATAATTTTCTACAAAAATGTGAATGTATGAAAAAATATTGGAAAATGGGCAAAAATTCTTATAGTGTGCTGAGGCATGTAGACATGCCTTTTTTGTCCATGATAAAAACATCTGAACATAGTTTACATCTCTAGAAAACAGAAAGTAGGAGTATTGAAATTATTCTACTTCCCTAGAACATCTGCAAAGATACTATATAATACATTACATGAAAGATTCTAGTGAGGATAGTAAAACATCACATTTTAAATGAGAATAGCACAAATATTCCAAATCTACAAAGAATGGTCTTTTGTTTCTCATTGGAGGGAACAAGTTTGGAGATGTTCGCTTGAATCATCCAAAAAGAATATATAAACAATCTTACAGCCTTTGTGGAAAAGCATTCAATTTATGTGGGGCTGCATTGCCTGAAAAAAACAAAACAGAAGGACATTGAAAGGATAGCTTGCTTGGATCTTAAGATAAGTTGTAGCAAACACTCCCTTCATGACCACCCTGTTAAGCAGTATACAGCCCTCATATGCTATATACTGCTTAACAGGTTTAATGTATTTATTCTAAATAAACCTGTCAAGGAGTATATAATTCACTGTGTGTAAACTTTGCTATGCTCTCCTTCATAAACAGGTGATACATATGTAGCCTTACAGATATTGTTGCAGTGCAGCTCCTGTTAGTCCTATTCAGCATTGCACTGGTGAGGAGTGAGGAGAGTTAAAGTCCAGCAACTGATGAAAGGGTCATTATTCATTCATCTCTGATTCATTTTGATTTCTCCATATAAAGTACTTGGGAAAGTTACTGTTTCACCATAGTTCCCAGAATTGGAAGCTAGCATGGTCACTGGCATTGCTGTCTGGGAGATTTTGAGAATTGTAAATCATCATCATAATCAGTCCCAACCCCAACACCAACACAACTTGATTCCATGCTCTGCCTTTTCTGAGCCACACAGAGTCGTAAAAATGCATTTCGATTGTATTTCCACATTCCAAATATGGAATAAAAAGAAGATGAAGATGCAAGGGAATTAGGAGAATATAATAACTTTATTCTTATATCCCACCACTATCTCCCCAAAAGGACTTGGGGAAGCTTACACGAGGCACAATGTGTCTAAAAAGTAGAACATAAAATAAACACAATATAATATACAATTGAATAAAACATATAAGCATGTAAACAACAACATAATACTCAGATCAAAACTCAGATTAATATAATGCTCATCCATATAAGAGAAAGAGAAGAAAACTTGAGTTGGCCTGCCCTGGCATATAGAAGTGGCAGCTTTAGCTCCTCGCAGTTGTTTTTGTCAGCTTTTGGTATATATCCTGTCACCATGCTGCACTCTGACCCGCCACATATCTCCTTGCACTGAGTTCCAGGGACATCCATTTCTTCCCAAGAGCTCAGGCACACATTATGGCTTTTTAGCAGCCTAAATGCTAAACTAGAAGGGGGGCTGTCAAAAAATGACAAATGGAATTAGCCCAGTGTTATCCGGGGGAGCCACTGAAGTCATTGTTGCTATTTCCAAGGGAAAACGGAGGTGGGGAGGACGCTGAAAGAAGAAGATGACAAACATTTCCCCACATCCCATGGGGCTTCACACAATGTCACCAAGAAGTAGGGTAGTTAATCTCCTGTCACACTACCTGTCTGCCACACACCCATTTTCCTTTGGCAAGCCAGTTGAAATGCCAAGCAGCATATAGCTCCATCTAATGGCACTTGGCTCTCTGGAAATGCATCATAGAAGAAGGAGTTGCATGTCACCCTGCAAATCTCCATGTCCTGGGGCAGATATTTAATCTGTCAATTCCTGAGTCAACCAAGAGCATTCTAGTGCTCTGCAGCGTGCCAGTCTTTGTAAACCACAAAAAGGATTATATGAAATGAAGGCCACTTTCAGACTTGACATCTTTTTCTAACAGTGATATGCTTATGAATGACACTGTTTCATTTGATTTAAATATGGAAGAGGTTTTCCACTTTGTACTGCACTGTACTGTATATTGCTCATAGGGTTTCAAGAGAATGCAAAGATTATCTTATGCAAACCCTTTCCAATGCAGGAAGTCCAGCATCTGTCAAACCATTGAATTTTTTTCATTTAGTTCTTATGCAGGTTCAGAAATAAATAGGGTAATTCTGCTTTGATTCCATTTTAGGCCAATAAAAGTTCACTAATTGATTTGATGCGCATAGTCAACCAGTTCTAATGATTATTTCAAATGATTATTTACATACAGAGATAGAAGAAGCTATCTGTAATCATAAAATTTTCATGCCAGTGTTGAGAGGAAGTTTGCTCTGACCTTCCTCTTAGGCTGGGAGAATGTAACTTGTCCTGCATCACTCAGTATGCTTCCTTGGCTGAGTGGGAATGTGAATCCAGTCTCCCAGAGCCCTAGTCCCATATTCTGACCACTCTCCCCTAATCATTAGGCTTGGGCCCAAATCAGTTTGAACAAAAGTGATTTGTAATATTTGGTGGTCTATTTCATGTAATCCCCAAAAACAGAATGAGGAGGAAGGAAGTGAAAAGCTCAGCAAAGCGGATCAAGAGAGCCGGATTTATCAGCTACTGGAAAGGATGGAGTTATGTTTCCATTATACCTGAGGCAGAGGTCTGCCACAGGGCTCCTGGGGAAGATCCTACAGCATCTTTTCTCCCTCCCTGACAGTGGAAAAGTACCCTTGGCTTCTCCAGAGAGGGCCCTGCTGGGCACTCGCTTTCCCAGCAGCATTTGCATGGGACGGGCACTGAGAAGTTTCTGAGTTCCTCCCGTAGTATGATGACAGTTGAAGTTTCTCTCTGTGTGTGTTTCTCAGCCAATAAAAGGCCTGGTTGTGTCCATGCTCTAATTGGCTGAGAATGGACACAACCGGCGACTACAATTCCCAGAATCCTCTCTTGCAGTTTGTCTTATTTTAAAAAATGTTATGGTAAAAACTTAAAATAATTCTGAATAATCAGATTGGTGAATTGTTCTGAAACTTGGCAGGCCTGCAGTTGTAAATGGGGTCTAAAACTGAGGTAGGTTTCATGCAGCTAGGCCTTAAAATGACTCAGGATTGAGCATTTAAAGTTTCCCATTGTAGTCAATGGGCCAAATCTTTGCCGAATGAAAATGACAACACTCCTCCCGATTCAAGTAACTTCCCGGTAAACAGAAAGAGGAGTTAGCAGAAAATGGACCCTGAAATGGCATGCCTTTTGGCCAAATTGCACACCTCTACTAATCAAGTAGTGACCATCTCTTTTTTGAAATAAATAATGAAAGCTCTTATAATCCCACCTGGTAAAAAAAAACTTCAAAAGTTGTCATTCTCACATGTGAATATTTATATCCTTAGCTTAAATAAACTTGACAGCTTTTTAAAGAGCTTATGTGAAACAGAAGTGGTTTTACAAAGATTTTTTAAAAACCCAAAATGTCCTGGAATCATATTCTTGGTCCATTCCCCAATTCAGGATCATCCTCACTTAGCTCAACTCAATTCCATCTATGAAGCCAAGATTCCAGAATGCTACAAGAAGATAGCATATGCACTACAGAAAAACGTTGGCTGAATAAATATATCTCAGATGCCTTAAGCAACCAATCCAAGCCAATAGGGTAATCCAAAAGTTATCAGAGTCTATAGCTACATCAGTTCTTGCATTAAATGCTCACGTGATCATCAAGACTGCCCTCTTCGTCTCTTAAAAATGACCTACCCTATGACAAACCATTCATTAGGCAAAAGTAAGCAAATTTATCAACATATATAAATGCCATTAATTCATACTCAAACCTGTTTATACTGGTGGGTTACTGAACTTTAGGTCTGCCACAGAGGGTTATCCTGGTATTAACTATGAAGGACAGACTAAACACAAAATTCGTATCTTATGCAAAATATAAGAAAATGGCTCTAAGAAACACTTTTGGTTTAAATCACTCAAAGTAGATTATATCAGGATTCATTATCATAATTTTCCCTTTTAGAGTGATACAGAGAAATTCCTAGAGCAAATGTGATGCAATGGTTTGAGTGTTAGAGACTCTAGAGACAAGGGATCAAATCCCTGTTCAGCCATCAAAACACTCTGGGTGAACAAATCTTGTCAAGAAATACATATACTAGGTTCACTTTAGGGTTGACCTAAGTAAAAAACAACTAGAAGGCAGAAAACAACTCTAATGACATACACTTTATTTCATTATTCCATATTAAACTGAACTGGCTGGATAAGATTATAAACATTTCTTCCTTCCTTCCTTCCTTCCTTCCTTCCTTCCTTCCTTCCTTCCTTCCTTCCTTCCTTTCTTTCTTTCTTTCATTCATTCATTCATTCATTCATTCATTCATTTTTAGACTTTTTCATAAACACAAATGGAGGGTTGTGCAAACGTTTTTTTAATTAAAAATCCCCAAATGAAAAATAAATTCATACAAACTCTTGCAGTGGTTGGGCATACATGGATTTGATTCACAACTTCTATCTATTTCTGTGTTTGGTTCAGGTGGTTTGGATCAGATTGACACAGCAGATATCTCACCTGACCCTAGATGAAAATTTGCTTTTCTCAATCTGTTTAAACAGTACTGGTATACTCTGTCATAGCAATCAAATATCTAACAATTTGGTCCATACTCCACTGGCATCTGCATCTGTGGCCAGAAGGAAGAAGAGGAAGCAGGACATGTGTTTTGACACTCAAAAGCAAGAAATAAAAGTGTGTTGGAACAAGATCAGAATCTATATAACCCAGCTCCATTCCAACCTCTTCCTTTCTGCCACTCGTTTGGCCAATATTGTTTGTCAGTGCAGGCTACAGGAGGTCACATCAGCTCCATGTAGGAATTTTGAATTCCTCTTGTCCTTCATGTACCCTCACCAACTCACCCTAGACATTATGGATCAGTTGCCCCAGGTAGTGGCATTGGTTTTATTGGCTCATTGGAATGCCATTAGGTATACTTATAGATGTGGGGCAGGTATCAGTAAGCAGAGGTTTCATGGCCAGGAGCCTCCGGTGGCCTAGGGGATAAAAGCCTCATGACTTGAAGGTTTGGTTGCTGACCTGAAAGCTGCCAGGTTCGAATCCCACTCGGGGAGAGCGTGGATGAGCTCCCTCTATCAGCTCCAGCTCCATGCGGGGACATGAGAGAAGCCATGGTAAAACATCAAAACATCCGGGCATCCCCTGGGCAACATCCTTGCAGATGGCCAATTCTCTCACTCCAGAAGCAACTCTGGTTGCTCCTGAAATGGAAAAAAAAGGCCAGCTCGGAAGGTGAGACTGAGAAGTAGTTCTCAACCTGTGGGTCACAAGATGTTTTGGCCTTCTACTCCCAGAAATCCTAACAGCTGATAAACTGGCTGGGATTTCTGGGAGTTGTAGGCCAAAACACCTGGGGACCCACAGGTTAAGAACCACTGAGCTAGAGGAACTAGAGGCCACCAGTTCCCAGCTCCTCTGCTGGCCCTTTCAACCACTTCCACACATAGCTTCAACTCATGCTGAAATGGGTTAAAGTAACCCAATTTGGCATGAGTTCTAGTACCCACCCCCTCCTACAGCCTTGGGATAGCATAAAGCTACCCTGAAGCACCCGATTTACCCCTTAAAACTTACTGAAAAGGGTCTCTTGCTGCCATGGAACCTTGCCTCATGCCCTCATGGCATGAGAAAATGATGCCTGAGGAGATGGGAGGGGTGAGAAGGAAAATACCTCTATCCCCCCCCCCTCCCATGCGTCATTTTCTCACGCAGCGGGGAAAGGCTCCATAGCAGCCAGGGATCCTTTTCAGTAAATTTTAGGGGGTAAATTGAGGGCTTGGGGAGAGGGTGGGTGGGGTTGGAGGGGGTGGGTGTGTGCCCTCCTGCATCTTTGGGCTCCAGGAGCTGTATACAAGAAAAATCAACATCATCCCAAAGTCTTGAAGGACTCCAGCTGTTCAGTTTTCCAACCTGCTGTCCCTAGAAGGACTTCTTTCCTTGGAATTTTGGAAGATGGACATTTGGATCTCCTCATGAAACTGAATAGCTCTTTCTTCTCCATGAATCTCCTGCCTAACAAAATACATGATGCTTCCGTCATTCTCTCATTCTTGTCATCTGAAACCGACACAAAGGCCTACATTGTGTAGTGAGTTGCTATTAAAATACACTCTTTGAATCTATTGGAACTTGTTCAGTCAACACTTATGAAATTTCAGTTGATTCAGTGAGAACAATTAGATCTGGAGGGAAAACTTGAAAAAATAATTGTATGTACTGAACTTGGAGAAAGGCAACTCAGTTTTGGACCTCTGCTAAATTATAAAGCTCTTTGTCTGACCTTGAGTCAATCACTCTCTCTCTTTCCAATCTGCCTTGCTAAATTGTTATGAAGGTAATGTGGGAAGAAGGACAAGATCTAAATATAAACTTCTCTTCTGCTTTGCACCATAGTTCTGGTACTTTGGAATATTTATGAATTTAAGAATTGTATTTGTAAGACTGGTAACTCAGCTAAGGGAGATTGAGCTGTATAGGTTAGTAGGTTGGCAGGAGGGAGTTTGTGGTCTCAAGGGAGGTGAGCAGATTGTTAAAATTTGTTTGTTAAGAAAGAGGCCAGTTTACTTCTGTGCCAAGGACTTCCCACACTTGTTTAAAGTGTGTATACAAGTTATTGGTCTTCTCTATAATTGGAGTTAGTGTTTGGATAAACACAAGATTTGCTGATAAAGTGTTTCATGAAAGGTGTTTATGCGAAATTTCCCAATTCCTGTATTTCAATAAAGTTTTATAGTCTTTTAATGTAAGACATGTAAATACATATAAATTATATTTGATTTCCAAATCATGATTGATGTAGTAGGTAAAGGTAAAGGTTTCCCCTGATGTTAAGTCCAGTCATGTCTGACTCTGGGGGTTGGTGCTCATCTCCATTTCTAAGCCAAAGAGCCGGCATTGTCCGTAGACACCTCCAAGGTCATGTGGCCAGTATGACTGCATGGAGCGCCGTTACCTTCCCTACCTATAGATCTACTCACATTGGCATGTTTTCAAACTGCTAGGTTGGCAGGAGATGGAGCTAACAGCGGCCGCTCCCGCCGCTCCTGGGGTTTGAACCTGGGACCTTTCGGTGTGCAAGTTCAGCAGCTCAGTACTTTAACACACTTCGCCCTTGGTGTGCCATAGCAAGTATCTCAAGTGAGGGCCAATAGCAAACATCTGTACAGATTAAGTTCTCAGGCTCAGCCCAGCCTCCTTGTGACTGCAGCAATTCAGCTATTCACTTTTAATAAATACTGTTTCACAACCCTCCCGTAATCAATCAGTGCAAAGAAAGATGGCCTTTACTTTTTCAAGCTAACCTTGCTAGATGTCCTACAGGTTTGAGTAAAGGCAATAAGAATGTATGCCTTCAACTCCAAGTAAACATACACATTACTGCAAACACCACACACATTTTTACCAACACACTCTGCATTCTTGCTTTCCATTAACTGTACTGACAGTGGCGATCAATGGCTTTAAAGGAGATTTGTATGAACCACAAAGAGTCAAACATTGCAACTATGGAGATAAATGTCTCGTTTGTTCTGTTGCAACAACTCACCACAACATACCTCCCGGGGAAAGGTTTTATTCTATACTGAGGTTATTACTCGGAGGGAACACAGGGTTCAGTACTTATCTAGGAGGTGGTACTTCAAGCCTTCATTATATAGCAGAAGCACAGCATCAGAAACAGCTTATAAATGGAAGCTCTTTGTAAACCATAGAACGCTTGCTGCTCAAACAATCCTCCACCTGCCACTTCCCTTACAACTTTCTAAGAGAGTCCCAAATTGCATACCACCATCTTGCACTTCATCTAAGCTTCCTGAGAACTCCCTTCTTATGATTGCAGAGATTCATATTATTGGATGCATAGATCCCCCCCAATGGAATAATCTGCCATGAAAGCATAAGAGAGAAATTGAAGATCTAGCCTATGGAAGCTATTTCCACAGTAGTTAACATTAAAAAATGCCAAGAAGCTCTTAAGTTTCATTGTTGTTGATGGTGTTGTTAATAGCCGTCATGCTGAATACTAAGACATATAGGAAAGAAATTATAAGAAAATTAGACCAGTCCAGTTACATAAATCTAATTCCAGCTAACTATGGATGCCTTGCCCACCTAAATGAAATAATTGGGTTTTTTTTTTAAAAAAAAATACTTGCACCCAAATAATGTGTAGCCAATAACAAAAACAACAAAAACAACAACAACAACAATGCTTAATTTATATCCCAACCCCTCTCTCCAAGGGGACTCGGGGAGGCTTACAACATCACTCATATAAATATAAACCTTTACAACAATTAAGACATATAGTACCACTAAAAACATCACAGAACCTGCTTTTGTTGGTAAAAGCAATAAAACACAATTAAAATTTATTCCATTAAAAACCTCCATCTCTTGGTTTACAAAGAGCTATTTTCAAATGCCTGCTTCCAAAGTCATGTTTTCCACTGCTTCCTAAATATCATTAAAGTGGGGGCCATTCTAATCTCCTTGGGGAGGGCATTCCAGAGCCAGTGAGCCAACACTGAAAAGGCCCTCTCCCTCATCCCTACCACCTGGACTTGCAGCAAAGGTGGAATCAAAAGGAGGCCCTGCCTGAGGGAGATGTGGCCACGCAAATAGGCTGGACCCAAGCCATTTAGGGCTTTATAGGTAATAACCTACAAATTAAATTGGGACCAGAAACACACAGGCAGCCAATGGAGCTGTTTTAATAAGGAGGGATGCTCCCTATAGCTAGTTGCTGTTAATAATCTAGCCACTGCGCTTTGTACTAATTGTAATTTCTGAGCCATCTTCAGAAGCAGCCCCACATAGAGCGCTTTGCAGTAATCCACCTGGGATGTAACCAAGGCATGGACCACCATGGCCAGATCTGGCTTTTCAAAGTACGGGCTCAGCTGGCACGCAAGCTTTAATTGTGCAAAGGCCTTTCCGGCCACCACCGACACCTGGGATTCATGGGTCAGCGCCTAGTCTAGGAGGACCCCCAAGCTGTGGATCTGCATCCTTAGGGGAAGTGTTACCCCGCCAAGCACATGTTGCCACCCTATACCCTGATTGGTCCTCTGTCTTGTTTGGATTGAGCTTCAATTGGTTAGTCTTCATCCAGCCCATCACAGCTGCCAGGCTTTGGTTACATGAAAGCATGCAAAACGTACCACACCTGAAAGGGATGGACAGAACCCCATGGCCGGAGAGATCATCTCCATTTTATTGGATATCCTGCTTGGATGTGTACCATTACCATGTCATAAGCACTGCCCAGGGTATTACATTTCCAGTTATACACAGGAACTGGTGAGCCTATACTTAGAGTGAATGTTTAGTGGGTGATAATGTTTCTACTGATTTTGTGAGGTTTGACTGTAGTATATATTCTTGCTATGGAGTTGAGCTCTTGGTAGCAGCTAAGTGGGTCAGCAGTACCTTTTCTTAAAACAAATAAACAAGAGCCTGTTGATATAATTGGGAGTCGGAGCTGTACTACAACAGGTAGAAGATAGTTTTCTGTTGAACAGGGTAGTATTTTCAGGCACATTAAGATAGAGTTCTTCAACCAATTGGATTTTTGTACATTATGATTCACAATTGAACATTCAATAAGTCTCCTTTAAATGAGATCTAATTAAAGCAGAAGGGTGATGATATTACATTTATTTACATGTTTCCTGCTTTTATTTCAGGATCTGAGATCCAAACTGACTCACAACCTTCCTTTAAAAATTATGCAATTTAAAAATCTACAAAATGCAAATATTAAAATAGAATAAAATGTTAGGATTATTTAAACAATTTGGTTAAAATCCAATTAAATGAATAACTCTAAAACCATTTTTAAAAATCCAAAAATCGCTTGATTTGGATTCTGTATTGATACAATCTAGAACTGAATTGGCTGTTGATTCATCTATAGCTTATGGATACTAAGACCATCTGAACCTGATCACTTGTATTGTATCCAAGCTATGTGTCACTCATCCAATATTTATGCAATTCCTTTAATCCCATGGTAGCTCCCTCTTTCAGTCCATCAGATTCATGATTTGAGTTGAACCCTCCTGACCTTAGAACACTAAATGTAGTCCATTTTGTTATCTTTTGCTTTGACAATTATGCTTTCTCTCTTTTCAGTTTGCTGTTCTGGGTTTAAACTGCCTGTTTGCGATAATGTTTGGTTCCAGATGGGTTGGGAAAAAGTGTAAAGACTGCATGCAAACAGGCTTAAAATAGGTTGCCTGTAATGCAAGCAGTACATAGATTATATGATGATGTGATGTGGCATGAAGAGTTTATTGTCACTCCTTTGGGAAGAGTCATAATGCTGTTTTAAATTTTTGCTCATAAAACCTTCATCTACACTTTAGGATTGCCATATCAAACATTTCACAGATTGTGGGTGCTATGCACATGCTCTGCTATTTTGTTACAGCGAGCGGCTGGCTAAGGAAAGCATTGGTTTATGGAATTACCTTAAATCGGTAGTCTTTTTAAATTGTGTGCTACTGGGACACACAATTACAGTGCTACTAATGTACTTTGATATTTAATGAATGTATCAAATACTTAAAGAATTTTAGGAACAATGTAACTCAGATCTTACACTGGCTTTCAAAGATATCTGATCCAATAATGTCTTGTATGAATTACTGCATTACATTTTGGTGGGAAGTTTCCTGTTTTAATCTAGGTGCTATCCGCATTGCACAATTATAGCAGTTTGGTAACACTTTAAGCAGCCATATTAACTATGGAGTCCTGCGACTTTTAGAATAAATATTTAGAATTCTTTACTGCTATAGCAGTAGTACTCTCTAGCAAAGGGTTCTAAATTCTTCATGAGATTACAAATCTCAGGATTTCATAGAATAATATAGTTAAAGTGATATCAGGTCACCAATTGTGCACTGTGGTTGTTCAATCATGTTTGGTGCAAATGCAATGAAACTCCCCAGTAGCAATGGATCTTATTCTTTGTGACATTCTTTGTGAGATGCTGCCTGTCCCTTGTTCCCTTCCAACCAAGAAACATGATCAGGTTGGGTCCATACACTGTTCAGTCATGTACAGTAGAGTCTCACTTATCCAACATTCGCTTATCCAACATTCTGGATTATCCAACGCATTTTTGTAATCAATGTTTTCAATACATCGTGATATTTTGGTGCTAAATTCATAAATACAGTAATTACTTCATAGCATTACTGCGTATTGAACTACTTTTTCTGTCAAATTTGTTGTTAAACATGATGTTTTGGTGCTTAATTTGTAAAATCATAACCTAATTTTATGTGTAATAGGCTTTTCCTTAATCCCTCCTTATTATCCAACATATTTGCTTATCGTTCTGCTGGCCCGTTTAGCTTGGATAAGTGAGACTCTACTGTAAAAGCTATATGGAAGGATTTCCCCTTTTGCAAATGGAGGATTGTAGCACATGTAAAAGGTCTCTTGGAGAGATGACTCAAGACATTTTGCTGCTTCAGATTACTGAGAAGATTATTTTCCTTTCCATGTACAAAGTCAACACCACTTGCAACCACATTTTTCTAAAAGGGAGAACATCCTCCACCAAACCTGAAGGCCGCAGGCTAGCTTTAGAGCTGTAAGCAATGCACATCTGTATCCTCCAACACCTTATTATATCTTCAATTAGGGCAAATCCTTTGTTATCTCTAGTTGGGTCAAAGAAAGACTTCTTTTTAAAATGCAGGGGATCAATTGTCAATCAGTGCAAACAATATGAATTTAGATGGACCCCCGATCTGGCTTGGCATGGTTCCTTTGTTCCGTCTCTTAAGCTAAAATAGTGATTTGGAAAAGGGTGCCTTAGCTCACAGAAACATGGGAAACACTGTCTCCAAATTTCAACAATTTACCAATTGTTACCAGATCACCTGGTAGGCTGACTTGAGGTGTGAATGTTAGGACTGATTCTCAGCTAACCATCACGCATTGCTATCATAATCTGCATGCAGATTATTATTAATATAGATAATTGCATCATTATCTACCAATATATGACAAGAACACATGAAAAGTCCTACAACCTTTCTGCCCTCAGGAATACGGGTGGAAATCACAATAATTATCCAAGTGAATAAACCAAATAATCAGAAGCCTGTTTCCTTGACTTTTAGTTTGTTGCCCCTTTTCTTTCTTTTATTCAATAAAAATTAGTAAGTATACTGTTCTGTGGAAATTTTGAAAAGCAGTAATTTAATCAAAAATCAGAGTGTTTCAAGTTAATTTAATTCAGTCCTGGGCTCACATGCCTGCCAAATTGCACACTTCAAAACCATACAGCCAAAGAACTTTAAGTGCCCTCTGAGAATGCCTGAAGAGATATTGGGGGATGGGGGTGGGGGGACAGGGACGGGAGGGGGACAGGAAGACCCATGAAAGCAAATGAAGAAGAAAGACACTTGATCGGTGGGTGGAGGGGAAGGCAGGGAGTGTGCCAAGAAAGCTTAAATTAATCTGTGATTGATTTATTTCTTAAGAACAATCATGAAGCAGACCCTCTATTAGCATTCATTTAATTATTGAGAAACTTTTTTCCCTTGAAGGTAAAATGTCCTCAGGTCAACTGAGTGATGCTGAACAAAGCACAGTCAGTGGTTAATAAAGCTCAAGATGTGCATGAAGAACAAACAGTGGGCTTTCATGATACTTAGGTCATTAGAGTCACCCAACTTCAAGACAGGAAGATCAGAGAAAGATAGGGTCAAATTCTGGCCCTAGCTAGGTTCACACTGCACCTTGCAACTTCAAGAGAACTTTACATGTGTATCCAAGGGCAGACTTTAGCCGTTAGGTATAGACCTTAAGATAGAAACCTTCTTTAGATTGATCATATGGAAAATGGAGCCCCAGTAAGCCTTTATTTTTTAAAAAATAAAATGGTCTAGAGAACTAAAAGAAAATATATAACAAAGGAGGAAAAAAGCTGTAGCATATCTTTTAGAAAATAAAAACAAATCCAGGTTCAGTAGTTTCTTTGCTCAGTGAAATGCTAGTCCATGAATCCATTACACATCGAATCATAATTTTATGACTACCAATTCTACAGCTGCTTCACATTGTATGGGAGCTCTTCCTATACTGGACCCTATCTCATTAGAAATCTGGCAATGAAGAATTCTTGTACAACCCAGAGCAACTCTGTAAGGAGCAACCATAAAATTAAAAGTGGTTCCTCACAACAACTGAACAATCACTTGGCCCATTTTGTTTCTTGTCTTGCTGAGAGAAGGATTTTTTTGAGAGAGGAGAAGATTATATGAACACCATTACATTATCTACAACTGGATCTTTTGATTTTTTTTTTCATTTTTCATTTCATATATGGTGCAGTATTTGCAAATTCAGCAGAAGCATGTTTTAAAGACTTGCAGACTTTTTGCATCTTAAGAATCTTTCATGGATTTCAATGATTGTCATAGGACCTCATCACATCGAGGTCCGATTTACAGATGATAGTGGGGGGATTTGTCATGCATCATGGTGAATCCAGTGGTTAGTGGGGGAACCTGTCACCCTGTGCACCACATCACCTGCATTGTTCACTTACCGATCTCATGGGGTGAACGGTCACCACCTGTCTTGCCCCAGCACTAGCCCCGTTCTTTTTTTATGAGAACATGGGAAGTCTCCCATGTTTTCTTTTCCGCATCCTAGGCCACTCGCAGTACACTGGAAGGATGGAGCCCTGCCAAAAGTAGCTGTGCATCATCTTATGGCATCTGGCTGGTTCCATCCACCCAGCATCCTACAGCTAAAAATCCTTATGTCATGAGGTCCTTAGATGCACCTCTGATGAACTGGGCTAGAGCCCATTCAGGCTTATGTATTGAAATGAAAAAGTTAGTAAGTGATTTCAGCTCCCAGAATATGCCCTCCCCCACAATGTAAACCCCAAAATTACATTCCTAAACTTTACAACCAAATGAAACTTGTTTGTTTTTAAATTGCTACACGATCTTCTTTGTATGACAGAGAGACACACTAGCATCACTACTTCTCTGGATATACAGTAGAGTTTCACTTATCCAAGCTAAACGGGCCGGCAGAAGCTTGGATAAGCGAATATCTTGGATAATAAGGAGGGACTAAGGAAAAGCCTATTAAACATCAAATTAGGTTATGATTTTACAAATTAAGCACCAAAATGTCATGTTATACAACAAATTTGACAGAACAAGTAGTTCAATATGCAGTAATGTTATGCTGTAATTACTGTATTTACGAATTTAGCACCAAAATATCACGATATATTGAAAACATTGACTACAAAAATGGCTTGGATTATCCAGAGGCTTGGATAAGTGAGGCTTGGATAAGTGAGACTCTACTGTAGTTCCAAACTGCTAATCATTATTCATCCTAAAAAGGATGGATAGCTGTACTACTCAGCAAATTGGTTTAAACCAATGGACAAGGATAATGAAATTTCTCAGTCTTTCTCCTAGCAAACTCTGCTTTCTCCCTGCTGCCTCCCTCACTTAATGGTGAGAGGCCATTAATTTAAAGAGGAATGGCAGCCTTTTTTTTGCTTTGCTTTGCTTTGCTTTGCTTGCATACATGAAAATGAAACTGATTTTGGGACACTTCTGAGGTTTACAAAACCCAAAGAAAAAGTATTTGGTAAGTTTAGATTCTTATGTTTTGGCATGGGCTATGTGTCGGACATTGCATCATAATTTGATCTGACTAATAAGGACTAACAATAATTTTGCACAGCTCTATTGGCTACAATGGAAGTCATTTGGGCAAAGAGAGCATGAACGACAACTTAGTTACATTTGGCTTTATCCAACTTAAATGTATCTTGGCCTACAAGGTGGAATGATAAATGTAATTGTCATTCACACTCTAGTCTTCTGCAATGTGGCATAGTAGCAACACTGTTAAAACACTGCGAATCCTCCAATACTAGAGAAATGTCATTGTGTCATTGCTTTACCATTAAAGACTTGCTTAACTTCAACAGCAGCTATATTGCATCACTACATAATCTATATTTGTTTTGCTAATTTTAAAACTTTTATAACCCACTTTCTCTCAAAGTAATTCATATAATCTCAAAAAAAGCCATGAAAAATAATGAAGAAGAAATAGAAGCAGGAACACAACAGCAACAATAAACATATCAGGAGACAATATAACAAGCAAAACACTCACGCAACAAACCAATGATTAATTTACCCTGAAAGCCCTCCAAAGTGAACAAGTCATAACAAAAGATGCTTGAAGGACTGATCTTTATAAATTCCTATGTAAAATAGCCAGATCTTCATATCTTCGACCAATATGCACACTAGAACTTAGCTATGCAGTAAATTTTTCACTCTTCTGAACATTGTGATGCAGTTCTGAGCAGCTCAGGCACATCAAAACAAGAAATTAAATATGTTGTTTGAGAGGAAATATGCATTTCAATACCATCTCTTTTTTGAGAAAATACACAACTAAATACCTATTTTGAGGACAAGCAGACATATAAATGGCTGTTTTGAAAGAGAAAATAAGCATTTAAAATGTGTATTAAAATATTTTGGTCTCAGGCTGTTTAGGACTTTAAAGGATAATTCCAGCACTTTGAACTGTGCCTGGAAGCAAATTAAGAACCAATGTTGTTGACAGAGTATCCGTGTTATGTTGTCCCAGCAGTCTGGTCTAGTTACAACTCTGACTACTGTATTTTACGCCAATTGGAACTTCCAAATGCTTCTCACACATTGCATAAAGCATGTTGCAGTAATTTAATGGAGATGTTTCTACGTAGCTGTTGACTGATGGAGAGTGAGCGAATTTAGCAACTTGGGGCCAATAACAGATCCTAGAAGGGGAACAACTACAAAGCAGGCATGTAGCCGGGGGGGGGGGGGGGGCTTGAGGGGCTTCAGCACCCCCCCCCTCCGCGAAATTCTCAGGGTGGTCTGCGAGAAGGCCTTACATTTATTATTTAAACTGTTATGCTTATTCATATCTGCTCACCATGCTCAATATATCCCATATGCATGGGGGTATTGGGATAATGATACAAAAGGTTTGCTAGGGTAGATCCTCTCTCACTCAGACTCAGCACCCCCCCCCCCCCCCAAAAAAAAAAAAAATATCAAAATCCTGGTGGCACATGGGTGAAAAGGATTTTTCTTTTGGCAGATGAGTAAAGGTACTCTTTTGAGTCTATATCTTGTTTATTCATTAGTAAGTTACAAAAATATTTATTTGCAGTAAGGGGTCATTATTTTATAGCCTACCAAGATG
This sequence comes from Anolis carolinensis, assembly GCF_035594765.1. Lineage (NCBI taxonomy): Eukaryota > Metazoa > Chordata > Lepidosauria > Squamata > Anolidae > Anolis > Anolis carolinensis. Next base: position 37,790,893 of record NC_085843.1, on the reverse strand, counting down.
GGATGCGCTAACCATCACTCAACTGGGAAATCCTGTGTTCTAGTTAGAATACACCAATTCTATGAGCAGATTCAGAAGTACTGAATTTCACCTCTTTCTGGGAATACAGCATCATATGGTACCTAGAAAGTGTTGCCAAAACTTACCATGAACATGCTTAGTTCTATGGCATAGGATCAATGAATAAAATGAATGAGGATGAGCAGTGAGTGATTCAGGACCAGAAAAAAATATAGACTTATCCACAAAGGACATTGTCAGATTCTATAATTTGTACCCTAAATTGTACTTATAGCTGTCAATTAGGGTGGTTTTAAAGGTGATTAGACAAATTTGTGGAAGATACAAGTAATAACCTCAGGCTATTAGTCATAGCTAATAGCTTTCGCTGCTTCTATTATGGGTGGCATTGTTCCTCTCAGTAGAAGTTATTGGAGAGATCTAGTGTGCTGTAGTGGTGTGGGTGTTGGACTAGGCTTTGAAGAACAGGGTTTAAATCCCCACATGGTCATGGAAATCCACAGGGTCACCTTAGGGAAGTCACACATTCTCATCCTCAGAAGAAGCCAAAGGCAAAACTTCTCTAACAAATGTTGCCAAGAAATCCCTGTGGTAGGGTATTCTTAGAGTTGCCCTAAGTTCGAAATAACTGAAAGGCACAGAATAACAACACAACCAAGAGATGCTACTGCAGTCATGTCCTCTTTATGAGCTCCCCATAGCAATCTGGCAAAAGCTAAAGGACCACATTTTCCTTATACATGAAACAAAATTAAGCACTACTACTTTAATTTGAATGTCATTGAATAATCAACCAAAGCGAGGTATGTCCCTTCTTCTCCTTCAAAACAAATGTACCACTAAATATTGCTGGCAACACAGTACAAGTTTTTAGGGGAATTTTGCATCTTATCATGAACTAATCAAATTCTTTTGAAATAACTATCTATTTTTCTGTAAATTTAAGGATTTTTTTTGCAGTTCTCCAATGCAACTGAACAGCAGGAGGCTTTGATGACTTTTTGTGTTAGCAGGGTACATGTCTGATAGCAGTAGGTTCCAAGAGAGAAAGATAAACCCTCTCCAATATGTTAACATTACTCACCTCTGAAACAAGGATATAGTTGATTGAAATTACTGATTAAACCAATACAGCTGTACAGTTTTGAATTGCATATGCAGAGGGCTGAGTTTAAATAACAGGGAAATATTATTTCCATTTTAAATAAACAAAGGACACATCATATTGGTCCATTGGGCCATGCTGTCCTATGTATTACATCTTGTTACTGGTTTTTGTGTTTGATCATCTCCTAGAGTTTGAAAAGCAGCTGCAAGAGGCAAGTAAAAGGATTGATCTCAAAAGTCCTCCCATAGGAAGTAGCATAAAAATTGCAGAGTGAAATGCTTTAACCTGCCAAGACTGAATGAGAAGCGGTTAAGAGGGGATTTGGTTAAGCACAGAGAAAGAAACCTTCAGAGATACAAATCACAACGACTGATAATTCTGTTTTCCCTCTGACACAGATAATGGGATAAGTGGGCATGCATGGAAATCACAGAAAAGAGAATTTCTGAAGAGATGAATTTCACTTCACAAAACCATCATTTTGGGCCATTTTCTACTATGTCTCCTGCTGGCAGTGTCTGGGCCTACAATGGTGAACTCCTCTGTAGCTGAAATGAATAAAAAATTCTGTAGTACCTATGTTCAAGGGAAATTCTGCAATGGAATTCTCTGTGCAAATGCTTTTCTGCAATAACTAACAGCTAAACAGGAATACCAGTTGTGTATCCTGTGGGTTGCTAGATCATCCCCAAATGGAGAATTGTATCCTGGAAAAAAAAGAAGGAATCAAAACACCAGTATGAAACAAGTGCTGAGATGCTGCATCATATCAATATAACATAAATATCCACCAGAAGATATGTTCTGTTTACATAATACATGGAATTCAAACATAGCACAATGCATGTGGTTCAGTGTGAATGGTTGGCAACCCACTGGTAACATCAATGTGCATCTGTTTCTTTACTCTGTAACCTCTGATGTACTGCTGCATGAGCAACTTTTTGGCAATGTCATTCTGCTTGGGCCACTGTCAGCTGGACACAATTGTTTCAAACTGCCCACCAAATTCACTCTATATGCACATCACAGCACACCTGTATTTTCCACTAGAGGATGTCATCCATGGACAAGGTTGGAATCTTTGCTATTTACTATGTTGTGAACTGCTTTGAGTCCCCCTAGGGGTGAGAAAAGAAGTGTATGTGTGTGTGTGTGTGTGTGTGTGTGTGTGTGTGTGTGTGTGTGTATGTATGTATGTATATCCCTATATATATATAGGGATTCACAGCATTGTATTGTAAAATCTGTACGATTGTCCAAAAGCAAATGCCTTCTTTTTTTTCAAATATAAATATATACACACATATCAGCATATGGATGCTTAGGGATGTAGGTACACTGTTGCATAAATATAGAAAACTACCTACATTAGGAAAAGAAGGCAAGTTCTGCAGAGGTGGAGGACCTATTAAAAATGTCTACCTTTGAAGGCTAATGGACCCTCTGAGAGTCCAGGAGGTCTTAGAGGGTACTATGGCTGATGTCACTGATGAGCCTGTTGTATCCCTAGTCAATAAATGGAATCAGAACCTAACCAGGGATATTGACAAGATTGGTCCCAAACATCCTCTCCAAGCCATTACAAATCAGGCTCCATGGTATACTTCTTTGTATGCATTGCGTCTGCAGATTCACATCCAGCTGAGCTGTTCAGAGTGGTTAGAGGTTTAACCAAGTCACCTTCCCCTCCAAATCCATTATTAGAACCTTCACCGTGGCTCACTGTGATGCTTTAATAACTATTTTGCAGATAAAATCTCTCGCATAAGAGCCGACTTAGATGCTGTCATTAGAGCAGAAGCCAACAATGAGGTGTCCATTCCAGCAACTCTGTGAGTGGGATTACACTGGATCAGTTTCTATTGGTGAATACTGTTGAGGAGGACATGCTGCTGTAAGGAAAACTTGCTTTCTTGACCCCTGTCCCTCTTGGTTGGTCATCCAGGGATTATTAATGCATATATCAGGGAGGGGAATTTTCCATCCTGTTTGAAAGAAGCAGGAATTAGAAAAGTGCTGAAAAAGCCCTCTCTGGATTCTCTGGACTTTAATAATTATAGACCAGTTTTTAACCTTCCTTTTAGGGGCAAAGTGATTGAGAAAGTAGTTGCCCTCCAACATCAGGAAGTTTTGGATGACACACACTTCCTTGAATAATTTCAAACAGGCTTCAGAGCAGGATATGGAGTTGAGATTGCTATAATCACCTTAGTGAAAGATCTCTATCTTAACACTGAAAGGGGGCGTGTATTCCCGTTGGTGCTTCTCAACCTCTCAGCTGTGTTTGATAACATTGAGCATGGTATCCTTCTGGGATGCTGGAAGGTTTGGGAATCAGAGACACTGTGTTGCACTGGTTCCAGTCATACCTCGCAAGTAGGTTCCAGATGGTAGTACTTGGGAATAGCTGCTCCTCAAAAAAAGGAACAGTTATGTGGCATCCCACAAGGGGCCATTCTATCCCCAAGGCTTATTATTTACATGAAACCGCTGGGAGAGATCATTCAGAGGCATCGGGTGGGGTATTATCAATATGCTGATGACACTAAAATATATTTTTCCATGCCTTCAAAAGCACCCTCAGATAAAGATAGTGTGTCTCCTCTGAATGACTGCCTGGAGGAGGTGATGGGCTGGATGAGGAAAAACAAATTGAAACTGAATCCAGACAAGATGGAGGTGCTTGTTATCAAGGGTTCTAATCTGGGAATGGAGATATATCAAACAAGTCCTGAATGGGGTTACAGTCCCCCTGAGTGTACACAGCTTGTAAGTGTTCCTGGATCTGTCTCTCCAAATGTCAGCCAAGGTAATAATAATAAACTTTATTTATATCCCACCACCATCTCCCCGAAGGGACTTGGGGCGGCTTACTCCAGAGTACACATATAACATACAACAGGTAAAAACAGTACAAAAGTATAAAACAAGTCACATAAAAAACCCCGTCAACACATGTAGCATAAAATCAAAATAATACAATTTTAAAACAACAGTAGATAAAACTAACTGCCATCTAGTCACAAAGTGCCAAGTGTCAGCATAGGTCAGGAGTGCTTATTATCACTTTGGCTGATACGCCAGCTGCACTCCTTACTAGATTTGGAGGACCGAAAGATGGTAGTGCACACACTGGTAATCTCAAGGTTGGACTTCTGCAGTACACATTACATTGGGCTACCTTTGTACCAATGTTAGAACCCCCAATTGGTTCAAAATACAGCAACCATATTGATTATAGGAACATCCAGGACTGAACCTATACTAAAATCAATCCACTGGCTGCCAATTAGCACAAAGTGTTGCTTTTGTCCTTTAAAACCCTACATGGTTTGGGTTCAAAGTTACCTACAGGATCACCTTCTCCCATACAATCCATCCCAAACACTGTGGTTTTCTGGGGGATGATTATTCCAGCCTGCCAAGACCCAACTGGTCACCATCACCCAGAGGACCTTTTCATCAGCCACCACAAGATTGTGGAATGACCTGCTGGAACAATTCCAACAGCTAAATAAGATGTCAGAATTTAAAAATCACCTAAAGACCTGTATCTTCTAGCATTCCAACCCAGCCAATTTGAATCACAATTTTAATATGTGTATTTTGTAGAATGTTTTTAGATGGTTGTGTGTGTTGTAGCAATGTTGTAACCTGCCTAGAGCCATGAAGAGAGATAGGTAGAAAATAAAATTCTTATTCTTAAGTCAAGGATGGATGGTCATCTGTCAGGAGCACTTTGTGCTTTTCCTGCATGGCAGGAGGTTGGACTAGATGGCCCATGTGTTCTCTTCCAATGCTATTTTTTTATGATTTTATGATTAACCCAAGTAGTTTTATAGAGCTCTGCTATTTGTTAAACAAATGCATAGCCAGACAAGTGAGAGACGAATGCCTGCAGTGTCCTATCAGAAGCATTTTTCATCTTCAGTCATCAGATTTAATTAATACTCGATCTATATTTCTGCAATAGGGTTATTTACATTTTGAAGGTGACATTTTGCTCTATAAACCCTCAATCTGTGACCTTTTCTAAACTCCTAAAGGTAGATGTATGCTGCAAATGTGTAAAATTATAATGTTGAGAAACCTGTCTCAACGGTTTTGGACTTTTTGTTTTTTCCAAATAGAATCATTTGCCAGCAGCCAGCAGCCAGCTACTTGGGGGGGGGGGGGGTGTCAAAGGGTGCATAGGGATGCCACCATAAGTTTCAATATTGGATTTCACTTATTATTCATGGAAAAGAGAACTATTTTAGATGTTATACAGAGCCATACTTGGACATTGACTGAATCCACACTCAGTTATGAATACCAGCTTATCATGACCCCCTGGAAAATGTCATTGTATGATACATTTCTGTGTTTGCATGAAACTGTCATATTTGCACCACACCATTGCAAAGTATGTATTAAAAACATCTGTAAATATTCTACACTACTATCCCAAAGTGTGTCTGCAGTGTCTATTATGAGAAAGAATCCCAAGAAGCTGATCATTTGGTTCTAGACAGCTCAATGAAGAATACCACTACTCCCTGTAGCAACTTCCAAGCCTCTGACTCAAGGCTTGTTCACAATGTAAGCCGCCCCGAGTCCCCATTGGGGAGATGGTGGCGGGTTATAAATAAAGTTTTATTATATTATTATTATAATGATTAAAAAATCTGTTTGGTGCCACATTTTCCCAGTCTGCATTGACCCTGCATTGTCCTGGCTAACATACACACGCCATATTATCTCGCTATTTAGTCAGTAGTCCCCATTTCCAATCCTTCACATTATTTTTTGGTCACATGGTCATGGCAGCTTTATTTTTTTTCTACACCAGGTATACAATATACATTTTCTGTTAAGCGAGGGGTGTGTGTGTGCGCATTAATATTGATATGCAAGAATCTACACTTCTTTTTTTAAAAAAATAAAAAATATGCAATTCAATCCAGGAAAGAACCATTTCCTGGCAGGAATGATAACCTCCTATCAAGAGATGATGCTACCTGTCCTGTGTATTCCTGCATGGCGGGGGATTGGATCATATGGTCCTGGTGGTTTTTTCCAATGCTATGATTCTATGATAAAGACAAAGGGTTTTTTTAACCAGATTAAAAAAAAAAAAGACCCACACTGTAAGGACATCACCAAGAATGCCACATATCAGGATTGCAGTGCCTACAAGGTAAATATAATCTTTTAGTTTGTGTAGACAAGCTCTCAGTCTCATAGTAAAACAGAAGTGGCAACAGAAATGATGGGAAAGGCCAGATGAGAAGAGGGAACAGTGATGCAATCAGGGCAGCAGTACAGTATTCTCCGCAGTCAAGAAGTGAGCTCAGGGAATCACTACTAAAGAAGTAAATAAAAGTCACCTTTAATTCAACTTAAAAATTTTTATATACCATCTGATTATCTGAATTTGAAGTGAGTTGAAAAGGACAGCATCCCCAGGTATATAATTTCATGTCATCAAAGACCTATCTTTCAAAAAAAAACCTTTAGCATTTTTAGGCAATGGATCTTTTTAAAATGTACTGATCTGATATAAAAGTGACTTTTTGATATATATATATATATATATATATATATATATATATATATATATATTTTAATAAACAGAATCTTTTCTTTCCCCCTTCTTCATGCAAATAATCCCCACTGAATGGCTTCAAAAATGGACAAGGTTAAATGTCTTCAGCATTGTGGATGACTGAGATCTGAGGAGGCCTGAAGGGCTTTGTGACACCTCAAGCAAAACACAGCTGTGCAGGATGATTTATAAAAGTTTTGAGAACATCCAGTTCTTGAGAACATTTGCAGATGACAGAAAAAATAGGAGATTTTGTTTTTCAACAGCATTAAAAAGGTTATGGCACCTTTAGGATTATTCATTTTAGCACAAACACTTTGGGATTATAAACCATTTTTTCAGATCTAGTTAAACATCTCTTATCCAGATTTCCAAAATCTTCCATCACCTAAACTGTCCAGATAGATGGCTGAGATAGTAACACTTTTGTTTTCTGGTGTTCAATGTATATAAACTCTGTTCTATGCACAACATTATATATATTTAAAAATGTATAGAAGTTATTTTAAGCTATGTGTATAAACTGTTTATGAAACATAAATGAATTTTGTGTTTAGACTCTCTCATATCTCATTATGTACATATATGTAAATACAGGTATTCCGGGCTGTGGCGCAGGTAGTTAGTAGCCAGTTGCAATAAATCACTATCGACCGAGAGGTCATGAGTTCTAAACCAGCCTGGAACAGATTGAGCACCTGACCATTAAATAGCCTAGCTTGTTGTTTACCTAGGGATCATTTATGCGGGGAAGCTAATTTAATTAATTTATATCACTATAAAAACATCCAGCAGAGTGCGTGCAAAAGAATAAGGAAGTACTCCAACAAGGACTCAGTGTCACAGTGGATGTTGAAGCAGCAGCTCCTCCTGTGGCTGGAATCGAGTATCTCCTCATGAAGCCAGAAGCTGGAAATGTTAAATGGCCTCTGTGTCTTTGTATGTCGTATGTCTAATGGCATTGAATGTTTGCCATGTATACACTGTGATCCGCCCTGAGTCCCCTTCGGGGTGAAAAGGCAGAATATAAATATTGTAAATAAATAAATAATCCAAAATCCGAAGAAATTTTAAATCCTAAACAGTTCTAGTCCCAAGCATTTTGGATAAGGAGTAATCAGTCTGTACTTTGTATGCACAAATATCAAAGCCTCAAATAAATAGGAAAAGTTTAATGTAGAAATGGAATCAAATTGAATACAAAAAGTAACTCTTCCATTATTTATACTGGCCATAAGGATTAGTTAGCATAAATGTAGAAAGAATGCTTCTGTTAACCATGTGCACGTAGATTCTGAATAAAAAGGATTTACTGTCCCTTGACAGATAAAACGTGTCCAGAAGGCAGTCAAAAACATACCTGCCAGTGATGTAGCAAATCCTCTCTGGGTTTTCTTCCATACATTGCAGGAGCTTTCTAGGGTGTTAAACATATTTGGGGGTTAGAGTTTGACCCCTTGGATGTCCCCTCCAATATTTGGAATAAAACCTGGATCAGATTTACCACTGGCCAAACCAGCTCAAGCAATGGGCAAGTATGTTGTAGATATATCCTACTTATCTTGTAAGGCTGCTAAACCTGTGTAGCAAAATCAAGCTGCTCTCCCTTCTGGTTTATATATTCCTAACCCATTCTGCTCTACAGAAATTGATAATAGAGTAGCTTTAAGAAACATCTTGCTGCTTCTCATAGGGCCTGTGATGTAGTCCATCACAGTAAAGGATAACATAGCCTTGGATTCAGTGATGTACAGAAAAAAACTAAATCTCTACATGTCTCCTTCTTCATTGTTTTTTAAACTCCACCATCATCTCTTCTCCCTCGCTTGCTTTCTTTCACATACGCACACTCTTTTTTGGATGTTGCCATGGAAACTACATCTGGTTTCCATTCTCTCCACTGCTGTCATGTCCTCGCTCTGGAGCAGGGAAGAGAGACATTGATCAGTGATGCAATAAGACAGCTCCTAGAGAGCAAGGGAGCCCTGAAGCTTGGTGTACTATCTCTGGGGCATCCAACTCCATGCCACATTCTGAATAGAGAAAAGATAGGTCAGTATTGTCATCCTTCAGGTCCTATTTAATTAAAAGAAGTGGGAGCATGCCTTCTTTGAAAACTTTAACGGCTGTTGTCTGAGGATGAAAAGCACACTTGCACATTTTTGTGATCTCAACAAAAAAAGGCTTTCTCGAGGAATCAAGACAATTCATTGAGAAAATGGTCAGCTCCATAAAACTTTTTGTTTTTCATTTCAGAACTTTCACTTAAAACTGGTTTGTGCAAAATCAACCATTTATTATGTATGTATAAGATGAGGACAAATTTGTGGGGATAAAATCATGGATTTTGATGTGAAATGTGGATACATTGAGGGTCATTCTATTCAGAAGGGAAAGTCATTACCATTTCTCCACCAAGCCATTCAAAAAGGCCAAAGGCAGCATTGTGGTGGGGTCAGTAAGGGTGTGTGTTTGTGTGTGTGTTTTAATGGTTGCCCAGGGCAGACTAAGCTCTCACCTTTCATTCTTGTGCTGGAAGAAGATAGTATGAGTTAAGGTACAGTAGTCATACTGACCTGTGGATATGTCAACCCAGATTTTGTGGATTGAGTTTTGGTGAAATATTTCTGGACCTCAAGACAAGTATACACAGTAATGAAATTGTTGGTTTGAAGAGCTTTTTGAGACAAAAAAAGAGTGATCATCTATCAGTATGTGGAGCTTGGTTTCCTAACTTGCTCTGACTTTTCATACCTGTTCATCCATTATCTCCTTTGAAGGTAAAGCGACAAGCTTTTTTGCACACCATAACTGGCACACTGTAAACGTGTGGTTTGAATTGGTGCCTGGTACCTCATCAAACTATAAACTCCTGATTTCATAAGTTGTTGTCATGGCAGTGAAAAAATCCTGAAGTCTGAAAAAAAAACACACTGAAAAATGTAGAAAAATCCAGTAAGGGAGGAGGTTGAAATTATAGTCACCCTTTCACATTTGTGGGTTTAACTTTTGCAGATTTGATCAATATTTTCTCTCTAGGAATCTCTAGGTGACTCTATGTCAACTTCAACCACAGAGTTGCACTGGTGGACCAAGAAATTCCTTGACAGAATAGTTCTCTAGGCATTTGTAGGTCCTCCAGCATGATTCTACAATCAACCTCCAACAGAAGTTAATCGTGGAGTTGCACTGGTGAACCTAGAAACTCCTAGGAATGTGTACTCCGAAGTAATGTTCTTTTAAAAAAATTATGGGTATTCCACTTTTGCAGGAGCCCTGTCCCTAGCCCCCAAAAGGACTCACTGTACACAGAAGGAAATAATGAAGATTTAGCACTCTGTATTCAGATCTAACCTTGTGACAAGCTTCAACATTAGACCTGAGTCTCAGAACAAGTAAATAATGCAATTTCTTAATATATGTGTGTCCACCCCCCCCCCCCCAGATATTTAGAATGTTTAGCCACTCTGAGCCCCATTTATATTATACAATTATAATGTTATGATTCCTATGGAATCTTGGGATTTGCAGTTTAGGGAGGAGTATTTGGAATTCTCAGCCAGTCAGCTCATTATTCTCCAAACTACAAACTCCAGGATTCCATGGAATGGATCCATGGCAATTCAAGTAGAATAACAACACTATAATTGTATACTGCAAATGGGACCCTGGTGCCTCATCGAACTCCAAACTCCAAGTTGTTGCCATGGTAGTTAGATTGGAATACAGCAATATAATTGCGTAGTGTGAAAGGGTGCCAGGACTCTTCTCTTCCACAGAGATGAGGGAATATAAGAGGAATAATGGAGAAGGTTGTAACTGCACTGCATTTTCTGGCTGCAGTGTTGTAAAGCAGACAGAAATATTCCCCACATTGTTGACCCGAAATCTTGCTTAAATGAGAAGGGCTGTGCATGAGTTTGGGACACACAAGACTTCCAGACCACGGGCAGAAAATTAATTCTGACAAGTCAGTTTTATCATCAATATTTAAGATTACAATATTTTTATTGACAGGCTAAGATGTTATTGTTCAGCCAGGCATTCTCAGAGGACACTTCACTCTATTCTAGTTCACACTATTTTTGTTTCATTTTTTTAAAATACTAATTATAGTAAGTCATTTAATAGTGTCTTATTGTTTGTGCAAATATTGTAACATTCTACCTTTGGAGACCAGTCTGGTCTAGATGAAGGTGAACTGGGAAATCTGCTAAATAACATACCATAACAAAGTAAGACAATATAGCACTAGTAATTGATACTAATTAGTGTTGGTAGTTTACTAAGTAATAAATAATTATTTATTAATTTATTACAAATTGGTTATTTATTAATAGTGCTGGTAAACATGATGGATCTGCCAAAGCATGTTTCTCAGTGACTGAATTCTAGCTTTCCCTCACAGTTCAGTATTGAAAAGTTCTTCAATACCATGAACTGCTAGGATTCATCTAGAATAACTGTCTTCAAAATGTTACATCAGGGGGACTGGAAGAGTGGATGAAGGTTGTGGTCAATGCCTCCTTGGAACATATTTTAAGTGAACACCTATGATAGCTATTTCTAATGTATTTTAATTGTCTTAAAAGGTATATGTTTTAATGTTAATCCATATTATTAGTGTTATTAGATTATCTAGATCCATTTCAATCTGGTTTCAGGCTTGGCTATGAAACTGAAACATCTTTGGTCGCCTTCGTGGATGACCAACGCATAGAACTAGACAGGGGGAATGTGTCCCTGTTGGTTCTCCTGTACCTCTCAACGGCTTTCGATACCATCAACCAAGGCATTCTTATGGGCCATCTTACTGAGATGGGACTTGGATGGGACTTGGAGGTATTCTATTAGAGTGATTCCGTTCCTTCCCAGAGGGCTGTACTTAGAAGGTGGTGCTGGGGGACTCCTGTTGGAACCCCTGGCCATTGTCCTGTGAGGTTACTCGGAGTTCTGTTTTGTCCCTCATACTATTAACATAGACATGAAACCTCAGAGAGGTCATTCAGAGTTTTGCAGTGTGGTACCATCTATATGGGAATGACACCCAAGTCTATTACTTCTTCCCACCTAAAGCCAAGGAAGCTATCCTGACACTAAACCATGTCTATCATCCATAATAAACTGGATGAGGGCAAACAAATTGAAACTTAATCCAGTTAGAAGGCAGATCAGGGAATAGGGATCCAGCCTGTGCTGGATGAGGTTATACTTCCCCTGAAGACACTGGTCCACAGTTTGGGGGATACTCCTGAATTCAGTATTGAAACTGGAGGTCAGGAGGGCCTTTGCACAATTAAAATTGTCCTTCAACTGTTCCCATTCCTTGAGATGCTGGATCTGGCCACAGTGGTACATGCCTTAGCTACATCTTGTCTGGATTATAGTAACACACTTTCTACATGGGTCTGATTTTGAAGAGTGTTTGGGAACTTCATCTGGCCAAGTTGCTAACTGGGGCTGGCTACAGGAAGCATACAACCCCCCTGTTGCAGCAGCTCCACTGGGTGCCAGTTTGTTTCTGGGCACAAATCAAAGTGCTGGTTATGACTTTTAAAGTTCTATAGGATTCAGGTCCACACTATTTGGCTGATTTCATCTCTTCATACAAGCTTGCCCAGGACCTGAGATCTTCAGGAGAGGCTTTGCTCTCGGTCCCATCTCTATCTCAAGCCTGGTTGGTGGAATGAGAGAGAGCTACCCCTTGACTCTGGAACACTCTGCCCAGAGAAGCCAGAACAGCCCCTTCCCTGCTGTCCTTCTGGCAGCAGGCTACAAACCTTTTATTTAGGCAAGATTTTAAACAAGGTTTTTAAGATCAAATAAGGAGGCACTGTGGTTTTAGCTTAGAATATATTTTAAATTAGTTTTATGTATTTAACTGTTATTTTTAATTAATACCATTAATGTTTAATTCTATTTTAATGTTTATTTAATGTAAGTCGCCTTGAGTTTCTTTTGTAGAAAGAAAAAGTGGGCTGTAAATAAACATAAACATTAATAATAGTAATAATAATACTCTGAACAAAACAATAGTACTATCTCTAAAGTCATTCCTTTTCATTGAAAAGAAATTTCAAAGCAATATCCAAAATCAGACTTCAAATGAGCTGTTTATTCTAGCTCTGACTTTCAAATTCAAATACTTTGAAATCTAAATACTCGTCTCTCTTATTTTGTTTGATTGTTGCTTCAGCTATGTATACTATTACATACTATAGTATTAAAATAATAGTTCATGTCAGCTATCATGCATTAACTAAATCCTATTGTATCAGATAATTTTATATATATCATTAGCAATATGCAAATCCTTATTTGATGAAACAAATGTGCCAGTAGTTATAGGCTTCTTCTGTGAACTCTTTTGACTCTCCTTTCCACTCCCACTCCCACTCCTGAATTCTTACACTATATACCATGTTTTGGTGCATTCATGTTTGTGCCATGCTGATTGACAACTGCAGTTAGGGGGCTCAAAGATGAAATGACTTAAATAAATAAATAAAATGAAAACAGTGTTGTGGTGAGCAGGGAGCAGTGATGCATTTCCTAAGTTAGTAGAGCATTGCACTACACTATTGTTTGTCATATGTCAGGCATCCTGACACCCTGCCCCCAATTGGTTGTTACGGTTGAAAGTAGAGAAATGTGCAACTTTGTCTTCACGAACAATGATGTGCCTACAGGGAACTGAGGAGGTAAAGACAGATAGGGTTTTCTGGAGTGTTACATCTTTGTCTTGACTGATCTATTCCATTCTTACCAAAAGATTGATGTTCTCAGGTCTGAATTCGCATCACCCTTCTCCATCCCTTTGTGCATTCTCTGTCTTAGTCAAGTAGACACAGCCCATAAACTTATCCACCTCTCTCTCCCTTTCCCTCTCTCAAGTTCCTTAATAAATGCCTTTTCTTCAGTGTAGATTATCTTTTATGAGGAGTCTAAGCTGTCAACTTCCACACAAAGTTAACTGCTGGAATACAGAAGTGGAGGTGGATTCTCTATTCTACAGTGACATCAGTAGGGATAATAGAGTTAATAATCTTGCCTTTCATGTGGAAGGCATCTGCTTCCACTGGAAATGAGGTGAAATTTCTCTAAAGATAGTTTCCTGAATCACCACCCGTTTTATAAGAAGTCATCTTGAGTCATCCTTCCACCCTTCAATATCTTCCATCATTTATTGTTCATCTGTTGAAGATTTTATAAAGAGACACACTGATGGAGTCCCAAAGGACAATGGAGCCTGGAAACTAACTAAGAAAGAAACTGGTACTGTATACAAACTACATTCCCAGTTAATAGCTGTGTGTTAGACTACTGTTTTAAAAACCAGCATGGCTTGGACTAGGACTCTAGGAGAGTAAAGTTTGAATCCTACTTCCGCCACGGATACCCACTGAATGACCTTAGGTACACAATGTTCACAACCTCAGAGGAAGACAATGGCAAACCCTTGTAAACAAGTCTTGCTAAAAAAAAAAAACACAATAGAATGGTTTCACTATAGTTGGATTGTACCTGAAGGTACATAGTAAAATAATACAATTGACATGAAAAGAGTTAGGAATCTTCAGATAATTCAGAATACTGTTGCTAGATGTCTGTTGTTGATGATGATGATTATGTTTATTTATATCCTGCTTTTTCTCTCCACAAGGAGACTCAGATTACCCAGAAGATCTAACTTAATTGATGTGATAGCTTCTTGTTATGCCCAGTTTACAATCCTGTTTTTAGTCACAAGTGAAAAGGCTGTCCATGATCTCTAACACCCTGGATAACGTGGAATCAGACTTTTAAAAGACTGGATCCTCATTTATGAGTCTCTGTGAGCTTTAAAACCTTTGAGGAAGGCTCTTCTAACACCCGCCTCTCCAACCATTGGAATATCTTGTGGTCATGGAGACTGGGGCAACTCTTCTTAATCTGTTCTTCAACCAGCAGCAGAATACACTTCTTAAAAAGCCAAAAATACCTTTGATATATAAGTTTATTGTCAAGGGGAGTGGTTGTTTCTTTTAATGACATTTCTTTTTATGTAACATTTCCTGCAGTTAGTTGCATTGAGTACCATAATTATGGTATAATTTTTTTTTATCAGCCTAAGAATATGGTTAAGTTATCAGGTAAAAGATGTAAATGTACATCCTTCTTGTATCACAAGTTTAAATCCTTCTCTCGTCTTTCAATTCCAAGTATGATTTAGCTGTCTATCTGCAGTGATATTAGCAAATCATGATGTGTGTTTTTCTTGAATCAAAAATGTCCAATGCCATTCAAGCACTGGCCTCTAATCCACAGAAATCTGAAACCCTCATAAGTATTAATCACAGTTAGCATCTATGGGGAAGATGTAATAAGCAATGCCAGGCTGAAAGGACAGCAGTGTTTTGTTTATCTGAAAAGAAAAATCAGTCTGTGTCATCATCTGGCCATGCTGTAGCTCCCACCGTGGCCTTTTTATTTTATTTTCTTTTTTTGTGTATGTGTTGCTGATTCCAGAGAATGGTGATGCCTAATTTTTCCCCCAGTATAGAGATGGCCTGAGGGAAAAAGCATTGTACAGGAAAGACTGTTCTCTGTAGCAACAGTATTGATTAACGGAGCATAGGGGAGGAAAAGGCGACAGAGTTATTCCCACAGACAAAGAACTGACAATGGCTATTGAGAAATTCACAAAATGCCATCAAAGCCTGCACTCAGAGGGGCCAATTCATTCTTTAGTGTGCTGCCACTGAAGTCAATAGAGACATATAAGAGGTGGATATAATTTTGGAGTATATCCTAGAAATAGATGTAGAAACTCAGAATCTCTTCTCAGTTCACATTTTTACTCGATTGGCACAGAATAAAAACATAATTTGTGGTCAGTGGTAAGGGTCATTCCACATTTAGCATTATCTTCTTAAGGTTACATGTTGATGTAGGGCTCTTGAATACACCACTGTGTGGGAAGGTCTCTCCATGCTTTGTTTTCTTTGACTTGGTAAAATACTCTCATAATCATGGCTTTTCAATGGGAGTACACCTGCAAATATGCATGAATAACACTGGACACCAACTTACAGGACAATTCTAATGGTTCAAGATAGTCCAGCTCTGCTGGTATTAGGTCTGTTGAAGCTTTACTAAATCCAAAACCATCTCAATCCAAAGAGGCTGGAACTGCTTATGACAGAATTAAGATCTGGCCTAACTTTGTGAAAATGTGTGACTATAATGATTGGGTATAACTTGATTTCTTGCTTGTTCTATTTCTTTATTGGCATCCTCTTTTTGGTTCTCCTGATGACTATCTCTTAATGAGCAATGCAGTCTGTTAGCAAAAATTCAATTTGTATTGGAGGGTTGTGCTTAATCCTAACCATCTATAGTTAGCATTTCTTATTGAGCTAGTCCAGTTGCAAAGGCAATATTACACACTATTTTTTTAATCAGTAAAGGCTCCTTGAGAATGCCATTCTTTGTTGAATGCCTCATTCATATATAGAAACAACTCCCGGTTTGACCCATATGGACTGAAGATTTACAAACATTCATTTCTAGTGCTTGTTTTGTTTGCCTTCATTGCTACCATTTCATCCTTCACTGATCCCCAAAGCTTTCTCATGGCAAAGAAACAGATACGTAGAGGCAGTGGGTGCTTTACATCAATAAGAACACACCAGAGGCTCCTTTCTCTTCAAGTTTATGACCTGGCCTACATGTTTCAACAGCTCATCTGAAAAAAATGATTTTTTAAAATCAATTCTACCCTATGTGGGACAATGTCTCTTTCTGTGCCGCTCTGAGTCCCCCTAAAGGTGAGAAGGGTGGGGTATAGATAAAGTAAATAAATAAACACATACATGTCACTTTGACACCAAGAGTTGTCTGAGACTTCATGTGTTTCTGAAGTTTTTAATTTAAAAAATGGACTTTCCCCTATTTCCTTCATGTTTCCAATTGAAAGGACTTGAAAATAAAGAAATATGAATGTAGGAGAAAATGAACCTGATGTATTTTCCACATTTGAACACAGCTCCGAGCATTTAGCTCTCAATAATGCTAGGTCTGAATCAATTTATATTCATGTTTATGGTGCTGCATTAGGATTGTTTCTTCTGTTTACTGAACAGTGCAACTATACAGGTACAAGATTGCACAGCTACAAAGATGTTCATCTTCATACTTGGACTAGTTAAGCCTATTAAATTCGACCACTGCATATTGACTGAAAATTTGGTTCAGATAATTTATGATGAAAGCTAAACAAAACTTATTTTTATTGTGACACACACATACACACATATGAGCAAGCTAAATTGATTAATAAATTCCCGCTAATGATGGAAATCTTCAAAAAGCCCAGGTACACAATTCCTCCGCAGTAGTACAGGTACCCTGAAAAGCTATGCTAGCAATGTGAGAACAAAACTTTAAATGGGTTATTCCACACCATTTTTGCAATGTGTAGAAATGAACATGGATAGGGATTTCTTTGTGGGATTTCTTTCTGGAATATGGCCCACTCTGGAATTGATGCTATCACTTTGGTGGAAAAAACCGACATTTGAATGTGAACTATACAGTAGGCTTAGGCCTGGATAAGTTTGAATGAAAGCAATTTGTAGAATTTGGTGGTTCATTTCGTATATTCTCACAAAAACAGGACAGAGGTTTGGGAACCATAAAGCCAGCCAAAACAGATCAAGAGAGCAGGATTTTTGGCTACTGGAGAGGGCGGAGTTAACTCTGCAATTTACCTGAGGCAGGGGTCTGCAGCAGGGGTTCCTGGAGAAGATGGGATTAATTGCAGCGTTTTTTCTCCCTCCCCAGCAGCGTCTATTTCTTCCAGAAAAGTTCCCTAGGCTCTTCCTCCACAAAGGGCCCTGCTGGGGAACTTGCTTTCCCAGCAGCACTTACAGGGGGTGAGCATTGAAAAGCCCTCCTGGAGGACTTGGAGTCCAAGTTCTTCTTGGAGCATGATGGAAGTTGAAGTTTTTATCTCTGTGTGTTTCTCAGCCAAAGAAAGACCTTGTTATGTCCATGCTCTGATTGGCTGAGAATAGACACAACTGGCGACTACAATTCCCAGAACCCTGTTATGGGTAAAAATTAAAATAATTCTTAAAAAATCAGTAGATTGGTGAATTGTTCTGAAACCTGGCAGGCCTGCAGTTGTAAATAGAGTCTAAAACTGAGGTAGGTTTCATGCAGATAGGCTTTAAAATGACTGAGGATTGGGCCTTTAAAGTTTCCCATTATAGCCAATGGGCTGATTTTTTTCCAAATGAAAACGGCAACACCCCTCCCAATTTGAGTAACTTCCCAGTAAACAGAACGAGGAGTTATCTAAAAACAAAAACAAAATGGCATGTATTTTGGCTGAATTATACAAGTCTACTATGAAGTGTTTTCCTTTAGATTTTATAGTTATAGGGATGAAGAGCTAATGAGGCACAGGGCTTTGACTTTTGGACTAGGCCTCCAACAGAGTTTGAATCCTTGCTCAATTGTGGAAACCCATTAAGTGGCTTTGGGCAATTCATAATCGCTGTCTTGCAGGAAGGCAAAGATGACACCTTTCTGAACAAATTTTGCCAAGAAAAAACCTTGATGGGTTCATTTTGTATTTCCCATAAGTCAGTAACAATGTAAGAAAAATAACAATGGGATGACCCATTGAAGATGCCCCCCACTGTTCTAATTTAATGTTTAAAGGATAGCCAACTGTCCACTTAATTTCCATTTCAAAGAGAGGGAGGAGAAATGGGACATTGCAATCAATTATTCCTGATATAAGGACTCAAGTGGAACTGGGTAGAAGAGGTAAGGCATATATGCATGCATTTAGAAGAATCAATATATTTGAATGCAGAACATAGGGAAGGAGGTGAATAGTTTAAATATCCATTCAAACTTACACAACAGCTGTGGAAAACTGTCACAAGGATAAATGAACTGAGAAAGTGAGATGACAGCTTTCTTTGAAATAGGGTGTATTTCTGGAGGATAAACCAGAAATCACCTTCATCTCAGTTTGCTAGCAACATATGGTTTTCAAGATCATGGTCTGCCATATCAGTCATGCTGGGAATTCTCCTTCCTCAGCTGGAATAGTATTTTCTCCTAGCACTGATAAACATCCAGAACTACTACTATTATTTGGGATCTAAATTATTTTTTATATTTCTGGCATGGATTGTTTGAGCAGTCATGTTTGTTTTTAAAATCTTTCCTTCCCTTTGGAAAAAAAATCCCTATATTATGAAGGACACATAGCCAGAAGCCATTGCTTTGCTTTTTTGCAAAGTCAAACATTTCATTACAGTGCTTCTGCCCTGTACATTATACACTTAAGCAGGTACAGTTATCACTGCCCTCTAGTGGATTGCAGTCTACCTCCTGCTCTACATGTGTAGGTGGATCTTACATGTATGGATTGTGTAGGTGCATTTTGCAACAAAGCAGCCAAGATTCTCTACAGGAGCACACTCAGCGAGTTCCTAGTTTCTATGTTTAACTGTCACCGCTAATAGATGCAGGAGTAAATGAATAGAATTCCTCTTGAGACATCAAATCTTTTGGCAGAAAGAACTGGGAGGGAGGGAAAGCACTGTTTCAAAGCCACACACTTGCAAGTTGCACACTTGAAGAACATCTAGGTTAAATCCTTTGTCAATGTGCAATTTCCCACATCCCATACTTGAAGGGTGGAAAGCTGTTTTACAAAATCACATAACTTCCCTCTTCATGATGCAAGTGAGGGACAGATTTAACAACTCTTGTTATCAGTTTCTTCTCTTGAAAGGCAACTCTAATCATCACCAGTGTGGTAAACATTTCATTGGAGTGAGGGTAAAAGGAGGGCGAGAAAGGAAAAAAGAGAAAAAGGTTTTCCCTATATGGCAAACATGAATTGAAGGGGAAACTAACATGACTTCACACATGGACTAACCCCAGAAAAATACCTTCAGCCAATCTGGAGCAGAAATGGTCTCAACTGGCCTCAGAGGCAACCACATGCATCCTTCCAAATTTGTTGTGACAGCAGGTCAGAGTCTACACAGCCCAAATGGACTGAAACTGTATCAGCCCCACTGGACTGTCACTTCACCATCTGTGCCATTTCCAGATGGCTGGTGCCATTTCCAGAACTTTGTGTAAGCTCCTTGCTGCCTCATCACCATCTACATCACATTTGTTAGGTTGATGGAATTTTCATAGCTCACATGCTTTAAAGTACTAGTTTATCAGGTGCAAGCTTGTGGTTCAGGGCTCCATTTTTTCAGATTCTGGTCTGTCAAGGTGCTAGATAGAAACCCATTGGTTCCTTGATTCGAAAGAACTATTCAGTTCAGAACCACTGTCATAAGGTGTCACGACCCAGGCTGCAGAGCACCAATAACCATACACCGAGGCCAGATTCTATCTAATATCTTTATTGAAGGAATATATAAAGTTAATAAAAGCAAGTGTATGAAATAGTCCAGAAATAGACCTTTCAGGAAAGGTCAAAATTAGTCCAAAAAAGCAATGTCCAATATGAAATATTAAGGTCCAAAGTTGTAATCCAATAACCGAAACTCTCACTTGCCAAGCAAGTGAGGGGAGATGACAAGGTCCTTTAGTCCATGAACTTGAGCAAGGCTAGGAAATAACTTGATTCTTGGCACACAAAGCTTGATTCAAGGCAACAAGGAAACGAGGAGCAAGAACAAGATCCGTGGTAATTACTTGGCGAGGTCCTGGAAACAAGGCAAGATCCGGGGAGAAAACAAGGCTGAGAACGAAGGCTTGGAACAGGAGTAGCTGTCCACACACGCTGCTCCGGTAGCTGACGAATTGACTCCGCAAGATCCCTCCGTGGGCAAAACACCTAAATAGGGTCTAGTTTTCCCGCCAAAGAGCAGTTCTCTGGAGAACCAGAAACGAAAGCTATTCTCTGAGTCCAGATGCATGACTCCTTAAAGTTTCCCATGGGAAGCAGGCTTAATCAGCTGAATGCTTAGCAGCTATCCTAGCACTCCTGCGAGACGCCTGTTGAACTCCCCTCTGTTGTTTACAAAAATCATGGCGAGAAAACGGGGGAGATTTTGGCTCTGGGCTTGTTTGACAGACTTCTGGAAGACAAATCTCTTGCAGGTGCAAAGGCTCAATTTCTGGCTGGGATAGTTCCTTTTCTGGCTGAAATGGTGGAAAACCCAAGTTTTCCTCTTCATCATTCACAACAGTACTAGGAACGGGACTACATGGCCCATGAGTCATCACATAAGGACAAAGAATGAGAGGATCTCATTTGGAGGTTAAGGGCCCTTCCACACAGTCCCTATATCTCAGGATCTGATTCCAGAATATCTGCTTATCCCAGGTTTCCTGGCAGTGTGGATTCAAGGCCCTTCCACACTGCCATATAACCCAGTTCAAGGCAGATAATGTGGGATTTTATATAGCTGTTTGGAAGGGGCCTTCTATAATCAATTTCAAATCAGATGACCTGAGATTAGATTCCGGGATATAAGGATTGTGTGAAAGGGGCCTAAGACACATGCTTTAGAGCAGTGGTTCCCAACCTTTGGTCCTCAGATGTTTTGGACTTCAGATCTTAAAATCTTAACATCTGGTAAACTGGCTGGGATTTGAAGTCCAAAACACCCGGAGAACCAAAGGTTAGGAACCACAGCTTTAGAGGAAAGATCGTTTCAGTTTGCAAAGTGTGTGGTTTTGTCCCTGGTATGACTGAGGATAGAAACCATATAAATATCCCCATCTACATTATATGGCAGTGTAGATGGGACCAATATGGTATTTTTTCACAGTTGCACTGTATAGTATGGATGTTTCTGCAGACAAAATGTTCTTTTCAATAGAATGCTTTTCTGCATCATGTACCATAGTATCTACAGGCAGGAATATTAACAAATTTGTACACAAGAATAAATCAGGCACTGAGTTATCCAGAGAGACACAGAGATTATCATCCAAGGGTTTTCTGTAGATTTGGCTAAATTCTAAATCTAATTCCAGTTGATTTGGATATATTTGGGAAGTGATTAATATTTGAACACATTCACAGCAGAATAAATATGAACACTTGAAAATCCATTAGCGATTTGGAGTTAGATAATTTCTCATAATTTGAACAAAACATGTCCAAACAATAATATTGCTGTACAGAAAATGATTTCTTTTCTTTAAAAAGTTCCATAGAAAATAAGCAAAATGCAAAAAAATGCAGAAAGTATAATTTCTCCCACCTCCACCCACCATTGAACAGCCTTTCTTGTTAAGAATTAGGTGTGTGTGTGTGTGTGTGTGTTGGGGGGGGGGGGCAATTATGTCCCTAGTGTTCTACACTCTTTCCCAATTCTCTCTATCAACCATGAGTATGAATTTTTGAGTGTTTTGGGGGAGTCAGTGGAACATGAATTGGTGTTATAGTGAGTGTTTCCTTGAAAAATGCTAAGTATTCAAATTCATTTGTTTCTGCCGCTATATTTCGACATCCATCACCTGCCCCTGCCCTACTGTACTTTCTGTGGCTTTGGTGCTTATTCAGCAGAAAGCAATAATGACTACAAGTAATGAACTTTTCTATTCATCATTACCTCCAAGTTCTTATATCTGTCCATCCTTCTGAAATTTTATAGTTTTCTTCTGAGTTTTGCCTTTATAGCTCAGGTCATTTTCCTACAAATTACCCAAAACCCATGGGATAAACTGAAATAAATCACTTCCATACACATAGACATTTTCAACATTCCCTTTCTATTGACACTAGGTACCTTTATCTCTGAAATGTTCCTGGTTCCCTAACTTGGTCACTAAATAATTTCTATAACAATTCCCAACAAAATAACCTGAGAGAAGCCACAAAAAAAGGAAGGCAAGTTCCATTTCCAAATTACAATTCTTATTTGGACCAAGTTGAATAGTGTAGATTCCACGTTGGTCCAAGGTGCACAAGACTGTTTTCTGAACTTGTGAAAGTTCAAGTCAAATGTCTGGTTCATACTCCAAACATTGTACAGTATATTAGAAATTACTTGCTCAGAATCAGACATAAGTCTTTCCTAGCAGTTCTTGGAGATGCAGAGGTTATATTAACTTCTTGCTGCATAAGACACCACTTTATTTCACAGCTTCATACGCTATTTCAAAACATCAATACCTATCTGACATATTTCAGAACTTCATACGCAACATGCTGCACTTGATATTGACCCACATTTTGAAAACTTCAGCCTTTCTATTAAATTTAGCACTTTAAGGGTGATGTGCAACACTACTGAGCTCCAAAGGATGTTTTTGTACACTAGAATATGTTGGGGAAGGGGGATTCCAATTCAGCCTCCAATTCAAATGGTCATTCCTCTTTGTCTGCATCATATAAGTATACCAGAAGAGTTAAGGTGCTCAAGAATTAAGGGACATCCAGTCTGGGGCACCATGTTGTTTTAAAAGGAAGCTGTTTAGTCAGAATTTAATGCAAGCCTTGCAGCACTGACAGAAATGTTCCACTTAACACTCTGGGAGAAAACAGCCAGAATCAATTAAACACCCATTTCAGTCATTTACAGAGGATTTGTAAGCATGTCTACACATAGGTACGTAACACTCAGCATGCCATCAAGTTGGTTAGTGCAGAATTACAGCCATGAAATCATAGTATCATATGCCCTCGCAAATGTGGCCTTGGCTGACATCAGTTATTCACTGGTAGGTATTTTAAAGCCTTAAATAATTCATTAACAATATACCTGAAAATACAGGGTTTCCGATAGGAGGTTCTGTTCTCTTGTGGCAGGAGTGCTTACTTTGGTAGGAAAAGCATGTCATCCTCATTCCCTACCAAACCTGCTCTGCTTTTGCCTTAAGAAGATTGCTGAAAATAGCACAATTCCTGGCTGAATTTATTTTTATATCCCATGGGAGAAAAAAAGCAGAAGTGTTGGGACTATCTTACTCTGTGCAGATACCTTGGTAGGTAAGCATAGCAGAGCTTTTAGTATCAACCCAATTGCAGGATTCCCTCTCAGTGGCCGCTCCTTTTGAGTTTCTGGAAAAGAGCAAATACTATGCCATTCCTCATAATTACAAGCATTTTTGTTCTGGCTATTTTAACTGTTTATTCAAAATAATATTTAAAATTATCAAATTAGCTTTAAAGGGGGGTTCTGTTGTTCTTTTATTCTTAGTCATGTATATAATTCTTAAAAAAATTATTGCACATATGCCTTAAAACCCTGCTGAGCTGAGAGGCAATGGACACATGCCTTCAATAAACAATTAAACAAAATCTGTATAATAGTGCAATACAGTGGTTTGAATTTTTAGACTAAATATCCAAAAGACTAGAGGAACCCCCATCCCACCTGCTGAACAATTCACATTCTCTTGGCCTAAAAGAAAGGCAATGACAAATTTCTTCTGATTAAATCTTGCCCTAAAATCTCCATAGCAGGATCACCTCAAGTTGGCATAACTTGTAGATTCATAACAGCAGCAGCAACAACAACTTGAAAGCTCAGAGCAACAATAAGACAGTCTATGTATGCTTGCATTCTGTAGCTGGAGGCTACTGGCAACTCCTTTCTGTTAACTGTTAGTGACATCTCTATGGGATTAACTGGATGAAGGCTTGCACCACAACTGAGTGCAATAGGCCCATTTAGGAGTTTCAGGACAGGTTATATACATGCACATTTCTATAATCCAAGAGAAGGAAATACCAGTAATTAAAAGCTCAGGTGAAACAATCAAATGAGTTCTTTTGCCAAAAGTAATTGCTTCATTCTTCCCAGTTATAGGCCTGGACTTGAATATGTTCCTCACATTTTCCAAGTATAATATAGTATATTATGGTACATTTTTTCAATGTTTAGGATAAGTTTTTCAGTAGGAGTAGTAATATTTCATAAACCACCTTGATAAACCTTAGGTAGCAGTCACTGAAGGCTTAAAAGAAGTGTGTCCTCAATAAATAAAATGTTCAGCAGCATCCACAGGCTACTCATCTTTCTTTCATTTCCGAGACCCTTCCCCTAAAGTGTTCAGCTCATCTTTGAGCATCCTTTATGCTTCGGGATGTAGCTCTCCTTTGCTGTACCCTGGTGCAAGAGATAAAAGGTCCATATCATTCATCCTCACCATTCATCCAAGGGCATTTTGAAAATTCAAGGAGCAACTGTTCTCACCTGAGAGAAGTGAACAGCTGAGGGAAAGCAAGTAATGTGAGCCCTGGAAAGCTCTGTGCAGACGACAAATCAAGGGCACTTAAGTTGGCATGAAAACACCTTGGGCTTTCAAACATGTTGGTAGTAAGCTGACAGTGAACCTATAAAAAAACCCTGAGAGATGTAGGAAGAGGCGGGGGGGGGGGGGGGGAGGCAAGTAATTCTATCCAGACAACTATTCAAATCAATCTTCAGGACTTTTAGGTCCACAACTCCCAGAAAGCCTGGTCATATCCAGGTTTTATAATCTAAATAATCAAGCTCTGATCACCATTTACATAAGAACCCAAGCTCGAATCCAATTGCTAGGACCAACTATAGGTGTTCTATCAAATCAAAGAGATTTAGGGCCTCTTCGCATGGGGCATTTTGTCACTTTTAATCACAGTAAGAATAGGGCCTGCCATGCACCATCATATGACGCATGGCAGGCCCCACCTACATTCATCTGATAGTGGAGGAGAAGTGCCAAAAGCACTTTCTCCTCCCCGACAGGTAGGAAAATGTAGTTTTGGTAGATCTGATGGAGCTACTCACACTTTCCTCCTTTCTTCCCATGAGAAGGCAGAAAGGGTGGCAGGGCAATTCATGTTGCCTCATGTTTCCACCCTTTCTACCATCTGTTGAAGGGAGGGAAAGAGCACCAAAGCGCCCTCTCCTGACCCCTCCATTTGATGAGCCACCCCACATACCATACCTTTTGTCAAAGATTGCTGGTGCAACAGCATGGCCCAAAAAGTTTGTGTGAAGCAGTCATAAGTTAAGGTCTGGAAACTATGCCCTATGGGGAATAACTTAAAGAGCTGGGTATGTTTAGCCTACAGGAGAGAAAGTTGAAATAAGACATTGTAGCCATGTTTACATATTTGAAAGTAATAAGGAGCTGGCTTGTTTTCTGGTGTCCTGGAGATTAGGATTTAGAGCAATATGTTCAAATTACAGGAAAGAAGATTCCACCTGAATGTTAGGAATGACTTTCTGACCGTAAGAGGTGTTCAACAGTGGAATTCACTGCCTTGGGTGTGGTGGAGGTTCTTTCTTTGGAAGTTTTCAAACAGAGGCTGATTGGTCATCTATCAGAGGTGCTTTGATTGTGCTTTTCCTTCATGGCAGGGGGTTGGACTGGATAGCCCATGTGGCCTCTTCCAATTCTATGATTTGCCACTCAGCACTTGCGTGGTGTATCTACCCCAGATGGAACTAGCAAGCAGATGTTGGCCCCAGAAATCTGTTTCATATCATCAGATAATCTAACTTATATGTACTCTAGCAGCATAATCTCAGGAAAGGTATTTTTCATCCCTTGCACCACTTTAATAGCAGTGCAATCTTCTGCATGCAAGGTATATCCCACTTCTATCAATTATTAAATGAAAATGATTAACCTACAATATGGGCACTGGCACCTGCAGTCAAGCACTAGACAGAAAGCAGGAAATTGTCTGCTCCTGATTTAGGGCTAGATGTAGTTGCTCAGAGAGTTACATAAATGGTTTGAGAATCAACTTTTCTGTCTTAGACAATGTACATTTTTTCCACCTATTGAACATCTTTTAATAAATATTTCTACACTGGTGCACATTTTTTTACTTTTACTTTTTAATGGTCTTTTTCTTAATTGCTCCTAATTCTATTATATATTTTGAACTTTTATATGATGTGGATTTTTAAGCTGCATGTCTAAGCCTTTAGTCCCAGATTCCCAGAGTGGGGAAAAGAGCAAGATAACAGCAGTTGCAGCAGCAATAACAACAGCATATCAACAGTAGTGGCAGCAGCAAGAAAAACCTTCTCAGGAGTGTACTTTCTGCCAACATGCTTTCCAAATCCAATGTTCATGCCCAATTAAGCACACTTGCTTGATTGTTTGAATAAATATTTGAATTTGGTGTTTTTAAATGCCTTTAATTTTAAAAGAAGACAATTTGTTAAAGGAACAAACATCCCAAGTACCTCTATCAGTAAAATAAAATGCCTGTCCAAAATCTGTCCACAATGTCCTGTTGAAAGTAATGGATGTCGTTCATTCCAGACTCTCTACAGTTAGGAAATATCCATTTATCTTGGATGATTTTATCTGGAAACCTAATCTAAGGCATTCATTCTCGAAGACAGAGACAGGCCCACCAAAAGAGAACCTCTTGCTCACTTGTGCAACCCATAATATTAACTGTAAAAAATGAAATGCCTGTGACTTACCAACAATTGAAAGGGGGATTCTAAGCCTAATGATTCATAGAGTTTTCCTTCATGAGCCTTTGAAGAGAAGCTTCCCTGGTAAATATATCTTGTATATGAGCATTATGATCTTTCCCAGGGATGGCAATCAGATCAAAATTCAAAAGGGAGAAATACTTCTCTGAGACAATATCCTACCAGTTTGGGCAAACATACATTACCTGGTAAACAATGGCATCTGGGGATTAGAGTTTTCGTATATTTCAGAAGCAGGATACTTAAGGATTGTCTATATACTTTTGTTTACATTGATATATGTACAGACAATAGGTTGGGATGAATGTCACAAATGAGGACCACCTTATTGCCCTAATTTTATTGTGAGCAAAATCCTGAAAGAAGCAAGAGATTAAAACAACCTGATGTAAATTCAGGTATCACCCCTGGACTATCTCCCCAGCTTTCCCTTGGGTGAAACACCTGAACATCAGAAGCAATTCAACTGCTGGCATGCTTCCTCATTGGTCATCTACTGGAAGACAAACCCACCCAAGCTCCAGGATTTTACAAGAGATAGCAAACACAAGCCTTCCTCAGGGGTAGACTCTTTTCCAATCTTCGGGTCCCAGGACTTACATCAAAAGAGTGCCAAGGTGTATAGCAAACACTCAGATTCTTACCTCCACCCTGATACCTGCCAGTAATGAAAGAGGTGTGGAGCGGGGCCTCTATTTTCTGTCCTTTCCACTGTCCTGGTGCAATTTGCCAAGTGCAAGTCTCCTGCCATGGTCTCCTGCTGTGAAGTTCATCAAACAAGGCCCTTTCCCCACAGTGCTATGCACCATCGGGATACACAACTCCCTTGTGATAATAACAATAACAATAATGATAATAATAATATTTTTTATTTCTTACGTGCCTTTCCTGTCCTTAGATTTGAAGGACAACTCAAGATAGGTACATGAGGGTGGGAGGTAATTCATCTAAATAAAATCTATGAAAACTTCTCTCTCTTATTTCTGAAGAGTTTGGTCCCCCCTCTCTTTTCTCTGTTTGGCCAGAGACTACAGAGATGGCATGTTATACAGCAGTCAGTGTGTTGACTGAAACTTAGGAAATCCAAATTCATGTCCTGGTGAAACTCCCCAGGTGAACCGTACCTAGTCACACTCTCTTAGCCTGACCTTACACATTAGGTGGTTGCAAGAATCAAATACAGAGGAAGGCAGCCATATGTGTAGACCTGAGCTTATTGGAATAAAAGAAGGATATCACTAATAGCTAAATACTGGTATTGACAGTTTCTGATCACCTTTAACTTCTGCTACAAATTACCAATTCTTCTCTCTTTTTGTGCCACTGAGGTTCTGGGTATCCATCTGTCAATATACCTCTAATTCATTCTTTTTCTCTCATGCTATAGGTTTATGCTATTTTGCTGAGATCTATCCCCCCTTTCTCTCTCTCTCTCTCTCTCTCTCTCTCTCGTTTCTAGCACTCGAAGAAGCACTTGGTAGGGGACAGACAGAAGATAAAACTTTGCATAGCTTTATTGACATCCCTTTCTATCATGCTGAACCTGCTAGCTTTTGTATGAAGGATCCAGCTTCATTAAGTCCTAGCTCTTCATGTTTCTATATTCACTTTGTGATTTACTGACGGCTACAATCTCTATCCAGCTCACAGGGACTGCAACCTCTTGCTACCTAGAAGCATGCTGAGCTGGGCATGAACAATTTATAGGAACTGTTTATAAATGGTAGCAAAATCCTTGTATTTCATATAGAACTGTACACAAGCAGTGCTTTGAAAAATTATGTCCACAGTAAATAAATAGGGGACAATTTCTGAAGGTGAGGGCTAGATGCAGCTAACACACTTAAAGGTTGTGTCCACAAATGTTTCATGGCTTTAAATGTTTGATTGGTCATAGCCTGCCACTTAATCCAAATATGGCCATTTCCATGGCATTTATATACATGGTTTTTCATTGTCTGCACCCCATATACAGTTTGCTCTGCATATTCATCTATTCATCTTTCCCGGTTACAATAGCAATAGCTTTATATCCCTAACCTGTCAGATGAGATAAGAGGTGCTCTAAATAATTCCCTCCTCTGTCTTGGCCCAGCTCTTCCATGTTTAGTAAGGTGTTTATTCTGCTAACTTCATCCTTATTTCCATGTTTAAAGGTGACATGCCAATGTTCTTGTAGGTGTTGTGTTTTTCTCCTGGTTCAGTGTCAGATTCTTTCTAACT
Organism: Anolis carolinensis; assembly: GCF_035594765.1. Classification (NCBI taxonomy): domain Eukaryota; kingdom Metazoa; phylum Chordata; class Lepidosauria; order Squamata; family Anolidae; genus Anolis; species Anolis carolinensis. The sequence continues at coordinate 37,761,513 of NC_085843.1, read as the reverse complement.
CCATTTCATTTCCCTTGGTCATATGATCGTGTAGCCTGTCACACTGAACATCTACTGGGTTGATTGGAGAGGCAGTTTCATTAAGTGTTCTGGAGAAGCATGCACACAACCTTAATCAAAAATTCTTCCCCCTGCAGTCTCAAGCTGGAAGGGGGAGAGAGATGGAGACTAGAAATAGAGACTGAAGGACATTGAATGAAAGGTGCTTTTAAAAAGAATAAAACTAAGAGTTTGATTTTTAACCACAACATTAAACTGATGTGAAAGTGTGGGCATGTAAGACAGAGGCAGAGGATTTTTTTAAAAAATGGGGACACACACGATGAGTTTCTTAAAACTTTTTGTATTCTAGAAGGCTGACCTATATAAAATGTGGGGTTTAGCATGTCTTGTCTATAAATTACAATTATACGCAAAAAGTAGTTCTAATCATATTTTGTACAAACAACTGCACAAGGGGCCATTTCAAGATTGTCCTACAACCTCTGACAATCTCATTGTAGTGAACCATGTTTTGACTCAGGTCTGCATCGACTCATTCCCCTCCTTTGAAAGCTTCCCTAATTGAATTTCACATTCAATATAGATGTTATCTATACTTAGACAAATGGTGGACAATGTGTTATCATAGGATCTTATGTAGCCCTCAACCTTTTTCGATGTGCCAGATTCTCCTGTTTCTGACTGATGACTGCAGAGAAAAATTGATGTTTGTAGTCTGAATAGTACTTGATCCAGCTGTCAACAATGCCTTGAAGCAACAGGATACTTTGCCTGAAGCAAGCTAAACCTGAATTAATGTGGTATAATCCACAGTACTTACTGGGAGTGCAAGAACATCATGAAGACATCCAGGAGTCAATTGAATTTAAGTTTGGGTTTTCATGTCCAAGGCTATTTTGGCAAGAATACAGTAGGGAATCCTTGTATTTGGTTGTTGTGTGTTTTCTGGGCTGTATGGCCATGTTCCAGAAGCATTCTCTCCTGACATTTCGCCCCATCAGGAGAGAATGCTTCTGGAACATGGTCATACAGCCCGGAAAACACACAACAACTCTGTGAATCTGGTCATGAAAGCCTTCGACAACACTCCTTGTACTATATGCAATTTATAAGACAACAAATGTACAATTATTGCTCAGGTTTCTACAATATCAGACAAGTCTCATTATTCAAGGTAGTGCTTCTGTTACTTCACATTCCCTGTTTTCAAACTGAAATTGAGAGAGAGAATAACAAAATGCTAAGGCCTAAACTGCTTAGACATAAATAGTTTATACCCACATTGTCACTGGGTTTTCTTGGCAAGACTTGTTCATGGGGGATTTACCATTGTCTTCCTCTGACACTGAAATGATATAGCCTGCCCAAGGTGACATAGTGGATTTCATGACCGAAAGGTGATTTTAACTCTGGCCTCCCAAAGCTCTGTTCCAACACTCAAACCAGTACACCAGACTAGCTCTCACTAAATCAGTGGTTCCCAACCTTTGGTCCTCCAGTTGTTCTGGACTTCAAATTCCAGAAATCCCAGCTAGCTTACCAGCTGTTGGGAATTGTGGGAGCTGAAGTCCAAAACACCTGGAGGACCAAAGGTTGGGAATCACTGCACTAAATGAACTGAATTAGATCCATGTAGATTTACCATTCAGCACTTGATTGAGTGGGCCTATGCTAGTTTGGTCTAGATTTTGTCCATGCATCTATGTTACACACACAGAGCAAGAACTAGTGTGCCTTTTCCACTTTGCAACAAATTTTGGAAAGTGTATCTTAGATCACAACAATGACATCATTGTCCAATGACAACATATATGATGAAATAAATATAGTTTCTTTGATTATCATGTCAATCCCATAATGTGATTTTATATTATACCCAGCTCACAAAGGCAAAAAATGAAATCAGCTAGCCTAAAACTAAACAAAATGTAGTCTTCTTCTAAGTTTGTTCCTCATAAAAGTTAGGGATGAATCAAACTTGTCACATGAGAATCAAGCAAAAATGTTTATTGTTGTTAAATAGAGCTACAATAATTATGTTTACTGGCTGTCCAGGCCACATTAAACCCACTCTACTGGAAGCAGAAAAGAGGAGAACTAGGCAGACAATCCAGGATTAATATCACTAGACATTTGTTTACATTTATAAGTGGTGGAAAGTAAGCGTCTTGTATGATACCTTATAACTAAATACTCCAGGTGAGTGCTGTAAAATGAAGTATCAGTCAGATCAGACACATTTGGGCAGATTTATTAAATGATCTTTACAAGACACTGTCTCCTCAGACTAAACTTTTATCTAGTTATAGAGGAATGTGGGGAGAAGGCTTTGATCTTCTTGTATGAATTTATGATAATAAAATAACAAAAAACTTACAAGTCATCAAGCCTTTGCATGCTATTCCCCATCAGTTTATCTTAATATAATAAGGCAAAGTTAAAAATTAGGCAGGTCTCTGGATCTTATTGGACTACAACTAACAGTATTCTTTACTATGGTCTATATTAACTAAGCCTACTATGATTTGGATCCAATCACAGAGGATGGAACGTTGAATTTCCACCCTTGTCCTAGATCTGTTGTTAAAACCAATATTACATTTAAAAAAAATATTTACCATATATACTAGAGTATAAGCTGAGCTTTCAGCCCTTTTTAGGGCTGAAAAAGCCCCCACTCGAGCGAGGGTCCTGGTCAGCTTATACTTAAGTATATAGGCAATCCGAGTTGGCTAGTCTTATCTTAAATTTTATGTAGTTTTATGTAAATATTCAAAAATATTTAACCTGCTGATGCTTCAATTAATATAATTGTATTGGTATCTATTTTTATTTTTATTTTTGAAATTTACCAGTAGCTGCTGCATTTTCCACCCTCGTCTTATACTTGAGTCAATAACTTTTCCCAGTTTTTTTGTGGTTAAAAAAACCTTGGCTTATATTTGTGTCGGCTTATACTTGAGTATACATGGTATTTGTATTTGTCCAAGGAATGGGTATCAAATCTATCACAATTAATTTTTATTTTTGCAAACAACAGCAACAACAAAATACTCCACTTTCTGTATGGATATAGTGATTTAAGTGTTGGGCAAGGACTCTGGAAGACTTACATCTCTGTTATGGAAATCCATAGCCTCCTATGGCCTTTCTTCCTGTTTGGTAGTAGTGGGAAGCTGCAGAGAAGTCAGGGGCTATTTATATGAGCCATAACTCCAACATGTTCATAAAACTAGTGGTGAACAAACTTCAGCTTCATAGAATCATAGAGTTGGAGAAGACCACACAAGGGCCACCTAGTTCAACCCCATTCTGCCATGCAGGGAATACACATTCAAAGCACTCCTGGCAGATAGCATCTAGCTATTATTTTAAAACCTCCAGATAAGGAAACTCCACCGCAATGTATTCCACTGTCAAACAGCTCTTACCACCATTAGGTTCCTCCTAATATTCAAGTGGAATATCTTTTCCTGGAGTCTGATCTACTGCTTAGTATCTTCATTTCTGGAGTAGCAAAAAATAAGCTTGCTCCATCTTCAATATGACATCCTTTCAAACATTTAAACATGGCTATCTCATCACCTACAGTATTAACTTTCTCTTTTGTAGGCTAAACATACCCAGCTCTCTAAGCTGTTCCTGATGAGGCATGGCTTCCAGACCTTTTTGTGTTTTGGTTCACCCTCCTCTGCAAGTCTTCTTGAATTGTGGTGCCCAACACTGGGCACAGGTGAGGTCTGTTCAAAGCAGAAAAGAGTGCTCCTATTTCTTCTTCTAGAAACTGCACATGCTATAGTATTTTAGGGTTCCTGGGAAACTAAAATAAAGAAATAAAGAAAATAAAGAAAATTTGATCTAATTATATAACTCCACTGCTTGGAGGCCTCAGTAGATGTGATTTGTAAAAACATTTTGGGATATCTGTCAGGTCAACAGAGGGTTAAGTGACCAAAGCCCTCCCCAGGCTACAGATGTCTGTGTGGTCATGTAGATTACAGAAGAAAACTTCATTCTTTTTTGTTCTTTGTAAGAAAAAATGTATTCTTCTGGTGTAATTGCTCAGCCATGAAAACCCACTGTGTGAGCCTGGGCAAGTCATTCTCTTTCATTCTCAGCAGGATCCAAAGACAAACCCCCTCAGAACAAATATGCCAAAAAGTACCCCATGATCGGTTGATCTTATCATTATCATATGTCAGAAAAGACTTGGTGGCATGTGACTACAAACAACAAGATATGTGTTGTCAAAGGCTTCCATTGATAATGTTTCTAGTCTTGATTTCGCTCTACCTTATGGTCATCATATGTCAGAAAAGACTTGGTGGCATGAGACTACAAATAACAAGATATGTGTTGTTGAAGGCTTTCATTGATAATGTTTCTAGTCTTTATTTCACTCTACTTTTCAGTTTTTCAGCTTTCAGTTTGTTTGTTCCCATTTGCACAACATTGAAATTCTTTTTTAAAAATGTAAATGAATGCATCTTTGTCCTAATACACACAGTTCTACATACATTTTTGCCTATGCATCCATTTATTTATTATTACATTGAAAAGAGTGTCAACGGTTGCCTTTCCCCCTTTCATAGTTGCATATATACTGGTTTTTGTTGTTTGAAGAATTGTATATCAAAATTTGAAGAAGTCAAAATCATGTAAGATAACATCCTTGTAGTTCAGTTTCACAAAGCATGCATTTGGTAGATTAGTATCAAAATGCAAATTCTTCTCCATTCCAAGTTCATAGAAAATACCTGAAATAAGGGTACAACATCACGGCGACTCAAGCAAGATGCCTAAGAGCAAAAGAAAGGGGGAAGGGAGCCTGGATAGTCATTAGAAAGTCCTTTTAATCAAACCTCCCTGAAGATCACAAAGTCATCATCTTGTGGTGAGGGAATGCCCAGAATTCAATGATGAATGCATTTGCAAATATTGCAGTGGAATAATTTACCTCCATTGTTGAAGCACTTCAGATAAATGAGATTCCATCTAATCATATTTCCTGTCCATGAAGAAGGAAAGATGGACCCATCAGCACAAATATATTTAGGAGAGTGGACAGGAGAGGAGCAAAAGTCAAGGCAAGCCTGCTTGGAAAATGGGCAGTGGGCAGTTATAGAAGGAGCTGGAAATTTGCCAGAGATTTATAAACTCCCAACTCCCACCTCAAACCTGAACTCATTTTGGAGATGGGGGATTGGCGTGCCCACAAAGAATGCTGGGAGACTGATGAGAAGGAGCCAAGCAACATAGATTCAGATTGTGTTTCTTTCCTGTTGGTCTCTTGCATTGCTTTGTGGGATTAATTTATTTGGCCTAATTTGGTTTACCCAACTGAAGTTATAGCTGAGTTGGGACACTGGAAAGTCTCTTCATCCCCTACCCCAAGTCCTTTCTCCACCTCTTAACAATTTAATGGAATCAAATGAAAGAAAAAATTATTCTCCAGATAATCCATTTTGTTTATTTGCTATTTTGTATTCCAACTTTGAGACACTGAACAGAACATTTAACTCGGTGGTTCTCACCCTGTGGGTCCCCAGGTGTTTTGGCCTACAACTCTCAGAAATCCCAGGCAGTTTACCAGCTGTTAGGATTTCTGGGAGTTGAAGGCCAAAACATCTGGGGACCCCCAGGTTGAGAACTACTGATTTAACTAAAACTGTGCATAGTCATAAAGTTAGATTGGATGCATTTAATAAGACAGGTAAACTATTCCCATTCCTACTAAGCCCTTGGCATATTAGTTTAAGGCTCTCCTGTATCTGGGACACAACAGGCCTCACCTTCAAGATAAACCAGCCATGGAGAATCACTTGTGTTTGTTGAAATATGTATATTTTCTAAGAGGGCCTTAGATCTACAATAAAGGGATGTGCAAACTATCTGATCTTAGAATCTCCAGTCCTCCAGAGTCACTCTATTTTGTTCCCCCAAAGGAGAAGCTATTGGCTTCAAAGAAACAAGTTCCACCTATTAAAGAAATAAATAAAGAGCACTCAAGAAGGCAGTAACAATGGTGATCTTTGAAATCTAGTGGTGTGTGTAGCTATAAAAGGATATTCAGTTGGTATGGATGCTTGTAAAGTAAAAGATAGCTGAAAATAACAGAAAATACACAAGCTGATACCGGTGTGATTGATTCTAAAGGAAGAATGTTTTTGAATTTGACATTGCATGGTGTGAAAATGAGAGTTAACAAAGATGGTTACTCATAGATGCAATCAGGCTATGAATGGGGGTTACTCAGGAGCAGTGTTTCTCAAACTATGCTTCTCCGGGTATTTTGGACTTCAGTTTTCAGAAATCCCAGTTGGCTTACCAGCTGTTAGGTATTGTGGGAGCTCAAGTCCAGAACATCTGTTGGATCACAGTTTGAGAAACTTTGCCTTAGAGCATTGGTTCTCAACATGTGGGTCTCCAGATGTTTTGGCCTACAACTCCCAGAAATCCCAGCCAGTTTACCAGCTGTTAAGATTTCTGGGAGTTGAAGGCCAAAACGTATGGGAACCCACAGGTTGAGAACCACTGCCTTAGAGTATTGTTCAGAATCATTAGTTGGTTCAGAAGTGAACATAGTAATTTTATTATACATTAAGATATTACTATGATGAATATACTTTAATGTTTCAAAAGGTTTTTTTTCAGTGGCTGGCCTCCAGGCCAAGACCTTATCTACACTGCCATAGAACGCATTTTGAAAATGCATTATATCGTCAGTATAGAGACACATAATGTGATGTAACTGCATTTTATGAGTCTACACTGCTCATGTAACATAGTTAGAAACTGCATTATATAACAGTGTAAATGGGGCACTAGATTTGGGTTGGGATCTAAAACCAAAATGGATAGAAACTAGGATATCTGTCTTTTCTAGATGGCCATCCAGATATGTGATTAAATGGTTAGTGGGAGATGGGAGATATCTAAGAAGAGACAGACTGAACCAAATTCTGAACCATTCCAATCTTTCATGTGTCCAATCAAAAGTCTATTATTTGGCTTTCCACATTTCAAGTCTGCAACTATAAAGAAATATACCACTCTGGTCCTAAAGCATTTCAGCAGCAAGAGTAAAGTCCTCACTATCCAGTTGGGCCGAACCACTGAATGGTCACTCTTACTTTTGTTGTTGTTGGGGTTTTTTTGATGCCATAAGGGCAGCTATGAAGCTATGGAGTTCTTTTGGCTATTGTTCTGCTCCTTTGCCAATATCAGCAGTGGCTGGGGTGGGAAGGGTTGATCCGTATTAAGTAGCTTTGTTGGTTGTGAGATGCCTCTGTGCATCATGTAAAGGTCAATTTCTCACCACTTTGAAATACGTGGTCCATGGAGATAGGCCCTAGTTCTGGTTCATGGTTTTCACAATCTGCAATATCACTATAAGTAAACACCTATTTCATAATAATAGACCTAAATAATGTCATCTCTTTCCCTTTGGTTCTCTCAAATGGACTGACTAATTAGGCCAAGATATTTTCCTTTAGGGATTACATTTCATTTGTGTGAAAGCCCAAGCTGAGTCTGATTAGCAATGTAAATTACAAGCTGTTGTGCATTTGCGTGAATACGAATTTTTCTGTGTGTGTGTTCCCATCAGGCAAACTACACACAAAAGCAAAATATACAGTATTTTCAATGGAGGAACTTGATAATTCCAAAACTGAGATACATTCTATGGAAATGAAAGCATCTGACTAATGTAAATAAGTTCTACAGGCTGCTGCATAAAAAAATTAAAAGTGTATTTTTCCCTCTATGAGATAAGTGTAAAACTATATGAACCAACCTTAGGGGGAACCGTATACTGATGCAGGGATATCTGTAACTATTTTTAATTAATTAATTGTAGCTGCTTGAGAAGATAAAGATGTGATCATAAGAATTATTCGTGCTATGTCAGAAATTGGGTCATAAACAGTTTTCCTACATATCCAAATTGATAAAGGTAGTCTAATATTTTATTTCAATTCAATTTCTATAATAATTTGCTAAAATTTGCAATTTTGAATCCTTTCAATTCAGAATGGAAAGAACTTGAAGTTTCTTTGTCTTGTTTTGTTTTAATGATATGGAAGAAGCTGCAGCTGATAGATGCATCTATCCAGGGCCAAGGCTATGAGTGCTTGAGTTTTAAAATACACCATATCAGTGTTGAACTATATTAATAACTAAGTGGAGTTGTTACATCCCCATCCCCTGAGTCATTTCATACAAGACTAGCAATATGTGATCTCTAGACCACTCAACTGTCTGATTGCCATATATTGCAGTAGTTGTAGCTTCTAAACTCTTTTCAAGGGTAGTGCCACATAAAGGGCTTTACAGTAGTCAAACTGGAAAATAATTAACCCATGAATTATTGTGGTCAGATCTTCCCTCCCTTGGAGGAAGCAGTTTGGAGCATCAACTGCACAGTTTTATTCAACAGCAGTCACGACTGATTAACCTGATCTTTTAGAGCAGGGGTCCCCAAACTAAGGCCCGGGGGCCGGATGCGGCCCTCCGAGGTCATTTACCTGGCCCCCGCCCTCAGTTTTATAATATAATATATTATATATACATATAATATTGATAATAATATTATAATGTTATATATATATATATATATATATATATATATATATATATATATATAATGTAATATATAATAATATTATAATGATAATAATATTATAATGTAATGCAATATAACACTAATAATAATACCATATAATAATATTAATGATATATTCTATATTACATATAATATTACTAATAATATTACAGTATAGTGCTATCTCCTGCCAACCTAGCAGTTGGAAAACATGCAAATGTGAGTAGATCAATAGGTACCGCTCCGGCGGGAAGGTAACAGTGCTCCATGCAGTCATGCCGGCCACATGACCTTGGAGGTGTCTATGGACAACGCCGGCTCTTCGGCTTAGAAATGGAGATGAGCACCAACACTCAGAGTCAGACATGACTGGACTTAACGTCAGGGGAAAACCTTTACTCTTTACCTTAACTACCACCAGTTCCTTTACCTTTACCATAGTGGTATAGTTCAATATAGTAATATATAATGCTAATATTGTGCTATGCTAATAATATAATATATTGTATGTACATATAATTTGTAAGCCACTCTGAGTCCCCTTTGAGGTGAGAAGGGTGTGATACAAATGTAGTAAATAAATGCAGTAAATAATAAATAAATAAATAAATTTTAGACTTAGGCTCACCCAAAGTCTGAAATGACTTGAAGGCACATAACAACAACAACAACAACAACAACAACAACAACAACAACAACCCTAATTAACTTGACTATCTCATTGGCCAGAAGCAGGACCACACTTCCCATTGAAATCCTGAAAAATGTATGTTGGTTAAAAAAAATTATTTTTAAATATTGTATTGTTCTTTCATTGTTGTTGTTGTTGTTTTTGCACTACAAATAAGATATATGCAGTGTGCATCGGAATTTGTTTGTATTTTTTTCAAATGATAATTCGGCCCCTCAACAGTCTGAAGGATTTAAGCCCTCGGCTTAAAAAGTTTGAGGACCCCTGTTTTAGAGGGACTGCAGCCTCATCCAGAACAGGATGTAACTGTCACGACCCAGGCGGCAGAGGCACCAATAACCATACACAGAGGCCAGAATCTAACTAATATCTTTATTGAAGGAATATATAAAGTTAATAAAAACAAGTATAGAAAATAGTCCAGAATTAGACCCTTCAGGAAAGGTCAGAATTAGTCCAAAAAAGCAATGTCCAATAAGAAATATTAAGGTCCAGGTTGTAATCCAATAACCGAAACACTCACTTTGCCAAGCAAAGTGAGGGGAGATGGCAAGGTCCTTAGTCCATAAAACTTGAGCGTGGCTAGGAAATAACTTGATACTTGAAACAAGGCTTGAACGTGGAACAAGGTAACTAAGAACAAGAACAAGGTCCGTGGAATAACTTGGTAAAATCCGTGAAACAAGGCAAGGATTAGTCCTGGGAAACAAGGCAAAGTCCGTAGGTAAACAAAGGCTGGGAAGCAAGGCGAAGGCTGGATAGCAAGGCAAGGCTTGAGCTGAAGCGAGGCTTGAATCGGAGCGCGCTGTCCAGACACAACTCGCTCCGTAGGCTGACGAATTGACTCCGCGAAGTTGCTACGCGGGCAAAACACCTATATAGAGTCCAACTTTCTCACCAAAGCGGTTCTCTGGGAATCAGAAACGAAAGCTAAACTCTGAGACCAGATGTTAAACTCCTTAAAGATTCTCACGAGAACCAATGTTAATTGGCAACATTCTTAGCTGCTATCCTCGCACTCCTGCGCGAAGCTGAATCCAAACTTCTCTGTTGTTTACAAAACTCCCGGCGCAAGAACACGGGAGAAGTAGGCTCTGGGGTTGTTTGACATACTTCTGGGGCACAACTTTCTTGCAGGTGCAAGGTTTCCAGATCTGCCTGGGAAGGATCTGGCTGAGAGGAATCCAGTTCAGACTGGGAAGGTAAAAAACCCAAGTTTTCATCTTCATCAGGGATTACAATGTCCTGAGCAGGACTACAAGGCCCATGGTTCATCACACTATCCCCCTCCTCAGGGCCCCTCCCAAACTGGGGTCCTCTCCCCGAGGCGCGAGGTCGCGGTTTGGTGGGATAGGTCAGATGGAAGCGACGGGTTAGATCAGGAGCATGGACTGTGGAGGCGTCTTCCCAAGAGCGTTCCTCAGGCCCAAAACCCACCCAGTCAATGAGATATTGTAGGCGGCGGCGATGAAAGCGAGAATCCAAAATGTCCTCAACCTCGAACTCCTCCTCCCCATTCATCAAAACAGGAGGGGGGGCCGGTTGGTCTGTATCAGGACGCACACCATCCGCCGGAAGGAGCAGGGAACGGTGAAACACTGGGTGAATGCGCATTGAACGCGGAAGTTGGAGTTTGAAAGTCACGGGGTTTAATTGCGCCACCACTGGATAGGGGCCAATGAAGCGGGCATCTAACTTCCGGCATGGGCGGTGGGAGGGCAGAAAGCGAGTGGACAGGAAAACCCGATCTCCTACCTTGATTTCGGGGCCCGGCTGGCGGTGTTTGTCAGCGTGGCGTTTATAGTCCTCCTTGGCTTGGTCCAGTTGCTGGAGCAAAAGTTGTTGCACCGCTGTGAGTTCCTGCAGCCAATCCTCTGCTGCGGGAACTTCTGAAGTTTCAATGACAGGGGGAAAGAAACGTGGATGGAAACCGTAGTTTGCAAAGAACGGCGTTTCTTTTGTAGAAGCTTGAACTCCATTATTGTAGGCAAACTCAGACAGTGGTAACAGAGAAGCCCAATTGTCCTGTTGGTAGTTTACATAACAGCGAAGATACTGCTCCAAAGTGGCATTGGTGCGCTCCGTTTGCCCATCTGTTTGGGGATGATGAGCTGAAGATAAGCGAGAGTCTATGCCCAGTAGTTTTTGTAGTGCCTTCCAAAAACGAGAGGTGAATTGAGATCCACGGTCTGTGACTAAACTCTTGGGCAATCCATGTAGTCTGAAAACATGCTGAAGAAATAGATCCGCAGTTTCTTTGGCCGTGGGGAGGCCTTCGCAGGGAATGAAATGGGCTAACTTGGTGAATAGGTCCACCACCACTAAGATCGTGGTGAATCCACAGGAAGGTGGTAGGTCAGTGATGAAATCCGCGGAAATTATTTCCCATGGGCGAGATGGGGTAGGAAGGGGGTGCAAAAGCCCTGAGGGCTTCTCCCTTCGTATCTTGGAGCGCTGGCATACTGGGCAGGTGTTGACATATTTTTCCACATCCTTGCGGATCTTGGGCCACCAAAAATCTCTTAGGATCAAATGCATGGTTTTAAATAGTCCGAAGTGTCCTGCTGGTTTGCAGTCATGACACAGACGAAGCGCTTTTTCCCTGCCCGGTCCGGGTGGGATATAAACATGATTTCTATAGCAGAGCAGCCCATCTTTAAGCGAAAAGGGAAAATGCAGACCTTGGCGAAGTTGGTCCTGCGCCCAGGCATCTGCTTGCTGACTAGCCCTGATTTCTTGAGCACAGATGGGTCCTGGAGTAGGGGAAGTTGAACCAATGGGACTGGATTTGGTGTTCCCCACTGTGAGCGTGGCAAAGTTCTCAGGTTGTAGCAGTTGGGATTCAAAGGTCTCCTTGCGTCCTGCAGCGTATTCCGGTTTACGTGACAGGGCGTCTGCTTGCTTGGTTTGAGCTGGGGTCACATAATGGATCTGGAAGTTGAAACGTTCAAAGAATAAAGCCCAACGTTGCTGCCTCTGATTTAGTTTGCGGGCAGTTCTTAGATGTTCTAGATTACGATGATCAGTGTGGACTTCAATGGGGAATTTGGCCCCTTCTAGCCAATGTCTCCAAGTTTCAAAGGCTGCCTTTATGGCCAGTAGTTCTTTTTCCCAAATGGTGTAATTCCTCTCTGGTGTGGTTAGTTGACGAGAATAAAAGGCACAGGGGTGGAGGTGATCTCCCACCGGTTGTAAGAGTACAGCCCCAATTGCCACATCAGAGGCGTCCGCTTGCACCACAAAAGGGGTTCCAGGATTTGGGTGCTGTAGAATTGGCTGGGAGGTGAATAGTTTCTTCAGTTGCTGGAACCCTTTCTCTGCTTGATCAGTCCAGCGGAAAGGCTGCTTTCCACGGATGCAGCTAGTGATGGGGTCGGACCAGCGGGCAAAATCTGGAATGAACTTGCAGTAGTAGTTCGCGAACCCCAAGAAACGCTGCACCTCTTTCTTGTTAGTTGGCGCCCGCCATTCCAATACTGCTGAAACTTTGGCTGGATCCATGGAAAGCCCTAGAGGCGAGATGCGGTAGCCAAGGAAATCTACCTCTTGTAGATCAAAAGCGCATTTTTCTAGCTTGGCATAAAGTCCATGATCCCGCAGTCGTTGCAACACCATTTTGACGTGGTTCTCATGTTCTGATTGTGATCTGGAAAACACCAAAAAATCGTCCAGGTAGATTATCAAGAATCTGTCTAGATAGTCCTGAAAAATATCGTTGACAAAATGCTGGAACGTTGCGGGAGCTCCGCATAAACCGAAATTCATAACTCGGGACTCGAATAATCCGAATTTAGTCTGGAAGGCGGTCTTCCACTCGTCCCCTTCTCTGATGCGAACTAGATTATAAGCCCCCCGAAGATCCAGCTTGGTGTAGACCTTGGCTCCTCGAAGTCGGTCCAGTAGATCCGAGATTAAGGGCAGGGGATAGCTGTTCCGCTTGGTGATATTGTTCAATGCTCTGTAGTCCACCACCAAGCGTAATTCCCCTGACTTCTTCTTCACAAACATCACTGGGGAGGCGGCTGGGGATTGAGAGGGTCTGATGAACCCCTTGCGAAGGTTTGTCTCTAAGAATTCCCTGAGAGCTTCTTGCTCTGGTTCAGTCAGGGAGTAGAGATGCCCTCGCGGGATCGGGGCCCCCTCCACCAAGTCAATGGCACAGTCATAAGGTCTATGTGGGGGTAATTTTTCGGCTTCTTTCTCATTGAATACATCCCAATACTCGGAGTACTTCTTTGGCAAGGTGATGATGGGCTCGGAGTCTGTGGCATGGCATACCTTGGCTACGAGGCAATGGTTTTGGCAGTACGGTGAAGCAAACTGCAGTTCTCTGTTGGACCAGGAGATGTTAGGGTCGTGGAGTGTCAGCCATGGAATTCCCAAAATCACAGGGAAATGGGGAACCTCGGTAACAAAGAAGGAAATCTCTTCCATATGTTCCCTTATCCACATCCTGGTGGGTTCCGACCACTGGCTTACGGGGCCCGTCTTGAGGGGACGGCCGTCTATGGCTTGCACCACACGGGCATTCTTGAAATCATGATATTGTAATCCCAGAGAGTCGGCATACTCTCTATCGATGAAATTGTTGGTAGCTCCAGAGTCTATCATGGCGTGGATCATGACGGGTCCCCTTTTTGCTGACCATAATGTGACCACGAGAAGGAACAGGACCCCGGTTGGCGGCTCTTGGATGGATTTTTTGACCGGGTTGGCGAGCCTCTCTACACCCGGTCGTTGGCTTCCCCCGCCGGCTGTGTGCCAGTCGGCTCAGACGCCTTCGACTCCGTGGAGGACGCCGCCGCAAGACGGGCGGCAGGCTTCCCTTTGGCTGGGCACTCTCTGGCGAAGTGGCCCCCGTTCCCGCAGTACCAGCAGAGGTTCAAGCGTTGACGACGGGCCTTCTCGGCGGCATCTAGTCTGGGACGCACATTGCCCAACTGCATCGGCACCTCCTCGCCTCCTCTGGGGTATGGGGTTGGCGGCGGGGGTCTCCACACCGGACGTGGCTGAACACTGGCGGGAGCGGGGGGTTTTGCCCCGGCTCTACCGCCCTGGCCTCGAACCCATTGTTTCCTGTTGGCAATCATGACTTCAGCCCGTAAACATTGATCAATGAGTGCCTCGAGGGTCTGGGGAGGATCCACCTTGGAGATTTCTTCCAGCATTTCAATGTTGAGACCCTCCCGAAATTGTCCTCTGAGGGCTACATCGTTCCAGCCGGTGTTGTGGGCCAGCACGCGGAACTCGGCTATGTACTGAGACATGGGTCTGTCTCCTTGAAGGAGGCGCCGGAGTTTGTGACCGGCTGCCTCCAAATTGTCCTCGATTCCCCAGGTCTCCTTAAGGTGATCCAAGAAGCGTTGTGCTGAACTTAGGTGGGGGGAGGCTTGATCAAACAGGGCCGTCGCCCAGCTAGCCGCTGGTCCGTCTAGAAGACTGTAGACCCACGCCACCTTGATGTCTTCTTGGGGAAACTCGGCATCACGGGCCTCTAGATAAGCTTGACATTGGCGGCGGAAAACATGAACCTTAGCAGCTTCTCCGGAAAACTTGGTAGGCAACGCCATGGCCGGGAGGCGAACTCCGCGCTCCCTCAACCCTTTTATTTCTCCATCCTGCGCGTTGAGTCTGTCACGGATGCGGTCCACTTCGTCCTTGCTGATGGTGTAACTGAGCGGCTGTCCAGCCGGCGCGGCTCCGGTAGACATCCTGGCCTCGGTTAGTTGGTGCTTATGGGTGGCGGAGTCAAACTGTCACGACCCAGGCGGCAGAGGCACCAATAACCATACACAGAGGCCAGAATCTAACTAATATCTTTATTGAAGGAATATATAAAGTTAATAAAAACAAGTATAGAAAATAGTCCAGAATTAGACCCTTCAGGAAAGGTCAGAATTAGTCCAAAAAAGCAATGTCCAATAAGAAATATTAAGGTCCAAGGTTGTAATCCAATAACCGAAACACTCACTTTGCCAAGCAAAGTGAGGGGAGATGGCAAGGTCCTTAGTCCATAAAACTTGAGCGTGGCTAGGAAATAACTTGATACTTGAAACAAGGCTTGAACGTGGAACAAGGTAACTAAGAACAAGAACAAGGTCCGTGGAATAACTTGGTAAAATCCGTGAAACAAGGCAAGGATTAGTCCTGGGAAACAAGGCAAAGTCCGTAGGTAAACAAAGGCTGGGAAGCAAGGCGAAGGCTGGATAGCAAGGCAAGGCTTGAGCTGAAGCGAGGCTTGAATCGGAGCGCGCTGTCCAGACACAACTCGCTCCGTAGGCTGACGAATTGACTCCGCGAAGTTGCTACGCGGGCAAAACACCTATATAGAGTCCAACTTTCTCACCAAAGCGGTTCTCTGGGAATCAGAAACGAAAGCTAAACTCTGAGACCAGATGTTAAACTCCTTAAAGATTCTCACGAGAACCAATGTTAATTGGCAACATTCTTAGCTGCTATCCTCGCACTCCTGCGCGAAGCTGAATCCAAACTTCTCTGTTGTTTACAAAACTCCCGGCGCAAGAACACGGGAGAAGTAGGCTCTGGGGTTGTTTGACATACTTCTGGGGCACAACTTTCTTGCAGGTGCAAGGTTTCCAGATCTGCCTGGGAAGGATCTGGCTGAGAGGAATCCAGTTCAGACTGGGAAGGTAAAAAACCCAAGTTTTCATCTTCATCAGGGATTACAATGTCCTGAGCAGGACTACAAGGCCCATGGTTCATCACAGTAACCTCAATCTCATGTTAACTTTTGTACAGAATCTCTATATACTCACACACATCCAGTCTTACACTGCCTTCAGTCATGAGTTAAGATTTACATAACTTCCTTGGCATCAAGGTCCAAAAGAAAGAAAGACCTTGGTATGACTAACGTGATAGTGTCCAATCTCCTAAATTTTGGATTGCTTCCTCCAGAAGCACCATGTAGCTATTTAATAACATAAGGGGAACTTAAGCCCTACAGGTAAGGTTTTGAAACTGAATGCAGATGAAAGGGAAACTGATTTCCCTATAGCACCACACATTTATATCAGCTGGATTTCATGGTCACCAATTCCCAGCCCAAGGAGCACATGTATGACTTGAGCAATTGTTTTAGGCAGAGAAACATTTGTCAAAAGGTTCTTGCTTTTCCTAGGTGGCAGTGATTGGAGACACAGGCACTCTTTATTAAACTTATCCCTTGTGTGTTATTATTAAAGGCAAAAGAACACCATTTGCTAACAGCTGTTGGGAACACTAAAGTGACTAACTAAAGTTGAAGTGAATCCCTTTAAGCATTCAAGTCTACAGGGAGGAAAAATATTAGCATTTGCCCTAGCATTGTGTAGGAGTAAAACAATTTGTGCTTGGACAACTTGCATAGAGGCAAAGCAAAGACACTGGGGGGGGGGGCATATCTATACTGTAGTTTGACACTTCTTTAACTTTCATGGTTCAATGCTGTGGAATAATGAGATTTGTACTTTGGTAAGGCACCAGCACTCTCTGGTAGCGAAGGCTAAAGACCCTATAAAACTATAACTCCATGATTCCATAACACTGAGTCATGGAAATTCAAGTGGTATCAAACTGCATTCATTCTGCAGTGTCAATGTACCCAGAGAGAGAAAAAAAGATGCAGATATGCATTAATACAATGAGATGTAGAAGTCAGTGACTAAAGCAAGAGTGAAAAACAAAGTTAGAGAAAACAAATCCTCTTCCATTTCTCTGAGTGGGAATGGAAAGGATGGAAATCATGGAAGAAGTGGAATTCCCTTTCTTATAGTGGTGGATGCTCTAACCTTCATGTACTAGGATGGAAGATGCAATCTTTAGAATCAGATCGTATTGCTGCATCCAGAATTTCAATGTATGCATCCTTCTACATTATTAACTGCACAATTGTAAACAATGTCATTAATGTGTTGTTGAAGGCTTTCATAGCCGGGATCACAGGGTTGCTGTATGTCTTTCGGGCTGTGTGGCCATGTTCCAGAAGTATTATCTCCTGACGTTTCACCCACATCTATGGCAGGCATCCTCAGAGGCTGTGAGGCATAGATAAACTAGGCAAGGAAAGAAAAGAAAAATATATCTGTGGAGAGTCCAGGGTGTGGCAAGAGTCCTTTGTCACTGGGAAGCCAGCATTAATGTTTCAGTTAATCACCCTAATTAGCATTGGAAAGTTTTTGTCTCTTGCCTGTCTTTGTCTCTTGTTCAGTCATTAGCCATCCTTGGGGCTCCTCTGCCCTCAGGGTGTTTGTTCCCATCTACTGTTTTGATTTTAGAGTTTTTTAATACTGGTAGCCAGATTTTGTTCATTTTCATGGTTTCCTCCTTTCTGTTGAAGTTGTCCACATGCTTGTGGATTTCAATGGCTTCACTGTGTAGTCTGACATGATAGTTGTTGGAGTGGTCCAGCATTTCTGTGTTCTCAAATAATATACTGTTCCAGGCTGGTTCATCAAGTGCTCTGCTATGGCTTATTTCTCTGGTTGAATTAGTCTGCAGTGCCTTTCATGTTCTTTGATTCTTGTTTGGGCACTGCGTTTGGTGGTCCCTATGTATACTTGTCCACAGCTGCATGGTATCCGGTAGACCCCTGCAGAGGAGAGAGGATCCCTCTTGTCTTTCGCTGACCATAGCATTTGTTGGATTTTCTTTGTAGGTTGTGCTTCTTCATCAGTTTGCCTATGCGGTCAGTGGTTCCCTTGATGTATGGTAAGAACACCTTTCCTCTGGGTGGATCTTTGTCTTGATTCTCATGGCTTGTTCTTGGCCTTGCAGCTCTTCTGATGTCTGTGGTGGAGTAACCATTGGCCTGTAGAGTCCAGTTTAGGTGGTTTAGTTCACCTTGGAGGAGGTGAGGTTCGCAGATTCTTTGTGCACGGTCTGTCAGGGCTTTGATTGTGCTCCTTTTTTGACTTGGGTGATGGTTGGAATTTTTATGAAGGTATCTATCTGTGTGTGTAGGTTTTCTGTAAACTGTGTGGCCCAATTGTTGATTGGGTTTGCAGATGACCAGAACATCTAGAAATGGCAGTTTTCCTTCCTTTTCTTTTTCCATGGTGAATTGGATGTTTGGGTGGATGTAGTTGAGGTGGTCCAGAAACTTGCTGAGTTCTTCCTCTCCATGGCTGCAAATTGTGAAGGTGTCATCTACGTATCTGAACCAAACAGTTGGCTTTTTTGGTGCTGTTTCTAGGGCCTGTTTTTCAAAGTATTCCATATAGAAATTTGCTACTATTGGGCTGAGAGGGCTCCCCATGGCCACTCCATCTTTCTGTTCATAGAATCCATTGTCCCACTGAAAGTAGCTAGTGGTGAGGCAATGGTGAAACAGGGCTGTGATGTCTTCTGGGAAGTTTTGTTTGATTGGTGTGAGGGTGTCAGCTACCGGGACCTTGGTAAATAGGGACACCACATCAAAGCTGATCAGGATGTCCTTGGTGCTTAGCTTGAGGTTGCTGATCTTTTCTATGAAGTGTGTTGAGTCCTTGATATAGTGCGCAGTGAGCCTAATGTGGGTTTGTAGATGTGTAGCCAGAAATTTTGCCAGGTTGTAAGTCGGCGATCCAATGGCACTTACAATGGGTCTGAGTGGGATGGAGTCCTTGTAGATTTTTGGGAGTCCGTAAAGCCTGGGTGGGAGGGCTTCTGATTTGCACAGCTGTTGGCGTATGTCAAAGTTAATGGAGGAGTTCTTGATTAGAGTGTTCGTTTTTCTGGTGATTTTTTTTAGTAGGGTCTTGTTTCAGTTTCTTGTAAATTGTGGGATCTAGAAGTTGTCTGATTTTTTCTTTGTATTGTTCTATTTCCATGATTACCATGGCATTCCCCTTGTCAGCTGGGAGAATGATGATTTCTGTATCTGAGTTGAGATCTTTGATGGCCTGTCTTTCTTTTCTCATTATTTTGCTGGGGGGAAGTTTTGCATTTCTCAGGATCCTTGCTGTTTCCATTCTTACCTCCTCAGCTTCTTCCTCAGGGAGCCGGTAAATTGCTGATTCAACATTGGCAATGATGTTTTCTACTGGGATCCTGGTGGTGGTAACCGCAAAATTTCCTCCTTTTACTAGAATGGATACTTGGTCTTCAGTGAGTTGTCTGTCAGTCAGGTTGATGATGGTCCATGACTTATCCAGTTCTGTTTTTGACTGTTGCTTACGGCATTTGTCCAATTTTTGTTTTTGTCTCTTGGTGTGGAGAACCATGTCTTTCTCCATTTTTTTGTAGGCGAGGCTGTCTATTTTATCCCAGTCCATGCCTCACAGCCTCTGAGGATGCCTGCCATAGATGTGGGTGAAACGTCAGGAGAGAATACTTCCGGAACATGGCCACACAGCCCGAAAGACATACAACAACCCAATGTCATTAATATTTAGGGATTTATTTTGTCTCTCTGACCCTAGCATAAACCACAACATGAACTCTAAGTAAAGTAGAGTCTCACTTATCCAACACTCGCTTATCCAACGTTCTGGATTATCCAACACATTTTTGTAGTCAGCGTTTTCAATATATTGTGATATTTTGGTGCTAAATTCATAAATACAGTAATTACTACATAGAATTACTGCGTATTAAACTACTTTTTCTGTCAAATTTGTTGTATAACATGATGTTTTGGTGCTTAATTTGTAAAATCATAACCTAATTTGATGTTTAATAGGCTTTTCCTTAATCCCTCCTTATTATCCAACATATTCGCTTATCCAACGTTCTGCTGGCCCATTTATGTTGGATAAGTGAGACTCTACTGTATTAAAGAATCTCACTGAGGTCCAAAAATTTACCACAATTCACTTATTACAAGTTTTTGAAAGGAAACCTCCCTTGCATCATTGGTAAAGGATAGCTGTAAATAACTATTTTAGCTTCTCGGGAAATATACCTGCAGTTCCAAACTGAACAAAACATGTGAGGTTTATCAATGCAATTTCAGCTTTTTTTCCACAAATAGACATAAGAATATTTAGGTTGGTTGGGTGAATGGATATAAAGAGACTTGCTTCCAATTCGTTGTGAGCAAGCAGTGGAGTTATGGGCAGGGTCATTGTGAACAAGCAGTGGAGTAATGGGAAGAGAGGGAACACTAACACAAGTTTAGAGGTTTTATAAAATGTCTGTGTAATTCCATGTTTATAGGAAGAGTGGGGGAAATACAAGAGTTGCCACAGAAGATTATAGGATATATAAGTTTGAGTCAAGAAACCTGTGGTTTCTGGTCAGCTTTCTGCACATCTTGGAGAATCCTACAGACTGACTGTGATAAGCAAGATAAATAAGCAGAAGGAAAGTGGCAAGCCTCCAAATCACCTTCCCCAAGAATTGCTGAAAGCTGATGCTGTGTGCGTATGCTTTAATAAAACTCTGATTCTTATCAGAACATTTTTATTAATCTAAGCTCAGCAGCATACTGTTGGGGATGCATGTGTGGAATCCCCGTGCCTTGAACACACAAATGTATCCTTCTACATCTGCCAAAGCCTACAATCTGCTCCCTGTGGGACCCTTCAGATTCACAGTGTCATTGTATTAGTAAAAATGAGAGGAGGACAAGACAATTGCTGATATTGGCTCTAACTTTTTTCAAATCATTTTAGTTTGTTCACACTGTGGAAAGAGGACCATGATTTGATGACTGGATGACCATCTGTCAGGGGTACTTTGATTGCACTTTTCCTGCATGGCAGGGGGCTGGGCTAGATGGCCCATATGGTCTCTTCCAACTCTATTAGACAATGACAGAATCAAACAGTTTCAAGAATGGGTGAATTTCCCAAAATATGGGCTTCTTAAGAGTCATCATATCCAAGGTGATTCTGACTCATATCTCTGTTAGATTGCTCCCCCCCCCCCCCCCGGCCACTGAAATTTAGGCACAATTGTTGGTGAATTTATCAACAAGAGTGTTTTTATATGCATTTTCAATTTAAGGGCTGTTTTCAAATTTCTACACTTCTCATATGGATTTTTTTCCCCAATGTGTGTATTTTGGGATGCATTGTTTTTCTGCATGTGACTCTGGACATATCTGAAACCTGCATACTAAGAGATGAAGTTTGCAAATTTCAAAAGTATATTTCTTTTGTTCAAATGTTATTAAATAAGGAAGATGCAATACACACAATTAAAAAATGTGAACAATAATGTGGAGTGTGTGTGTGTATATGTGCGTGTGCCCATGTGTGCATGTGTATCTCAGAAATATTTAAAAGTGATAGATTTAACTCAGTTAAAATCAAGCATGAACCAGATGTGGATGTGAAGGAAACAAGTCCACAGATGTATTAATTGTATGGTTAATATGTTCAAAGGAAATCCAGCTGAGGGGGGGTTTCCTCTCATCTTTATACTTTGTGTATGGATGCACATGTTAGGCAGTATGAATAATTACTGCCTAACATGTTTTTGTCCAGAGATTGGAGGCCAAAGGGGGTGGATTTAATAGCACTATGGAACCAAAGATTACCAAAGGAAGAGCATATGAGAGATTATCACCTGAGTGATGGTTTCAACAAATTGAACAGTTATTACAGAGACTATTACAGAGACCTTAGTCTCCTTTATCACATCATAGTGTAAAAAATCACATATTAATTGAGTTACAGAATACTGATATACTGTGATACATTTACACCTATGCAACAGCCTTTGTTTTAATAGGCCACCTGCATTATGCAATCAGAAAGTCAAGGTGAAATGGATGAATATCTGTTTCATGGGAGTGGGGGGTGGGGAGGTTGTTTTCTGAACTTTATTGTGAGTAATCTGCTAAGAATTCAGTTTTCATTTGCAAACCAGCTGTCATGTTATCCATTAAGCTCAGTCTCATCGTTAGAAAATTCAAATAGGGAAGTATACCTGCTTGTGCAAATAACCAAAAGTTCATATTTCCTCCCTCACTTCTTTCTTATATTTCTCACTTGGAAGAAGTGAACCATTTGATAGTGCCCCCCCCCCCCAATTAAAATATGAATCTAAAGTTTTATTGCTCTGTATATTTATTTATTTATTGCATTTCTATACCGCTTTTCTCACCCCTGGGGGGACTCAAAGTGGTTTACAATATAATAAATGGCAAAACTTCAGTGTCAGACATGCATAACATAGCTAGAACATAATATAACATATAACTATTAATTAAAACCATTAAAACTAAGCAGCACATCAACATAAACATAAAACATATTAGACATCTTGGACTCGTATATGGCCAAACACAAAGAAATATTGAAATTTTGGGGAGAAAATTGTAAATTAATCTAAGTACAGTAGAAATCTGATTACCTCTTGAGATCTATATTGATGATTGAGAACCTAAACACTAGACTGTACTGATGTACCCATGTATCAGCTAACTAAAATTGACTTAAAGACTCTGAAGTTGTAGCCTAGTGAATGTGAGGGTTGTTACATCTTTCGTGAATTAACTTGTGTTTGTAAATCAAGCAGGCATTCCAAAAGGACAATAAAGATCTCGCTTGCTTGGCAGCACTAATAGATACTAATAGATGCTGATAGGTGCGAGAAGAGCCCTAAGCTACTGGCTTGTTATGTTCCAGTCACGCCTTTCAGTGTCTTTGTGCAATATTTGCTTAGAACAATATTACCCTAAACGTTTCCTAATTATTATGCTGGATTACTGAAAACATGTTATATTATTGACGGATCTTTTGCAATATTTATAAAACGCGGAGAGGATTATGGAGGAATAAATAAATATGTCGAGCTTGCCCAACATTTAAATAATAAATATTCAGTCATTTCTTTTTTTTCTCCCTGCGAGTTGGCTTAAATAGATGGATTTTTCAATAAATCTTTAATATCTTGGTAAATATTTATTTATTTGCTTCAGAAATGTAAGGGAATTAGGAGAAGACTTTCTAATCTTTGGAAAGGCCAGGCAGCTGAAAATACAAATCACCTCCTCTCCAAATGGAACTACACCACCTCCTCATCATTTTTCTGTTTTCGTTTTTTAGAAACAAGTACTGATTTAATTTTTCTTATTTTTTGTTCTTCTCTCAGGCTTAGAGTTGGAGCTGATGTTTAACTATCAGAAACTGACTGGCAATCTGCTATTAGCATTTCCTACATGAGCATACACATACCTTTATACCCTGTGCATTCAATAAACAGTTCATTTTTTTTTGCCAAAACACACACACATAAGCCCAAGCTGAAAGTTCTCTTACATGATCATCTGTCTAAAAATAAAAATAAAATAAAACCTATGTAGCTCACCAGATATTTGAAGGTAATGGAATAATATGTATATGACTTATAGCACTGTCTATAAATCTTTTTGGCATCCGTTGTGTTTGCTGGAGGTCTATCAGAACTAGGCTACAAGGTACTTCAGACTGGTTTAAGGATGTGTGGATCCTTGAGTTATAACTGGGTTTTCCAGATTCTTCCAGTTATCACCTCTCCTTCCATTCATGCCATTCTCTCTCTCTCTCTGTGTGTGTGTGTAGTGGCCTTTGTGATATTCAGTGGTACTCTTCACTTGATTCCATGGGTTGAAAAACACATAGTCTCCTTTCTTAGGATTCTTTCTTAAGAGTGTCATTTGAGAAGGCGAAAAGTAGGATATTTTTTGTTCCAATGTGTCTCAGAATTAAAAAGCTCCATTGAATGTGATAATGGAATGTTACAGCTTGAGCTAGCAATTGCCCAAAAATTGACCAGAAACAGAGAAATGATGTTTGAATATAGATAGACAGATAGATAGACACACAGAGAGATAACTACAACAACAAACCCTGAAATCTCATGACACATTTGTTCAGTCCTTCTAAATAAAACTGCTGAGGATGAATCTGGGAATTTGAGTATCGAAGGCATGAAAGCAGGATTCGGAAAGCTGTCTTTTTATATGAATGGTACTGTGATGACTCATGGGCCATGTAGTCCCGTTCCTAGCGCTGTTGTGGCAGATGAAGAGGAAAACTTGGGTTTTCCACCATTTCAGCCAGAATTGGAACTTTCCCAGCCAGAACTGGAGCCTTTGCACCTGCAGGAGGTTTGTCTTCCAGAAATCTGCCAAACAAGCCCTGAGTCAAAATCTCCCCCATTTTCTCGCCGTAGTTATTATCAACAACAAAAAGGAGTTCAACAGGCTAATCGCAGAAGCCTGAGAATCGCAGCCAAGCATTCAGCTGATTAAGACTGCTTCCATGAGAAATTCTAGGGAGTCATGCATCTGGACACAGAGATTGACTTTTGGTTCTGATTCCCCAGAGAAGTGTTCTTTGGTGGGAAAACGAGACCCTATTTAGGTTCCTTGCCCCGAAGGAATCTTGCGGAGTCAATTCGTCAGCTACTGGAGTAGGTTGTGTGTGGACAGCGCTATTCCGTTTCCAAGCCTCGTTCCCGTTTCCAAGCCTTCATTCACGTTTCCAGCCTTGCCTTGCTTCCCGGACCTTGCCTTGCTTCCCGGACCTTGCCAAGTATTTACCACGGATCTTGTCCTTGTTCCTCGTTCCTTGTTGCCTTGTATCAAGCCTTGTGTTCCAAGAATCAAGTTTACTTCCTAGCATCACATCAAGTTCCTTGGATTAAGAACCTTGTCATCTCCCCTCACTTTGCTTGGCAAAGTGGGTGTTTCGGTTATTGGATTACAACTTTGGACCTTAATATTTCATATTGGACATTGTTTCTTTGGACTAATTTTGACCTTTCCTGAAAGGTCTATTTCTGAACTATTTCCTACACTTGCTTTTATTAACTTTATATATTTCCTTAATAAAGATATTAGATAGATTCTGGCCTCTGTGTTTGGTTATTGGTGCTCTGCAGCCTGGGTCGTGACAGG
Source organism: Anolis carolinensis (assembly GCF_035594765.1). Classification (NCBI taxonomy): domain Eukaryota; kingdom Metazoa; phylum Chordata; class Lepidosauria; order Squamata; family Anolidae; genus Anolis; species Anolis carolinensis. Next base: position 37,736,403 of record NC_085843.1, on the reverse strand, counting down.
TACATCCTAGCTCTGAATAATCTACACTAGCTTCCTCCAACTCAGTACTCTCTTAATGTGGTGAAATACAACCTACATCCTCCATAGCCCTTTCATTGCACATAGAGATTGTGAATAGTAGTAATTATAGTCTGACATATCTGGCTGGTGCCATGTTGGGAAAGACTGTTGTACTATGACTGACAGTGGTTTTCCAATGTTACAGAAAGCACTCTTTCCAGCCTTAACCAGAGAATCTAGGAACTGAATCTGAGATCTTGTGCATACAAAGTATGTGTACCATTGATTAATGATGAATTTATCTTGCTTTGCTCTGATTCAGGATTGATGAAGAATGGGAAGGGGAAGAGAGAACCATCATGGACATGGATATGGATATAGTTCTGTCTACAATTCAGAGTAAATGCTGACTGTCCTCAGAATTCCCCTTGCCATGAGATCTGTACGCCAATGATGTAGTTACATATCATGCATCTCCTTGGGTTTAGGGATAGCTTGAGAAACCTCCAGCCTGTAGTCTGTATGTAGCCTGTGATGGTTTCCTATCTGGCCGTCATCCTCTTTTGTTGTTATTTCTGACTAGTAGTTGGAAATGATTGAAAGCCTTTTCACTTCATAGATAGTTCATTTTTTGACAACGTACATAGAGAAACCCAAAATGTGTACCCAACTAGAAGACTGGCTTTCACAAAATCAAATAAGCTATTTACAGCCCAGGAATTTAACTGTGAGAAACTGACCTCTGTTTTGCAGCCTAGAAAGCTATTATACTTAGCGAGTTCTGTGGATGAACAAGCACAATTTCCTCTTTTAGGACATTATATCCCCTTCCACATTCCCTAGAAGTAGCATAAACTAAAATATTGTGCCAACTCATATCAGTACTGTTTGAGCATCCATTATACATACATAAATTTTGTGTTTAGACTTGGGTCTCCTCACTAAGACACCTCATGATGTCTGTATATGTAAATACAGATATTCCAAAATCCAAAATAATTTGCAATCACAAACACTTCTGATTACAAACCTTTCAGAGAAGGGGTATTCAGTCTTTCTAGGGAAGATACTCCATACAGACCGCCCACTGTTTACAAGAGAAGATTTTAGGGAAGATGACTCCACACAAAGATATTTCAGAGTATATTAAAAAGATAGTCAGTTGTGTTCTTCACTGTAACATTCACACTTACTCAAATGCACTTACTCAAACACTGAAAAAAGAAGAAACTAAAGAGTAACTGAGCATATCCAGGTGGATATATTTAGTTGAGAGGAGAGTCAAACATGAAGAGTTTAACTGTATTCCAGAACAAGTCACTGGAAACTTCAGTGGAGTGTAACAGGTGAAAGTCAGCCAGGAAAAGTTCAAGAAGAAAAAGCACAAATATACAAGCTCAATAATATAATGACTTGCATGAGCCAAATTACAGAGACAATGTCAGCAAGGACATCACACCAGATCTTACAAAAAAGATTTGAGTCAGTTTTGAACCTGATTTCTCTATTTTTTGTGAATTCTTCCCATCTTATTAATGCTTTTTTCTTTAAAAATAAATTTCTCAAATGAACTCCAGTTTTGCTAAGATGTCTTTTCAGGAAACTAAAAAATAGAATGGAAATAAATCTACAAATAACCCAGTAGCACCTGTCTGTTTCCTTCCTCATGAAGCATGTACATCAGCTTAGGGTATTTATAATTAATTGTTGTACAAAGCCTTGCAACTTCCACTGTATCAGTTTTTCTTTGATGGTGGAAAAAGTATGAACTATTACTGTTAAATATTCTTAAATTGATCTTCAGGTGGCACTTTCTCATGAATATCATGCCAACTATTATGAATATTTGCCCCATGGACAACTAAAAAACAGAAATAGAATTGGACCTGGGAATGTAGGAGTTGTAAAAGTCATTGTAAAACCTTAGGTGAATGCTGGATCAGTTCACGTAGGAGCCTGTGCATGAATGGCTATGGAATAACAGTTCTTTCAGCTATCAGATATTGCCACCTACAGAAAGCCCCCCCCCCCTTAACATTTTCTCAGCACAAGAACCACTATCAGTACATTATTATGTTTCCTCTAGCATGGCCTGGCTTCTTTACAGAGGTGCAGAGAGTAACAATGAATTCACAGAAACAATAGTATTGAAAAAGCGTTACATGTAATCTCTAGGTGACTATATTAGTTGTCAAGAATGTTAGCTGCCAAAGTTACCTGCAGATATCTCATTATCCAGAACCTTGTTCTTGGGCATAGGTGTATACTTGCTTTTTGCCTTCTTATGCTCACTTCTGGATCTTCAAAATGAGGTTAATTTTCATTTGTCCTAAGGCAAACTAGAGATGTTCAAATGTAAAACATGGCCATTTGAACTCTATATGAAATATGTTAAAGCATCATTATTTCTCTCCCCCCCCCCTCTGAAAACAGAGGCCAGTTCTTTGCATTCACCTCCTACAACTCTTTGTATCATCAAATACCAATATACACCGAGGTTTTGAAAACTATATTATCCTCTGGATCCTAAAAATTAAGTACCCAAAACGCAGTTAGCACATCTATTTTTTATAGGATAGGATGGCCAATGCATGGCAAATAAATGGTGATTGTAAAAATGCAAGGTGAATTGCTGAAGCTGAAAAGCAACACAAATAAATAATTGTTTTATGTTTTCATTACATGGATTTTGAAATCTCAGCAAATGCAGTTTTAATAGCCAAAGACGGTTAGTATATAGTGTGATTAAATCGAAGAGGGGCAGTGAGATGGATCTAGTCAGAGTCATTTCTGCATCTCTTAGCTGCCTTTTGGTTCTCAGTTGGGGTGAGGGGAGGAGTATTAGCCTTCCTCTTTTTTTCACATCTTCTGGTGAATGATAACCTTCAGATAATCCCAGACGGCTTGCTTAAGCCCCAAATGGATATCTTCTTTTTAAGGGTTTACAGAGGGATTCAAAGTCTAGCATCTGAATTTTTTTGTGTCCAGCATTTTTGACAAAGCATGACCTTCCCTATATTTTAACCAATGCCCAAGGGATTCTGGAAAAAGAAACCAAGTTGCTCCCAAACCACCAAAATAATGAGTCAACACAAATGTGTGGGTTAAACTATGGGCAACTTTTATTAATGTTACCAATCAACCTTTAGGTGACCTGCCAACCAATTTAAAGGACATGAACTTGGGGTGTAATACACTGAGGCAGTGACCATCCAACACTCATTCCACAGCTACTATGGGCAAGACACTTGGGTCCAACAAATGGTTGATTTCAGAGTGACCACTCAAGGAAACGGATGGAGAATTCTGTCCCAGTTCCAGAGGATATTGAGACCAGAACTCTCCCCACTCAAGGCCATTTCTGTTCACCCTCACTTTGGTTATTTAAATCACAGGTGAGGGTTCCCGTTCATGGCCTACACCACAAAGGGGTCTGTTAGGTGCACACCTATCCCTGTTTTCCTGCATGATTGCCCATTTAAGGCCCACACACCCAATTAACCCTTAATAAACAGTGTAGGATAGGTGAAAAAAAAAACCCTAGAACAATGGGGGGGGGGGAGATCAGGACAGGGCCACATGACCACCCTGACTCTGTCCCCACAAAGTCCCAGACGGTACTATTTTACCTCTCCCTTCGTTGGAAGAGAGCAAAAAGGCCTCTCCCTCATCACTTTTGAGGAGGGGGGGGAGCAGAAAGGATCAGTGAATCATAAAGACAGACAACATTTTAAATAGACTGGTTTATTTAAAAGCTCTCCCACCTACCTACCTACCCATGCTAAACTATAATAGCTGGTTATTTTCCAAACATGAATCATTACATAAAAAAACTCTATGATTCATAAGACACATTGAGTTATCAGTAGGAAACAGGTGATCAGTTAAAAATCCTAATTCATTCAGAACATTAAAAATATTTTCGGAAGAAAAATCACAACAGCCTAGTCAGGTTTGATTATCATGTGTACAGCAGGAGGGAAATTGTGTATATAATCTCGAATCAGATGTGAATGACTGGAAGCCTGAACACTAGGGATGTAATGTTTTACTAAAATCAGTATTTGAAATGTTTTTTTTTTTTTTGCAGGTTTGGACTTATTCTATATTCAATTTTCCCCTCGCCACTAGCAAACAGTACTTTCCATGCAGGAAACAGCATTTTCTCTGGGGAAAAATACACTTCTCTGCAGAAATTTATATTCCCTGAATAGGAATTATTTTTCTGCATACATAAGAAATATATGTAGATTTTTCACAGACATTTTACTCCATTGCAAACTGTAAAGTTTATTGTCAGTCCAGGATTCCCCTCATCAGGGTTGTGAAGCATCTTTTTTTCATCATTCTTACAAAAAAAATACTGATCTCATCAGATTAAAGAAGCTTGGTTAATATTGGATTGGAGTCAATCAGATAACACCAGACATCTGCAGGTATGAATGGGAAAGAATTCTTCCTGAAATCCTGTTGAGCTACTATCCAACAATATTGAATCTGTATATGGCAACCTCCTATGTTCCCATGAACACAATAATTCCACAATGCAATATTTTGTTAAGGTAGAAAGGGCCCACTTTGACAGTATCCATTTGTTGTTTCCATCTGATTGGTTACTGTTGGAGAGCAAATCTCTTGCAAGATACAAAATTGCTATGCTTGTTCTTATTCGTACTGAGTCTAGTATTTTATCAGAAATATAGTTGGTCCTCCATATTTGTGTCTTGAACTTTGGGGATCTGATGATTTGTGAATCTGATTAATATGTTTTCTCACTAGGAATCTCTAGGTTGTCCAGTGCTATAGTCAACCTCTGCTGGAAATTGACTATAGAGTTACACTGGGGGACCTAGAGAATCCTAGAGAGGAGTTATCTCAAGTAAACAAAGCCTAGAGTTTTCCCCCACTTTCCTGTTTCCTTAACCCCAGGCAAATGTGGAAGGCCAACTGTACTTCACTGGATATAAGATTTTTATCTTTCATCTCATAACTACCACATAACACAGTTAAAACCTATGCTCACTTCCATTATTTGTATCGGCAAGATAATGCTGAATGCTTGGGATGGGGAAAATGAAATGTAACTAACAGTAATGACTTAGATTTTAAGATTAGTTCATTCTGATTATGGGATTGCAACTCGTAATTACAGAGGAAATGAAGAACTTAAAAACACACAGTGAGTTCCAGATCACTGTCACTTCCTATTAGCAGCACAGAATCTTAAAATCCCTACAGTGCAAAGATACATTTAATGTCTAAACCAGAGATGTGGAACATGTGGCACCCATATTCCTCATTTTGACTGCATGGGTCTCTGTTTATGGACATGCTACTGCAGCTGAAGGATTCAATATTCTCAATTTAATTCAACAACAAACTACTCTGTAATACTGTTGCTCCACTATATGATAGGTTCACAAGCCTCAGGTAAACTGTAGCATAGGTTAAGGTAGTCACAGAATAACAGAAAAATTGAATCACGTGATTGGAAGGAACCACATAGGCTATTAAGTCCACAACAGTAATAGGATATTCCAAAACCTGAGTGTCTTATAATCAGGTTGAATATTGGCTGGCCACACAAGAAATGCAAGGAATTCAGTACAGATTTTAAGCTAGCCAGTTTTTGTTTCTTTGAACCATGCAGCTTCTTTTGTTCCTTCTTTTCTGGTAGCTGCAACTTTAAGGAGTATGGCTAAATAAAATGCTTACTGCCTTGCAATAAAGGAACTTTGACAAAAAAAGGGTGCTGTAATTTGAAACAGATACAAGAAAGCACTTGTGCCTGCTGCCAGTCTGAGAAGTTCATGTGGCTGCAGGGAGTCAAATACCGTGAGCTGATTTTTAAAAGGGGAAATGGAAATGTCATGCCCATTAATAACATTCATAGATCATCGTAATAATAATAATGCTTTGCACTCTTTGAGCACCTTCCACCCAGAGGTGTCAAATCATTCTCCAAAAGATGGCTAAGTATTACCATCCCCAGTTTACTGATGGAGATAGAAGAGCCCAAGGTCACACAAGAAGTCAATGCAAGAAATGGCTGGAATACCCAAATTTGGGCTTAGGTGCTTTCTGACAAATAGGCAAACTAAAACAATAATGCAAGATTTCCACTTCAGTACTCCACGGAGCTAAACAGAATTGGATGGCATTTTCCCACCTTCATCCTTTAACAGAAAAAGTGTATTGTGAGATGATGACATCTTATTTCCATTCCTTTGTTGAAAGCATTGCATATTTTTGAACTTGACCCTTAACATCATCTTGCTATCCAGCCTAGGAAATGGCATGCTTGAGAATTGGTGTGTATGCAGAAGGAAAAAAAATAGAGTGAAATGAAGTTGGGTTTGGGAAGGTGAATCATTCGATACCTGGTTCACGTCAGTTTCACATATATTCAATCTAAAGCCAACCCAGGACCTTCTGAACCAAAGGATAAGATCATATTACTGCACTGTTTGAGTACAAATTTGGGTAAAATCAATCTGCTTGGCCTTTCAGATATTCTGGGGAGACTACTCTCGATCTCACCACCTATTCAGGTGGGAACACAGAAAAGGACTTTTTCAGTGGCTGCTCCCAGCTTTTGGAACACCTTTTCTAGAGAGAGCAAATAATTGACCTTTATAGTGTCCTTCTGGTAGTAGAAAAACACAGTTTTTGATTCAGGGGGCATTGGAATTGAATGTTCATCTGGAAAAATCACATATGCAGACAATGCAGAACTTTTTAATGAGTAGATTTTTTTATTTTTCATTCTTTTGTATTATTGTAGTTTCTCTCCCCACATCTCTGTTCATTGTAAGATAAAACAACAGCAACAACAACAACAGCATTAACAGCTAAGCTTATTTTAATACACAGAAATAATATTTGCATGTTTCCTTGTTTCCCTTTGTCAATCAATGCAAGTTCTCTTTTCCCTCAATGAGAATAAAAAGGGCATTTTTTGCCCCCTTCAATTGAAATTGGGAATTCTGTGCAGAGACCATTATTTGTGGGAAATATTGTGTTATATCAAATATTGTATTGTACACATAAAATTTTTGCAAATAATACAGTTGCAAACTTTTTGCAAATTAAATTCATTTTTAAAAGATCAGACATGCTAGAAATAATTAACAATGACTAGAAAACCTCTTGCAATACTACTAAGAGGGAAGAACACCTGCAATTTTATATAATGTGATTTTATTTTGCAATGGTATCTGTTTTATATGAATTGTTGTTTTGTAGATTTTTTTATATGAATTGTTGTTTTTTTATATGAATTGTTGTTTTTACATTGTTTTTAGGCATTGAATTTTTGCCTATTTATTGTAAGCCGCTTTGAGTCCCCTCGGGGAGAAAGGCGGGGTAAAAGTGATGTAAATAAATAAATAAAATAAAATAAATGGCCCAGGGCTGCATGTGGCATACAGATCAAACTTTGCCACCCCTGGTATACAGAAAGAGGGAGTTAATCACACGAAATCTATATATTGCCTTTCAAAGTCTGGAACTGAAACATGATATAAGGAGTATGCTGTTATCATTTTCTTAAGTGTAAGCAAGACTCAAAACAATGGGAAGAGAAAGCACGCAGGGTTCAATATAAATCACCTTGAGCTATCCAAAGTAAATTGGAAGATAAGCAAAATTCAGGAAACAATTCTGTCTCTGTAGAAGATTTGATCAGCCTTTGATGTATTAATTATCACTTCCGCATCCCACTGCCCAAATCAGAGCAGCTTTGGCAACATCACAGCAATAGCATCTAAAAGCTGGCAAGGGACATGCAGTGCTTTGTGAGTTCTTTACTTCTTATTTATTAAAATGCTCTAGGAGCTTGGATATGAATTAACTTTTTTCCTTGCTCAGTATTTATCACTGGTTCACCTTTCTCATTGAAATGGAAATAGCAGTCACTTTTGATTAATGGATTAAAAAGGATTCGTATAGTTTCCCTGTCAACACAGGTAGAACCTCTACAAAATCCAAGGGTAAGTCTATTTCCTTCGTGTTCTGTTCCCCAGTGTTTTTGTATAGATTGTTTCATGATTTCTGGAAAGGACAGTAGACATATGCTGGTACTAGAAGGGCGATGATTACAAATGTTGCAGTGTGTAAAGAAATCCCACATTATTAAAATAGCAGGGCCATGTTATAATGTCTCTCTCTTATCGAATCATCATCATCATCATCATCATCATCATCATCATCACTTAACAGCCTCCCCTATGGATCAAGAGGGGGAACAAAAACCAATAAGCATAAGTTTAAATGCTTCTGGAGCCAAAATGACAATTGTCTCTTGGGTGTAGATGGGGCTAACAAGTCCAGTGCTAAGGTTTACACATATACAAACAGAGCTTGTGAAATTATTTTAATTCCACTTAGAATTTAAAGCCCCTTCTGAGGCAGTTCATTGCTATAATAAAAAACCCTTTCAAAACAAATTTCTGCTCCAAGTAGCTAGAATTCTTGCTTTGAGTTACATTTTAAAAAGAATAGAACTCTGCTAAGAAACACTTCTAAACAGAAATGCCATGCAATTACTGTGATTATCAAAACAACAACAAAAACAGTCAGTAAATTAGCCTTCACTGCATTATACCTGTAACATAACCTTGCTATGAATTTGATAGAGCAAAAACCAAACAAACAATTAAACTAATATTTGGAAAGAGTTATGTCCATTCTGTTGGGGAAAATATAAACTTGGGAGGTATTCTCCAAAATAGAACACTTAAGACCAAGCATCCTCAAACTGCAGCCCTCCAACAGTTTGGGCCTTCAACTCCCAGAAACCCTAGCCAGCTTGTTAAAAGTTCAGGAATTCTGGGAGTTGGAGGCCCAATAGCTAGAGGGCCAACATTTGAGGATGCCAGCTTAAGACCATGCAAGTTCAAGAACCACAGAATGTTGAGTACTATTGGGGACAGAAAATGGAATGGGGTAACCAGAAATCGTTTATAGCTGACTGACATACAGGCCACAATGCCTATGGGGGTGTTTAGAGCTCTCTAGATGTAAAGGAGTACTTTACTGTGGCCCTGAGAAGTATATCGTACCTGAAATATACTCTGGGGGCTCATCTACACCTACACTAAAATCCTGAGCCAATCTGAAATAGCAATACTCCAGACTAGCCCCGGGTGGCTACACTCTCCATGTCCATCTCACAGTAGCAGAGTCCAGACCATCCAATGGGCCTGAAGTTCTCTGGAGCTCTGTAGTCACCTGCTACATTGAGTTGTGAATGAGACAGGCCTGAGCAGTCCCTTTTTCCTACACCACCTGGTATTCCCCAACATTGCTTAACATCGGGTGAAATCGGGTTAATTAGTTTTCCTCTTGTAAAGTACTAGATGTACCTAGAGAATGAGACCTGTTAAATATCCAGGTTTGTCTTCTGGTTCAATTCAGGGTCTAGGGCCATTGAAAACAAGCCCTTATTTAGCAGACCCTGGTTCTATGCTAGAATGTTTCCTGTTCATCTAGGATCCATAGTTCTGGCTCAAGTTCAGATCTTAAGTGCAATATTAGAGGAAGTTAAAAATCCTAATATCTTGAACAGAAGATAAAAAGACATAGCTGAAATACCAATGGGATACCAATTTTGAAATATTGGCATGGGAGAACAGATGACTAGATTGCAAACAGCAGGTTGCATAAAATGTTTTCTACACTAAACAATCATGTTTACACATAAAAATGCCCTAGTGGAAATGTTAGGAAGCTGTCTTATAACATAATAGGTCACTAATCTCAATATTGTTGACTTAATCTGATGGGTGATGACTCTCTGAGATGTCAAGAAGGAATCTTTCTTAACCCTACCTGAAGATATTATGTACTAAAACTCTGACCTATTGCATGCAGAGCACATACTCTGTCATTGAACTGTGGCCCAGTTCTTGCATCCTTCAGTATTTCACCATAAATCTGAAACAGGAGGTGCTTTATTTGTCTTCTTCCTCTTACTACCTGCACACTGCCACAAGACCTGAAGGTAAAAGTCAACTCTATTCTGGAACTACAGTTCTCATTTTACATATTTTACTCCAATCAACTTCAAGATTGATGTAAGTTAAAAGCTAGGCAAAGAGCTCTTGAATAATCAAAAGCCCTCTCATCGCTGATATACCAATATGCTAGTGATAACTTATAACAGACTATATGGCTTGAGTCTATTAGAAGAACCATATTGTTCTTTATGAGTCCATTAGATTTCTATTGACCTCATTACAAAAAGCACTTTTCAGTAGCATGTGCTGGCTCCGCCCTAGTTCGCCCACAGAGTCCATTGGCTCCCATTAAACAGCAAAGCTCCATGGATGAAGTAGGCTGGAGTGGGTGCATGCTGCTGACATGGCAACATGGAAGGCTTCCTGTGTGGCCATAGAATCAATGGGGGAAAACCTACACTCCATGTGTGCCTCACATGTGCTCCACATGTGCTCCATACTCCCCCCCCCCATCGGATTGCCCTCAGCTGGAGCTGGATAATGCAGGGTGTGTGGTGCTGGGTTCCCCACATCCCCCGATGATGCGCAATATTCTTGGCAGCCATGTGACAAGGTTGTAAGTAAGTCTGAAGATGAGTTTTTCAGGATGGTTTGATGGGAACAAGGGAGATAGCCTTCTCAGTGGTTGCGTCTGATTTTTGGAACTCCATTCCTGGAAAGGCATGCTGTCCTTCCCTCAGCAACTGAATAAAAATAAAGATCTTGTACAACCAAGCTTTTAAAATTTAAATAAGATGGGCTTTTAATTATGTGCTTCAATGTGTTGGGGTTTGTATTATTTTTTAATGAATTTTCATGTTTTTAATGTTAATGCTTTAACTTTATACATTTCTCAACTACTTTAAAATAAATTTTATATTTATACATTTATCAAAATTCTTATCTAGTTTTAAATAAGTATTGTTTAAGATATGTTAGTACCTTGGGAACCATTATTGGGAGAAAGGCAGGATATAAATGAACAACAACAACAACAGTAGTAGTAGTAGTAATAACAATAGTAATAATAATAGTAATAATAATAATAATAATAATAATAATAATAATTTACCAGAGATACAATTCAAAAACATTTCCTCTTTTTGAAAAAAGTTTCACAGACTAATCCAAATTTACAATCACACAAACTAGCTGTGTGCATAGTTTCATACTACTATAATGCTCATTCTGTATTCTCGCAATATAATACATCTAATCATCTCATTATGCATTCTCGTGACATCTGTATTCTCTCAGTATTATCTATAAACACCTTTTGCATGAAACCAATTAGTATAATCTCATCTATAATAGCATGGTATCACCTTTTGCACCAAGACACATTTAAAAATGGAGTGTTTGCAAGATGCCCATAATTTCCCTTCAATTCTGATTCATTCTACGTATGTTCTGCTAAATCCCATGATGCAAATCTCAAATGAAATACGTGTTCTTAAAAACTACTCAGCCTTTATTAAAAATGAGGATCTCCTTCCCTCCCTCCCTCCCTATTTTTGATAAGGCCATAGAGTTCTAGAGCACCACCAAACCAAAACACCAGGATTCAATAAGCTGTTGCATGGCAGTAAAAGTGGAATCGAACTCCATAATAGAAAAATGAGAAAGGGTTCCTGGTGAGTTCTATAGTCATTATGTTCAGGATCTGGAAGAGAAGGCTGAGAGTATTAGAGAGATGTCTCATTATGGCCCAAACATTCTAGAAATTCCTAGAAACGTATGTAAGTTTGTAATAGAGGAGCAGTAGTAGAAAGAAAATATCCACAATGCAGGATAGTTGCAATCTGTTTCTTATGCTTTGTTTTTATCCTAAAATAATAATCAACATTTCCATTTTTTTGAGGAAGCAACAGACTTATTTATTTATTTACCATATTTGTACCTCACCTTTCTCACCCGGAGGGGGCTCAAGATTTAAGATATTTCAAATTTCAAATACAGGAGAAACCAAAACTGAGAAATTATAACACCTGCCCTATAAAATTGAAGTTTAATGCTTGAATGCTGTTCTTTAGTTTGTTTTGGAAAGGTTCAGGGCAGCAGGTAAAAATGAAGACCTATGTCTGATAACATTAGATGTACTTATTGAATTTTGTCCATGCTATTGGACATAATATTGTTTGGTTTTATTTCTCGAGTAGAAGATTCTAATGCAGGATAATGCTAAACTGTCAGAATGCCCCATCCATAAGTATACTAAAGATGAGAACCAGATTCATTATGGTGTCAGGTGTCTCCAGAAATTCCTGTCACAAGCTTTCTCCTTCACTTCTACTAGTGCCTATAATAATAATAATAATAATAATAATAATAATAATAATAATAATAATAATAATAATAACAACTTTATTTTTATACCCCGCCCCATCTCCCCGAAGGGACTCGGGGCGGCTTACATGGGGCCTTGCCTGATACAACAATATAATAACAACAACAAAACAATAAAACAAATATCCCAACAATAAAAACATCAGCATCAATAAAACAGTCATTAAAATCAACATACAGCATAAAATGTTTAAAACAGGAGACTAATACACAGATCTAGGCCAAAGTGCAAAATATTCCAAAATGGGGAGAGGTAGTTTCACAGCTAAAATGGACAATAAAGTGCAGTGTAATAATGGCAAATGCCTAGTGGATATTGCTATGAATAAATTGGTTTTTTGTGGGGAGGAAATGGAGGGAGCAAAGGTGTTGGTGATTGTAATATACAACATCCTACTGAGAAGGGAAAATATTACATATCTGGTACTTTTGGATGTTGATTCACTCACATGCCCAGGAAACTGTATGGTGCTTACAAACCCCCCCCCCCAACTTTAAATAATAATAATAATAATAATAATAATAATAATAATAATAATAAGCCTTACCCTCCTCTCCTCACGGCTCGAGGTGGGTTACAGCATAATGAAAACACATAAACATTCTATAAATACACATATTAAAACATATTTCTATAAAAATACTTACTAAACATATTTCTATAAATACATATTAAAATACACGGGACAGAGTTTAAACAAAAGACACAAGTTTAAAATTCATGCTTAAATTAATGTGTTCTTTTTGGGGTTCCTGACACATATCTACCAATTAGTAGTATTTCAGTAGAGGAAAACCTCCAGTCCCAAACTGAATCTGGCCATAGAAGTCTTCCTGAGGAAAAAAATGGATAGGCCTTACAGTTTGCAACTGCATAAATACTCTATATGCCATCAGGTTCTGATTGATCTGGGAAGGTAAGCAGTATCAGCCCTTAGTACTTGGTTCAGAGATCACCAATGAATGCCAGCTGCTGCAGTATACAATTCAAAGGAAAGAGCTGCCAAAACCACCTCTGGAACTCCCTCCCCAGGGAAATTAGGTTGGTGCCCACCTTGTCCATCTTCCGGAAAGATTTAAAAACGTGGATGTTCCACTGTGCCTTTGATTAGACAATTCCCCCAGATCACTCAAGCTCAACTAGGACATAAAATCTTGTCCTTGCACTTTACTACTATTCTCTACTTAAAGATATTATGTTCCACTTTACATTGTTCTCCACCCCTAATCTCGGCTGTCTGATTATGTGCTTTATCCATCAGCCTTAACTTCAAAATTGATTTGCACCAGCCGGCCCACCCACGCCCAGGAATTGACAATTATTTCAGCTTTATTGGTTGGTTTGATGGTTGATTTAGTTTGCTATAATGTTTTTGTTTTTATGTTATTGTTCATGTACTTACTATGTACTATGTATGTACTCAGTATGTCATATTTTATATTTAAACTATGTAGATTGAGCTTGTCCCCATGTATGCTGCCCCGAGTCCCTTCGGGGAGATGGAGGCAGGATACAAAAAAATAAAATTATTATCCTTGGTATCTGTGACTGCTCTGTTCATTTGAGCCCCAGATCCCAAATTGTTTGTTCTATCCTCAATGGTGATGGTTGTTGTTGTTGTTGTTGTTGTTGTTGTTGTTGTTATTATTATTATTATTATTATTATTATTATTATTACCCTGTTTTTATCCTTTGATCAAGATACAAAGTGGCTAAAAATAATAGAAATGCCAAAGTGGAACATACAACATAGAGAAAATATCTGCTGCCTTTTTTTTTTACTTTCTTAGCAAAGGAAAAAACATACTATACAATATTGAAAGGATACTCAAGCTTTGGGTCCTCTAGAGGAAGTAGGCTTTGCAGCATGGAGTTGGACATGTAAAAACGATTTGCTCTCACTGTTTGAACTTGCCATAAAGAATATGTTCATGTCTGTTACTTTATTAAGACATATGGAAGGAGGCAGTCTCTGATGGGTGCTGTGTTATCCAAATAACAACATAAAACCAGCTCTGTGCTTTTGCTCTCTTTTTAAAAAGCTGTACATTGCTATTAAATGATTGGCAGGATCCCCAGACCCTGGTGAGATTAAAAGAGTCCTATGCCTTTCAGCCTCTTTTCCCATGCACACCTTTTCTCACATTCTTTTGTATTCAGCTTGGACCTCTACCAATATCTGCAGGAATTTACTTTCTTTATGACCCCCCAGAATGAAACTGGTGCTGTTTTTCCAACTTGGATTCACAGGAGAAATATGAAAGCTAAAGGCAAACCATATAAATAAACATGGAATGGGAACATGAGAGGCGAACACAGAAGCCTGATGCATACTAGAGAGACAATACAGCATAACAAATAGTAAATTGTGCTTTGCCCATGGCAATTTCCAGCTACATCAATAATTATATAATACAAGAGTCACTGATTTCCTAGTTGTGGATCGATGCTGGGTTGCATGTCACCTAGCCCTATTGCTGGTTGTTGAAATAAGAGCAAAATAATTATATTTGCCAGATTAGCCCAAATGTCCATCTTTAACAATGGCTGGCAACATGTCATGAGAAGGTCACAAGCCGGACATGGTGGAGAAAGTCATGGCCCATTGTTTGTCCTGAATATTAACTAATCACAGATATATTGTGGTTAACCTTAGATGTGATACACACGGAAAAGCAAAAATAATGCATCTTTATATCTTCATTGTGGCAGAACCATTATCCCGATTGCTCCTATAGTCCAAACCCTTGTGTTCCAATCACTCATTTTGCTTTTTTATCCTTATTATGGGAGCCCCCTGTGGTGCAGTGGGTTTAACCACGGAGCTGCTGAACTTGCTGACCAAAAGATCAACAGTTCAAATCCGGGGAGTAGGGTGAGCTCCTGCTGTTAGTCCCAGGTTCTGCCAACCTAGCAGTTTGTAAACATGCACATGTGAGTAGCTCAATAGGTACCCTTCCGGTTGGAAGGCAACAGCACTCCATGAAGTCATGCCAGCTACATGACTTTGGAGGCATCTATGGACAATGTTGGCTCTTTGGCTTACAAATGGAGATGAGCACCACCCTCCAGAGTCGGACACGAATAAACTTAATGTCTAGGGGAAACCTTTACCTTTACCTACTCTTATGATCCCTCCCTAGATCTGGTACTCAGGCCTCAGTCTGGCTGTTCCTCTGAACAAATGGCATTATTAATCAGTTCTCCCTTTCAGTTCTTAAATGAAAATAGCCCAAGACACTTGGAGAAAGTAAAACTATTAAAGATTTATTATATAACTCATAAAATACACATGAAACCACAAGGGGAGATCATCCAAAGTTTTGGGATAAGCAATATCTATATTTCTTCCCACCCAAAGCCAAGGAGGCTATCCTGATCCTAAACCAGTGTCTGTCATCAGTGACGTATGGGATAAGGGCAAACAAATTAAAACTTATTTCAAATGTGACACAGGTGCTTCTGGTCAGGCAGAAGGCAGATCAGGGAGTAGGTATCCAGCCTGTGATGGATGAAGTTACATTCCCCTTGAAAACACAGGTTCACAGATTAGGTGTACTTCTGGAGTCAGCACCAATCCTGGAGGCCCAGGTTTCTGAAGTAGCCATGAGGTTTTTTACACATTTAAAACCTGTGCACCAACTGCATCCATTCTTTGAGTTGCCAGATCCGGCTATTATGATACACGCCTTAGTCATATCCCATTTGGATTACTGTAGCACACTCTACTTAGGGCTGTGACTGAAAAATGTTCTGAAACCTCCAGCTGGTTCAAAGGACTGTGGCCATGTTGTTAGCACAACTCCCTTGATGTAACAGCTTCACTGGCTGTCAGTTGTCTCCAGGCACAATGCAAAGTGTTGGTTGTGGCTTACAAAGCTCGGCATGGCTAACATTCCAATCTATTTGGCAGATCGTATTTATCTGTCTGAATCTATCCAAATCCCGAGATCCTCCCAACCTTACCGCTATCTCAAGCAGGGAGGTAGGTCATGTGAGGTAGGGCTTAATCAGTGGCTGCTCCTGGTCTTTGAAACTTCCTTGCCAGGGAAGCCAGAACAATTCCTCCCTGTTGGCTTTCCTGTGGCAAATTAAAACCTTTTAATTCAGGCAGGCTTTGATGGCTGATTTTTTTAAAATGAGGGCTGTGTGGCATTATAAATAGTTTCTAACAGTTCGGCTACCTTTTTAAGTACTTGTAATATTTAATTGTAAGATTGTGAACTGCTTTGGATCTCAGTCTTGAGAGAAAATCTGGGTGCAAATCATCATCATCATCATCATCATCATCATCATCATCATCATTGAACTGTTTTCACATTCCCATCTCCCCAAACCCTGTCAGATCTTTTAATTTCCTTTCTTCCTGACAAGAAAACGCATGACCTGACTCACCAGGCCAGGCCTGTTGCGGGGGAGGGCGCCCCCGCCCCCTGTCATGGCGGCCACAGGGGATTCTTCTTCCCAGAGGCCCTCGGGGCGGCAGGAAACTTTCCCGCCACCAGGCCTCTGGGCCAACCTAGGCGGGACCGCCCCCTGCCTGCCATTGGACAGGCACTCCAGAAGGGGCGGGCCCCGCCACTGCCCAACGCCGGGGAGGAGCGGAGGGGAGCATTCGGCCGTTCGCTCACTTGCCATCCCACCCACCCTA
Organism: Anolis carolinensis; assembly: GCF_035594765.1. Taxonomy (NCBI): domain Eukaryota; kingdom Metazoa; phylum Chordata; class Lepidosauria; order Squamata; family Anolidae; genus Anolis; species Anolis carolinensis. Next base: position 37,719,407 of record NC_085843.1, on the reverse strand, counting down.
CATTCAGTTATGTTATTGTTATCGTTATGCAATATTTGTTTTGTCACAACTCTGGTTTTGGCATGTTTCCCAGATCAGCTATGCTTGCTCCCCCCCCCCCCCCTCATTGGCAGGAGGAGGGAGTAGCACCGCGGTCACTGGGCAGCGCTTTGGTACTGATTACCAGGTCTGGTTTCGGTCGCGCCTTGGATTTGTTTCTGGGATCGAGCAGCACTGGGCTGACCCATCAGTGATCCAGGACCCATGCATGGCAGCCAACCCTTGTGCCTGTATCCAATAAAATGTTGTGGCCAGTTTATACCCAAACATGCACAATGTGTGTGGTCCTTTATTGTGCGAAAACATCCAGGCGGAGAATGTTGCCCATACCCAGGCAACTGACAGTTAGGAGAAGGACTATCTAAGGGACTAGCTTATAGCCTCCCCACTGTGGGTTCCCCTTTGCAACATTTCAAAGGCTGTGATTTGTTGAGTCTAGTCAAGCTTGCCAAGCTTCTCTCTTCATACACTTCTCTTTCCATATAGGATTTTTGCATCCATCTCCCAAAGGAAATGAATGTTTGCTCTTGATGGAGAACAATAGCATATCTTCCAGGAGAAGAGATTTAATTATTCCTTTTCAGATAAAAACACAAATGAAAGACCAGGCAGTACAAACACTCCTGCATTGTCTGTTTTGTGTCTGAAGCCCTTTCTATCTAGAATAAAAGAAATTGGTAGTGGATACTGGTGTACAATACTCATTTTGGAATATAATACTCATTACTAGGAATGTAATTCTTAGCTGATTTCATTCTCAAAAGTAAGCATGGATAATTTTTTTTTAATTTTCTTTCAAATAGGTGAATTTTTTTGAAAATGTATTTTATTTATTTATTTCAATTATTTATACCCTGCCCTTCTCACCCGAGGGGACTCAGGGCGGCTTACAAGTGGCAATTGATGCTGTTACACTGTTATACAATGAAATAAAACGTTAAAACAGTTAAAACAGTCATAAAATACAATATACAAAGTTTAAAACAATGTAAAGTGTTGAACTATTAGAATTTTGAGGCTGATGTAGCACAAAAATTTGTATGGACTTCTTTCACAAAGAAAACAGCATTTCCTGGCCAGGAAAAAAAGTAAATTTTTTTGGCAGAAAATGTATTTGTACAGAAAATGTTATTTCTTGCAGGGGAAAAATGTAAATTTGGTACAAAATAACTCCAGATCAGAAACTATCCTTATTTGTCAATGAGACACCTTGCCATTGTTTCCCAGAACCTGGGAGAAACCTGGGGGGTTTACCCTTTTTTCAAATAGTTTTGAATATTCTCTCCAGTGCTATGTTGCATTCACTGTTTAATTTAGGAGTTGCATCTGTTGAAAAAGTTTCTGAGGTAGACTTCTCAATTTTTGCAGTGTATCTGAAGATGAGTTATTCTACAGTTATTAGTATCTATACAGATGGGACTAAAATGTGCTTCATCACACAAAGATCCTGAAAGATGATTCCCAGTGAAAATGTAATGTTTAACACACAACATTCTGAGGACATTGGGGAAAAATTGCAGTAACAATAGCAATAAACACCACAGAACAGCAACAGAGAGCTATACTGGTTTGGGGAGCAGATTCAACACTGTGTCCATCAGGGTTGTTCCCCTAGATTTGTATGATGAGTTGAAAAGACATAGATACGGTCATATTTCTCTATAGGGAGTCCAAATGAGTGCAAATGGAAGGTCTGTTGAAAAGGCATATCACAGACACATACAATGATATGGTTTTGTGCTTTCTCTTCCTTTCCACTGCACAGTTTGTGAAGTATTATTTACCGCTTTTAAAATAGGCAAAGTTAAGTGAATTTGTAAAACATATTTAGAACATGCACTTAGATAAGAGGCCCATTAAGATGATGATTATATTCCACACACATTATTTTTACAAGAGGAGCAACAGCTCGGGCTCACATTTATATTTTATGCAAGTTTATTGTACAGATGAAGAAGAGGATCATTACCAAGGAAAGTCAGAGTCAAAATGTGCACTGAGTTTTCTAATTGTTTCTGTTTATTCAGAAATATATGTATGATTTATTAATGGAGGGATTTTTTTAGGTAGGGAGACAAATATTACCATGGTGACTGATAATGTAGGGAATAATGTGGACATAGGATCAGCTAAGGAGGTAAATGATTGAGTGTACAGAATAATATAGAGCTAAAGAGAAACGGCTCACACAATTAGGCAAAATCTTGAACACAGCTCCTATGAGCCAAGAAATGAATGAGTTACCATCATTTGCAGTAGTAGTTTTATGCAAGTCTGTGCATTTAAAATAAGCTGTCAGGCTGCTACTGTTTTCCTTGGTAAACCCACATCACACAATTTTCTAGATGTTGCCCTGCTTCCCAAAAGAACCACTTCTAGTAATTCAGGAACGAGACCACAAAGTGAGATGAATTCACTCAGCATTAGTTAACACAGTATTTTGAGGGGCAAAGTAAACTCTTTGCAGGGAAAGGACCTCACAAAAGCAGTAGAGCTGCTTTACTACATATAAAGTACTATATGTATCTCTGTATAAGTTTAGAAATTTTAGTCAAAATTATCAACCCAGAAATATTCTCTGAATAGAATATTGACAAGCAAAAGCTTAGTCCATCCTGGGAGAACCCAAAAGAAACACCAAATCCCTCTACTCAGCCATTTTAAAAATAGTATAGTTTAAAACAGTACAGCATTTAGTTTAAAGCCTTCAATTCCAAAATCCTGCTTGAATAAAAACATATATGGGTGCATCTATGGATGCATTTACATGATAGAGTTAATACAGTTTGACACTGCCTTAACTGCCATAGCTCAATCCTATGAAATCCTGGGAAGTTTTACTAGGCCGGGCTGTGGCGCAGACTGGTTAGCAGCCAGCTGCAACAAATCACTCTGACCAAGAGGTCATGAGTTCGAGGCCAGCCCATGCCTGCGTCTGTCTCTGTCTCTGTTCTATGTTATGGCATTGAATGTTTGCCTTATATGTGCAATGTGATCCGCCCTGAGTCCTCTTCGGGGTGAGAAGGGCATAATATAAATACTGCAAATAAATAAATAAGTAAATAAATAAATAGGTCATTTTAGCCTTCCTTGACAAATCATGCTGGTAATTAACCAAAATTTACCAGGATTCAAAATCATGATTGTCATTATTGTTAAAGTGGTATCAATCTGCATTAATTCTACAGTATAGATAAGTGGTCCCCAATCTTTGGGTCTCCAGGTGTTTTGGACTTCAACTCCCAGAATTCCCAGCCAGCTTACCAGCTGTTAGGGAGTGTGGGAGTTGAAGTCCAAAACAACTGGAGGCCCAAAGGTTGGGAACCACCCTCAGCCTGCTGGTAGATGAACAGCAAAGAAGGTGCCATTCTAGCCTCCTTAGGGATGGAGTTCTTAACTGTAAACATGGGAAAGAAAAAGCTTGCGAGACCACTAAGATTTGCAGGAGCAAAAATATGTATTTTGGAGAGAACCTACAAAAGGATGCCAAATAGAAAGAACCAAGCCATAGAGTGCTGACTGTTGAGGGTGCAAAAGTGGAATGGAAAACTGGGATGGAGACACGGAAATGATTAGTAATGGAATTGATCTTTTTGTATGTATTTTGCTTTGGCTTTTTCCCACAAATTCTATACTGCAACATTCTACTTCTGCTACTTCCATTTGCCATGTGCTATTTCTCCTCCCTGGAAATTTATGGGTGTAGAAAAGATGAAAATGACACCAGCCCTGATGCTCAATGACAGCTTTCCAAAAAGCAAACATTCCATTACAACCTGAGTCTCCTGCCTCCAAATCCAGTAAGTCAGCTGAAAGGGGAACTATGAGATAAGAGAAATTGAAGCAAGATAAATGTAAAACTAGAGAGGACCACAACACAGCTTTCTTCTTCACAGATGCGGGCTTCTTGTAATACGCAAGCTTCGTATATAGATTTCCAGCCATTAATACCATTATTTAAATGCTAACCCAGGAGGCAGCAACAGAAGTGCCTGACCCACGCAACTCCCCACAAACAGCAATTACCTGTAAAAGCTTCCCAAGTCAAATCTAATTAAACAGAGAGAGATGTTTGGAAGCAGAATGGATGGTTTTTCTTCCTGGAAAAGCAGGGAGGGAGGCATTTGTGGGAGTGGGGTTGCTGCATTTATTTCTCCTAAAAGGCTGACCAAGAAGGAGGGGAGGGGGAAACCAAAAACAAGCATAGATTCACTTCTCCACTATGGAGGAAAGGGCTCCCCAGCATGTATTTGCACCTAATTAGATTGCAAGCTGCCTGAGGCCTGGATTTGTCTTTTATTTCTTAATAAACAATGTTACATTCCCGTGTTAAATATTAAGTAATATTATTGGTCCCAGTCTTGTAATCTTTACTTCAGGCACAGGTCCAATCAAAGCTAATGGGAGGTTAGATCAATTGCATAAAAACTATCTGCAACATCACTGGGCACATGGGATGCAAAAACATTGTTATCTCCAAAAGCACTTCTAGCACAGCTGAAATCTGAAAGCATAAATACCAATGTGAGTCCTTTGTAAGACAAGGAAGAACAAAAAGAACCTCTCACATACATTGTTATTTGATTCATGCCCACTAGGCCAGGATTTCTCAGCTTTATGAAAGCAGCCCCCATCATTTTACTATGTTCATAATTCCAAGGTTGCCAACTGCTAATTCTAAATTAGACTGCTCTATTTAATAGCAGGCCTGACTGCCACTCCACACTTTATCCCATGCCCCCTCCCCTCCCTGAATTAAAAACTGTTTTAATCAATTGAACTAATGAAAAGTGTCAGATCCCATCCCATGATGCAGGGGGACTTTCTGACAATGAGCATCACAATTTGTTAGGGAAATGTCAGAAACAGTCCAAAAAGGGGGAGGAGACAAGGACAGGGATATTCCATTACAAAAGACAAAAAACACATGAGATGGGATCTGTTAGAATCACCTGCATTGAACTGTATTGATGATGTGTGCAAATAGGCTGTCTTGTGGGCAGTCTCCTATCCAGCAGTGAATCCCGGTACTAATGCAGCTGCCTGATCCTAGCACAGTATTTTATTTATTTTTAAAAACATTAAAAATAAGAAATAGTGCTACTTTAGAAGATGACTAGTTTTCTTTGCCTTTAATGTTAGAGTTTGATCTTTTGCTATTTCAAAATTAGACACGGTTTTTTAAAAAGGGGGAAGGGGAGGATGAAGAATCCAGTCGCTCGTGGGATAAAAATGAAAATGTATAGTAACAGATAAACTAGCAAATTCAGATGACATGTGACAAGTTATGAATAACGGAACAGTAATTTGAAATGCTACAGGACTAAACACCATGGTTAGATGACTCTACCACCCCACCCCACCCTTAGGATAAGGTCCTAACTCTTCAACAAACCAGATAGATGAAACTCAAGCTTCAATCTCAGGGTTAAACACACCTTCTAGGCTACAGTGGATAATGTCAACTTGCTTAACTTGTCAACAAGGGTTCAGTAGACCCTTTACAGTGGAGTTATCCATATGTCAAACTGATCATGGGAAATGATATTACAAATGGTGAGAGACACATAAACTGACATTCTCTCTCTGTGTCCTTTTCTCTTTGTTCTGAAAAATGGCCAGTAGCCCATGTTTAAATATATTATTCATATATTAAATCTAAACTACTTCTGGTCCTGCTGAAAGAAAGAAGCATTGTGAGGGAAAGCAGTGGATTAAAGTTGCACATCAACAATTAACATCCACATCATGTTTCCAACTATATTAAAATGTATTCTATTTCTATTTTAATTAGAGGGTTCCCCTCAGCAGTTTCATCTATGTATATAAACTGGGATATTTCATGGAAAGCTTTTGTATTTTGTCCCTCTTTTAGTGTGTATGTGTGTGGAAAACCTGGTGGAAAATTTAAAAAGTAGCACATGACAAAGAAAGGATTGTGGTTCATACTTGCCTGCTGTTCTTTTCCCCCTCGGAGATATTCTGGACGTGGTGGCAGTGATGGTCATAAATATGGGGGGGGGGGCTTCATAAGTTTGATTCAGCACTTCAGCTGCAACTGGTTTTTTATTTATTTATTATTACATGCATTTATACCCCGCCCTTCTCCCCGAGGGGACTCAGAGCGGCTTACATTCTGCCACGAGGGCCAGCAACAAATATACTATAAAACAAAACAATTAAAACATGATAAAACATGATAAAAACATGATAAAAAGTATACAAAAATTAAAACGCTGCAAGGCAGTGATATTGCACCATCCTCAGTCATTCACTACTGCTACAATTACAGATTTGCGACCCGATTACATCAGCCAATGAGCTTATTCGCTGAATGCCTGGGCGCAGAGCCAAGTTTTTAATTTTCTTCTAAATCCCAGGAGGGATGGGGTTTGCCGGATATCTCTGGGGAGGGAGTTCCACAGCCGAGGAGCCACCACCGAGAAGGCCCTGGTACTATCACAGTAACCTCTTCATTCATGTATTACCTTTCCTGCAAGTTGACTATAGATCAGGTATGGGCAATTATTTATTTCCAAAACTGCATAACATTTCATTCCAAGACTTCTTGAAGTATTCATCCAAATACTTGATAAATATGCATTTTGTACTTATTTAAAATATTTTGGAACTTTTTCAAGCAAGTTCTGTATTGCAAAATTTGAGTCTGATTCTCATTTTAGTCCAGAAAATATAGTTCAAGATGGTTTGTTTCAAAATAAGGATCAAATAACATTTTTGAGTGCACCTCAGAACACAGTGACACCAAACATCTGTGTGCACTGAGATCATTACTATACAGATGAGTTTCTGTAAGTAATTGAATTAGAATGTAATTCTGATTCAACATAGTGAAAACTCCTTCTGAAAATAACTGTGATATATATATCTCACACAGTAGGCAGAAGGAGGAACTTGCTAGATCAGATTAACCCTAGCTAGTCTTTTTAGAGATACCTCTTAGCATCTAACAAAGACAGTGATTTCTGGTGGTTTTAATGTCCATTGAGTGGTAAATCCAATCCAAATTTTAACTTGAATGTAAAAGGAGGAATTCCTGTTGAGCCCTATAGCCACAATTGCTTCAGCACCTTGGATAGTTCATTTTAAGTTAACACTATTTTAGTTTCACTGCAGTCACCAACCCAGAAGTGTCTCCTTGGTACAGATAATGCAATTAACTTAATCCAACTACTCAAAGGTTTGTCACATTACCTGACATTTTTACATGTGTCTAGAAGACTAGACAGAGACTCCCAAAGCATCAGATTGAGAATACTGGTCTTTGCATTGCTAAATGATAATATCAAAGAATGGAATAGGTAATTTTTTTACAATGGATGACATAGACTCATAGAATTACAGAGCTGGAAGAGGCCAAAAAAGTCATGCCTGCAACTCACATGATGCAACTAACTTCATGCACTTTACATTTTTAATCTGTTCATTGTTCTGTGTGTTTTATTTGTTCAACTGTTTTTAATTGTTTTAGTGGATGGAATATGTTTTATTGCTGTGTTTTTAAACAGCATTGAATTTTTCCAGAGTTGGAAACTGCCTTAAGTCCTTTACAGGGTGAGAAAGATGGGGTATAATTAAAGCAAACAACAACAACAACAACAACAACAACAACAACAACAACAACAACAACAACAACAATTTGAGGTTTTCAAATATGATCCTTAACAATTCATTGCAACGGTTAAGAAGGAGCAGTCTAAAGTATTATAAAAAGTTGCTATGTTTATGTTTATAAATATAGAATGCTGGTTCTTTCTTCAAATCTACAATTATTGCAGTTTTCTTGAACCATGGCTCCCAGAATCCCCAGCCACCAAGCTGTGGAGTTCTGTGAGCTGTAATCCAAACATATTATTTTATAAGCAGTAAATTTATCGACAAGTTCATGATGAATTATCTTTTTTAAAATGTTATTTTTACAAGAATCAAAATAAATGTGTAAAGACTGTTGTAAGTACATGTGCGGTTTTTTGGGTTTTTTGGTTTGATCATTTCATTTTTAAGCAGGCATATATATACTTTTGGTTCTGCTAAAATGTCTATTCAACTTGTACGCAGAACACATCATGCGACGTGCGGGGCTTGATGATTCCAAAGCCAGTGTTAAAATTGCTGGAAGAAATATTAACAACCTTAGGTATGCAGATGATACCACTCTGATGGCCAAAAGTGAGGAAGAGCTGAGGAACCTTATCATCAAAGTGAAAGTAGAAAGTGCAAAAGCTGGGTTGCAGTTAAACATCAAGAAAACAAAGATCATGGCAACGACACCTGTTGATAACTGGCAAATAGAAGGAGAAAACGTGGAGGCAGTGACAGACTTTATATTTCTAGGCGCAAAGATCACTGCCGATGCAGACTGCAGCCAGGAAATCAGAAGACGTTTACTTCTTGGGAGGAGAGCAATGGCCAACCTTGACAAAATAGTGAAGAGCAGAGACATCACACTGGCAAAGAAGGTCCGCATAGTCAAAGCAATGGTATTCCCATAGTAACCTATGGTTGCGAGAGCTGGACCATAAGGAAGGCTGAGCGAAGGAAGATAGATGCTTTTGAAGTCTAGTGCTGGAGGAAAATCCTGAGAGTGCCTTGGACCACAAGAAGAACCAACCAGTCCATTCTCCAGAAAATAATGCCCGGCTGCTCACTGGAGGGAAGGATATTAAAGGCAAAGTTGAAGTATTTTGGCCACATCATGAGGAGACAGGAAAGCTTGGAAAAGATCATGATGCTGGAAGGAAAAAGGAAGAGAGGCCGACCAAGGGCAAGATGGATGGATGGACAGTATCCTTGAAGTGACTGGCTTGACCTTGAAGGAACTGGAGGTGGCGATGGCCGACAAAGCTCTGGCGTGGACTGGTCCATGAAGTCATGAAGAATCAGAAACAACTATGCGACTGAGCAGCAGCAAAAATGTCTGACAGTGGACTATTCAGTAAAAATGGATAGGGATGATAATGAAAGTTGTTTCTACTTGTTTTGCCATTGGGATAGATATGCAATCCATTTCAAAAGGGAAGATAGGAATCACATTTCTGGAAGAAATTCTATTTGTCCAATATTTCATAAAATAGTTCTCTGCTTCTACAAAGTAAGTCACACTACAGTGCCTGATTTACAGCTATTTTATCTTTCTTGGAATATTGCAGTGACATAACAGAATATTTCGATATAAAAGGACCTGCTAGCAGTTGAATTCTTAAAAGGTGGCCACCAAGCTGTTCTGGGGACAATATGTCACCTATGAACAGAATGCATTTTGACTTGAAAATGGGTGGGGGGGGGGAGTGAAATGTGTGGTCCTTGAGGAAGAAATTGGAATGTGCTAAACATAGAGCTTTTGTTAGTCAGAAGAATGCAGCCATAGGAGAGAATGTTGAAATCAGAGACAATCAATGTTTCACTTGGGCAATGTTTTGACTAGGGATATTTTTATTTATGTATTTCATGTCTATTTGTATCCCCCTATACTAGGGGAAATGTTTCAAGCAATCAGCAAGCTCCAGATAACTAAGGATGTAGAAATTTGCCTGTGCTATTTCCATTGTGTTTTCCTGAACCTCAGCAACATTCTCCTTTCTTTTCAGAGCTGTATTTTTTCTGAATGAAATTATTTGCATGAATGTTCTCCACTGAATAAGTATATCTGTGTACATTTGTTTTTGTTTTTGTTTTTTGTTTTTTAAAAAACTGTTTTAAGCTCATGTATAAATGACACATTTCCTCTTTCCTAATACATATAATCAAATTTAGCATGGGAGCAGAGCCGGCCCTAGGTATTTTTCAAGTGTAGGCGAACAGAATTTTGGCGCGCCCCCCCCCCCCCCCAAACCAATCACTGAAAAATAAAAGTGTTGGATAAGCGAAAATGTTGGGTAATAAGAAGAGATTAAGGGAAAGCCTATTAAACATCAAATTACATTAAGATTTTATAAACTAAGCACCAAAACATCATGTTTTACAACAAATCAACAGAAAAAGCAGTCTCGACTGCACCCCCCCCCCCATATGTTTTGTGCCACAGGCGACTGCCTAATTCACCTCATTGTTGTACCGCCTCTGCATGGTAGAGTGGTTTGAATGTTGGATGAGGGCCCAGAAGACTAAGTTGTGAATCCTGGCTCTGTCATGGAAAACCCCTGGGTGACTTTGGGCAAGCCATGTCCTCCCAACCTAAGAGAAAAGAAATTGCAAACCTCCTCTACATAAATATTGCCAAGAAAAACCTATGGTAGAGCTGCTTAAAGTCAGAGTTGATCTGAAAGCACAAAACAACAACCAAATATATAATATGCTACAGAAATAGACAGCTTTGTAAGGCAATTTCTACCACATCGCATTGCCAGTCTCTAATGACCTCATTACATTGATAAAGGGCAGCAGGGTGATTTGCTAGTCTCTGTGGTGTATCCGCAGGGCAATCCCAGTGCCCTGCTCTTCTGCCTTGCCTTTCACCTCATCTCATGAGATGTAGCATCGTTGCCCAGCTCCACCCCCCCCCCCCCATTTTTTAATGCAACACGGGAAACCACCCATGTTGTGGGCACTGCCTCCTACAATGCTTAAACCTCTCTTCAGGCATGGAGCCCTGCCAGAAGTAGATCGATGTCATGTGATGGGATCAGGTGGGCTCTGTGCTTGAAGAGAGATCCAAGTGTCATACGTCAGGTAATTTTGCACGTATGATTAAGTCGTGAGAGAGTGTCCATCCAAAAGTTGGGGCAGGGGGCATGATAGAGAGAAAGGATGTAAGCTGGATATGACAGTGTGCTCAGGACAACTGTTCACGGATTCAGTTTTTGAATTGTGCATGGAAAGTAACTGATGGACATGTAAGGTTCCTGTAACCTTCACCAGTTAACACTCTGGCTGTAGTTCTTTTACTAATTGAAGTTTCAAAACACTCTTCAAAGGCAACCTCATGTCGAGTATATAATAGAAGTAGTGTTTATAAAAGACTGCATAGTGTTGAGAAGGTGGATAGTGAGAATATTCCCTTTTCTCATTACATTAGAACATGGATCATCCACTGAAGATGACAAAGATTTTAGATGTGCACATAAACTATGGAATTTGCTATGACAGCTAGCAATATTTCTCAAATGGAATGGATTTTAAAGAGGATGAGACAAATTAATGGTTGATGAAACTATCAGTAGCACTATGGTTTTGTTTTAATTGCCATATTCCATCTTATGGAATTCTGGGATTTACAGTTTAAGAAGGGAATTCTCAGGCAGAGAATTCTAGCACCTCAGCAAATTAAGGGTGCAGCTATAGCACATAAACTTGAATTACAGTTTATAGTTGTGAAGTACAAAAGAGTCCATGGAGGATATAAATTCACTTCAGTAACAAAGGCAGTATGAATACATATATCAGTTGCTGGAGAGAACAAACATAAAGGTGCCACTGCAGCCATGACCAGTTTGTGGGCTTCTCATATGCAACTATTTAGCTGCTGGATTAGAGAAGAAGAAGAAAAGGAGCAATATAAGGAGATAAAAGAAATCAACACAAATCCTGAAGGATAATCTACTACTCTTGTTAGAGAAGACGTCATAGTTGGATCTCTTTCTTTTACTTCCCTATACTAAAGAATATGTATAATGATGCTCCCTCCCTCTATGTCTTTGATGATATGATAGACTCATGTGTAGAACTAGTGAACAAACATGGCTCCATAACTTATATACTATATTCTATGATGTTTCCCATATTTTCCTCCTTTTCCCCTTTTTAATTGCTTGACTTTTAAAAAAATCTCTTTTCTGAAAACAAAATAAAGACTTTTTTAAAAAAAGAAAAGAAAAGAAAAGAAAGCTGAAGTATACAAATGTATCCTCTAATGTTCTTACTTGGGCAACAACTTCAAGAGGTAGGCAAGAGTAAGAAAAAGTGATTTACATAAGTAGCTAACAAAGAATGGGAATTTAAAGATGCAGTGTGTTGTCGAAGGCTTTCATGGCCGGGATCACAGGGTTGTTGTATGTCTTTCGGGCTGTGTGGCCATCTTCCAGAAGCGTTCTCTCCTGACGTTTCGCCCACATCTATGGCAGGCATCCTCAGAGGTTGTGAGGTATGGAGAAAACTAAGCAAAGAGGTTAATATATATCTGTGATATATATAGATATATATTAACCTCTTTGCTTAGTTTTCTCCATACCTCACAACCTCTGAGGATGCCTGCCATAGATGTGGGCGAAACGTCAGGAGAGAATGCTTCTGGAACATGGCCACACAGCCCGAAAGACATACAACAACCCTAAAGATGCAGTCATTTTAATCTGTAATATCAGTGTGCAGAGAACTCTTTAAACATCTTAGAGGATAACTGAAAGAATGAAATTCATTGCATAAGTTTTCATGGACTAATCTAGTTCCTCAGATGCATAAAATACTTAGAAACAGACCTTATTGAGAAGGTTGATGTTTGGCTATATCTGAGCAGGTGTAAAGAGGCTGATAGATTTGGTGCTATGCACAGAGATAGAATTTGATGCTGTCCATGGGGTTAAATTTGGTGCTCACCATAGAGGTAGAACTACGGAAACAGACTGGAATATCAATATGCACAGGTGATTTTGTAGCACCTTTGAGACTAAGTGAGATAATGAAGTTAGTATCATAAGCTTTTGTAGACTAAATCTTCTTCCTCATTTGAATCTAGATTTTACATCACTCTGACTCAACTGTCTATCATGTCCAAATATTCTCCCTATTAAATCCAAGCCTGAGAGACAAGCCTTTTAATAATTGGAACAATGTCTACAATATTTTTCCTAGTGGCTTATATTTAAGTGCTTGTATTATTGATGGCATTTCAGCTACCATAAATGAATGCCCTTTCTAAGCTGAGGTTTTTCTCCCTATTAAATATTTGTTGTTAGAGGTCTGTTAGCATTCAAGAAAACATTTTTTACAGAAAAGAAGAAACTGGACTGTGGAAACATTCTCTTGTTAGTCTTGACAAGATTTCCATATTGTCACCTGTTACAAAAAATTGAAAGATGTGCATATTTAAAGCAACAAGGGTTGTTTTTAGGAGGGGCTACTGCAGCAAATTATTGTAAACGAACAAAGAATACAGAGTGATCCAATGTTTACATCTTCTTTAATTTCTGCCCAGACTGAAAACCATAAGAATATAAGCAGAGCTGTGCAAGATCGAATCACAAAGATAGAGGGGACTCTAGAAGCTCTAGTAAAACTTCCAAGCTTTGAAGCAATTGGGTTAAGCAAATTCCACAGAATGGTGGCACTAGCCACCATTCGGAGCTTTTGCATCTAAGTCTCTCTTGCCCACTGCACCATAGATTCTTTCAAAGTTTTCCCTCTCTCTACAACCAAATGAACTATTCTCTCCAGAAAAGATTCACAACTGCAACTGACAAACAAGGATCATAATCATGATTTTTAAGTGCATTGAGGTTACAATCATACAATCAATCAGCTAGCCTTTGAAGGGTGAAGGACAGCAACTGGAAATGAGCAACTGGACTGAGTGTGTGGCAGTTTTCTGTCCACAGATTCTGGAGAAAGCATATAGACTGCCAGAAATGCCAAGAAACAATAACTCCCAAAATTGATTGAAGTATTTTAAATCTTCAATTTAAAATACGGCTCGGGCTGTGGCGCAGGCTGGAAGAGCAGCTGCAATCAATCACTGCAATGAATCACTCTGACCAGGAGGTCATGAGTTCGAGGCCCAGCTCAGAGCCTATGTTTGTTTGTCTTTGTTCTATGTTAAAAGGCATTGAATGTTTGCCTATATGTGTAATGTGATCTGCCCTGAGTCCCCTTCGGGGTGAGAAGGGCGGAATATAAATGCTGTAAATAAAATAAATAAATAAATAAATAAATAAATAAATAAATCATTAAATTATTTTGATTTTTGTTGGAGGGGGTAAAACTGGATTTATTTACTGAAGTCTTCAAGGATAGAGAATTGGAGGGGAAATAAAGAATAGTCAGAAGAATCTGGAAATTGGAGGACAGAAAGAATTGGAGGATAAATGTACCTCCTGGCCATATTTTGTTCATCTCAGATAAGATGTTGAAGAAAAGCTGCTTTGCCAGAAAGGTGATAATTGTCCATTCCTCAAAAAAAGCTGCTGGAATCTCTCAATATGATGGAGGAAATTTTGGTGACATGGAAGTACCATCAGTAAAAAGAAGGTAGCCATCCAAAGTGCATATTGGGATGATCAGGACATATTCTTAGGACATTATCATGAATTGCTCATAGCATGGGTTTGAAGCTCCCCGGTAATGAACGGAAGTGCTTACTCTCAAATAGTGCAATTGTGAAGCCACTGCAAATCAGTCTTCAACTCATGTCAAAGGAATACTTTTTTAAAAAAATGGGATTTTTTTCTGTACTGTTTGCTAGCCTTCCTTTATTCTTTTGCAAAAGTTCTAGTAGTTTGCAAGCAAACTAGTGGAAATATCAGTCTATGCAGGCTTGGCAATGAAAAGTAGCCTTACCCCTTGCAGAATACACAAGGAAAGGCTTGAATCGCAAAATGCATATTGCTTTTTATTAACTGACATCCTCCTGAGGCCTTCAAGATCTCTGCCTGTGCTCTGGAGTAAGTATTTCTGTATAATAATAATAATAATAATAATAATAATAATAATAATAATAATAATTGATAATGATAATAACAATACATTTGTTACTTGCCTCTCCCTGTAGCTTGAGGTGGGATACAATATCATTAAAACAAGAGATAAAACACTATTAAAAAACATATAACAAGATACACAGAGTTAAAATGCAAGCTAAAATCCACTGATAAAATACAAATTAAAATTCAGAATCTAAATTTGACCAGGTAGGCCTGCTGGATGAGTCTTCAATTGTGTCTTATATTCTGACAGCTGATCTATCTGTCAAAACTCTTCTGGCAGGTCATTCCATAGTCTTGGGGCAGCTGATGAAAAGGTCCTCTGTTCCTTTAAGTCAATAGGACTCTTTTATGATAAAAGTAGAGCTGACATGATTGTTGTTGTTCTGTGTCTTCAAGTCATTTCTGACTATCCTATGTCTAATCTATCATGAAGTTTTCTTGGCAAGATTTGTTCAGAGTGGGTTTGCCTTTGCTTTTCTCTGAAGCTGAGACAGAGTGTAACTTGCTCTAGATCATCCAGTGGGTTTACTGGTCTCCAGAATCATAGTGCAATGCTTAAAAACCATATTATCATAGTCATCTGTAAGGGATATAATGTGGAAGATGAAATGAGTTTGTTTTATGTTGCTCAAGAAAGATGAATTAGAACCAATGGATTAAAATTACAATGTATTTGTTTACTGTATCTCTACCCTGCTATATCTCACCTCAGAGGTGAGATAGACGAGATAGAAAACAATGTTTTTACTGTAAGAACTGTTTAACAATGGAATAGACTGCTTTGGAGGGGGGTAGACTCTACATTTTGGAGGCTGTTAAACAGAGGTTGGATGGTCATCTGTTGGGAGTACTTTAGCTTTGTCTCCTATATGGCAGGATGAAGGACTAAATGATCCCTTTATTTCTTTACTTAACTATGATTCTATGACAATCAGAGAGCATAGGTGCAGGAAACAGAAATGCCCAGGATTTTGTTTTCATTAGAAATAGAAGTAACTTTTATACATCTCATGAATTCCAGGATAAATTTGAAAAAGTGAAATGGGAAAAAATCTTTAAAAATTATAATCAAAAGAACAGTGAAAAATAAAATAAAAAAATAATGTTTCTCCTGGGTTGTTGTATGCATTCCGGGCTATATGGCCATGTTCCAGAAGTATTCTCTCCTGACGTTTCGCCCACATGCCTCACAACCTCTGAGGATGCCTGCCATAGATGTGGGCGAAATGTCAGGAGAGAATACTTCTGGAACATAGCCATACAGCCCGGAATACATACAACAACCCTGTGATCCCGGCCATGAAAGCCTTCAACAACACAATGTTTCTCCTGCTCTGATAAGGCTTCCATGTTTTCAGCAGCTGCAATAGCATCTCATTAAATTTTTGCTGACTTTCATGAGTTTGAAGTCCATGCACAAAATATTTATGGTTCAATTCATGCCTTTTGCAATTAGGAACAAGGATCCCAATGTTATACTGCAAAATAAATGAGCAATCAGTGCTCATCCTGTATAGCTTGCACAAGTCTTTTACGGAACTCCTCAGCCTCAGCCTCCTTCTGTCATTATTGTGCTCTTACTTCAAAGGAGATTGTATACAGTCTAACCATTTACCCCCATGGTTTTAGCATCTGCAGAATGATGCCACAAGTCATGCTTGTTGTTGTTCTTGAGCCCATCCAGAAAAATTCACTTCTCCATTTCTTATCTCACATTATTTATTATTATTTATTTATTTACAGCATTTATATTCCGCCCTTCTCACCCCGAAGGGGACTCAGGGCAGATCACATTACACATATAGGTAAACATTCAATGCCTTTTTAACACAGAACAAAGAGAAACAAACATAGGCTCCGAGCGGGGCTCGAACTCATGACCTCCTGGTCAGAGTGATTCATTGCAGTTAATTGCACTGGCTTGCTCTCCCGCCTGCTCTCCCGCCGGCGCCTGCGCCACATTATTTTTCCTCATCTCTCTGATTGCTCCCCCACCAATGAAATAATAAAACCAGACAACTATATGGGATAACTATGGGCAACTTTATTAATGTTACCTATTTACCTTTCTTTGTGATCTGCAAACCAATTTTAAGGGGTATGAGCATGGTGTAGAATAAGCTGAGGCAGTGTCCATCTCAGACCTCCTCCTCAGCTAACTTGGGCGAGACACCTGAGTCCTCTGAGTGCAACCTCATTGAGGTGCTCCCAGGACAATCTCTTAGGGAAGCTGCACAAGGGATTCCAGCTCCAAGTCACAAGGCTTTAGTGAGGCCAGAATTCCCGTGCAGTTCCCAGTCCATTCCTATTAGTCCCCACCTTGGTTGTCCGAACAAACAAGTGAGGTTTCCTGTTACTGGCCTTCACCAAAATGGGTGCACACCAAGATGTAAAATCCACCCCAGCTTTCCACAGAGCAATCTGTTTATGACTCCACCACACCAATTAGCCTCCAGTTGAATAATGTAGGGTAGGTGGAGGAAAAACCCTGTTCCTACCCATCCTGAAAATGATCCCTAAGTACACTGTTCCAGGGCAGGAGGGTGGTTCAGTGCTCACCACAAACTGAACAAAGAACTGGGGCTGCCCTGTTAATAGCCAGCCACTTC
Source organism: Anolis carolinensis (assembly GCF_035594765.1). NCBI lineage: Eukaryota > Metazoa > Chordata > Lepidosauria > Squamata > Anolidae > Anolis > Anolis carolinensis. The sequence goes on along the minus strand of NC_085843.1, from coordinate 37,702,105 downwards.
ACTGGTCTCCTTCACTGGGGGCCAGCAAATTGCCTCCCCGCCCAGCAAGCAGGGAGAGAAAAGCTAAATCTTCATATACCAACCTAAATATTTCAGGTCCAGTCCTCATATTGAGATACCTGCCCTCATTCTGGAAAGCTTTTGTCAAAAAATATATGGCTCCAAGAAATGCTCAAAGTTCAGCATTGTTGATTTGGTAGAATATAGAGGAAGGATTATCATTTTGAGGAAGGAACAGAATTTTGTACAGCCAGCTGTAGCTATAAGAGGAGAGGAAAGGCAAAAGGGGGGCATTTCCTCTCCTATGAAATTCCCAGATTTCTAATATTGCAGAGAGTGAAAGATTGAAAATTATTTACACCTAAAGATTTGTTGTGTTCTTGTTTCCTTGGTAACATTGGGTGTCCTTTTCTTTTGATGCCTACATTATTTCAAAACAAAGAACTGAAGTTTTAAGTTATTACACTACTAGAAATGCAAAAATGGAAGTAAACTGTCCTGTGGGACAGAAATTTTGTTTGGGCACAATCCAGCAATTTTGCTCTTCTATAGCTACCACTCCATAGCCAACACTGTTCTCCAAAGATGGGATGACATGGAATGCTAAGAACTGGAGACAAAAAGAGGGAATCATGGTGACAAGTGTGATGGGAGTGGTGAGATGGATATCAGAGGGATGGCAGTGACAATAGGAGCTTCTCATTTTGCATCAGGCTATGAAAGGGATCAAGTCAATGTTGAAAAATCCAGGTGCTTCACTTTTATCTACATAAACCATGGTCTGTTCTCTGAATGCAGCAGTGTTCTGTTATTAGAAATTTCAAGCCATAAGCTGAGGCCTGGGGCAGGTAGTGGCGATGCCAAAGAGCCAAAGTTTTAGACGCAGACTACAGTAGCCTCTGGGTCTGCTGATCACGCAAATGAACATATATGCAATGAACTCAAAATTTGAATAAAAGTTGGTTAACCAGATGATTTTGCAACAGAAAGCCAAGGGTTTAAAAAGCAATAATTTGTAATTCCTTGGATGGTGGCAAAATGTGTCCAGTATTTGCAACAGTTGCGGCCAACATTGCCACTCACCACTCACTGGGCTCTATACACTGCACACATAGCATATGGGGTTTTTCCAAGGTCCTCTGGGGCTTGTGAAAAGCTCCCTGCCAACTCACCAGGAACTTTGTCACTGTCACCAAGGCCTGTACAACAGGAAATGCCAAAAATTGTAACATTAATGCTCCATGTGCTAATGCGGATTTGCTGAAAATTTGATTTTGCTCTCAAATGGTCTCTCCTCTTTCCCCTTATTTTACTCATAGTTTTTTTTAAATACACCAGCCTATATAAGCAATCTATATATGCCTTCACATTGCTCTAAAAATTCTCTCTGCCATAGTAGGAATGAGTGGGGATGAGTCCTCCGCACTGAAGCCACTCACATACAAAAATTATTTTCTTTTGCTCCAGTGCTATTCCCTTCAAGATCTGACTAGTGATGTAATGTAACTTGCTACCTTTCTTCTCAGAGGTAGCAAGAAGAAATTTTCCTAATTTCTTTCTATTGTAAGAAAGTTTGAAAATCACATGGTTTTCAAAAGCTATTTCCAACTTAGGACAAATCCTGTGCAAAATTTGCACATGATTGCTCGGTGGAGAAAATAGCAATATCTTCAAAGGAAACAGGACTTTCTTTCACACACTTTTGTGAGATTTTATTATCTGGCCACTACAGTTTGAAACTAGCTTTGAACTGCTTTGGATGGTCAGTGTAGATGGGGCCAAAATCCTAAACTGTGAAGATTTTTACCTGTCCAGGATTTTTTTGACAGGTTTATCAACACTAATTGCATTTGTGTTGGCATTGAATTTTGCGAGATTTTGTAAGCTGCCTTGAGTCCCCTTGGGTGAGAAAGGCAGGGTAGAGATGCTGTAAATAAATAAAACAAATAAATACTAAAAACATGTTTTCCAAACATTTTCCAGATGATTTTAGTATTCTTTCCATCCCTAAATCTGATTGCTCCAGGGGAAGCATACCATTTCTTCAGACTTCAGCCAGTGCCACCTGACTTGGCAATTCAACACTACAGCCATGTCTATCATGGCACAGTATCACCCTCTATCTATTCCAGCAGACCTCTTTCTTCTGTAGGGATTTGTTCCACTCCAACGTACCTTGCTTTTACACAACTGGTTTCCATAATGAGTCTTTTGTGACACTGATGTATCCCACTCACACCAGGTGTCAGTTTACAAATAAGGTAAAACCAAACCACACATTGAACCATGAGTCCAACATGAGCAAATATTCTGATGAAAAAATAACTACATCTGTGATCCAAGAATTACTTAAGATATCCTTAAGAACTTAGGCACTTCCATTAGGATTTTCTTTTTTTTAAATGTCTTTCATGATCAGCTGCCAATTCTGCTTTAGTAAGCCCCATCGGCTACAAAGGCTTAGGTTTGCTGAACTAGACAATTTTTGGACCCTAGCCTGCATGCTGATTTTAGTTCCTAAAATATAAGTGAGTCAATCAGCTCTAAGTGGGATGATGCCTGCAACTTCAAAATAGCCCATTGTCTCTACCTCAAGTTCTATAAATCAGGGTTTTGATTACTCAGGCATGGAATAGAATGCTGACTGAAACACCTAGGCAAAAAAAAAAGTACAACTAAAGAGCTGTAGGATAATTTACACAAAAGACTATTTTCTCAAAGATGTAAGAGTGAGAGATGGCTAAGAACAGAGTCTATTTATCAACAGCCCATTTAAGCGGCAGGGATCTGGAGGTTTCTTTAATTTAAAATAAGGACCCTCCTGCTCATGTTAAAAGGCTTCATAAAACATCGTCTGCGTAGAAATGGGATATCATGTTTTTCCAATCTGCTCTCCCTATGTTGCCACAGTTCAGACAGACTTTATAACAGGAAGGGCTTTCTGTTCCCTTTTATTTGAATACATTATCACATATTGTATATATAAAAAACCACGGCATGAACTTGATCAAGAAAAAGGGACAACAACTGTCCATGCTGAAAATGATTTCAAATTATGCCTTACCACAATGTCATGTTCCTAAATCATAGTTTTTCTTTTCACTCACAGATAGATGTCCTGTAATGTTTAAATATTAATTGTCCTGAGATTGCAACTTTTCTGCTCACCACAGAATAAGATGTTGTTGAACAAAACCTCTTTATACTGATGGTCACACCAGCTGAAAACCATCCACCACAAATGTCATTGGTTTATTCATGCCTCCAATTATGCAATCTTGCAAAGAGTAGTACATAAAATTATACAACTTCCCTTGCAAGAGCAAAGGTTAGTTAGTGATGAAGAAATATGGTTCCAGCTAACACAGAGCCGGGTTGCCTATCCTGAGCTAAATGATACAAAAGCGGCATCTCTTAGAAATGAAAAATTGCTTTGGTCTTTTTGAGTTTTGAAATGGTTACTTGAAAAGTACTGTAGTAATAGGGGAAGACAGCAGTGAAATGAACATTTCTTTTTAAAAGGGAATGCTTTGAAATGTAATGGATTGATTCACAAACTCTCATGACAATGTGGGACAATAGATTCTTTAAGAGGTTTTGTTTGTATGCTGGGATTTTTGAGGAAAGTAATAACAATGATATTAATAGATTGATTCATATGAGGGCTGATGGGACCTAAAGATGCATACATTTGAATATAAAGAAACATATGTGAGAATTTGCAAGAGGACAAAAGAGGAGGGCTAAACCAGAGCAAAGTTTTTCTGATGTCTCACAGAATCCCAATAACTGGTTGGACTGCTCTTTTCATCTTGCTTCTTGTAATCCAGGGTTTCTCAAACTTTTTCTGCTGACAAGCCTTTTTGAAACAAAAGTTTCTCCTGGAGCACCAAGAAATGTTTATATATTATAGTATACATTATATATTATATAATGCATATGTATCAGGCATGGGCAAACTTTTGGACACAGGGACTGCACTGAGTTTTAAATTTGACAGACAGGCCAGGATAGTGACAGATAGATGGAGAGTGTTTATGTGAATGAATTTTTAAAAATGAACAAATTCCTATGCAGTCAACCCCCTTCTGCCATGCAGTAAAAGCATAATCAAAGCATCCCCAACAAATGGCTTAATAATAATAATAATAATAATAATAATAATAATAATAATAATAATAGGAACAACCCCAGGAGCCATCCAGTCCATCCCCCTTATGCGTTTCAGGAAAAGCCCAAAGTTTCTCTGGCAAATTGCAATCCAGCCACTATAGTAATAGTAGTAGTAATAGTAGTAGTAATAGTAGTACCCCCGGGGGCCATCCAGTTCAACCCCCTTCTGGCATGCAGGAAAAGCACAATCAAAGCACCCCCTGAGCAGTGAGAGGGAAATAAGCAAATAAGGGGGGGGGGGCTGGGTGGCAAGAAAAAGAGTCTGGGAAGTGAAGGAAGCAGGTCTGTGGCCTGAGAGGACACTGCTGCTGCTGTTTCAGCAGTTCCAAACTTTAGTTCTCCTGCATTTCTCTTTCAAAGAAACAGAAGAAAGGGGAAAGAAGGGGGAGTAGCCCTATATGTCAAAAACATTTACGTTGCAGAAGAGATGCAAGACAGCAATCTGGTAAACCAGCTTGAAAGCATCTGGATAAGAATCAAGGTAACCAGGACTCAAAATGATCTCATCGTGGGTGTCTACTACAGACCTCCGAACCATGATGAAGAACCTGATGAAGCCTTCTGTCAGCAGCTGACCAAACAGGCACAAAGAAGAGATATATTAGTCATGGGTGATTTCAACTATCCTGATATCTGCTGGAAAACAAACTTGGCCAAGAGTACAAAGTCCAACAAATTCCTCACTTGCCTTGCAGACAATTTTATGGTCCAGAAGGTAGAAGAGGCAACAAGGGGATCAGCTACTCTTGATCTCATGCTAACAAATGCAGAGGACCAGATCAATGCAGTTGAAGTGGTCGGATCCTTAGGGCCAAGCAACCATGTGCTCCTGCAGTTTGCAATACAATGGAAGGTCGAAACGAAGACAAGTCAAACCCGCATTCTGGACTTTAGGAGAGCTGACTTCCAAAAAATGAAGGAAATACTGAGCAGCATTCCATGGATGCCAATACTAAAAGACAAGGGAGTCAAGGATGGATGGGAGTTTTTAAAAATGTGAAATACTCAAGGCGCAAATGCAAACAGGGCCAACAAAGAATAAAAACAAGACAAGTGCAAAGAAGCCAGAATGGATGTCCAAAGAACTTCTAACTGGTCTAAGACTAAAAAAAGACATGCACAAGAAGTGGAAAAAGGGAGTAATCACCAAAGAAGAATTCAAACGAATAGCCAACTCCTGTAGGGAAAAGGTTCGCAAGGCTAAAGCACAAAACGAGCTCAGGCTTGCCAGAGACATTAAAAACAATAAAAAGAGCTTCTTTGCTTACGTCGGTAGGAAAAGGAAGAACAAGGAGGTGATAGGGCCTCTGCGAGGAGAAAATGGGTAAATTCTGACAGGGGATAGGGAAAAGGCAGAACTATTTAATGCCTTTTTTGCCTCAGTCTTCTCACAAAAAGAAAGCCAGCCTCAACCTCAGCAACATGGAGTGAATGAAGGATTTGGGGAAATCCAACCGCAAATAGGGAAAGAAGTCATCCAGGAATACCTGGCCGCTATAAATGAATTTCAGTCTCCAGGGCCGGATCAACTACATCCAAGAGTATTGAAGGAACTAGCAGAAGTTATTTCAGAACCACTAGCAATCATTTTTGAGAGTTCTTGGAGAACAGGAGAAGTCCCAGCAGATTGGGGGAGAGCTAATGTGGTCCCTATCTTCAAGAAGGGAAAAAAGGACAACCCAAACAATTACCGTCCAGTTAGCCTCACGTCAATACCAGGCAAGATTCTGGAAAAGATAGTTAAGGAAGTGGTCTGCAATCACTTAGAAACAAATGCGGTCATTGCTAATAGTCAACACGGATTTACCAAAAACAAATAATGCCAGACTAATCTGATCTCTCTCTCTCTCTCTCTTTTTTTTTTTTGATAAAGTTACAAGCTGGGTAGATGCGGGAAATGCTGTGGATGTAGCCTATCTGGATTTCAGTAAGGCCTTTGACAAGGTCCCACATGACCTTCTGGCAAACAAGTTAGTCAAATGTGGGCTAGGCAAAACTACAATTAGGTGGATCTGTAATTGGTTAAGCAAACAAACCCAAAGGGTGCTCACCAATGCATCGTCTTCAACTTGGAAAGAAGTCACGAGTGGAGTGCCGCAGGGTTCCGTCCTGAGCCCGGTTCTGTTCAACATCTTTATTAACGACTTAAACAAAGGCTTAGAAGGCACGATCATCAAGTTTGCAGATGACACCAAACTGGGAGGGATAGCTAACACTCCAGAAGACAGAAGTAGAATTCAAAATGATCTTGACAGATTAGAGAGATGGGCCAAAACTAACAAAATGAAGTTCAACAGGGATAAATGCAAGATACTTCACTTTGGCAGAAAAAATGAAATGCAAAGATACAGAATGGGGGACGCCTGGCTCAACAGCAGTACGTGTGAAAAAGACCTTGGAGTCGTTGTGGACAACAAGTTAAACATGAGCCTACAATGTGATGCGGCAGCGAAAAAAAGCCAATGGGATTTTGGCTTGCATAAATAGGGGTATAGTGTCTAGATCCAGGGAAGTCATGCTACCCCTCTATTCTGCCTTGGTCAGGCCACACCTGGAATACTGTGTCCAATTCTGGGCACCACAGTTGAAGGGAGACATTGACAAGCTGGAAAGCGTCCAGAGGAGGGCAACTAAAATGATCAAGGGTCTGGAGAACAAGCCCTATGAGGAGTGGCTTAAGGAGCTGGGTATGTTTAGCCTGCAGAAGAGAAGGCTGAGAGGAGACATGATAGCCATGTACAAATATGTGAGGGGAAGTCATAGGGAGGAGAGAGCAAGCTTGTTTTCTGCTGCCCTGCAGACTAGGATGTGGAACAACGGCTTCAAACTACAGGAAAGGAGATTCCACCTGAACATCAGGAAGAACTTCCAGACTGTGAGAGCTGTTCGGCAGTGGAACTCTCTCCCCCGGACTGTGGTGGAGGCTCCTTCCGTGGAGGCTTTTAAGCAGAGGCTGGATGGCCATCTGTTGGGGGTGCTTTGAATGAGATTTTCCTGCTTCTTGCAGGGGTAGGACTGGATGGCCCATGAGGTCTCTTCCAACTCTACTATTCTATGATTCTAAGGAGGAGGAGGAAAGAGGAGGAGGCAGGAAGCAGCACGGTGCTGCGAATTCCCTCGCTATCATCCTTGGAGCCCCAAGGGTTCCACGGAGCACAGTTTAAGAACCCCTGTTGTAATCTATTTATTTGGATAGCTGGGTAAAATTATGGATTAGCCTGACTTCCCCTATCTATTACAATCTATCCTCTGAACAACTATACATGAGCTTTGCCCAAACTAGGAATGTAAAGACACCTTATTAATGTTCTTATTCTTGGTTGGTTTAGTGGTTTAAAATGGCAGAAATCCTCATATTCTTATGCAGCAGGGAGAAATATGCTGAAGTGATTCATTTGTGCATGCAGGAACAAAATAAGCAAAGATTTATATCCCTAGCCGAAACCTATAATCATTTGGTCCATACTGTGAATCTTGGCTGTTTTTAATTTATGTATGTACAACAAGCCCTGATTGATCCATAAGAATGTTTATTCATCATTAACAGCAAGACAGAGGTTTATTTCCCTATTCCATCCCTGTACAAGCTGACTGGACTAAACTATCAAATTCTGACATCTTTCCACATGCTCAGATGTTCCTGACTTTAGTACTTGAAACAAATGGGGAGGCTTGTTTTTGGAATATGATGAGAAAGGTTTTATATTTAACTCTTGGTTATTCCTTGCCAAAGCAACTAAATGATTTAGATATTTGGCTTTGAAATGCTACAAGCGACAGTCATGCTGGAGGATTCAGAGTCATTAATGTGTAACTCCCCATTACATAAAGTGGCCAATAAGAAATACATGTATGGCATTGACATGATGGACAGTTGAGAGAAAGGGAGTCGCATCATATTGCCAAGATTATTCAATTGACATGTATGTGCTAAAATTTGTCCATGACCCAAAAATTCAGTATAGGCAAGCCTTTTCTGGCTTTAGGTAAAGGTAAAGGTTTTCCCCTGACATTAAGTCTAGTCAGGTCTGACTCTGGGGGTTGGTGCTCATCTCCATTTCCAAACCAAAGAGCCGGCGTTGCCCTTAGACACCTCCAAGGACATGTGGCTGGCATGACTCCATGAAGCGCCATTACTTTCCCATCTGAGCGGTACCTATTGATCTATTCACATTTGCATTTTTTTGAACTGCTAGGTTGGCAGGCTAACAGCAGGAGCTCACCCCACTCCCTGGATTTGAACCACCGACCTTTTGGTCAGCAAGTTCAGCAGCTCAGCAGTTTAACCCACTGCGCCTTTCTGGCTTTATGCCACTGAAATTGAACATCAGCTGTCAATTCTAAATTGCTGTGGTTTTTATATTGTCTGCATGCTTCTTAATATAAATAAAAATAGGGGTAGAGGTTGTCTGGAGGTTTGAAGTTCAGTGCTATTGATAAGCTAACAACAAGTAACTATTTCCTTTCCCATCTAATTCCAAGAAAGTTGTTTTAGTGCTAAACCATTGTCTCAAATTAGTAAGGGACTAGAAGAAACAGGGATTCAGCATGTACTGTCTGAAGTAAATTCAGACTCACAGTTTAATTCTACTTCTGGGTTCACATATAAACCAGGATATTCAGGTTTTGGCAGTGTCCAAAACACTATTTAACTATTTGCATAGTTAAAAGTAGTACCCATTCCTGAAGATTCCTGATATGCTCACAGTAATACACCTTTTAGGGTGAATCTACATGGCCAGCTTATCCCAGGGCCAATCTGGAGTGGTGGAAACCTTGGGATGGTTTTTACACCACCACCACTGGCCATTGCAGAGATGGGATAGAGTCCTGACTCACCAGATTGCCACCCCTACCATCCCCCATTCTCTTTGTCATAATAGCTAGTGAGTTCAACATGGATTGTGTTGGTTGCTCGTCACCTGGAATGGCGAGTGCCTTTCCAAATGTCACAGGACCACCTGAAACTGGGAAACATGGGATGGCTATGAAAACAGTTGCAGCCAGTTTCATCTCAGAATAGGCCCAACAGTTTACATGAATCCAAAGTCTCAGAGCATTATGAGCAAATTGTGACTTTGGTTAATGTGGTTCAAGGCTGCATTTAAGCAGCTTTGGCTCATGTTAACCTAGATCAGCTCTGTTAGTATTTAACCACCACAGAGTTGATTTGCTAACACTTTGTACTAAGTGGTCAGTGTAGATGTGCACCAGTTATGCTCATTTTGCCTGATTGTAATGCACGCGATGTGGAATTGTCATCAAAAACTGTTCATCTGGTCACAAATTCTGTGGCGAGACTTCTGGCCAGGGCTAGTTATAGGGAGCACCTAATTCACTGGCTATTATTGCATTTCTGGGCTCAGTCAAAAGTCCAGGGTGTGACTTATGAAGAACTATTAGACTGACTGATCATATTATCTCCTATGAGTCTATCTGGTTTGGACCTCTTCAGGGAAGTCCTTATTCCACTACTCTCACAATCAGATCTGATAGAAATGCATGAGAAGACTCCTAAACTATGGAAGTCAGTGTCAATAACAGGGCTTGGGGGTGATCTAGTTTCTGCTCTGCTATATTTCTGCTGTCAAGGAAAGACATTTACAGGTGGTTTTACATTTAATTGTGTTTTAACATTATTATTTGTTGAATTATGTTTTAATATTTTAGGGGTTTGTGTGTAATTTCTGAAGTTAGTCTTTCTGTGAGTCACTCTGACTTACACTTTGGGGCATAATGCAGAATACAGATCAAATACATTAAAAAAATCTCAGGGAAAAAGATAAGTCAGAGAAGGCTAAAAGAAGTATTCTTCCCTTCATGTAGTCAGTCATTTTTGGTGTCTAACATTTCTATTATTGAAAAATACTGCATAAGCGATAGTGCCAAACAATACTGAAGACACTTTGAAAAGAGATTTTAGTGCTGTGCCATTATAAAGGCTGACACTTTTACTGCATAGCACGTCTGCTTACAGAATAATGTGTACAGGTTTAATGTCTCAGTATCATAATATCCAAGGTGGGGATATTGAATATTCAATTAAAATTTAGTTTAGGACATTGGTTTATTTTAATTAACAGCTTTTCCATTCTACATTCTCTTCTATTCCTACATTGATACCTTGAGAAATTGAAACAGAGCAATTGTCCATACTATAAGATTTGAATCTCCATTTCAAAAAACCTTGGTGTCTTCACGCTTCAGTTTCACACAACCCAATCTTATACAGGTTTATGTAGAACAGACTCCTGCTACGATCAGTGAAACATAGTGTACCAGTTACATATACAGTAGAGTCTCACTTATCCAAGCCTCGTTTATCCAAGCCATTTTTGTCATCAATGTTTTCAATATATCGTGATATTTTGGTGCTAAATTCGTAAATTACAACATAACATTACTGCACATTGAACTACTTTTTCAGTCAAATTTGTTGTATAACATGATATTTTGGTGCTTAATTTGTAAAATCATAACCTAATTTGACGTTTAATAGGCTTTTCCTTAATCCCTCCTTATTATCCAATATATTTGCTTATCCAAGCTTCTGCCAGCCCGTTTAGCTTGGATAAGTGAGACTCTACCGTATGTTTGAAATTTTTCTCATTTATTCATATAACACAGTATTCATGTGATACAGATGGTGACAGAGGCCATGAATTCTACTTCATCAAGAACAATAATACAGGCCTCCAAATGTTATTGAACATCAAGTCACATTATGCTTAGCCAGCAATGGTGAAAAGAATTCTGGGACTTGTGGTACAATCAAAATGACCTCGTGATCACCACACTTGAATGAGAAAAACTCTGCATCAAGAAAGAAGGTAATGAGAAGACATCTAAAGAATAACTCCTCAAATTAACAAAACACTCTTTTCCAGAATATTAGTTCTCTTCAAACTACTTAGACAACTAAAAGTCTAAGTATCCTGTTTATGGAACTTCCTCCCCATTGAAGTCTCATAGAAACTGCACTTCTCTTGGCTCTAGGTCAAAACCAGTTTGTTTGTCCATAAATAGGTGAAATTGGTTTATGTCAAGAGTCAGACGCCAATTAGCGAACAAAAATAGAGTTTATTCAGCCAAGATAAGCCAAAAAGTAATGTTAACACAGAAAAAACCTTGAAACACTTCACTATCAGTGCTTCAAGAGCAGTTCAAACAAAAATATAATTCAGCAACACAAGCAGGTAAAAACAAAGCTAAACAAACTTAGTGCAAACTGCACTTTCTGAGTCCAAGCCCTGCCAGCCGGCTCTGTAGTTTTCAAAGGAACAGTTCCCAAAAGAAAACACCAAATTAGTTTGTTTGTTTGTTTCCTGACCAAGAATGCAGTAGACTGCTTCCACATTGTGGATAAAGCCGAAGGCTCCAAAAGGATGGTGAAAAGACGTCGTCCGGGATTCCAAGGTCAGGTCAGGAGATAACAGCGGTGTCCAAAGAGCAAGCCAGGAGTCAAAAGCCGATAGTAGTCATCAATCACAGGGCGAAGGCAGTAGCAAGGTCAAATTCCGATCCAAGGTCTGAAGAGGATGCAGTCATCCAAAACAGGTCCACGATAAGACACAGCGAGAGCCAAGCTAGGTGATAACAGCAGATTCAAATCATAGTCCAAGTCCAGTCTTCATGGAAACACAGAGATCCCAATGGCGCCTCAGCAACACCTTGCCACACGCAAAGTGCAGTGGCCAAACATTCCCATTTTATTCCCCTTCCTCCTGGGTGACCAAACACTCACACCCAAACACCAGGTGTCCCAAATCTACTCAGAGTCTGAGCTCCACACAGCTAGAGCTCGTGGATCTGGAGTACCTAGCAATTCATCTGAGTCCCAATCACCCTGCCCACACTTAGCCCCATGAACACTTAAAGAACCATCCTCCCTTCTCCAAGCACCCCAATTGGGATCAGCTCCTGCAGAAACCCCAGGTTCAGAAGTATCCATAAACCCCAAATCCCCAGACATCTCCGGTGGCTGTGCCCATTCAGTGCCCGCTTCCCCAGCCACCACCTGTTCCTCAGCATCCATCTCCCCATCTGAATCTTCCTCAGAAGATCCCCCATATAGCTCTCTAAGTCGCTTCCTGCGCAACTCCTCCAGTGAACCCTCATCACGAGGGTTTTTTCTTCCTCTTCGAATTCCATCCCCATCAACCATAATCCCCGAAGGCGCAGTCACAACACTTTATGTGAGCTGCATATATAATATATTCCTGTCCTTGGTTATTATATTACTGCATTGTTTGCCTCATTTTTATTATATTGATTTTATTTGAGAATAGGCAATGTTTTTTATAAACTGCCCTAGCATGCATAAATGAAATGAAGGAGAAATAAATATGTAAAAGCAATAGTATTTATGCCCTGCTATACCATATTAGATTGTCATGCCCATGTGTTGGAAGCCAACAGAGCTACAATATACATTGTTAGCAATGTATAGTATTTTATGCTGATTTTGACCTTTGAAAGGACATAACTAATTAAAGTGGCCAATTTATTTTATGCTATGAGGGACTACTATGTGAAGCTTGCTTCTTTGTCCAAAGTTGCGATTCATTATCATGCTTTTAATGTGGTATGCTATTTGAAGTCTTAATTTGTCAATGTATTTGACAGCATTAGAGACAAAAGGAATGAGAGAGAGAAAGCGAGTAAATCACATGGGAAGGGGGATTTCTTGTTGATATCCATGTTAGCTTCCAAGGGGGCTCACAACCAGAGGCATGATTTCTTGTATTGGCCTTCTTTTTTCTAACAATTAGTTCACTCGTAGATTTCCGTGTGCTGAGTACTGTTTGAACTGACAAACTGGAATTCCTGCTTTGCACTTCCTATTTCACCACAGACTTCCCTATGCCTTGAAAGGCACAACATGTTGCCTTAGGGTCTGAAACTAGGAAAGAGAAGAACTATAAACCCAGGTCTCCTGTCAGAGGGCCTAATCAAAGAGCATGTTAAGCAGAACAATTTTCAAAACCATTAAGCTGTGACAATGGATTGCAAGGAAGATGATGCCGTTACTTCATTATCAGAGCTGTGCACAGCTGGAAGGCAACTCTTGGGAGAAGCCATTTCCCTTTTAGACACTCACATAGTTTATTCTTTTGCATGAGTTCATGCCAAGTAGTCAAGGACTCTTCTTAAGCTCATAAAAAACCAAGTCTTGCATCTTCCTCACAATTCACCAGATGTTCTGTTTCAAATGCCAAGGGCAGCTTCTTCCCAACAAATCCCCACTCTCATTCCCCTTACAGTGGTGCCCTTTTAAAGCTTAAATGGAAGTCAAGATACATTGTCTCTTGTATGAGTTGAAGTTGAAAATTCACCTGTTGTGAAGAATGGACAAACTTGGCTTTGATCAGAATGTGCTTGACTGAGGTTGGGCTCGGGAATTATGAGCTTGCTTGATCAGAGTTCTGTTAGGAAAAATGTTCCATCTATTTTTGAGAATTCTCACAAACCACAAACAAATGCAATTCCTATCACAAAAAACATATAAGTGTGTAATTTGGAGGAAGGACAACTGTATGAGGCATTTGAAAGAAATGAATAACCCAGAGAAAAAAGATATCCACTCACACCCAAAAGGAGAAGTATTAATCAGGCAAATTATGTAGAGTTTTAAAGAACATAAGAGGTTCGATTAAGTCATTTTAGTGTATGGACCTACAAAACAATGCTTCCGAATACTGATGACACATAGACAGAATCTCACAAAACCTCATTTTCCATGTCAGGTTAGAAAATAAGTTCTGGAGAAAATACCCTCCAATTTGTCAAACCAGTGGGAATTACAAAGTATACAAATTCCTTCTCTGAATGACAGAGGTCATTTTTGGAAACATTACTATTTGATTGTGCTATAGCTCATTCCAGTCTGATTATCCTCTATCCTTGCCAGAGCAAAGCTCCATGTCACAGGTGCCAGGGCCATAAAGTAATTGGAACATTTCTGACACTGAGATCAGGAGGGTCAATATGCCACACACTCAACTCTTTCCTGCATTCTGGTTATAAACTCACAATGTGACCCATTTCATTCAAGATTACTTTCACTTGGGCTTAATAACAAACCCAAGTGAAAGTAATCTTGGCTACTCATTGCACTCTGCAGATACTCAAACTATGTACTTAGTGCTTCAGTGCTCAAAAACGGTGTTTACTGGTTGCTCAAATTATGTCCTGTGCTGTCCAGTGAGATTCTCATTATTGTTGTCTCTTCCCTAATGAGTATGGAATTTTGCTGAGACATCTTTCTGTCCCCAACAAAGAGGTCCCCCCTATTACACAAAACCCCATGTTGAACTCCACACCCTCCAGTCACACATTTCCTTTCTTAGGGTTCATTCCATTTCTCATCCACTCTTTGCTTTTGATTAAGGCAAACAAATGTATGATTTGTTTAGTCCTTGCCATTGCAGAGAAAGGCATCTGAATGTAAATAGCTGCATTATTTAGGTTTATTGAACATCTGACACTTGGGAATGCACAACTCATGAAATTTTCAGTGAGGGAGTATAAATGAGACATTCTGATACATTTTTAAAATGTGAATGATCAAAATTTTATACAGTGAACGCAAGTGCCGAATCTGGCCATATATGGCACAGTTAATTTAAAGTGAAGTTCTACCCGAAAAGCAGCTGTAAAAGTGGCACTGCATATTTATTGCCCCTGGATAATCTCCCACTCAAATGTGCTCCTATTTGCAAGCTTAAAAATGCTGCCTCTTCTCAATTTCTCTTTCAGACAACCTAGGTTCTTAGTGTCTTCCTAGGTTCCTTCTTGGCTGTTTGAACTGTAGGCTCAACAAGATTGCTAGCAAATGTAGAAATTGGAGGATTCCATGTTATATCTAAGATTGGATTAAAAGGATTATTATATTCAATTGCAGAGCAAGATGCAAGGCAGCTATTTCAGCATAGTACACTTAGAATATTAAACTCACTGATCAGATTTGATATAGTATGGCATTCCCTATGTTCTCCAGAAAATGGTAGTATTTAGAGAATATAGGATAGTTAGGCATTCCAAGTCACATCCTCCACTTGAGGATCTTGGATAAGTCACTTTCTGGAGAGCTCTGGATGAAGCTGTTGTGGTCTCCTGGGAAGTGTGGTACTATCTTGATTTGGTCTCCTCCAAGCAGAGCCGGTCCAACAATAAGGCGAATTAAGTCGCTTTGGGCGCAAAACATATGGGGGCGCAGTCGAGACTGCTTTTATTTATCAGCACTTTATCAGTCACCTCGTGTTTACAATATTTATATGGTGCACCTTACCCAGTCTACTTTTATAACCTCTCCATTTTAATCCATGTTTTTATTAGCTCTTGTTATTTGTTTTTACTGGCTAATGTTTAAATTTTTATAATTGTGCATGTTTTTTGTCTATTGTTGTGTTTTATATTGCTATTGTTTTTATTTGGGCTTGGCCCCATGTAAACCGCCCTGAGTCCCCTTTGGGGAGATAGAGGCGGGGTATAAAAATAAAGTTATTATTATTATTATTATTATTATTATTATTATTATTATTATTATTTTCTGTTGATTTGTTGTAAAACATGAATTTTGGTGTTTAATTTGTAAAATCTTAATGTAATTTGATGCTTAATAGGCTTTTCCTTAATCCCTCCTTATTATCCAACATTTTCACTTATCCAACGCTTTTATTTTTCAGTGATTGGTTTGGGGGGGCGGGCGCCAAAATTCTGTTCGCCTACACTTGAAAAATACCTAGGGCCGGCTCTGACTCCAAGTCAAATTTAGCTATGTAAATCTGTATAAATGTCATAGATCAGAATGAAAAATATTACCACTCTTCTCTCAGCTGCAAACAGTCATTGAAACTTGACAGTTTTAAAGGAATATTTGCAGTTTGACATTTGTTCAATGTAAACCCCACATGCAATGTTTTTAGACAAAAAGCAGGGTTTTTTTCACCGCTATGTTTTATGTTCCTTCTGCACAGAAAATAACATTCTGGAAGGGGAAAATAGGTGTGTTTCTCATGCAGAATAAGTCTGAAACTGCAAAATGTCTTGTTTGTTCAAAATTATACTCATCAGGGTTTCCTGCTAAGCAAAATCACTTTTTGCTTGTTATTAAAATATGTTCAGTTATTCTTTCTATCATGTTTTATTCCTATATATTGAGGAAAGGTTTCCCCTATTGCTTTTCTATAGTGGACTTTGCCAATGTACACACAACAACATATGCAATGAATACATCTATTCTGGAGTCTACTGGCAGTCTCAAATTCTTTTAAGCCACAACCAGAAAGAAAGACAACACCAAGACTTAACCCCATACCATAAGGGAATTGGCCATATTGTAATGGAATAAGGCAAGGTGATATTTTCAGGTTTCTCCCAGCCTTCTCCTTCACCTTGCCTAATACCTCTCTATTCTTAAACACTATAGTGTACAATTTCAGTCTGATGCTTTCCAATTCTTGAAAGCTCCTCAAATCAGCTCTAATGACCTCTTTTCCACTACATCTCTTTCCTTTCCTGTCACTTTTCATACTCTCTCCAATCAGCAGTCTCCAATTGTCCAAGCAACTATTGAAAGAATGGTAATTAAAATGTGGTGAATTATCTGCTTGGTTTGCATCCTTTCAGTGAATATTTTTGAGTGAGTTTTACTGATTGTGCATCTGTACAAGAACAGTTTAATCACTTTAGCTAATTAATCTAGGGTACAAAGAAATGTGGCTGATTCCTGAATCACATTACTCTGGGTAATATATGTTGCTGTGTACATTTTTGTGGGTTCTGCAAATTATATATTTCCCCGTAGTTTCATTTGCCTGTTGCCTGAAAAAGTTTTTACTTGTTTTGAAAACCAAAATATACTCAAGATGTAGGAATCAGACCTACAAAATTACATTACCAATGTGTGTGTGTGTGTGTGTGTTTAAAAATGGCTTTTATTTGCCTTTTTGTTTCCTGATATTTGGAGACTTCTGACATTTTCAATACCATCTCAGAGAAAAGATACCTACGTTTAACAATTGTAACCTAGCTTTAAAAGGGGGGGGGAGTTCAGTAATTAGTCATAGATTTTGCAATGCTGTGTCATTGAAGTAATTTCTGAGAAGAGTACAATTTTTACATTCTCTCATCTCTTACAAAATTAGAGTGCAATGCAGAAAAGATTGAAATGGATAAGAATGGGATTAGTTAAATCCTGTAGGACAATAATTAGGAGGTGTTGTAATTGATCTGTTTGCTGACTGACAACAGCTAAACTTACAAAAAGAATCAGTTCTATTAATAGAATCTGATCTACATCCTTTAAATGCAAAATATGGTTTAGTCTAAAACATTTCCACAGAAAATGGCTCTCTAGATCTTGTACATCTGCTGGAAATAGGTGCCAGCATTGTTGAGATAGAAAGAAATAGGAAATGCCTATGAAGTTTTAAGATTTTTGGGGTTTGATATGCTTTCATCATTATACTATTCACATGCTAATGCAAGCATTTTGGCATTGGTATGAGACATATATCTGAGAATTGTGCACACTTTCATGCAAAAAGACAGAGGTTCAACCACCACAAACTAGATTGGCCTGAGGAAACTATGATTTTTCCCCTCCACATTTGCAGACAGTCATTGAAATAGGATTTGAAGCTTGATTTGTCACATACAAGATTTCTCAGTAGGAACTGAATATTTTCAGGAGCCAGATAAAAGTCTGGGAGCATCTTTAGAGTATCTCCGGGACCATCCAGAAAAGCCCATATCCTGGGATCTTTCTTGGTTTTACCGGAGGCCTCCAAACAACACCTCCAGTAAAACCAAATTAATTTGGAACAAACCAGGGCTCCCTGAAAGGCCCGAGGTTCACCAAAATTCATCATGATATATACAAAAATAGCAGAAGGGAGAGGGATATTGATGAGTTTGATAAAAGAGCATATTTATAATTCATCAGGTGGTGCTAAGACATTTTGAGGAAAAGGATAATATGGCATCCTTCAGTCTGGGTAAAGACGGCAACCTTGACATTGACTAGTCTCCATTGCCCTTAAAGACAGCAGACAGACACATCATGTTATTACACCAGGACTTTAAAGCAGGCAGCTCCACATTTGTGCCACCTGCAGAATTCTGGGAAATGTAGTTTGGAAAGGCGATGACATCTGAAAATGAGAATTCAAAAGGCCTCACCCTAAGCTACATTTCCCTGAATTCTGTAGGCAGCAGAAATGAGAGGCTGCCCACTTTAAAGCCCTGGTGTGATAATGTTGTAAATTTAGTGGGCAAAGGGCAGGACACAATTTTATCCTCCAATATGTCCTTGTCATCATCTACCTCGCCACATTTCCAAGTCTGTAAATTGACAGTTTTTATATTTTCAGAAAGTGAGCATGTAAGCCCCATCTTCAATCCAAAATTGTACAACTTAAAACCCATTGGCTTTCTTAAAATCATTGCTGCCTTCTAATAGATGAGGCAATTGCTATAGAAGTGGTGAGAAGAAGCTCATTTCAGGTCTGATTCCTATGGGTCCCTTTGACTCTACTTCTGTATCTTTGCCCAACAGCAATGGTTCTCAACTTGTGGATCCCCATGTGTTTTGGCTTACAACTCCCAGATATCCCAGCTAGTTTACCAGCTATTAGGATTTCTGGGAGTTGAAGGCCAAAACAGCTGGGGACCCATAGGTTGAGAACTACTGCCCTACAGGAAAAAACAGCCAGCATGAGCAATGCACTTGAGAGTCAAAAATGTAGTCATTTACTTTACATAGTATGAAAATTAGTCAAAGTTCAATGAATGTGCCAGAATTAACAGTGACATAAAAACTATATAGGCCCACTCCAAGGGCTTTTGCAGAATAGTTTGTATTTCCCTTCAAGTCATTACCAACATACAGGAATGTCATGAATTTCATAGGGTCTTCTTCAGCAAGGAATACTCAGAGATGGTTTTGCCACTTCCTCTGAAACACAACCCACAACACCTGTTATTCATTGGTGGTCTCCTAGCTAAGTATTAACATGGGCTGAGCTGGCTTAGCCTCCATGAACAGATAGAATCTGACACCTTTAGGGTATTTAGGCACCTCTCTCTTTAAATATATATATATATACACACACACATACACCATTTTCCCCTGGACCTTTGCTCAGTTCCAAAAGTGATGGGAGTGACAAACGGCCCTAAAGAAAAAATGTGGAAGTGGAAGAAGTGAAGTGTGTTGAGAGAAAGCCACATTCTAATGATAACAGATAATGCATTCAGTACAATATTTCCTTTTTGGTTTGTTTTTTAAAAAAAGAAAAAGAAAAGAAATGAAGCACATCTTCCATGCTGCTGGGTTTCCTCACAGGTCACCCTAAGCAAACATCTCTCTCTTCAGTGCAACACACTGCTCAGATTAACACAGATCGTTATTGCATTTTTTGTCTTTTCAGTCACTAATCCAAGCTCTACATATCCAAGTTCGTTTCTCAGTCTTCCTTATAAATTAGTCCCTTCAGCCCCTAGGTTGCTTTTGTTGCTCTTTCCTGAATTTTCTCTAATTTTGTTTACATCTTTCTGGAATTGAAATGCCCTCCACCAAACGCAGTAAACAGCAGCAGCTTGTTCTCCAACTAGAGGGCAATTCCAGCTTCCAGAGAACAAGAACAAACACGCAAATGCAGAAACGCACTCAAGCACTTCCAGAGCTGTCACAACTGCAGAGTGTGCATATGGATTCACCTCACATTCCCTCTAAGGGAAAAGAAAGCAAACAAACAAAACCTAAGCTTTACAAATTAAATAAGGGCCAGGCAGCAGCCCTGCTTCAAAGTGCCAATTAGAGCTACAGCTGAGTCAAACAAATGCCCTGTTCACATGGTATAACTGTGGGCAGAAAGCATTTCTGGATTAAGAAGGGTGATCTTATGGGAGACCATGTTCAGTCAAATGTGGAATGCCTAATAACTGTGTGCATATGAATGAACAATTGGGAACTCTGTCATATTTCCGATAATCTTGTTTTTCATGGGAGGAAAAACAGAAAGAATCTATTTTATTGTCCAGAGGAAAAAAGCTCATATTAGACAGTTAAAATACTGTACTGCCCATCAAAAAAAAAAACCCTTTTGTGCTGTGGACCTTATAAAAGACTGAAACTGTGCTAGAAGCTGTTAGTCTTGATCTTTAGTTATCAATAAGTAGAGCAGTAAGGTCTTGCCATGGGAGGAGAAGCTAGGACACAGAGTAGCTGCAAGAAAAATGGCAGATTCAATGATCTAGAGTTCTTAGAGAGGTAAGGACAAACATACACTTGTCCCTCCACATTTGCAAATTTTGTTATTCATGCATGCTGGCAGATACAGAGATAAACAGAAACACATCATATCTCCTCCATATTTGCTGGAATTAAGGACACAGGATTCCTGCAAAGGTGGAAAATGCAAATAGAACATTTTTTTTAACCTGAAAGAACACACTCCCTCTAGGAATGTTTAGGTCCTGCAGCACAACTCTATGGTTGCATTCCACTGGATGTCAATTATACTGGAAGAATTAGCAATTCTTAGAGAGGTTTACTCTCTAGAAATCCTAGCTCTTCCAGTGTAACTCTATAGTTAACCTGTGGCAAAGGTTGACCACAGAGTCACACTAGATAATATTCCTAAAGAGAGACTTTTAGTCAAATTCATGAATTTTAAGAAGCTGCAAAAGTCAAACTTGCAAATGTGGAGGGGCAAGTATGTCCTTATCTCTCTAAGAGCTCTATCTCTTTGATTTTTTTGTTCCTACCAAGGGTGGGGAAAAGTGCAATGTGCTATCTGACTACAAACTCCAAAGTCAAAAGTCTCTACGTCCTATCAACCCAACTCTGATTTTCTCCATATTATATCTATCTAGTGAGTAAACCTATAGGAGTTGGAATGTGTTCTGCCAGTTGTAAAATGCTATTTCTAGATGCATACTGTTATATAATTTGAAACTGTTTTGCTTGAACACATTAAAATAATTGTGGACATTAATAAACAATAACATTTGAATGCTCTAGACTGGAGGCCAGAGAGAAGTAATTGAGCTCTCTCAAAAAAGAAGGCAAAAGAGGGCAGATGTCAGCATTACTAAGAACTTGTAAAAGTTATGTTTTGGACTCATACTCCCAAAATTCTCAGAGTTGTAATCCAAAAGGTTAGGCTTCCAAGTTCTGAAGAAAACCAGGTGACTTGTGTAAATTACTGTTATAATTCTGAGCAACACTGATGAGCACAGGGAAAAAGAAAGGGTAGTAATGCCCCATGTGGATAGTAAATCAGTTTGAATCAGACCCAAGCCTGCTGTCCACAGTGCCCCAATGTCATAGGATACTTTTAAATTCCAAATAAACTACAGAGCCACCCCATGTTTTTATTAAGTAAAGTCATATTAACATGGTTAAACCTACAATGCACAGAGTGGAGAAATGTCATGGTGGCAGCCAGGAGCAAACACAGATTGATAACAACATACAAACTTTTCTCAGTTCAGATTACAACATTTAAATCAACATAGCTAAAATTCACAATATACAAAAGTTAAAAGTGTAACTAAACTATCAAAAATGTGAAAAAAAACCTGCTACAATATTACCTTACAAATGTCCTGTGAGGTTGGTGAGACAGAGAGGGGCCTTTCACAGATAATCAAAACTATAGCCTCTGAAATTATATGGACTTCAACAATATGATTTTGGTTGAAATCAGCAGAAACAACAGAAGGTTTGACTTTTTACAGGTCAGCAGCTTTCTTTCTAAAGAATGTGATACACCAGCTATTACACAGAAACCACTTCTCATTTAGATTATGCACATGATCCTGAACTGATGTGTCTATCTCTAAACCATCCTCATATACAGCTTGGTAACTTTGGTTTCTATTGAAGTATGAAATGAAGAATTATTGGAGTAATTCAAAATACAATGTAGTGTGCCACCAAGATGCAATTGCTTTTAATTCACCTTGTTGAATGTGCAAGCAATCTTTAACTCATGGCATTCTTACAACTGCTTTTGAAGTGACAATTTTCTTGTGAACATATTTCTCACATATTTAACACTGTAACCAGATGTGGAGTGTTTTTTTTATGTCTCTCGTTTTGCATACAGTGGGGATTTGTGACCAGATTCTGAGGAAATGTTATCTAAAGCATGGAAGCTTGAGTGAAACATGGAGCACAACATTTCTGTCTTAATTACAACATATATGCTAAGAGTAGAAACTATGAGACCTTTAATTGGTTAGCTGAAACAAAGCTCTCTGCCCTCTTTCCCCAATTTTTAACAATTGAAGGAAATCCTGTTGAGTAGACACACAAATCTTCATTTATTTCATTCTCACATGCAAGAAGGAAGCATTTCAAAACCTCCATGCTGGATGTGAACAAGAGCATCTGTTGGTTTGTGTTTTGCATCTCTTGATTCTTTTTTTGCAAAGATTTTGTACAAATAACCAAATGGTTTTATGAGAAAATGATGTGGACAAAAGGCAAACTTGTTTGTGTATTTTCCCCATCTATGAAGTAAAGGTAAAGGCTTCCCCTTGACATTAAGTCTAGTCGAGTCCGACTCTAGGGGGTGGTGTTCATCTCTATTTCTAAGCCGATGAGCCGGTCTTGTCCGTAGACGCCTCCAAGGTCATTTGGCCAGCATGGCAGCATGGAGCACCATTCTGTGAAGACCTTGTATTTTCCTGGACTCCACCAGTGTTGCCTCTCTCATTTTATTCATTCAGCACCATCTAAGGTAAAGGTTTTCCCCTGACATTAAGTCTAGTCGTGTCCAACTCTGGGGGTTGGTGTTAATCTCCATTTTTAAGTCAAAGAGCCAACATTGTTTGTAAACACCTCCAAGGTCATGTGGCTGGTATGACTACATGGAGTGCTGTTACCTTTCCGTTTGAGTGGTACCTATTGATCTACTCACATTTGTATGTTTTTAAACTGCTAGGTTGGCAGAAGCTGGAGCTAACAGCAGGAGCTCACCCTTCTCCTGGATTTGAACTACTGACCTTTCAGTCAACAAGTTCAGCAGCTCTGCAGTTTAGCCCACTGTGCCACTGGGGGCTCTGCAGCACCATTTATATATACATTATTTAGAAAAAGCACGAGATGACAGATCCTTATCCTTAAGACGTTCACAATCTATTTTTTCCATAAATGGATAGAGTCTGACCCCAAGAATAAATATGTATTTTGGAAAATCCTCAAGAAAACATGGTTGGGTTTTGAGGAGCTATAGCTACAGGAAATCAGGGGGTCTTTTTGTTTATTCACCCTTTTGTCATATCCACTTACTTCAATATATACAGAATATATACAATGTGTTGCTCATCCGAACTGATTTTCTCCTGTCCTCATTTTATTCTTATCATTATCAGGCCTGTTTTGTGCAGCTTCCTGGATGAGACAGCCACAAGAAGATCACTGCAACAGTCAAACCACCTTATCACATTGAGAAATCTCCCAGCCGTAGGACACTTCAAACTCTTTTCAAGCTTGGAGAGGCACTGAGCTCATCACATGAGTTAAACTACTTCTGGCTGTTTTGGATAGCCCTTCGTGGTTGAAAAAAGTCAGAAGTGTCCCAAAAGGAGGAAACTCTGGCTATCTGACCTCATCACATTGAGAAATCTCCCCCTCATAGGACACTTCACCTTCTCTTCAAGCATGGAGAAGCACGGAGCTCATCACATGTTCAGTTGTTTTCAACCCTGGAACAACAGGTGGGATGGGAACCATCAAAAGTTTCTTGTCCTGTTTCATTGCTCAACTGTCAGCAGTCTCTTGTATCCTTTGTGGTTTGATGCAGAATCATAGGATCTCATGAAAAGAAATGATTTTAACCTGAATCACTGTCTCTTGTGTCCTTTGTGGTTTGATGCAGAACATAGGATCCCACAGAAAGAAATGGTTTTAAACTGGTGCCAGTCTCCTGTAATGTTAGGGGCTTTGGGCAGGGCAAGGGATCTCTTGATTTTCAGATATAGTTTTTCCTGATTTTTTTTTTAAAAAGCAATACTGACCTTGTGGTGAATGTATTGCCAGCTTTTAATTTTCCAAGTATGAGTCTGATGGGAAGGCAGAACTCCAAAAAGGGGATTCTCTTATAGGGATGATTCTTTTAAAGGCATGGTCACCCATGCTTTCCCCTCTCAATGTGATGAGGTGGAAAGTGATTCCTCCCTGGCTGAATAGGAGTAGCATACACAACTCAAGACCCTTAAGCAGAAATGGCCATTACCAGGCATGTAGCTGGGGGGGGGGGGGGGGGGGGGTTGAGGGGCTTCAGCCCCCCCCCCCCCCCAAAATTCTCAGGGTGGTCTGTGAAAAGTAATAGATACCCACAAATGTAATGATTGTTTTAGCAATGTTCAGTCAACAAGTATAACGTAAGTTCAGAATTCACAATTGTAATAAACATAATCCATACATCAAAAATGACTGTAGCACAACAATATATGTTCTATATGTAATTGTTCACTTATTCAATCAGTTCATTGTGTTGAAGAGCAAGTAGGTCACAGTAGATCCCTCAACAATATATGTTCTATATATAATTGTTCACTTATTCAATCAGTTCATTGTGCTGAAGAGCAAGTAGGTCACAGTAGATCATGACCGGTTTCGACTAGGTCTTCTTCGAGTGAATTAATCTGGGAAAATTATAATGAATTAACCAAAAACATATAAACATATAACATATCCACATAAATGTCATTATAAATTTGACATAGAGACTTACAATAGTACATTCATATGTATACCCTTTATGCTCCTCTTTCTAGTTGTGTTTTTATGTCTTCTTCTCTTTTTTTCTAGAGTGGGTCTAAATAAAAGGAACAAACAGTGGCTATAACATAATTTAAGATTTTTAAGTTTCAATTAAGATAGTATCTTATTTATATACTCACAGTGTTGATACCTTGCTAGCTCTTGGTTGATTCTTATAGCGAGTATAAACTGTTATTTGGTAACCTCACAATATAATGGGAAGTTTTGTCCTCAGGTGGGATGATTTCAGGTAGCCATTATTCATTTAAAGCAATATGGGGTTACTGAGTATATTCATATATGTGTTACTCAACACTAGATGGCACTGGTGGTTCTCCCAGTTTGGTTGGAATTTATAGTGTGGTAAGAAATACCAAGTACAGATTCACATGAAGTAATTATATGAATTATGTTCATTAAGACCTCGGGGGTGCTCAGTTTGTAACTTAAACACCCAGTATGATTCTCTTTGTAAGAGTTTAATATTGTAATCCATGTCAGAAGTTTGTGTCACCACTTCTAATATGTGGAATTTAAATGAATCTGGACTGTGTTGGTGATCATGAAAATGTTTGTAAAGTATTGATTCCCTTGACAGATTCCTAATTCTGCTTTTGTGTTCAATGATTCGTGATTTTACTGACCGTTGAGTCTGACCAATATATGCTAAGTTGCACTCGCAAACAATCATATTGTCATGCCACGAGCAGGCAAAACATTACCTGCTGCCCTGTCTCTTTAAGATTCTAAAGGGGCGGAGCTTAGCCTTGGCTCCTGCCAGCCTGAAATGGCAGTTATTTTTTGTCAGTTAGAATTTGTCAGTTGGTGAGGCACTGGAAGGAAGTGTAGGAAGTAAAAGGATCACAGAAATTCACGTCACGTTGGAACTGTATTCAAATTAGATTAAAAAGCCATAGACTACAGCAATAGAAAAAGTCATGTCAACATTGCATTGAAGTCATTTCAAAGATACAAAGAATCCAATCATTCCAAGACTTTATACTCTGTGGCAATATCTATCCAGAACTGCATAGACTTAAAGATTTCTTTCCTCACAAGAGACTTCATAGTGGCAACAAGAGGAAAAGAGATCAATTTTGTCTATTAATGAAATATTTTGTTTCACCAACTACAGTTTCCAATCTGTCCTTCGTGCTATGGGTCCTTCCAGTTCATTTAGTTAAGCATGGAGGCAGAACACATATATATAACTCCCTTCGTACTACAAGTAGCAAAATGGGTGTATTTATGCTCCCGATGTGAATGTGGATCTATGAATGTTTTTGAGGCTACTAATTGAGGACATACAGGTCTGCGAAAAGGCCTTACATTTATTATTTAAACTGTTACGTTTATTCATATCATGATCTGATCACCATGCTCAATATATCCCATATGCATGGGGGTATTGTGATAACGATACAAAAGGTTTGCTAGGGTAGATCCTCTCTCACTCAGGCTCAGCCCCCCCCTCCAAATAAAAATCCCTGCCCCTCAAAACCAAAATCCCCCCCAATCAAAATCCCAGTCCCCCCGAACCAAAATCCTACCCCCCCCCCCCCGGAAATCAAAATCTCAGCCCCCCCCCCCCCCAGAATCAAAATCCTGGCTATGGGCCTGGCCATTACTAACCGGATTCTACAAACTACCTAAGGTCTGTATGAACTAAAGTGGGCATAGGTGACCCACAGAAAGACTCCCAGCTTGTTCAGTCTCAATGTATATATCCTGCATCAGTTTGCAGTATTCTCCTTCTTGTCCTTATCAGCCAAGGGCAGCTGTTGGTGCTTAGTTGTTAGGCTTTGCCGTTTGCATTCACAATACTTAACATTCATTCATTTTCAGTTGAAACATTTAGCATTTAAGAACACTTTTGACTGCTTAAGACTGCAATCATGAAAATTAGTCAGTGGCCTTGGGTGAGTCCACTGTCTTATAGCCAGTGTGTGTAGGGAACTTGAATTTATGTTACATTTCAAAGAGATTGTGTGGAGTTTTAAGACTGTTTTTTGCCTTTTGCTATTGATGTACAAAATGTGAAACTTTGATAAATGTTGTCTTGTTGCATGCAGTGTTTTACAAATGGTAGTGGATGAGTTGTAACTTTTTGATCAGTTAGCCAATCATTTTGTGATGGTATATTTGTTTGGTTATCTACAGTAGAGAAAAATGAAGCTGCTTCTGTACAAAGACTTTTTGCTCAAATTGTGCAAACATTACTATATTATATTATATTATTTATTTATTTATATGCCACTTTTCTCCCATGAAAGGACCCAAAGCGGTCCCCAACATGTTAAAATACAATACAAAATCAACAACAATCGAACACGCAAATATAAGACATTATAAACTATCAAAATAAAACATTTATTAACAAAATAAAACATTTATTAAATAAAGGATTTATTTATTTATTTGCAGCATTTTTACCCTGCCTTTCTCACCTGAGGGGACTCAAGGCGGCTTACATAAATTGGCAAAATTCAATGCCCAAAAACAGTGCACTAAAACAACAGCTTATACAGATCAAAAATACAGTAGAGTCTCACTTATCCAAAATAAATGGGCCGGCAGAATGTTGGATAAGCAAATATGTTGGATAATAAGGAGGCATTAAGGAAAAGCCTATTAAACATCAAATTAGGTTATGATTTTACAAATGAAGCACCAAAACATCATGTTAGACAACAAATTTGGCAGAAAAAGTAGTTCAATACGCAGTAATGGTATGTAGTAATTACTGTATTTATGAATTTAGCACCAAAATATCACGATATATTGAAAATATTGACTACAAAAATGCGTTGGATAATCCAGAACATTGGATAAGCGAGTGTTGGATAAGTGAGACTCTACTGTAACAATAAAGAATAGAAACATATAATACAAAATTTTAAAATATGTGTATACTTGAGTCCATTTTTAAAAACCATATTCAGTATTGAACTGCCTTAATACATCTTATTGTATCTAGTAATGTAATATTGTGCTTGGTTCTTTGCTGGGAGTGGAAAAACAACTCATGATGGATAGTCCTCACTAGGCTGTCTGCTGGTGCTAAAGCTTGTGTAATTCTGTTTCTGTCATTACTCACCTCACCCCACCCTCTTTTTTACACTGTGCAGATTGTAAAGAGTAAAGTGTAAAGATAGCTGGCCTACTAGTAGTAGTAGTTAAGCACTGACATGTTTTACAGTACTTCAGGTGTAAATTACATTACGCCTATTTGAGAATGTCTGACTGAAAACTCAAGGGACTTTGCAAATATACGCTTGAGTGGGGTGGAGGACTCCATTCAGGAGTGGAATAATCAGAGACCAGGGAAGTGGGGAAGAATTATCTCCTCTGAAGCTGAGGTTGGAATACTCAACCATAGTATTTCTACTGACATATAACCACTTTCATGACTTGCCTCCTGGGGAGCTTTGGGGACCTACTCATCTCCAACATCAGAAAATACAGAATTCTCCACTTACTAAAAAGATCTTCCAGCTTTCTCAACCAGCATGTGAATTAATAGTCAAAATATAAACTTTTCCAAGTGACTGCCATGATAGTTTGGATGTGGGGAGGGGAGTCTGGTTCACAATGCATGTTCTGTTTCACTGGTCTTTCCTTTAGTTGTCATAAACCTCTTCACCACTTAAAGAGCTGGCAAAAAGCACACAGATATGTTGTTTTTGTTTTGGATACAAGAACAGGTTCAACAACTTTCGCTCAGGTATCCTTTCCTACATTTCCAGTTACAAGTGTTATCACTGCATCAGCTACTAAAGTCTCATATTTTGAATGAGTTCTGATTTCACTTCTCCATATGCGAAGAAAGATTTTTTTTCAAAAGGGCACATAATGTTTTCCTAATGTTGGGTTTGGATGTTGCTGCCTTGTGAAGAAGACTGCACAAAAGACCTGGGCCTTCAACAACACTCTCAAAATGCTGTACCCCTGATAGGATATGAAGAATTACAGATACATAAGTCTAGTCCAAAACAGTCTATCTAGAAGTCTATACACTGTAGCTATAAAATGAAGGGATAGATAGATGCAACAAAGGCCATGTGAACTGGCTATTAAGGAGATATGTCTTTCTCCCATACAATTATCCTATATGTTTACATTTCATCATAGATGATGGAATCAAGGAAACTATGCTTCTAAATTTCAATAGCTTTTTTTGCTTACTTGTTTCACCAGCTTTTCATAGTCAATGTAGAGTTAACAGCATCAGTTAACCCTCTCTAATCAAGTGACTTTTCTTCATATTTCTCCTTCAAACCCATTATTTCAGCAATACATTCCCACATTTACTCATTTGACCTTGTGTGACCACTGGCCCTGTCTCTCATGATTCCTCACTCTCATTTTGTGGCAAGAGCTGATTATTTCAATGGCACCTTCAATGTACCTGTACTATTCCATTCTCAATACTTGCTTGTTAATCTCCAATTTCTTAACATACCCATGTCTCACACAGTGAAGATTGTAATACACACTTGGGAAGAAATGTACTATACTATGGATACCAATTAGAATTAAGTACCAGAAGCAAATAGAGCATTTCCCACTACTGTTTCTTTGAGTCATTTATTCTCCTCGTCTTCCAGAGTTGCAAAAATTTCCAGGGAGTCTCCCACCTAGGCTATGGCCAGACCCAAATCTTTTAGCTTCAACAAATTGTTGCACAATTTGCCTTTGGATAATGTCTAAACTGACACATTCCTTAGAATTTTGAGAAGGAAATAACAATGAACTGTTCATGTCAGTGATTCACATGGCTTCTTTCTGGATTGGTAATGGAAGGCTGTTTTGTGCCTCTGGATGTTGCACCATGAGGCAGGAAGCATAGAGATGGGTTGAAAAGATTCTACAAGTCAATGCTATTCCATTTCCAGCTTCTTCTTTTTGTAACATCCTGCTCAGAGATTGGAAATGCTATTTTTGGCTACATCTCATAATGTTAGATGGGTGTGCGATGTTCCTTTCACTTACTCCTAATCTTTTATCATAGACTTTCATTGGTTTCAAGACAGGGCCTGGTAGGGTTTTTTTATCTGTTCCTTCAACTGACATTCTAGGACAAGGTTTCTTCATTTACTGTGTACTGGCTCAAAGAGAGGGGTGATGGAGATTGGTTTTGATGATGTTGTGACTGAATAGTACAAGAGAGAGTAGGAAATCTTTGGTGTGAACCCTTACAGAACACTAAGTGAAATGGTAGTTATCACATGAATCTTGGGTTTGTGGAACCTGAAATATTGTTCCTTTGTATTACATGACCCAGAGTATAGGAAACCATATTTTGAAACCTGCCAGGAGTCCCCTTTAACAAAATTTGTCTTTTGAAACCCAGTCTTCTTCAAGACAGGAGCAGGCTTACCTATATGTTCACTGCAATAAGATTCTTAAAGGATATTTGACCAGTCTATTTCTAGACAGTTTATAAGCATTTCTCCAAATCCTTTTGTGGATAATTAAACAAAGTACTATCTTAGTTCACTCAGTAACTGTGTTATGTTACTTCTTCCAGATGTGCATGCAATTTTCTTCTGGGGTCTATAGAACACGATGGTTCTTCTCACCTTACTTCCTGCCCATTTCAGTTTGGTGGGTACTATCATTAGTGTATTCCTCAACTTTCAGATTATTTAACTGGAAAGCCCATCAGGTTGAGGCAGCTGTGGAAGTGTCAGGGATGATGGGAGATGAACTCAAATATCTTGTTTGCACCAGGTTGACTGAGGCACATTTCTGGGCAAATCCCATGGAAACTAACAGCTGCCACTTGGAAAAAAAACTAATCTCTTGGTGGATGATGTCCATGTACAATTTAGCTATATAAGTCAGTAATGTAGACTTAATAACTTAGACAGTGTATTTCCCAGGATTATGTGTAGGATACTGACAAGACAGTGGAAGGATCATATGTGACATTAAAAAGTTGCTCAAACTGCTGAAAGGGGAGCTTTGTGGCTCAGAGAATTTGATGATTATTCAGTTGGTATATTGAATCTGAAGGCTTTGGAGTAAAAGAAAAACACCAGTTCATTTGGATTCTACTCCAAAGCTCTTGAGTTTTAAGATTAAAGTATAAAACCTATTCTGTCTCTTTCTTTCTGAGCTTGTAAGTAAACTTGGCTTGACCCAGGCCTTTGAACATCTCCATCACTTAAGAGAAAAGAAGGCAATAAAGAGAGACACTTTCTCATCTGTCTTCCCAGCTTGAGGTGAGCTCCCTGATCTCATTAGCCAAGACAGCACCTGAAAACTACAAGAAGGAAAAGTATATTTGAAGAAGCTGTAGTAAGCTATACTTACTTCTTACATGATACATAGAGAGGCCACAAACACTTGGTCATCACCATATGATCTATACTATTTACTTTTCCACGGTATGTGCCCATTGGTTTACATATATATTAGATCTGAAATGCATTGTAGTCTGCTTGCAATAACTGAGTCACATATTATCTATAAAACAAAATATACTTCATTATTTACTATTCCAAAATATAATATTTCCAAAGCTGCATTCTAAAATACTCAATGGATAAGACTTGAAAACCCA
This sequence comes from Anolis carolinensis, assembly GCF_035594765.1. Taxonomy (NCBI): domain Eukaryota; kingdom Metazoa; phylum Chordata; class Lepidosauria; order Squamata; family Anolidae; genus Anolis; species Anolis carolinensis. Next base: position 37,670,582 of record NC_085843.1, on the reverse strand, counting down.
AGCCCTCATAGGTCACATTTTAAGGACATCATCTAGATATTTCCCTTTTCACTGAAACAAATGCATATTTATGTTATATGAGATTTACCAAAGTGTTCTCTTCCCGTAGTCAGCAACTGAATTAAGCATTACCTATCAACACATTTGCAAGTATATCTCTAAGGATAACATGTACTGGTATCCAAAGGAAGCAAACATTCAGACTCTTAAGTTAAACCAGGCAGCAAGGTTCATGCAGTATGCATGATTTCTTCATCAGAAACGAAAACAGAGGCATCCTATGTTAGCAAGCATCTATTGTTATATTAGTAGCAGAGAAACTGGAAAGTCTGGCCTTTCCTATATGTCCCCAAGCAGAAAAAATATGGCCATGCCAAGAGCTGAGTACCAGTAGTTTTTTGTTTGAAAAACCAATGAATGCCCAAGCTACCAGATTTTCAATTCAGACAAGGTGTCACAAAATGCGAAATAAAGTCAAACAACATCAGGTAGAATACTGTCAAGCAGGACAACAGACATACAGCAACTTCAGTTTTATCTTTCCTGGAGAAGATTTGCTAGAACTGATCTAGCATTCTAGTATATCTGGTCCTATTCTGTTTTTCTCTTATTCTTTCCCATTTCCCTTCCTCTCTGCCACTTTTCATTCAGCAACAGCTTGGCTGTGCTCACAAACCTAACCCCCCCCCCTTTCTCCTTATATTAGAAGGTTTCTGAAGCAACAGGCAAGCATGTATATCCCCCACCTTCCCCCAAACAACCCAAGCATACTCCCTTATTCTCTGTTAATTGAGTAGAAAGGGCTTTTAGTAATATATAGGAAAGTGAGGGGAGACAGTAACATTACATGTCCTTTTAGCTAGTTCTCTGGGGCAATGGATGCTGAATGGCAAAGGAAACAGCCATATTGTAGGAGATTCCTTTCGAAGGGGTTGCAACCAAATGTTAGAATGAAAGCTTTAAACAGCTAGTGATTTGGGAGTTACAGGAACCTCCTTCATTCATGCTTTGCTAGCTCTCTTTCTGATAGCTGCTCTGAATTCCCCATTTTGCATTTTTGCAGAACTATAAAAATGCATCCTTGTTACAGGGAGTTGTAAAGAGAAGAGATTGTTTCTAAACGGACAAAAAAGACACAGGATTCCAGTTTGGGCTAAATGCTCTTGAAAGCCTCATAGTAGCAGAAACATTTCCTTTTCACTCTACGTACCATATCACAAGCCCTGCTGTTATAGCTTATGTATTCTAGAGTGCTGCCCAGTATTATAATATATACTTCAGAATAAAACCTATGGCATTTAATTCTTAAAGCATTTGGAGATCCTAGGGGAACACACAATGGTCAGAGCTGTCATGGTTGTCTCCAAGATAGTACAGTGGGCCAGATGGGTTAACTACACCAGCAGACCCAGTTCCCTCCACCTGGCTTGAGGCAGGAGCCAAAGGGCTAGGGACACTGTAAATAGTTAAAGCAGCTTGGAACATTGCAATGCTGGAATCCTCCAATCACAGCTCTTTGCAGCTAGTCAATGGAAAGCACTGTGTATCGTCGTAGCAGTCGGCTGGGAAATAGGCATCCGTGAAAGGAAAGAGGAAGCTTTGGGAGTCTGCGGTTTGCCAGTGTGTGTGTGTGTGTGTGTTATTCTCAATGAGTCTCTGCCAGAGGTGAAGGAAGCTCACACCAAGCCACTGAACATTGCTGTTCAAAGGTCTATAAATCTGACTGACAGTGGAGTTGTGTGGGAGTATTTGCTGGGGTGGTAGTGGTAAAGAGGAATCATATTTACTAGCCCAGCAAAAAATGGATATGCCACAACAACATAAAAAAGGACAGTAGAAGATGGTGCTTGCTTCAAGAGAGCAGAGGGTGCATGATTTCTTTCTCAAGGAGAGGAGAGAAGCTCCATCAGTGAAGAGACAGAGAGAAAGTACAATAGCTCAGCTGCTAGTGGAAGGACAGGCACGTATGTTCACAGTGATGGAGCAGATATGTCAATGTACATACAAGCAAGAACACATGAGAAGACGGCATCTATCAGAGGGGACTACAGACATTATGCATAGCTTCTCTAGTGTGTGCAACTACATTGAGAGTATCACTTGGCAAAGGGAATAGCTATACCCGAAGAGTGTGTTGACAGTTGTGTCACAGGACATGAGAAAGGAAGACATCGTGTTGGGCACTAAGGAAATTGGAACAGTTTGATTTTCAGAAAAGACAGGTGATTTTATGGCCAAAATTCTATACTGAGTTTATGACAAGATTTATACATGCCACAGAAGCTCTGTCTCTGTGCAACCTACTGTACTGCTAGAAAGGAAGTGTGTTCATGAAAGGGAGAAAGTACACATAATACATATATGTATGTGAGATATGTGGCAGGGGATCATATGTTAGAAAGAAATAGGAATGTAAGTATCAAGGGAACACATAAAAGGATATATATATATATATATATATATATATATATATATATATATATAAAACATTATTATCCATGGGCATATATAAATAACTGTTTGGGTATGTGGCAGTGCATTAAAACATAAGCCTGGAGTGAAGGAAGTGAAAGGGCTGGAAAGAGTTTGTACACGAGTTTGCTCCCCATTGTAGCAGTTTTACCAATCCTGCTTCATGTGCAAGACATTTGTCAAACTCTAACCTATAACTATTCAGAATTTATCCCACCACAGCCATCTGCAATTGGAAAAGTACACAACCTGCTAAACCATTTCTGAGTTGCCAGTAATCAATAGCCAGGTCATCTCTACCTCCCAGTTACTCCATTATCATTTGAACCTACAAGCTGGATGTATTTTTCCTGATTTTTAAAATAAAAAAATCATTCACATACTGTTAATAAAAACAATGCATCCTTCTCAGGGTTCCAAAGCGCATTGGTTCTTGTCATGTATGAGGTGATAACACAAGCTTCATTGGCACTGGTATGTCACAGATTGCTGACTGACATGGGATGTAGTTAGAGGTGGCACAGAGGGGCAAGCCTCCATTGGACCCCTCCCTTTGCAAATCCTCCGCTCCCCTCCTTCCCCCTCCTTTGCAAAGTATATACAGAAGCAAACCGGGCACACGAGGTGCCCTCTAACCATAGCAGCTGCTAGGAGATAGACTTCATCCACCTGGACTCACATTTCCTAAAGGAGAGCAAAAGGGAGCAGGGGTCTCCATAAAACAGCTCTTTTTCTCCTCTGTCTCTCTCCATCATCTACCCATCAAAGCCAGGAAGGAGTAAGAGAAGACAAATCATCCCTTACCTTGCAGGGAGAAGAGGGAAAAGAAGAATCCCAGCACCCAGATACTGTGCAGCCAGTAGGTCCTCATGTTTCTGCCTCAGTCGATCAACCTCCTCTTCTTCTCTTGTGCACGCTCTCTTTTATTTTCTTTTGAAGATGCGATCCTTCTTCTCTCCGTACTGCTTCTCTCGTCACTGTTCTACAAGCTTTGACAATCCAGTGCAAAGGAAGCTGACCTCGGATGGCCAGATTCCTGAATAATCTCACACTTTCGCCTTCAGATAATTGGGAGAAAGGGAGGGGGCAGCTAGGATGCTCCTCTCAGCTGGAGAAAATCTCAATATCTTCCTCTCTCGCTCTCGCTCTCTCTCTCCTGCAGCTCCAACTAAATGCGACTGTACTTAAACAAGCAATGCCTTATAGGACAGCGCTCAGAGCAGAAAAGATCCCACCTCTGCCATCTAGTGTTGCAAATCAGAGGCATCCTTTTCTATGGATGTAGCAAGAAGATGCATATCAGCTTCCCAATTTGCATCCAGCAAGGTTCTAGGCTTTCTGCTAGTCCAGGTACTGTTTAGCAAGTGCTGGACCATTATTTCCTGCCACCCAAGGGGTTTCTCTCTTGATTCCACCCCTTCCAAGCACTTTACCCATTTCACATATCAGGAATAAGTGCACATTATGTGATCAAGGGAATCTACACTGGATTAAAAGATGGCATCTTCTTCTCATTTTTGAACATGTGCCACCAATAGCTATACAAGCAATAGATAAGTATGTGGATGGCTTAAAGTTGTTTTTAATGTTATATGGATAAAAGGTCCCTAAGGAAGGAACTACTTTCTGATTTCAAGGAATATAATGATCTAGATGAAATTAAGCAAGAACCAAGGACATCACACCTTTTTGAAAGAAACCATTTTCTCCATTTGGCAGCTATAGAATGGAACATATTATACCCACATCCTTTTGCTCTAGAGCAGTGGTTCTCAACCTGTGCGTCCCTGGGTGTTTTGGCCTATAACTCCCAGAAATCCCAACTAATTTACCAGCTATTAGGACTTCTGGGAGCGGAAGGCCAAAACATCTGGGGACCCACAGGTTGAGAACCACTGGCTTAGGGCATTACAGCAAGGAATTAGTTTCAGTTTTAGTCACTGAACTTCCAGGATAGCCCTATGATGATACTAAGCATAGAACAAGAACCTTACATGTCCCATTATTGTGCTTTGCTATCTTAAAGAAAATACTGTTTTAATCAATTAAGATTCATAAATGGAGTTAGATGGTAGGTTGAAAATGAGCTTAAGGACTAAATGGGGTAGAGTCATATTTAAGAAAACAACATACTTAGGTGTGGAAATTTTTGTAAGCTCCTAATGGTTTCATACAAAGTTAAACATGTACGAAGTATTTCATACCAAACTAACTAACCTGTGGGTCTTGTGAAGAGGTCATTTATCTCTTGATATATCTTTTGATATGTTGTGTGTGCGCGTGTGTGTTCAAGTTGACCCATAAATTTTTCATAGGGTTTCCATGGGCATGGAGGTGGCTTTGCTAGTTCCTTCCTCTGAAATGTAGTCCACAGCACCTGGCATTTGTTGGTGGTCTCTCCAGGGCTGACTCTGCTTAGCTTTCAACATCAGAGAGGATCTGTTCTTTTTAGGTTTAGAGCCCTATGACAACATCTAGGATACCAAAATAAGGTAAGAGAAACAAATATAACAGAGTTCAGAAATAGTGCTTGGCCCTTATTATTGAATTTGCATCTATGCCATAGTGTTTTGTTGTTCAGCTGCTGCCATGATATGATTTTGTAAATATTCTATACAAATGTGGCCTAATTGCTAGTTTGGTGTGGGAGGAACCTTGGACCACCAACTGAGTCCACCTGACACTATGTTAAATAAACTGCTAAGTTCAATCTACTATCAGGCATCATTTATGGACTTAAAGAGGGTTTTAAAAATCCACCTCGGTAACTGGTGGAGAAAAGAAAAATAGAATAAAGAGGAGAACCAATTAACCCAGGATTGATAATAATTAATGGTCCTTAGCATCCAGGTTTCTGATTGTGGTGATAAAAAGGAAAGAGGTTAGAGATAGTCAAACCAGGTAGCTGTTAGAAAGCTTCTTCTTCTTCTTCTTCTTCTTTATTCGTTCAGTCATTTCTGACTCTTCGTGATCTCATGGACCAGTCCACGCCAGAGCTCCCTGTCGGCCATCGCTGCCCCCAGTTCCTTCAAGGTCAAGCCAGTCACTTGAAGAATACCATCCATCCATCTTGCCCTTGGTCGGCCTCTCTTCCTTTTTCCTCAGCATCATGATCTTTTCCAAGCTTTCCTGTCTTCTCATGATGTGGACAAAATACTTCATCTTTGCCTCTAATATCCTTCCCTCCACTAAGCAGCCGGGCATTATTTCCTGAAGGATGGACTGGTTGGATCTTCTTGCGGTCCAAGGCACTCTCAGGATTTTCCTCCAGCACCAAAGTTCAAAAGCATCTATCTTCCTTTGCTCAGCCTTCCTTATGGTCCAGCTCTCACATCCATAGGTTACTATGGGGAAGCAGTCCCCTAAAAAACACTTCCTATGCTAAACTTCTGCTATTACTTAGAGATCTTCAAGAGTAGGCTTTCAAACAGTTAGTAAGTCACAAAACAGATCACATGAAGTAGCTGGGCAAAAATCCAAATTGTATTAGCATCTAGAAGCATAGTTCTCTTCCTACACTATTGTCAGTTTTCCTTCTATTCTCTCCTGACATTCTTTACCCTGTCTTCCCCTTCTTCTGAAAGAACAACTACTAGAACTGCTGGCTCTCTCCCCCTCTTCTCATGAACTTCTAATAGGTGGCACCTGTTCTCTCTTAAGGTTAATTGGATCTGACTGCGACCTCACACAAGCACTCTCTCACACAAAAACATCAAACACAATACAGCTGATACCAATAGGTTGGCAAGGCTCTCTTGTATCATCACAGTGAGCACCATTCCCAATGTAGCACCGTCAGTAGCAAATTATGTGCTTTGCATGAATGCAATCTTACATGAAAGCACAAGTATTAAAATCTCCAGATTACCATCAAACACTAGAAGTCAAATATTATACCTCATTTGCCTTTTCTTCTATTATAAGCTATCAAAAAGACACAGTTCAATAAATCATGGCAACCAAATGGGCAATAGTCTCTCATTTTGAATGTTATCAAATGACCAATGCAGAGCTGCTCTGTAGACACTGGCCAACCATCTAGATTCAATTAATGGCCAAATAATCTATTATTTTCATTTTAAATGAATACACATAGACATAAATAACTACTGAAAGAATAGAAGAAAAATTTCCCAGTAGAAATATCACATTTTCCAGTATAAAATACCATATTTAACTCCCATAAGTTATTTCATCACATGCTTATCACATGTTCACCATAAGACATGTAGAGCATAGCACAGCATCTACCCAGATGTTCATCACTGATCTTTAACCCCCTGGTGGAGAGCACAGGGATGATGACAAATTTGTTATTGAGTGATTCCAAGTACATGCCCTCGGTATAGATTTTGTGCAGCCATGTGCCTGAATCCTAGTTTATAGACCATGAGCCCCCCTTTTATTTGTATTTCCATTTGTCAGGACAGCAGGGGTTCCCAAGTATTGATTTTTCTTGCCAACAAGTTGTAAATGGCTACAACTTCAAAACATTTCACACAAACTGAAGTCCCATAAAGGTGGCCCAAGAAGCTCCATCTACCATTAGCATATATATACTGATGCACTCATGGCGTCCTACTACATGCTTGGCTCTGAACTCAGTCCATAAAGCCAATATAAGTTTAAAATCATTATATTTAAGATACTACATCCTCGCAAGGGATGAATGGAATATGCTTGGAGCAAGATATAATTAGAACATGAATGAATGGAAGCAATAGGGAACCAAGCCATGATCAAAGGCACCAAAGCAAAAGTCAACAAAAGTACATTTAATATATCAAGACTAGAAATCAGTGGTTTACTTGCTTTGTTCCTTGCCTATACAGAACCTCCCACACCAAAAACCTGTTGTAAGCATGAGGAAATCTCCTGGAATAGGTTAGGCATGTATGCCATAAGGTTGCAACAGGAGCAAGACAGGATAGGGCAAATTCCATTAAGACTGGATACAAAGTGCATTGCTTTGCACTTGGTATCCAGTATTTGAATATTAATAATATAAGCTATAAAAATAATAAAAGAAAGTGACTAGGAACCTATCTACAAGGGTGTCCACATCACACATGGGATTTCCATTCCCTAACACCAAGTAAAAAAAATTAATGCAATTCTACCCCAAGCTAAGTGAAGTTAAGGGATACTCCAGAATTTCTCTGAAGCAGCTGTACATCTTGGTGTGTACATAAGTAGCTTGGTTAGTTCTGATTCATTACCTCTCCCTCACCTTTGATACTGGCTTGTGCCACCACCCAGTGTGAATTTTCTGATCACCTGCCTCAACATTCAAATCTTCTACTAACTAAATAAAAGGAGAAACATTACAACTTGTAGCAAAGACTTAGCATGTCTGTATTCACAAAATAAATTTTACAATTTTCATTAATTTCAATAAAGAGACACACTTCACTTTCATTACTGTTTTTCCCCACATTTTTGTAGCTTTTTGTCACAGCAACAATAGCAGCAGTGGTCCAGATGGCTCCTGACTTGGCACCTTTGCTGATGTCAGCAAAGGTACACATATGACTTGAAGAGGGAAAGGGGATTATCCATTCCTCCCCCCCCCTTTCCTCTTTAAATCATATGGATGCCCAGCCATGGCCAGAAGTTTTCTGGAGTTCCATGTTCACCACCATGGTGACAAAAACACCAAAAGACAGGATGACAATTTGGCCCACCTAGATTGTCAAGAACATGGCAGCATCTCAGGCTGGTTCAAAACAGGAATGCTTCATACCAGCCCCATGTAGATCCTTAGAATTCCCATGTAGATCCTTAGAATTCCTAGTATTGAAAGAGGGGGAATTTCAGAAACTGAGGGGGAAAGTGATTATTAGTGGATAGAATAAAACTCCCACAGGTTGCTTGGTATGTTGGTGAAGGTAATGAATACATAGAATATGAGCCACAGGAGGAGCAAATTGAATTGACTTACAAAATCTTTGTATAAAAATCCCAGCCCAAATAATAACCTCTTACTGGGATGCATTGCTGCTCAGTAGACCAATTCTTCACTGGGAATCTTGAAAGGGATAGCAGGGAGGGAGCATAAAGAGAAAGATGATGAACATGTCTACTTTCAATTATGTTGAGAGCCCTACAAATATTCAGATTATGACAAAAGAACATATATTTTCAGTTCAATAAATGACTGCACCATAGAATAAAACAAGGGGGAGATGACCCTTCATTTTAAAGGGACCTGTCACCAGGATCCTATGAGAGGTGTAAGTATTGCCAAACTCCTTGGGAATGAGACCCACCAAACAAAAGTGAATGAAAATTACTTGAAGTTCCAATGTTATTACGTTTAATTTCCCATGAGGGAAATTCTCAAAAATGAAGAGATTAGTTTAAAATAATATTTGAAAGGATACAGCAATGCTAAAACTTTTCTGAAAGCATGGACATTATTTCAAACTACTATAATAGAAGCACAGATGGAATTTATACTACAAATGCGAAATCGTCAGGCAAGATACCAAGATGGATAAGTAACAATGTATTTCCATTCTATTCAACTTTAAAAAATAAAAATTACAAAATGATCCTTTAACAAAGCACTTATCCCTGCTTCACTCTCTACAAATAAACCCTCAACAGCATAGCCAATCATTACAGAAGCTGAGAAAAACATGCTAAGAATAAATAGGTGCTTAAATACAGAAAGCGGGTATTCAGTATTGCAATTACAGATTCAAAAGAGTACCAAATATGGTACTCCTACATAAATGCCAGCCTTGTGCACCTTAAGAGTCAGCTGCTAAATCAAGGAAGCTCATTCAGTTTTAGATTGAGTGTAAGGAGAATAACTTTTCCACACCCGCTCAACAGTGAGCAAGGCTGTGAAAAGGGCCTGTGAGTGGGGTCCTGTTTCTGATCACTGTTAGGAGTGAGTTGAAAATGCCATCGTCATTTGCTCCAATCTGAACAAAACTCTTTCACCTGATCTAGCAGCTGGTTTTCAAGTTGAGCAGGGCAAGCGAGCCATACCAGGAGAATTTACTTAGTTGGGTATTGCTTTCAGTCTCAGAACTAAGAATTCTGAAAATACTCAGATTGATGTAACTCCACTAAATTTTTAAAATTTTTCTGAATGTGATTTATTTTTCAGTAAAGCAATTACTAGAACCAATAGATATCAGCAGAATATGTGCAGCTGTGGGGCACTACTCAGCTTCATAAAGAATGAAGTAACATTGTTACTTCTCAAATGAATTATCTTCCACTTAGCAGATCATCTGTTAATCTGAACTGGAGCAGACCCAGATTCAGGGCTATTGTCCAGATAGCCCTGAACTACATCTGTTCTGCTGTAGCAGCCTGTATCTCATCTTCTCTGTGTTGCCATGGCCACTGCTAGTCAGACACAGAGATCTATCCAAGTTTCTGCCCATCATGGGCACCTCTGCTGGTATCAGAACAGGGAAAACATGTGATCTGGAAAGGAAGGTGAAATCATCCCCTTACTACTTGATGGTCAGGCAGATGCCCTGTTGTGACATCAGCAGAGCTCTGATGGTTTTGTAACTAGATGGGAACTATGTGTCAGCAAATTCCATAGTATCCAATTTGCTGCTGCTCAGTCGTTTAGTCATCTCCGACTCTTTGTGACCTCATGGACCAGTCCACGCCAGAGCTCCCTGTCAGCCGTCACCGCCCCCAGTTCCTTCAAGGTCAACCCAATAACTTCAAGGATACCTTCCATCCATCTTGCCCTTGGTCGGCCTCTCTTCCTTTTTCCTTCCATTTTCCCCAGCATCGTGATCTTTTCCAAGCTTTCCTGTCTCCTCATGATGTGGCCAAAATACATCAGCTTTGCCTCTAATATCCTTCCCTCCAGTGAGCAGCCTAGCATTATTTCCTGGAGGATGGACTGGTTGGATCTTCTTGCGGTCCAAGGCACTCTCAGGATTTTCCTCCAGCACCAGAGTTCAAAAGCATCCATATTCGAAGGAAGTTCAGCCTTCCTTATGGTCCAACTCTCGCATCCATAGGTTACTATGGGGAATACCATTGCTTTGACTATGCGGACTTCGTTGCCAGTGTGATGTCTCTGCTCTCCACTATTTTATCAAGGTTGGCCATTGCTCTCTTCCCAAGAAGTAAATGTCTTCTGATTTCCTGGCTGCAGTCTGCATCACCAGTGATCTTCGCGCCTAGAAATATAAAGTCTGTCACTGCCTCCACGTTTTCTCCCTCTATTTGCCAGTTATCAATAGGTGTAGTTGTAGGTCTTGGTTTTCTTGATGTTTAACTGCAACCCAGCTTTTGCACTTTCTTCTTTCACCTTGGTGATAAGGCTCCTCAGCTCCTCCTCACTTTCAGCCAACAGAGTGGTATCATCTGAATACCTAAGGTTGTTAATGTTTCTTCCAGCAATTTTAACTCCGGCCTTGGATTCCTCAAGCCCTGCATGTTGCATGATGTGTTCTGCATACAAGTTGAATAGGGAAGGTGAAAGTATGCAGCCCTGCCACACTCCTTTCCCAATCTTGAACCAGTCTGTTGTTCCGTGGTCTGTTCTTACTGTGGCTACTTGGTCTTTATACAGATTTCTCAGGAGACAGACAAGGTGACTTGGTATCCCCATACCACCAAGAACATGCCACAGTTTATTATGATCCACACAGACAAAGGCTTTAGAATAGTCAATAAAGCAGAAGTAGATGTTTTTCTGAAACTCCTTGGCTTCCTCCATTATCCAGCCGATATTGGCAATTTGGTCTCTCGTTCATCTGCCTTTTCTGAACCCAGCTTTGACATCTGGCAACTCTTGCTCCATGTATTGCTGGAGTCTGCCTTGCAGGATCTTGAGCATTACCTTACTGGCATGGGAAATAAGTGCCACTGTAATAATAATAAAACTTTATTTATACCCCGCCACCATCTCCCCAATGGGGACTCGGGGCGGCTTACATGGGGCCATGCCCGGGAAAAATACAATATAACACAATATAAAAACAACATATCATAATACAATTACAACAATACAATAAAGAATCATATACAGTACAACACAAAATCCAAAGAGCAATATAACAGGGCAGGCCGCACTGACACTCAGTTAAAACTCGGGGTGAGAAAAGGATAAGAAAACGGATAAGAATAAAACCACAGGGAACTAAGGAAAAGATAGCAGACAGTCTAGAGGATAAATAATGGGGGCGTAACAAAAGCATGTAACAGTTACTCTCCGAAAGCACATCGGAAGAGCCATGTTTTTAGATCTTTCCTAAAGTCTAAAAGAGTGGGGGCTTGCCTGATTTCAATGGGCAATGAGTTCCATAAACGGGGGGCCACAGCAGAAAAGGCCCTCTCCCTAGTTCCTACAAGGCGGGTCTGGGATAAAGGCAGTGGCGACAGGAGGGCCTCCCCTGACGATCGCAGAGATCGAGCAGGTTTATGGTAGGAGATACGGTCACGAAGGTAGGTGGGTCCCCAACCGTTTAGGGCTTTATATATGATGGTCTGCACCTTGAATTGGGATCGGAAAATGAACGGAAGCCAGTGGAGCTCCTTAAACAGGGGAGTAGATCTCTCCCTGTAATTCGCCCCAGTTATTAATCTGGCAGCCGAGCGTTGGACCAGTTGTAATTTCTGAGCCGTCTTCAAGGGAAGCCCCACGTAGAGCGCATTACAGTAGTCCAGTCTAGAGGTAACTAGGGCATGGACCACCGTGGTCAAGTCAGACTTCACGAGGTATGGTCGCAGTTGGCGCACAAGTTTGAGTTGTGCGAAAGCCCTCCCGGCCACCGCCGACATCTGCGCTTCAAGCGTCAACGCTGAATCCAGGAGGACTCCCAAACTGCGGACCTGTGATTTCAGGGGGAGTGCAACCCCGTCCAGCACAGGTTGCCACCCAATACCCCGATCTGACGAGCGACTGACCAGGAGGGCCTCTGTCTTGTCAGGATTGATCCTCAGCTTGTTCCTCCTCATCCAGTCCGCCACAGCGGCCAGGCACTGGTTCAGCATCCGAGGGGCTTCCTTGGAGTTAGATGGAAATGAGTAGTGGATTTGTGTGTCATCTGCGTAGAGATGGCAACACCCTCCAAAACTCCGGATGACCTCTCCCAGCAGTTTCATGTAGATGTTAAATAGCATGGGGGATAGAATAGACCCTTGCGGGACCCCACAGGTCAATGGCCAGGGGTCCGAGCAGGTTTCCCCCAGCTTCACCATCTGGGAACGGCCCTCCAGGAAGGACCGAAGCCACAGCAGAACTGTGCCACCGAGTCCCATCCCGGCGAGCCTCCCCAGAAGGATACCATGGTCGATGGTATCGAAAGCCGCTGAGATGTCCAAGAGAACCAGCAGGGTCACACTCCCCCTGTCCAGCTCCCTGCGGAGGTCATCCACCAAGGCGACCAAAGCCGTCTCGGTGCTGTGCCCAGGCCTGAAGTCAGACTGTGAGCGGTCCAGAAAATCGGTGTCATCGAGGAACTCCTGGAGCTGCGTAGCAACCACCCGCTCCAGAACCTTGCCCAGAAATGGGAGGTTGGAAATTGGCCTGTAGTTGTTACATACAGATGGGTCTAACGAGGTCTTTTTTAATAATGGTTTTACTACCGCCTGCTTAAAGCAGGATGGAACTGACCCTTGAACCAGGGAGGCATTTATAATAGCCACAAACCAATCCAACAACCCATCTTTGGCCAGCTTCACCAGCCAAGAAGGACAAGGATCCAGAGCGCAGGTGGTCGCCCTCACAGACCCAAGAATCCCCTCCACGTCATCAGGAAGAACAAGCCGGAAAGAAGTTTGAGCATTCTTTAGCGTTTCCCTTTTCTGGTATGGGGATATAAATTGAATTTTTCCAATCTGATGGCCAATCTTTTGTTTTCCATATTTGCTGGCATATGGGATGCATCACCTTGACAGCATCACCTCCCAAGATTTTAAACAGCTCAGCTGGGATTCCATCATCTCTGCTGCCTTGTTATTAGCAATGCTTCTTAAGGCCCATTCAGCCTCACTCCTCAGGATGTCTGGTTCTAATTCACTCACCACACCGTCAAAGCTATCCTATATATTATTATCCTTTCTATACAGATTTTCTGTATATTCTCACCACCTATTCTTGATCTCTTCAGCTTCTGTTAGGTCCCTGCCATTTTTGTTTTTGATCATGCCCATTTTTGCCTGAAATTTGCCTCAAATGTTTCTGATTTTCTGGAAGATATCTCTTGTCCTTACTATCCTATTGTCTTTTTCCACTTCCATGCATTGCTTGTTCAAAAATAGTTCCTTTTCTCTCCTGGCTAACCTCTGGAATTGTGTATTTAATTGGGCGTATCTCCACCTATCGCTGTTTCCTTTTGCCTTCCTTCTCTCTTGGGCTACTTCCAGTGTCTCAGCAGACAGCCTTCTTGGTTGTCTTTTTCTTTGGGACGTACTTTGTTGCTGCCTCCTGAACAATGTTGTGGACTTCTGTCCATAGTTCTTCTGGGACTCTATTTATTAAATCTAGTCCCTGAAATCTATTCTTCACCTCCACTGCATATTCACTGGGAATATTTGTGAGATCATATCTAATTGGTCTGTGTATTTTCCCCATTCTCTTTAGTCCAGTTCTAAATTTTGTAATAAGTTTGTGATCTGAACTACAGTCAGCTCCAGGTCTTGTTTTCACTGACCGGATGGATGTCCACCACCTTTGGCTGCAAAGGATGTAGTCAATCTGATTTCGGTGTTGACCATCTGGTGAAGTCCATGTGTAAAGCCGTCTTTTAGGTTGTTGGAAGAGAGTGTTTGTTATGCACATTGAGTTTTCCTGGCAAAATTCTATCAGCCTACATCCTAGAATCATAGAATCATAGAATCATAGAATAGTAGAGTTGGAAGAGACCACATGGGTCATCCAGTCCAACCCCCTGCTAAGAAGCAGGAAATCGCATTCAAAGCACCCCCGACAGATGGCCATCCAGCCTCTGCTTAAAAGCCTCCAAAGAAGGAGCCTCCACCACGGCCCCGGGGAGAGAGTTCCACTGTCAAACAGCTCTCACAGTGAGGAAGTTCTTCCTGATGTTCAGGTGGAATCTCCTTTCCTGTAGTTTGAAGCCATTATTCCGTGTCCTAGTCTGCAGGGCAGCAGAAAACAATCTTGCTCCCTCCTCCCTATGACTTCCCTTCACGTATTTGTACATGGCTATCATGTCTCCTCTCAGCCTTCTCTTCTGCAGGCTAAACATGCCCAGCTCTTTAAGCCGCTCCTCATAGGGCTTGTTCTCCAGACCCTTAATCATTTTAGTCGCCCTCCTCTGGACGCTTTCCAGCTTGTCAACATCTCCCTTCAACTGTGGTGCCCAAAATTGGACACAGTATTCCAGGTGTGGTCTGACCAAGGCAGAATAGAGGGGGAGCATAACTTCCCTGGATCTAGACGCTATTCCCCTATTGATGCAGGCCAGAATCCCATTGGCTTTTTTAACAGCCGCATCACATTGTTGGCTCATGTTTAACTTGTTGTCCACGAGGACTCCAAGGTCTTTTTCGCACACACTGCTGTCAAGCCAGGCGTCCCCCATTCTGTATCTTTGATTTCCATTTTTTCTGCCGAAGTGAAGTATCTTGCATTTGTCCCTGTTGAACTTCATTTTGTTAGTTTTGGCCCATCTCTCTAGTCTGTCAAGATCGTTTTGAATTCTGCTCCTGTCTTCTGGAGTGTTAGCTATCCCTCCCAGTTTTGTGTCATCTGCAAACTTGATGATCGTGCCTTCTAACCCTTCGTCTAAGTCATTAATAAAGATGTTGAACAGAACCGGGCCCAGGACGGAGCCCTGCGGCACTCCACTTGTCACTTCTTTCCATGATGAAGACGACGCATTGGTGAGCACCCTTTGGGTTCGTTCGCTTAGCCAATTACAGATCCACCTAACCGTAGTTTTGTCTAGCCCACATTTTACTAATTTGTTTGCCAGAAGGTCGTGGGGGACTTTGTCGAAGGCCTTACTGAAATCCAGGTACGCTGCATCCACAGCATTCCCTTTATCGACCCAACTCGTAACTCTATCGAAAAAAGAGATCAGATTAGTCTGGCATGACTTGTTTTTGGTAAATCCGTGTTGACTATTAGCAATGACCGCATTTGTTTCTAAGTGTTCGCAGACCACTTCCTTAATGATCTTTTCCAGAATTTTGCCTGGTATTGATGTGAGGCTGACCGGACGGTAATTGTTTGGGTCGTTCTTTTTTCCCTTCTTGAAGATAGGGACCACATTCGCCCTCCTCCAATCTGCTGGGACTTCTCCCGTTCTCCAAGAACTCTCGAAGATAATTGCCAGTGGTTCTGAAATAACTTCCGCTAGTTCCTTCAGTACTCTTGGATGTAGCTGATCTGGCCCTGGGGACTTGAATTCGTTTAGAGTGGCCAGGTGTTCCTGGACAACTTGTTTCCCTATTTGGGGTTGGATTTCCCCCAATCCTTCGTCCATTCCATGTTTCTGAGGTTGAAGATGGCTTTCTTTTTGTGAGAAGACTGAGGCAAAGAAGGCAATAAGTAGTTCTGCCTTTTCCCTGTCCCCTGTCGCCATCACCCCATCTTCTCCTTGCAATGGCCCTATCGCCTCCTTTTTCTTCCTTTTTCTACCAACGTAAGCAAAAAAGCCTTTTTTGTTGTTTTTTATGTCCCTGGCAAGCCTGAGCTCATTTTGCGCTTTAGCCTTGCGAACCTTTTCCCTACAGGTGTTGGCTATACATTTGAATTCTTCTTTGGTGATTTCTCCCCTTTTCCACTTCTTGTGCATGTCACTTTTGAGCTTTAGCTTGGTTAGAAGTTCTTTGGACATCCATTCTGGCTTCTTTGCACTTGTCTTATTTTTCTTCTTTGTTGGCACTGTTTGCATTTGCGCCTTGAGTATTTCACTTTTGAAAAACTCCCATCCATCCTTAACTCCCTTGTTTTTTAATATCGGCGTCCATGGGATGCCGCTCAGTAATTCCTTCATTTTTTGGAAGTCAGCTCTCTTAAAGTCCAGAATGCGTGTTTGACTTGTCTTAGTCTCAGCATTCCTTTGTATTGCAAACTGCAGGAGCACATGGTCACTTGCCCCTAAGGATCCAACCACTTCAACTGTATTGATCAGGTCTTCCACATTTGTTAAGATTAGATCAAGAGTTGCTGATCCCCTTGTTGCCTCTTCTACCTTCTGGACCATAAAATTATCTGCAAGGCAAGTGAGGAATTTGTTGGACTTTGTACTCTTGGCTGAGTTTGTTTTCCAGCAGATATCGGGATAATTGAAATCGCCCATGACTACTATATCTCTTTTTGTGCCTGTTTGGTCAGCTGTTGACAGAAGGCTTCATCAAGTCCTTCATCCTGACTCAGAGGTCTGTAGTAGACACCCACAACAAGATCTTTTTGAGTCCCGGTTCTCTTGATTCTTATCCAGATGCTTTCAAGCTGGTTTCCCGGATTACAGTCTTGCATTTCTTCTGCAACGTAACTGTTTTTGACATATAAAGCTACTCCCCCTCCTCTCCCCTTTGTTCTATTTCTGTGAAAGAGGTTATAGCCCTCAATGGTTAAATTCCAGTGATGGGAGTCATCCCACCAGGTTTCAGTGATGCCTATGACATCGTATGTGTGGTGCTGTGCTAGAAGTTGGAGTTCGTCTTGCTTATTTCCCATGCTCTGAGCATTAGTGTAAAGACATGTAAGCCCCTGTGACCTCCCCTCGAACTGTTTATTTGGGATTATTGTGCTCTCTGTACTTGGTCCTTGCTGTGTTTGTGCAGCCCTCCGTTTAGCCTTTTGGCGGTTCCCTGTGGTCGTGGGTAATATAGTGTTCACCAGGCTGTTGTTCCCCTCCCCCAGTGGATCTAGTTTAAAGTACGCCTGATGAGGTTTGTGAGTATGTGTGCAAAAAGATGTTTTCCTACTTGTGTGAGATGCACCCCATCGCTTGCCAGTAGTCCATTCTCTTGGAAGAGTAGACCATGGTCAAGGAAGCCAAAATGCTCCTCTTGACACCATTTTCTGAGCCAGTTATTGACCTGTACTATTTTTCCGGCCCTTGTAGAGCCGTGTCCTACAACGGGGAGGAGGGATGAAAAGATCACATGTACATTATACAGTTTTAGCTTTGTTCCCAGAGCTCGAAAATCATTTGTGATCTTTTGAAAAGTATGCCTAGCGGTGTCATTGGTACCTACATGAATCAACATAAGGTGGGGAGGGTGATGGGGCTTTAGGAGCCTGCTGAGCCTCTGAGTGATATGGTGTATTTTTGCCCCCGGGAGGCAGCATGTTTCTCGAGCCATCCCATCCGGTCTGGAAATGATGGCTTCCGTTCCTCTAAGGAGGGAGTCACCTACTACCAAGACCTGTTTCCTTTGAGGATTGACAGGGTCCCTTTTGTGCAAGACAGTGTGTATGTCCCCTGAAGAGTGTTCCTGTTGAAGTGAATCATGTAGGTGTAAAGTGTTGTCCTCCTCCTCAACATCCCCAGTGCTTTCATCAATGACAATCCATTGAGATACATCCGAGAGCCCATTACTCTCCCAAGGATGTTCCTGTTGCTCCTGGTCTATGATTGGGGATGGAGCATTTGCATGATTACATAAGTGTGACTGTGGTGATGCACTGTCCCCGTCAGGGCTATCCCCTGCGCATTGATCCAGGGTGGTCCACTGAGTGGTATCTAAGAAACTGTGGTCCTCCACAAGATGTGTTTCCTGATTGTATGTTAATGATGTAAGAATTTCAAATCTGTTGTGTAAATGCAGCTGAGCAGAGGAGTTCTGCGGAGGCTTCCTGGTCCTGCGTCTCCTTCTATGGGTGACCTCCTTCCAAGCCTGAGGGTTGTCTACCTTTGAGTTGATCTCCCCATAAGGTTCCTGATCATGGTCTTGGTGGTGTTGGTGTGATGCAGGCTGCAGATCTACAGCAGCGTGTTGTGCAGTGTCCAAGAAGAGCTCGAGTGCCTGAATGTCCTTAAGGGTCTTAATACGGTGCTCGAGCTGTTGGATCCTCTGCTCCATCAGAGTCATCTGTTTGCATTTGGAGCAGATGTAGTTGTCTAGTTTTTGTGTGAAAAAGCGGAACATGCCACAGCTGGTGCATGTGATGGGAATGTTTTGCTTTTGTTGCATCTCTTGGTGAGCGTGGTGGCCAAGTGGGATCTTTGTACAGTTAAGTAATATGCACGCACTTTATGTGCAGACTGCAACAAACCACCTCTTTGTGTATTTGTTTATGTTACTTTGTTTCCTGTATGTACTGCAAAGGATAGTTAGTAAAGGTGCCATGGCAAATAAAGCTTTCCCAGAAACTCAATTAACAGGGGACAATACCTGCTGTCAATCAACTTAAGTACCTGGCTCTCTTTCAACACAACAGTCACACAACAGTTAGACTTTGACCACAGGAGCCAAGCCCACACTCAGTTTAAAATCTTAGCCAAATCTTAGCCAAATCCTACCTGAAGCCAGGGAGCAAAAATGTCCTCCTGCTGCCTCTGCTTCTGCGAGAACCAACTGCCCTTCTGGGATCAGGCTCTGGCAGAAACTCACACTGGCAAATAAAGCTTTCCCAGAAACTCAATTAACAGGGGACAGTGCCTGCTGTCAATCAACTTAAGTACCTGGCTCTCTTTCAACACAACAGTCACACAACAGTTAGACTTTGACCACAGGAGCCAAGCCCACACTCAGTTTAAAATCTTAGCCAAATCTTAGCCAAATCCTACCTGAAGCCAGGGAGCAAAAATGTCCTCCTGCTGCCTCTGCTTCTGCGAGAACCAACTGCCCTTCTGGGATCAGGCTCTGGCAGAAACTCACACTGGCAAATAAAGCTTTCCCAGAAACTCAATTAACAGGGGACAATGCCTGCTGTCCTGCTTCATTTTGTTGTCCCAGACCATGCTTGCCTGTGATCCTGGTTATCATTTGACTGCTCACCTTAGCATTCCAATCTCCTGTAATGAGAATAATGTTTCTTTTTGGTTTGTTATCCACTAAGTGCTGCAGATCCTCGTAGAACTTATCTAATTCTGCTTCTTCAGCAGCTGTGGTTGGGGCGTATGTTTGGATCACTGTGATGTTAAATGGCTTGCCTTTAACTCGAATTAAGATCATTCTATCAATTTTTGGATTGTATCCAATCACTGCTTTCACAACTTTATTATTAACTATGAAGGCTACTCCATTTCTTCGGTGTTCCTCTTGTCTGCAGTAGTAGGTCTGGTGGTCATCTTTTGTGAAGTGGCCCATTCCAGTCCATTTCAGTTCACTGACTCCCAAATGTCTATCTTTAATCTTGACATCTCACCAATAACCACATCCAGTTTGTCCTGGCTCATAGATCTTACATTCCAGGTTCCTATAGTGTGTTGATCTCTAAAACATTGGATTCGTCCTTCACCTCCAGCACCGTCGGCCGTTAGCCTTCCTTTCGGCTTTGAGCTAACTGCGTCATCACATCTGGGGCTAGTTGGACTAGTCCTCTGCTCCTCCCCAGTAGCATTTTGACCATCTTCCTACCTGAGGGTCCTATCGTCCGATGGTATACTGACATTTCTCTGGTTGTATTGATCCATATAGTTTTCATGGCAAGAATACTGGGGTGGGTTGCCATTACCTTCCCCAGGGATCGTGCTTGGTCTGACCTCTCTGCCATGACCTTCTGGTCTTGGGTGGCCCTGCATGGTATAGCTCATGGCTTCATCGAGGCACTCAAGCCCCAGCACCACGTCAAGGTAAAAATCCAAGCTGGAGAGTATCCAATTTATGGTGAGCCTATTCTAAAGTTTTCATGGCAAGGTGTATTCAGAGGAGATTTGCCATGGCCTTACTCTAAGGAGGGATGAATGGGACTTGTCTATGGTCACCCATGAGACTTTCATCGTTGCAAAGGAATTTGAACCCTAGTTTCCTGAGCTCTAATCCAACACAGCATTATGCTGGTTCTCTAAGGTAAAGAAAGCAGGGATTTTAAAAACAACATTTGTTTTTAAAATCCCCGCTTTCTTTACCTTAGAGAACCAGCATAATGCTGTGTTGGATAGTGATGTTAGGAGTTTGTTGTTTCACTCACATCCCAATTGAGGGTTTCCTATGAGCAGAGAACTGGCCACACTGGACAGAGTTTCTGACTACATAAGTCTCTGTTCTGTTCTAGTATCATTTGTTTGATGTTCATAAGCTATTAATGGTGAAGCTATATAGCCATTATAAAGAAAATATGAATGAAAAGGATACAACATACAGTTCTTCTGTTCTCTAAGTTTTCCAAAGATGACCTAGCTGAAGCTCTGCCCCTTCAAGCAGAAAGCCAAAGCTCCACTTCCCCTCAAGCACACAATCTCAAACACAAGGCCTCAAGCAGAAATCTCAGTTCCTTTGACACCAAAACAACCACAAAGCCTTGACAACACACACACCAACTTATAAACAAGTACCCAGATGTTAAACAACCAGAAACAAACAAACACTCAACTTTCTAGTATACTCTTAAGCAATAAGGCTTACCTTGAGCTAAGATGGCTTCCTGTTTTCTCTTCAGTCACTGGAACTCAACTGCTGGCTAAACTCCCAGAAAGGTCAGGTGAATATTTCTGTAGAATGTTTATAATGAATGTGTTTTAACTATGCTGCGTTGAGCCACAAAGAGAGATGGGTAAGAGAGTATGTGTTGTGGTTTATT
Organism: Anolis carolinensis; assembly: GCF_035594765.1. Taxonomy (NCBI): domain Eukaryota; kingdom Metazoa; phylum Chordata; class Lepidosauria; order Squamata; family Anolidae; genus Anolis; species Anolis carolinensis. Next base: position 37,649,455 of record NC_085843.1, on the reverse strand, counting down.
CATCAAGTCACTTCCAACTCTTTTTGACCTCATGGACCATGCCGGGGCCTAGAGGGATGTAAACATGATTCCTGTAGCACAGTAGCCCATCCTTAAGTGAGAAAGGGAAACGTAGTCCTTGGCGAATCTGTTCTTGAGCCCAGGCATCTGCCTGCTGACTGGCTCTAATCTCTTGAGCGCAAAGGGGTTCTGGGTTAGAAGGTGTTGGTTCAATTGGAGTGGATTTGGTGTTTCCCACTGTGAGCGTGGCAAAGTTCTCGGGCTGCAGCAATCGAGATTCATAGGTCTCTCTGCGTCCTGCAGCATACTCGGGTTTCCGTGATAAGGCATCTGCCTGCTTGGTCTGAGCCGGGGTTACATAATGGATCTGGAAATCAAAACGTTCAAAGAATAAAGCCCAGCGCTGTTGCCTTTGATTTAGCTTTCGTGCGGTCCTTAGGTGTTCCAAATTTCGATGATCAGTGTGAACCTCAATGGGGAATTTGGCCCCTTCTAACCAATGTCTCCAATTTTCAAAGGCTGCCTTTATGGCCAAAAGTTCTTTCTCCCAAATAGTGTAATTTCTCTCTGGGGCTGTTAGTTGACGGGAGTAATAGGCACAAGAATGAAGATGCTCTCCCACTGGTTGCATGAGTATAGCCCCAATTGCCACATCCGAGGCGTCAGCCTGCACAACAAAAGGGGTTTTAGGATCAGGGTGCTGTAGAATTGGCTGGGTTGTGAATAACTTCTTTAGCTGCTGGAACCCTTTCTCTGCTTGCTCCGTCCAGCGGAAGGGCTGTTTCCCACGGATGCAGCTGGTGATTGGGTCAGACCAGCGGGCAAAGTCTGGGATGAATTTGCGGTAGTAGTTCGCGAACCCCAAGAAGCGTTGCACTTCCTTCTTGTTGGTTGGCGCTCGCCATTCCAATACTGCTGAAACCTTTGCCGGGTCCATGGAGAGTCCTTGTGGCGAGACGCGGTACCCAAGGAAGTCTACTTCTTGCAGATCAAAGGCGCATTTTTCTAACTTGGCATATAGTCCATGATCCCGTAATCATTGTAGCACCATCCTGACGTGTTTCTCGTGCTCCGATTGTGATCTAGAAAACACCAAAAAATCGTCCAGGTATATGATCAAGAACCGATCTAGATAATCCTGGAAGATATCGTTGACAAAATGCTGGAACGTTGTGGGAGCTCCGGATAATCCGTAATTCATGACTAGGGACTCGAATAATCCGAATTTGGTCTGGAAAGCGGTTTACCATTCGTCCCCCTCCCTGATGCGAACTAGATTGTAAGCCCCCCAGAGATCCAGCTTGGTGTAAACCTTGGCCCCTCGAAGCCGGTCTAATAGGTCCGAGATCAAAGGCAGGGGGTAGCGGTTCCGCTTCGTGATATTGTTCAATGCTCTATAGTCCACAACCAAGCGTAAGTCCCCTGACTTCTTTTTTACAAACATCACCGGGGAAGCAGCTGGGGATTGAGAGGGTCTGATGAATCCCTTGCGAAGATTTGACTCTATGAACTCCCTGAGAGCTTCTTGCTTTGGTTCAGTCAGGGAATAGAGGTGTCCTCGCGGGATCGGGGCCCCCTCCACCAAGTCAATGGCACAGTCGTAGGGTCTATGCGGGGGTAGTTTCTCGGCTTCCTTTTCATTGAAAACATCCCAAAAGTCTGAATATTTCTTGGGCAAGGTGATGATGGGCTCAGCGTCTGTGGCATGGCAGACCTTGGCTACTAGACAATGGTTATGGCAATATTTAGAAGCAACCTGTAGTTCTCTGTTGGACCAGGAGATGTTTGGGTCGTGGAGTGTCAGCCATGGAATTCCCAAAATCACAGGGAAGTGGGGCACCTCGGTAACGAAGAAGGAAATCTCTTCCATGTGTTCCCTTATCCACATTCTGGTGGGCTCAGTCCATTGGCTTACGGGACCCGTCTTTAGGGGACGGCCATCTATAGCCTGCACCACCCGGGCGTTCTTGAAATCGTGATATTGTAATCCCAGAGAGTCGGCATACTCTCTATCGATGAAATTGTTTGTTGCTCCTGAGTCTATCATGGCATGGATCATGACGGGTCCCTTTTTCGCTGACCACAACGTGACCACTAGGAGAAATAGGACCCCGGTCTGCGGCTCTTGAGTGGGGTTTTTGACCGGGTTGGCGAGCCTCTCTACGCCCGGTCGTTGGCTTCCCCCGCCGGCTTGGTTCCAGCCGCCTCGGCCGTCTCCGGCTCCACAGAGGACGCCGCTGCCAGGCGGGCAACGGGCTTCTTTTTGGCTGGACATTCTCTGGCGAGGTGGCCCCCATTCCCGCAGTACCAACACAAATTCAAACGTTGGCGACGGGCCTTTTCGGCAACATCCAGTCTGGGGCGCACATTGCCCAACTGCATCGGTTCTTCCTCGCTTCCCATGGGGTTTGGGGCTGGCGGAGGGGATTTCCATACTGGTCGTGGCTGAATACTAGTAGAAGCGGGGGGTCTCACCCCGGCTCTTCCACTCTGACCTCGGAGCCACTGTTTTTTGTTGGCAAGCAGGACTTCGGCTCGTAGACAATGATTAATGAGTCTCTCAAGAGTCTCTGGAGGATCCACCTTAGAGATTTCTTCCTGCATCTCGAAGTTAAGGCCCTCACGAAACTGTCCTCTGAGGGCGATATCTTCCAACCAGTGTTCTGAGCCAGCACCCGGAACTCGGCTATGTACCGGGTCTCACCCCGGCTCTTCCACTCTGACCTCGGAGCCACTGTTTTTTGTTGGCAAGCAGGACTTCGGCTCGTAGACAATGATTAATGAGTCTCTCAAGAGTCTCTGGAGGATCCACCTTAGAGATTTCTTCCTGCATCTCGAAGTTAAGGCCCTCACGAAACTGTCCTCTGAGGGCGATATCTTCCAACCGGTGTTCTGAGCCAGCACCCGGAACTCGGCTATGTACCGGGACAACGGCCTGTCCCCTTGAAGGAGTCGCCAGAGTTTATGGCCGGCCGCCTCCTCGTTGTCCTCGATCCCCCAGGTCTTCCTAAGGTGGTTCAAGAAACCTTGCGCGGAGCTTAGGTGCGTGGAACCCACATCAAACAGCGCCGTCGCCCAATTGGCCGCAGGCCCATCTAGGAGACTGTAAATCCACACCACTTTGACATCCTCGTGGGGAAATTCGGCTTGGCGGGCTTCTATGTACGCCTGGCACTGGCGACGGAAAACATGAACCTTGGAGGCTTCTCCAGTAAACTTGGTTGGGAGCGCTAGGGCAGGGAGGCGCGCTCCGCGTTCCTTCAAGCCCAGAATTTCACCCTCCTGTGTTCGGAGATTATCTCGGATCCTGTCGAATTCTTCCTTGGAAATGGTGTAACTGAGTGGTTGGGCTTCCGCCCTGGTTCCTGTAGACATTCTGGCCTTAGGTTAATTGGTGCTTAGGGTGGCGGAGTCAAACTGTCAGGACCCAGGCTGCGGAGCACCAATAACCATGCGCAGAGACCAGAATCTATCTAATATCTTTATTAAGGAAATATATAAAGTCAATAAAAACAAGTGAAGAATATAGTTCAGAAGTAGACCTTTCAGGAAAGGTCAAATATAGTCCAGGAAAACAATGTCCAATATGAGATATTAGAGTCCAAAGTTATAATCCAATAACCGAAACACGGTCTTTAGTGCATGGAGGCTTGACAACAAGGCTGGAAAACAACTAAATACTTGGCTAAGCAAGACTTGATACGAGGCAACAAGGAACAAGAACTAGGTCCGTGGCAAGGTCCGTGAAACAAGGCGGCTTGAAACTTGGTCCGGGAACGAGGAACTGGGATTACGAAGTCCACACACGATCTCACTCCTCAAGCTGACGAGTTGACTCCGCAAGGTTTCCTTCGCGGGAAAACACCTAAATAGGGTCTCGCTTCCCGCCAGAATAACATTTTCCCTGGAGAACTAGAAATGAAACTCATCTCTGTCCAGATGCATGACTCCTTAGAATTTCCCAAGGGAAGCAGACCTAATCAGCTAATTGTTTGACTGCGATTCTGGCGCTCCTGCGATTCGCCTCCCTAGCGCCTCTATCTTTATTATAATTGTCCTTTCGAGAAAACGGGGGAGAATTCTGCCCAAGGCTTGTTTGGCTAACTTCTTGAGGGCAAACATCCTGCAGGTGCAGGGGCTCCGTTTCTGGCTGAAACGGTGTAAATCCCATGTTTTCCTCTTCGTCTGCCACAATAGTACTAGGAACGGGACTACAAGGCCCATGAGACATCACAACACAGCTAGAGCTTGTGGATCTGGAGTACCTAGCAATTCGTCGGAGTCCCAATCATCCTGCCCACACTTAGCCCCATGCACACTTAAAGAACCATCCTCCCTTCTCCAAGCATCCCAATTGGGATCAGCTCCTGCAGAAACCCCAGGTTCAGAAGTATCCATAGACCCCAAATCCCCAGACATCTCCGGTGGCTGTGCCCATTCAGTGCCCGCTTCCCCAGCCACCACCTGTTCCTCAGCATCCATCTCCCCATCTGCATCTTCCTCAGAAGATCCCCCATATAGCTCTCTAAGTCGCTTCCTGCGCAACTCCTCCAGTGAACCCTCATCACAAGGGTTTTTTCTTCCTCTTCGAATTCCATCCCCATCAACCATAATCCCCGAAGGCGCAGTCACAACAGAGCCCCCCTAGACCTGCTGGCAAAATATAGGAAAAAAGCAACCAAGAGAAAGTGAGAAATCAGCAAGTTTCTATATTCACAGTAATGGAGAGCATGGGAACTAGGTCAAGTTCAGGTTTACCTAAGGACAGCCTCAATGCAAGTCAATGACAGAGGCTGTCCATGGGGGAGAAAAAAAAACACCCTTCTCGACCCTACTGGGGTTTGTGTGGGGTTTCGTGTGGAGAAATATGTTGGGGTCCGGGTGTGGAAGAGGGGGGCATTGGTGGGGGCTCTCCAGAGAGGCTAGAGGAGGCAGTTGCATTGGGAGAAGCTGGAATGTGGAAGTAGATTGCGACAGAGTCAGAGAGGGAGAGGGAGGGAGAGAGAGAGACCCAGGAGGCAATTAGATAAAGTTAATCCTTTTATTGGGGTTATAGACAACAGGAGTGGGGGTCGTAGAGTCTTCCTGGGCTCTGGTAGCTGCCACTGGATACCTTCTGTTCTTGAAATTAATTTTGATGATAGACCCTAGCTGTGTTAACTCTTGGAACACCTTGCTGCAGCATAACATTGGTCAACTTAATATTTAACATCAGGGTGGGTGGGGTGGGGGGTCTTTTGTGCTCAATAACAGTAGGAGACTGCCAATAAGAATGCTCTTTACTCTACATCACCATGGGCAAATTTGACAAATCCCACCCCAAATGATTTTCTGTGCTTTCTCCTATTTCTATGCACATTTGGAGCTCAGGAGGTGCTTTCTAACTGGCTTCCGTTCCCCCCATTTCCCTACACTTCAGAGATCGTCCACAGGTGAAGCAGCATAGGCAAGAGGAGGAAGTCCTCTTGCATTGTATTATGGGATATGTGTTGCTTCATCTATTAATTGTTTTAGAAGTGGAAACGGGGGGGGGGGGGATCTTGCATGAAATGAAATCCCTAATGTTTCAAACATTCCCTGTTATAATACAAATAATTTTTGGATGGCTTGAAAATGTGTAATTAAGATCCATTAGCTTTACAAGGGATTTGTTCCTGAAAATTGATAGAACAGAATTGTTGGTATGTGTCACGACCCAGGCTGCAGAGCACCAATAACCATACACAGAGGCCAGAATCTATCTAATATCTTTATTAAGGGAATATATAAAGTTAATAAAAGCAAGTGTAGGAAATAGTTCAGAAGTAGACCTTTCAGGGAAGGTCAAAATTAGTCCAAAGAAACAATGTCCAATATGAAATATTAAGGTCCAAAGTTGTAATCCAATAACCGAAACACTCACTTTGCCAAGCAAAGTGAGGGGAGATGACAAGGTCCTTTAGTCCATGAAACTTGAGCAAGGCTAGGAAGTAACTTGATTCTTGGAACACAAGGCTTGAAACAAGGCAACAAGAAACGAGGAGCAAGAACAAGATCCGTGGTAATTACTTGGCAAGGTCCGGGAAACAAGGCAAGATCCGGGGAGTAAACAAGGCTGGGAGCGGAGGCTTGGAAACAGGAACGAGGCTTGGAAACAGGAACGAGGCTTGGAAGCGGGAGTAGCGCTGTCCACACACACTACTCCAGTAGCTGACGAATTGACTCCGCAAGATTCCTAAAGGGCAAGGAACCTAAATAGGTTCTCGTTTTCCCACCAAAGAACACTTCTCTGGGGAATCAGAAACGAAAGTCAATCTCTGTGCCCAGATGTATGACTCCCTAAAATTTCTCATGGAAGCAGGCTTAATCATCTGAATGCTTTGCTGCGATTCTCAGGCTTCTGTGATTAGCCTGCTGAACTCCTTTTTGTTGCTGATAATAATTACGGCGAGAAAATGGGGGAGATTTTGACTCAGGGCTTGTTTCGCAGATTTCTGGAGGACAAACCTCCTGCAGGTGCAAGGGCTCCAATTCTGGCTGGGAAAGTTCCCTTTCTGGCTGAAATGGTGGAAAACCCAAGTTTTCCTCTTCATCCATCACAACAGCACTAGGAACGGGACTACATGGCCCATGAGTCATCACAGTATGATTGGCACATTTTGGTCTCTCCTTGAAGGCATTGCTTTGAGGACTATCCTGCTGAATGTCTGGACTTCAACATTTATCAATACATCATTGTTGTTGAATAAGACATCTGAAAGGGGAGTTAGGATCCTTCATACAATCATACAGATTGGGCTTCCCAATGATATGTCAGCAAGAAAATGCTCCACTTCCAACATTACAAAGGGGAAAGGATATAGGTAAAGGTAACAAAAAATGAAGCACATATGAACCATATTGATGCTCTGATTCATAGACTCATAGAGTTGGAAGAGACCACATATGCCATCCAGTCCAGCTTTCTGCCATGCAGGGAAAACACAATCAAAGTACATCTGACAGATGGCCATCCAGTCTCTGTTTAAAAGCTTCCAGAGAAGGAACTTCCATCATAGTCTAAGGCAGAGAGTTCCACTGTTGAACCACTCCTACTGTTAGGAAGTTCCTCCTAATATTCATGTGGCATCTCCATTTCTGTAATTTGAATGCATTGCTGAGTCGTAATCTCCAGAGCAGCAGAAAATAAGACCTGCTCAATACCGGTCAGCCTCACATCAATACCAGGCAAGATTCTGGAAAAGATCATTAAGGAAGTGGTCTGCAAACACTTAGAAACAAATGCGGTCATTGCTAATAGTCAACACGGATTTACCAAAAACAAGTCATGCCAGACTAATCTGATCTCTTTTTTCGATAGAGTTACGAGTTGGGTCGATACAGGGAATGCCGTGGATGTAGCATATCTAGATTTCAGTAAGGCCTTCGACAAAGTCCCCCACGACCTTCTGGCAAACAAACTAGTAAAATGTGGGCTAGACAAAACTACGGTTAGGTGGATCTGTAATTGGCTAAGCGAACGAACCCAAAGGGTGCTCACCAATGCGTCGTCTTCATCATGGAAAGAAGTGACAAGTGGAGTGCCGCAGGGCTCCGTCCTGGGCCCGGTTCTGTTCAACATCTTTATTAACGACTTAGACGAAGGGTTAGAAGGCACGATCATCAAGTTTGCAGATGACACCAAACTCGGAGGGATAGCTAACACTCCAGAAGACAGGAGCAGAATTCAAAACGATCTTGACAGACTAGAGAGATGGGCCGAAACTAACAAAATGAAGTTCAACAGGGACAAATGCAAGATACTTCACTTCGGCAGAAAAAAATGGAAATCAAAGATACAGAATGGGGGACGCCTGGCTTGACAGCAGTGTGTGCGAAAAAGATCTTGGAGTCCTCGTGGACAACAAGTTAAACATGAGCCTACAATGTGATGCGGCAGCTAAAAAAGCCAATGGGATTTTGGCCTGCATCAATAGGGGAATAACGTCTAGATCCAGGGAAGTCATGCTCCCCCTCTATTCTGCCTTGGTCAGACCACACCTGGAATACTGTGTCCAGTTTTGGGCACCGCAGATGAAGGGAGATGCTGACAAGCTGGAAAGCGTCCAGAGGAGGGCAACTAAAATGATTAAGGGTCTGGAGAACAAGCCCTATGAGGAGAGGCTTAAAGAGCTGGGCATGTTTAGCCTGCAGAAGAGAAGGCTGAGAGGAGACATGATAGCCATGTACAAATATGTGAGGGGAAGTCATAGGGAGGAGGGAGCAAGCTTATTTTCTGCTGCCCTGCAGACTAGGACACGGAACAATGGCTTCAAACTACAGGAAAGGAGATTCCACCTGAACATCAGGAAGAACTTCCTCACTGTGAGGGCTGTTCGGCAGTGGAACTCTCTCCCCCGGGCCGTGGTGGAGGCTCCTTCTTTGGAGGCTTTTAAGCAGAGGCTGGATGGCCATCTGTCGGGGGTGCTTTGAATGCGATTTCCTGCTTCTTAGCGGGGGGTTGGACTAGATGGCCCTTGAGGTCTCTTCCAACTCTACTATTCTATGATTCTATGCTCCCGCCTCCTTATGATATCATTTCATTTATTTATATATGGGCTATCATGTCTCCCCTCAACCTTCTCTTCCGCAGGCTAAACATGCTGAACTCTTTAAGCTGCTCCTCATAGGGTAAGATTTCCAGACCTTTGATCATTTTACTCACCCTCCTCTGGACATATTTCAGCTTGTCAATATCTTTCTTGAATTGTGGTTCCCGGAACTGAACACAGTATTCCAGGTGATCCAGATTTTAGTTTGAATTTTAAAGGCACTATTTGAGTTATCCTCCCCAAAATTCCAGAACCTTGGATATCTCATTTGAAATTCAGACTAAAATCCCAAACAGATGATCCTTCAGTGATGTGAGAGTCAAATGCTGTAAGTGTCCTTCATGCTCTACTTCCCCACATCTTCTTCATCTGTTGAACCATTTTTGCAATGGAAGGAAACTTATTCCATAACCATCTGTTTTGGGACTGGTGTTGTTTGATTTATTCCAAATGATCTACAATCTAGGGTAAGACCTGAGATGGTCAAGTTTATAGATGACACTAAATTATTCAGGGCGGTGAAATCCAAAGCACACAGTGAAAAGCACTAGAAATAAACTCCAGAAGTATCTTCCTCTCCAACCTGAATGATAAAAATGATTTACTGACTGCAAATGCAAGATCAAGTTGTTGCTGTTGTTTTCTCTCCTTAAGCCACACTGCTCTCAGACGAAAAAATCCAGACATCTTGAAAGCTTGCAGCCACTGATGTGCCTCTGTGGTTAGCTGAAAACAGATATTAGACCAACAGGGATTTTCTTCCCCATGACTCCATCTACTCTGTCCCACCTCCTACAGGACAAAAACACCAGCCAATACCACTTCTGATTAGCTAGAAAAGTAGTCATTTTGCTCATGGAGTGTGTGTGGCTGAAAATTGGTCCTGCATCTAAGGCTACATAATAATACCAATATAATTCTACTTCAATGTTATAATTCAGTCCTACAGAATCTTCAGATTTGCAGTTGAGGTATTAGCCACAGAGCTCTGATGTCACACCAAACAAAAACTCTAGGATTACACACAATACAGTCAACTTAGTTAAAGTGGTATCATATCGTCATAATTGTGAAGTGTGAAAAAGCCCATAATACACTTACATACTGTTTCAATGAATGGGGTTGGGTAGCCAGAGAAGGCTGATGGGACACATCTGCCCTATTTTCAATCCCCCACATCCACACAATTATTTTCAAAACATTGACTAAGACATTTTAAATGAGCTAAGATGATATATGTCTAACTCACTCTTTGGGTCACCATGAAGGTCCCAACGAACCACAAAATAACCAACTCTCAAAACATTTTCTCCTGCTTCATTGCCCCCTAACAAGATCATTTCTCAGCCGATCGAAGAGGGAGGTAGAGACATGGCCACACATCTCCCTGGACCTTTGGAAATCCTTGAGGCTAATGTAGTTGTTGGAACACTTTTATGCTCTCCAGCACAGAAATTAGTACCATATTTACCTGCATAATAATCACAACCATGTAATAGTTATAACCTCTTTGGGGGTCATAAAATTGTTTTTTTTTTTTCTTCCTTTCCTTGCATTGGGGAGGATTTGCTCACATTCCTCTCCTAACTCCTAGAAGGGATGGCTACTGGGCTGCTGAGAAAGAGGAGTTGCCAAATGGAAGAGCAGCCCCAGCACCCAGTCCTTTCCCATAGCTCTGCCTACGACTTGCCATCACCTTCCCTGGCTACCCAAACCCCAGGAAGTTTTTCTTCCCCTTCAGTAGGGAGAATATATGAAGACTGGGCCAACTGAGGGAGGCAGAGGCATGGGGAAAGAATGAATGGGGATGGCTGGGAAGCCTGAATGCCAAAAGGGGACAGTAGCCCCTTCACCAGGAGGCCAGGCCACTTTTCATCTGCAGGATGCACCCCTTGCAAGCCCCCTTGGCATACCTAATGCATATTTTTTATCGTGTAATAGTTGCACCCCCCCTTTTTTCTCACAAAAAGGGCAAAACATGCAACTATTACATGATGAAATACCATATTTTGAAGGTTGCAAAAGAGAAAAGGAGGGTATGGGGAAAGGAAAGATATCATAGTTATGTATGCATGATACATTTCCTAATTCATGATCAAGGCCATTAATTTCAGATTTGGATGGCAAATGGCATCTTGGAGCCTTATAATGAAGAATCACACTCCATTTGATAAGCATGTGCTTGGTGATAGATTGTCTCATCTGTGAAAGTCTTCATGGGCTATATGCAGTCTATGGGCATCACAATTGCCACTCTCTGTGAATTATGTTCTTCTTCCCACCAAGTTGAAGTGCCACAGCCCGCTAGTGACACATCTGGGGTCACCACTTCCTCTTCTAGCCCATACCGCTTCATAATAAAAAAACTTCTGAGCACCTGGGGTGGATCTGTTAGTGCTTTATCCACATCCCATAGTACCTGACTGAGGAAGGCATGGTGTTCATGAAGCTGCTCTAGACTGAGAGGGGAAGAGAAGTATACCAGATATTTCAGTGCACAAAAGGTCTAGAGCAGACAATCCCGTGCCTACTCCTTTCCTATTGCTACGAGGGTTGAATAAAAAGTAATGCCTCAACCTTCGTTACTTTGGTTTGGATGGGACTATTTTAATAAATCAAACACAGAAATGCACAAATAATCCTTAGAATGTGCTCTTTAACTACCACTATTCACTTTTCCACATAATCACCAAACAATTGGATACATTTCTGCCAACGATGAACAAGTTTTCTGAAGCCGTCATGGAAGAAGTCGACACTCTGTTTCCGCAACCAGCGTCTCACAGTTCTCTCTTCATCAGAAGCATATTGATGTCCCTGCAGATCTTCTTTCATTATCGGGAACAGATGGAAGTGAGACGGTGCTAAATCTGGACTGTATGGAGGATGCTGTACGGTGGTGAGATCCATTCTCTGAAGTTCTGCTGTGGTGGCATGTGAAGTGTGTGGTCTGGCATTTTCATGCTTCAGGAAAACATTTCCCTTTTCCTTTCGGACCCTTGTTAACCGTTGTTTCAAAGTTCGCAGCATTGTGATGTAACGCCCTGAATTTATTGTTGTTCCACGTTCAAGGAAATCAACATGAATAACACCATCTGCATCCCAGAACACTGTTGCCATGATTTTTCCAGCTGAGGGCTCTGTCTTGAATTTATTTTTCTGGGGTGAGTCTTTGTGAGTAGATCAATAGGCACTGCTCCAGCGGAAAGGTAATGGTGCTCTATGTAATGATGCTGGCCACATGACCTTGGAGGTATCTATGGACAATGCTGGCTCCTCAGCTAAGAAATGGAGATGAGTACCAACCCCCAAAGTCAGACTCAACTAGACTTAATGTCAGGGGAAAACCTTTACCTTTACCTAGAAATGGGTGAACTAGTCACCTTGGGTGATAGATTCTGCCCTATGTGATCCTCCTTGATATTCCATAGGCTGATGCTTCATCTCCAGGTCATAATGGTGTACTCACATTTCGTCTCCTGTCACAATTGAATGGAGAAAGGCGTCACCTTCATTCTCATAATGCGAGAGGAGTTCCTGGCAAATTTCAAGTCTGCACCCTTCCATTTCAGGCATCAGCATCCTGGGTACCCATCGTGCACAGATCTTCCGATATCCAAGCAAAGCAATAATGTGACCCACACGTTCTTGTGAAATGCCGATTATGCTTGAAATTTCTCTGTGAGTGATACAACAATTGTCCTGAATCAATCTGTCAACCTTTTGCTTGTGAAACCCGGTGGTTGCTGTCACAGGACGTCCAACTCTTTGTTTGTCATGCAAGTCAGATGTTCCCACCTCAACATCTTTAAACTTACTCGCCCAACAACACGTGTTACTCACATCAACACAATCACCATAAACAACTTGCATTCTCTGATGAATCTCCTTTGGGGTGCCACCTTCTGCTGTCAAGTATTCAATGACTGCAAGTTGCTTAAGTCGCATTGACTGACCGTCTGCACAGGATTCCATACTTCGCACTTTAACAACACAACTGTTCAATGCTAATGCTTCCTGTCCAATGGAACTGTAGAGGAGAGTCTACTGAACAAACCAGTACCTGCCGCATACCAGTACTGCCATCTGTTCAGGAGTTATGAAGGTGGAGGCATTACTTTTCATTCAACCCTCATATATAGACCATCAGAGAACAGTTTCAAGATGGTAGAAATTCCATTTCTCAATAGGTATTAACCAATATGTTATCAAATGAAGCCTCTGCCTTTAACATTACTGAGGACCTCATTAGATGGGCAAAATTGCACACTCTAGGATGCTTGGTCTTGATTTGAGGCATGGAGCCCACTGGTGCCCATCACATGATATTGATCAACTTCCAGCAGGTTCCATGCCTCAAAATGTCCAAGCATCACATGAGGTAGTTGTGGCAACATGGAAAGCTTCCCATGTTGCATAGGAAGCAACGAGGGGAAGCCGGGTGATGACGCTTCTCCCCATGGGATGGGTTGAGTGGCAAGGCAAACAATGCAAGGAGAGGGGAAATAGATTTCCCACAACCCACTCTGCACTCTGCTGGATTCCTCCCTCCCCCGGCGAATTGAGGGGTGAATGTGACGAGGTCTTAAATCTTTGAATTTCAAGGGACAACATGGGCTATTGTCATGGTAGAGCAAAATGTTTTGAATGCCTGATGAATGCTGAAGCAATTATTTTGCTTTTGAGTAGAAATGGGTGAGAAGCCTCCAGTAACGCAGCGGGTTAAACCACTGAGCTGCTGAATTTGCTGACTGAAAGGTCAGCGGTTCCAATTTGGGGAGCGGAGTGAGCTCCCACTATTAGCCCCAGCTTCTGCCAACCAAGCAATTCAAAAACATGCAAATGTGAGTAGATCAATAGGCACTGCTCCAGCGGAAAGGTAATGGTGCTCTATGTAATGATGCTGGCCACATGACCTTGGAGGTATCTATGGACAATGCTGGCTCCTCAGCTAAGAAATGGAGATGAGTACCAACCCCCAAAGTCAGACTCAACTAGACTTAATGTCAGGGGAAAACCTTTACCTTTACCTAGAAATGGGTGAACTAGTCACCTTGGGTGATAGATTCTGCCCTATGTGATCCTCCTTGATTCCTTGCCTGTCTATCTTTGTTGAAGGATACAGGCAGAGGAGGTTAAACCACCAGGCCAACTAGGCAGTTGCCTGTGGCGCCATGTTGTTGGGGACGCCATTGAGTCAACTCCTGTGTCCTGAGGCCTGCCTCCGCCGCCACGCCTCCCTCTGCAAGGAAGGAGCTGAGGTCGCCGCTTTGGGGAGCAGAGAATATAATAATAATAATAATAATAATAATAATAATAATAATAATAATAATAACAACCTTTTTTTATACCCCGCCCCATCTCCCCGAAGGGACTCGGGGCGGCTTACATGGGGCCTAGCCCAATAAAACAATCAATATCAGTAACACGACTATAAAACAATTATACCAGTAAAACATCAATAGCAATAAAACAATCGCGGGCACCGGGAGGCCCAGCCGGAGCGCTGGATGGAAGGTGAAGGCCTCACCAGGAAGGCCTTGCCAGGAAGGTGTTCGGGGGTTTGGGGAGCAGAGAAGCGGCGCTTCTCTGCTCCACAAACCCCCAAACGCCTTCCTTCTCACCAGGAAGGCATTTCGGGCTTTGCAGAGCAGAGAAGCGCTGCTTCTCTGCTCCCCAAACCCCCGAACACCTTCCTGGAAAGACCTTCCTGGTGAGGCCTTCCCCTTCCACCCAGCGCTCCGGCTGGGCCTCTCGGTGCCCGCGCTGGGCCTCCCGGCGAGTTCTTTCTCCCACCCTGGACCTTCTACAAATATATAAACCCCACTCACCCCACAATCTCTGAAGGCCCCAAAGGTGGGCCCAGCGCGGGCGCCAGGAGGCCCAGCGCAGGCACCCAGAGGCCCAGTGCGGGCGCCCGGAGGCCCAGCGTGGGTGCCTGGAGGCCCGGCATGGGTGCTGGGAGACCCAGCGTGGGCGCCGGGCCTGCCTTTGGGGCCTTCAGAGATTGTGAGGTGAGTGGGGCTTATATATCTGTAGAAGGTCCAGGGTGGGAGAAAGAACTCTAATTAGTCACCTTGATTAGCATTTAATGGCCCTGTGGCTTCAAGTCCTGGCTTCTTCTTGCCTAGGAGAATCTTTTTTTGGGGGAGGTGTTAGCTGTCCCTGATTGTTTACTGTCTGGATTTCTCCTGTTTTCAGAGTGTTATTCTTTATTTATTGTCTTGATTTTAGAGGGTTTTTTTTTTAATACCAGGGACTATCTGGGTTATCTAAGTCCACACTGCCCTATATCCCTGTTCAATGTTTGGTGCTAAATTCGCAAATATAGTAATTCCTCCATAACATTACCATGTATTGAACTGCTTTTTCTGTTGATTTGTTGTAAAATAAGATGTTTTGGTCTTAATTTGTAAAATCCTAATGTAATTTGATGTTTTATAGGCTTTTCCTTAATCCTTCCTTATTATCCAACATTTTCGCCTATCCAATGCTTTTATTTTTCAGTGATTGTTTTTTTTGGGGGGGGGGGGGCGCCAAAATTCTGTTCGCCTACACTTGAAAAATACCTAGGGCTGGCTCTGGATACAGATGCTCTTGCTTGATTTCAAGTGTGGTGTGGAGGGTGATGTTTCATTGCCAGTACTGTAGTCAATTTCCAGTTAATGTGGCATAAAGAGAAGCTGTCATTTTGTCCTTTGCTTCAGGCACAAGATTGTTTAGGGCTGACTTTAGGACTTACCAGTTAATTACGTCCTACTGCAGTCTTGCTGGAACATTTAATTCTAATATTCATGATCATTCTGAGCAGCAAAAGAGGCATATATATTGTTTCTTTGTATAAGAGTCAGTAGATGAGGGAACAATGCACTATCCATGCAACTGGTGGTTTATTATCTGAAAGCCGCTGCAATACAGTAAAGGTTCACTTATCTCACAGGGCAACATTTCGGGTTGTTGTAATATTAAAACACTTTTCTTGAGCTTTTGAGGCAGGTATGGAATACACACACATGTGCAAAATAAATTAATTTCAATGTCTTTACTTCACCATAAACCTTGTACATGATTTATCTTTCCCATGATTCCCATGTTGGTGAAATCCTAATACTAATCCATCTATTATCTTAAGACCTTTCCCCTGCTGTGTGTGGGAGATCTCCACTGGTTTAATCATGATCTGGGTAGATTCTGTTCATTGCAAGCTAAAGGAAAAACTATAAGCAAAAAACCCCAATCAGATACATGACAAGAATTGTTCCCCAACCACTGAAATAATGAGTCAATACAACAGTGTGGATTAAACTATGGGCAACTTTTATTAATGTTACCAATCAACCTCTATGTGACCTGCCAATCAATTTGGTGTGGAATAAGCTGAGGCAGTGGCCATTCAAAACTCACTCCTCAGCTAACATGGGCAAGGCACCTGGGTCCTCGGATGCAACAAATTGTTGATTCCAGAGCGACCACTCAGGGAAACGGACAGAGAATTCCATCCCAATTCCAAATTTTCCCCACTCAAGGCCATTTCTATTCACCCTCACCTTGGTTATTTAAACCACAGGTGAAGGTGAACAGAAATGGCCTACACCAGAAAGGGGTGCCTTAGATATATACCAGGATATAAACCTGTCCCTGTTTTCCCACCAAAACTTAAGGGCAAGTGTCTGCTTTACCCTTATCCCCCACCAAGCCTACTAAAACAGACCTGATACCCTTTTGCACTGACCCCGGTGGGTGGCAGCTTATGAACCGGCCCTTAAAGGCCACGGCAAACACCAGGAGAAGGGAGGAAGGAGGGGGAGGGTAACTCCTCACCAGTCAGTGGTGCCCAGGAAAAGGGCCCTCAGGGAGCGTAAACCCCCCCCAGCCCTTCAACTCCTGGCCTGGGGTCTGAGGCCATGGCCCCAAGTCCCAGCTTTTCCCTGGGCAGGGGAAATAGGTGGACAGACAACCAGGCCAAGCCCACCCTCCCCCTGCCCCACTTATGGAGCAGAAGAAAGCGCATCCGTCTTTTTCCAGGACTGGATCCAGAATGAAGTGCAGGGCAGGGCACGTGACCATGCTGGCCTTGCCCCTGCAAAGTCCCAGGCAGGACTATTTCTTCTTGCTCTCCCTTCACTGTAACATCTTGTCGCATCTCAAATAGATTATTGCAATGCGCTGTATGTGGGGTTGTCTTTGAAGACTGTTCAAAAGCTTCAAGTGGTCCAACAGGCGGCAGCCAGATTTCTCACTGGAGTGATGTACAGGGAGGATGCAACCCCCCTGTTACATCAGCTCCACTGGCTATTAGCCTGCTACCGAGCACAATTCAAAGTGCTGGCTTTAGTCTATAAAGCCCTGAATAGTTCCAGCCCAGTTTACCTGTCCAAATGTATCTTCCTCTATGATCCACTTCGGAGATTAAGATCTTCTGGGAAGGCCCTGCCCTTGGTCCCGCCTCCTTCACAGGTGCAATTGGCGGGGACAAGTGTCAGGGCTTTCTTGGTGGTGGCCCCTCAGCTGTGGAACTCCCTCCCTAGTGAACTTAGAACAGCCCCCTCCCTCCTGTCCTTCAAGAAGAAAGTAAAAGCATGGCTATGGGACCAAATGCTCAGATAATAAGTCCTAGTGCAAAAAGAGAATAGGAAAAAGTGATATGACAAATGGAACGACCTTAGATTATGATTTTGGATGGCATGATTTTAATTATTATTTTTAATTTACTTGATTTAATTTTTTGGTTTTTAATGTAACTGTTTATGTTTTATATGTATGTTTATGGAATCAAATTGCTGCCTATTTGTAAGGCCACCCTTCAGGGTGAGAAGGGTGGGATATAAATACTATAAACAAATAAATAGCCCTTCCACCTCAAATATGAGGGGGGAAAGCAAAATTATGCCTCTCGAGAGATCACCTAGCACTGTTAAAGCCAGAATGCTATTGAGAAAATGAACTGAGGGTTTTCTTTCAACAAATGGCAATACAGACCTTTCTTACTTGCATACCTGCTATACAAGTAAGCAGTACCCTTGTTAGCCATCCATCCATCAAACAAACTATTGGCTCTTGGATCAAAAGAAGCAATAGCTACTTGATTAGCTGTCGGATAGCCATTAGGCAGATTAGGCAGTGGCCTAGAACTGCAGTTCTGTAAACAGCAGAAAACAGAAAAAAGAGTTTGGGAGGGTACAGAGTTGTATCTGCAGCACATCCTCTATGGTTTTTAAATTCAAATATTTCCTCTCGCTTGCTTGCTTGCTTGCTCCCTCCCTCCCCCTCTCTCCCCCCCTCCCTCCAGTGCTGTTTAGTGATTTGACCTTTGGACTATAACTCTGGAGAACAGAATTCAGTTTTCTGCTTAGCAATGGAAATCCGCTTGGTGACCTTAGGTAAATCACACACTCTCAACCAACGAAACCCTCTCAACCCAGGAAACCTTTGGGTCATCATAAATTGGAAGCAACCTGAAGGCAAACAATAACAAATGTGTGTATGTGCACATGTGTATATATGTATGTGTGTGTGTATAGATAGATAGATAGATAGATAGATAGATAGATAGATAGATATTAAGCTTGTGCGAATTGTTCGTATGCTTGTTAAATTTGGATCTAATTCGATCTAAAGCACTTTTGAAATGAGTTCTGACCCACCTGTTCACTGCCTTCCCAATATTAAGAATTTGAATCAAAAGGAGCCTTCATTTTTAAAAGGTTGTTTTAAAAAGCTTTAACAATCCCCTAAAATTCCATGGATAAGTGAAACATTATGAAACTTGATGGGCAAGGCGTGATAAATTTGTCCTACTACTGTAGCAAGTTTCACCTCAATAGCTTTAAAAATAAGAGAGATAGCAATGGGGGAGCATGCCTGCTTTAAAACCACATTTCCCAGATGTCCCAGTTCCTCTCCTCTTAACATTCTCCACCCCCTTTTGTCCTCACTCTTTCCTTATTAATAACATTGATCACTTTGAACAAACTTGGATGTTTTCATCTGTGAATTCTTGGAAGGTATGAGACATTTATAGAGGAAGAGGGGGGGAGGGAGGGGGGAGAGAGAGGTTTGAGAATTAGACTACGATTGTGACTTGATTTCCCATTCAGCCATGGAAACCCACTGGGTGATCTTGGGCAAGTCACACACTCTCAGCCCCAGAAAACCCAATCAAACAGGAAATAACACTTTCAAACCAAATGTTCTGAAATTTGGTGAGCTAACAGTGGTAAATGTGTTCTACCGCTGTAGCAAGTTTCATAAGGATTGCTCAAAAATGAGGGAGAGAGAAGCCCCTCAAGTTTTCCCATTGACAGTAATGTTTTCCTTCATGTGCATGCGTGTCCGCCATTAACGAGGTACATATGAGGATTCAAAAGTTTTGAAATGCTTTGAACTTTTTGCCTTCAAAATTTGGAAATGACTTCAGAAACGAAGAGCCAGTGCCCCCTATTTTCAAGCAGAATTTAGAACCATTTTTTTCCTGGATCGCACATACCTAATAGATATAGATATACAGTGTTCCCTCACTTATCACGGGGGTTAGGTTCCAGGACCACCCGCAATAAGTTAAAATCCGTGAAGTAGGGATGCTATATATTTATACATTATTTTAGTAGTTATTTCTTCTTCATTCACGCAGTTGTTTCCGACTCTTCGTGACCTCATGGACCAGTCCACGTCAAGCTCCCTGTCGGTTGTCACCACCCCCAGTTCCTTCAAGGTCAAGCCAGTCACTTCAAGGATACCATCCATCCTTGGTCGGCCTCTCTTCCCTTTTCCTTCCATTTTCCCCAGCATCATGATCTTTTCCAAGCTTTCCTGTCTTCTCATGATGTGGCCAAAATACTTCAGCTTTGCCTCTAATATCCTTCCCTCCAGTGAGCAGCTGGGCATTATTTCCTGAAGGATGGACTGGTATGATCTTCTTGTGGTCCAAGGCACTCTCAGGATTTTCCTCCAGCACCAAAGTTCAAAAGCATCTATCTTCCTTCGCTCAGCCTTCCTTATGGTCCAGCTCTCGCAACCATAGGTTACTATGGGGAATAACATTGCTTTAACTATGCGGACCTTAATTGCCAGTGTGATGTCTCTGCTTTTCACTATTTTATCAAGGTTGGCCATTGCTCTTCTCCCAAGAAGTAAACGTCTTCTGATTTCCTGGCTGCAGTCTGCATCTGCAGTGATCTTCGTGCCTATAAATATAAAGTTTGTCACTACCTCCATGTTTTCTCCCTCTATTTGCCAGTTATCAATCGGTCTGGTTGCCATAATCTTGGTTTTCTTGATGTTTAACTGCAGCCCGGCTTTTGCACTTTCTTCTTTCACCTTGGTGATAAGGCTCCTCAGCTCTTCCTCACTTTCGGCCAGCAGAGTGCTATCATCTGCATACCTAAGGTTGTTAATGTTTCTACCAGCAATTTTAACTCCAGCCTTGGATTTCTCAAGCCCCACACGTCGCATGATGTGTTCTACGTACAAGTTGAATGGGGGGAGGGGTGAAAGTATGCAGCCTTGCCACACTCCTTTCCCACTCTTGAACCAGTCTGTTGTTCCGTGGTCTGTTCTTACTGTGGCTATTTGGTCTTTATACAGATTTCTCAGGAGACAGACAAGGTGACTTGGTATCCCCATACCACCAAGAACATACCACAGTTTATTATGATCCACACAGTCGAAGGCTTTAGAATAGTCAATAAAGCAGAAATAGATGTTTTTCTGAAACTCCCTGGCTACCTCCATTATCCAGCCGATAATGGCAATTTAGTCCCTCGTTCCTCTGCCTTTTCTGAACCCAGCTTGGATATCTGGCAACTCTCGCTCCATGTATTGCTGGAGTCTGCCTTGCAGGATCTTGAATATTACCTTACTGGCATGGGAAATAAGTGCCACTGTATGGAAGTTTGAGCATTGTTTAGTGTTTCCCTTTTTGGGTATGGGGATATAAATTGATTTTTTCCAATCTGATAGCCATTCTTGTGTTTACCATATTTGCTGACATATGGCATACATCACCTTGACAGCATCATCTCCCAAGATTTTAAGCAACTCAGCTGGCATCCCGTCATCTCCTGCTGCCTTGTTATTAGCAATGCTTCTTAAGGCCCATTCAACCTCACTCCTCAGGATGTCTGGTTCTAATTCATTCACCACACCGTCAAAGCTATCCTCTAAATTATTATCCTTCCTAAACAGATCTTCTGTATATTCTCAACACCTTTTCTTGATCTCTTCAGCTTCTGTTACGTCCTTGCCATCTTTTTTTTTATCATGCCCATTTTTGCCTGAAATTTACCTCCAGTGTTTCTGATTTTCTGGAAGAGGTCTCTTGTCCTTCCTACTTTGTTGTCGTCTTCTACTTCAATGCATTGCTTGTTTAAAAATAGTTCCTTGTCTCTTCTGGCTAACCTCTGGAATTGCGCATTTAATTGGGCATATCTCCCTCTATCACTGTTTCCTGAGTCCCCTCGGGTGAGAATGGCAGGGTAGAAATGATAGAAATAAATAAATAAATACATAAATTTTGCATTCCTTCTTTTTGGGCTACTTCCAGTGTCTCAGCAGACAACCATCTAGCCTTCTTGGTTTTCTCTTTCTTTGGGACGTACTTTGTTGCCGCCTCCTGAACTAACAATATTAGTAGTTATACACTGTCTTAAGTCTTTATCAACCAATCGTGTGTTGATAAATCTCCCCCTTCTTCTCCCGTTGCCGCTTAGGCTCTTTTTCTCTCCCTTTAGCTTCTCCTTCCTCCCTTCCTTAGGCTGTAAATTGTAATTTTTTTATTATTTATAATATTATAATAATAAAAGTTATACCATCTTGTGGTGTGATTTAACAAATGCCCAATCTATCCGTTCTGGTTTCACACTTTTTCCCCCTTTTCTCAGTCTTAAATACATGCATTCCAATAGATCAGTTTGGTGAGATCCCATTAAATTGTGTTCATATTGTGTGTGTCAATTTCTCCCAATGCATATATTTTCTGTGCCATTCTTCCTTACTGTATACCTGCTTCACTAATCGTTTTGATATACTCTATAGTTTATATATTCTTTATATTATTCAGCATGAACATTTCTATAATGTATGCATCACAACATATGGAGAAGTGCTGATCTTACAGGATGAATTAGCTTTGGGTTTATGTATAGAGGTAAGTTTACATTAAAATGCAAATAATTTCTCCCCTATCCTTAGTGAAGTCTATTCTGTATTGCAAGAATGGAAACCATATTAGAGGACAGAATGTCTGCAGAAAAATATGTGGAATGTGGAAAGAGTCTATCTGGTCATTATCATTCTCTTCCTTTTCCTCCTCCGCTCTGACTGCCAATTCATATTTAACAATTACAACATTGTCATCTCCATGCTAGGGTTAGATGAACCTACTGAATTTAACTTGGGAAAATGGAAGTTGTTTTTTTTTTCAATACAGTATGACACTGATATCACTTAACCACACTTTACAAAATATGTTCTCTCTAGGCATTCCCTATACTCTTCAAGCAGTTCTATGGTGTGTTTCTGCTACAGTTTGACCATAGTGTCACACTGGAGGACCTGTGGTTAGCAGTTCCAGTTGTACCTCTCAGGTAGGTTCCTGATTACAAGGGAGCTGTTATATGGCATCCCACGGGCCATTCTATTCCCAATGCTTTTTAACATTTACATGAAACTGCTGGGAGAGATTATCCAGAGTCATGAGTAATGAGTCTGCTGATGATACCCAAATACATTTCTCTATGCCTTCAAAAACAGTCTAGTGTTTCCTCTGAATGAATGCCCAAATGAGGTAATGGGCTGAATGAGAAAAAATCAAAACAAAACAAACTGAATTTAGATAAGATAGAGATTTTGCCGTTAAGGGTCCTCTAGGGATGGAGGTTCTGGACAGGATTCCATACCCCCTGAAAGACTGCAGTTTCTCTCCCAGCAGTTTCATGTAAATGTTTGCAGATTGGAAGTGCTCCTAGATCAGTCTCTCCAAATGTTAGCCCTGGTAGATGTGACGATCAGGAGTGATTACTACCAGCTTTAGCTGATACGCCAGCTGCATCCCTTCCGTGAATCAGAAGACCTAAAGATGGTGATGCATGCACTGGTAACCTCAAGGCTAGACTTCTGCAATGTGCTGTACATTGGGTTACTTCTGTACCAAGTTTGGAAATTCCAATTAGTTCAAAGCACAGCAGCCAGACTAGTTATAGGAACATCTAGGAGTAAGCATATTATCTCCATATTAAAGTCACTTCACTGGTAGCCAATTAGTTTCCGGGCAAAGCACAAGATTGGTTTTAAACTTTAAAGCCCTACTTGTTTTGGGATTGCCTTTTCCCATACAGTCTGCCCCTTAGGACACTTAGGTCCTCTGGAAGGCTGCTACTCTAACTTACAGAACCTGACTGGTAACCATCACCCAGAGGTCCTTCTCACTGGCTACCCCACCAATGTGGAATGACCTGTCAGAAGAGTTCTGACAGCTAAGTGAGCTGTCAGAATTTAAAACAGAATTAAAGACATATTTCTTCCAGCAGACCTACTCAATTAACTTTGAATCATGAGTTTTGAATTTATGTTCTATTACTGCTATATGTTGATTTTATACTGTGTGCTTGGTGTATGTTTTTATAACAATGTATTTTCATCTATGCATTTTATTGTATATATTTTATGTCCACATGTTTTGTACCCTGCCTTGAGCCGTTAGGAGAATTAAAACATATGAACATAAAATATATACGATAAAATACATAGACAAAAACACATTGTTTTAAAAACATACACCAAACATAGGGTACAAAATCAACATATAGTGGAAATAGAATCATAGATTCTAAACTCATGATTCAGAGTTTATCAAATTTGTTTTTGTTGTTGTTGTTGTTGTTGTTATTATTATTGATTATTATTATTATTATTATTATTATTATTATTATTATTATTATTATTATTATTATTATTACATAAGCATCACATTTTTTTCAAGTTCAAGATGGCATGCATGGTTTTCCTTAGTCTTTTTTCATAATTCATTCCAGTGGGATATGTTCAACAAGAAAAATGCACTGGTATCAAATGGGCTTGACATCTGAAATGGGATTTGAAACAGTCTCTCCAACTCATGCCTGACACTCTCTTGACTCTACAACATTGGCTTTCAAATTTAATTTATGATGGAATTCTGTGCTGAAACTAGGATGGGATGGTTTGGGACAGATTTCACCCTGAGGCTTTGAATTTATGTTCTTAGCTCTAGTAAAGCTCCACAGCAATGGTTCTTTGGATACTTAGTCCTTCGGGTATTTTGGACCTCAGAGTCCAGAATTTTTGGCACCAGGTCAAGCTGGCAGTTTCTTCCTGAAGCTGAAATTGCATTTGGAGGACCAAATTGCATACAAGGTATTTGCCATAGCTAAATGTCTCTGCACTTTTACCTGAATGCAAATTATCATTACCTTCACAACCCACTTGCAAATTCACACTGATCCGAGTTTGGGGTGTGGTTCAGCAAATGTTTTAATTGCAGGCCAAGTTCTTCAGACCTCAAAAATCAGATCAGGCAAATTACATAGTGGCTTGTAGGTGGTATGCACCTTGAATGATTCATTATAAAACTGACAATTCACTAATTTGTAGGGTTGCTTTTTTAATCTGAAAATTCATATCCCTTTGCCTTGAAATGTATGCAACTAATCATTACTGAACTAACAGCAACTTAAAATGTCAAGTAGATTAATCATAAAACTGAGATTCTTGCTACTTTAACATTAAGATAACACATTAGAGACTACAAATTCACAAATTAGATGACACATTTGCAATCTGCAAACTATGTAGTGTCATTATATTCAGTCAAATTTCAACAAGGTTCAGTTTTTTTTAGAAAAGATATCTCAAAGTGAGAAAGAAAAAAAATCTGCACCTTATTTAAGAACAGCAGCAGAACCAACAAATTCCACTATTGTTCTCAATATGTGTTTTCAAGACAAATAAAATTTCACTATTGTTCTTAATTGAAATATGTGCTCACAGCAGTACATTACCCACTTGTTGATGCATCCACATTATTACTGCTTTAGCCATTGAACAGATGGCTGGCCAGATTTTGCAACACTGACATACAATTAAAAGAACAAGAGGACTGAATACCAGAATCCTGTCCCTTTCTTTCCTGAGCTTCCCAAAAAAAGGATGGCTGATATCAGTCTGTTCTTCCAAAGAGTTTACTGATAAACTCAGCCTCTCTTAGGAGATTATCACATCTGTCTGTAAACCGAGTTGGAGGCTCCCTAGGCATGAATAAAAACACTGTTTACAACACATCATTCTAATCTCATTCCAAACCAAGCTTCAACTGGTTTCAAACTTTAGTTTAATTTAAAAAATATCTCTGTCCTGCTTTTTTCCAACTTTACAAAGTGCATTTTACTGTGTGGTTTAAAAATGTGGAATGTCCATTGTGTGCTGTCCTTCCCAGTCAAAAAGGAGAAAAAAATCCTTTCTCCCCCAATTGTGAGAGTACACTCCTTCTTGGCTGTAAAGGAAAAACTGGTCTTTTTCTCTCCAATTGTCCTGATCACTTCACTTTTTATAAATATTAAACAAAATGATAGTCCTTGTCTGTACCAAGACATTTCCCCTGTTAATTGAACATTTCCTTTTCTTTCAATGCAAGAACATTTTGCATATCTTCTCACTCATGCATGCATATTTTTTTATTACAGAAGCTAAAAAAATTCTGAGTTCCAAATGCTAAATAAACACATTACTAAACGTTTTATGAATTCAAAGTGCTTTCAAACAAAAAAACAAAAATATTTTAATGTGAAAATACAAGAGTTGTAGGGGTGTTCAGCTTTTATCTTATAAACTCTCTAAGTTGCACAGTTCTTATGTTTAAAAAAAACAAAAAAGGGAACATGGATGAAGACAAGGACAGCATGCAAAGGGAAGAGTCACATCATGTCCCTGCATATGTGGTAAAGTTATCATGTTCAAAACACTTTCAAGAAGGATGTGTGCAGAAAGACAAGGAGCTAGGCAGACATGCTTCCATTTCAACCAAGGTGAGTTTATCATAGAAGAAGCTGTTTTTAAGATGTGTGTGATAAAGTCTGTTGTAGCCCAGCCACCTGTTTGATCCCTTTTCACCCAGACACCACACAGTTCAACAACAATAATGAATCTATTAAGAAAGGAGTATATAAAAAGTAGCAGCTTCAAAATAGTGCAAGCAATTCTCTAAAAATCATTTAAATTAAGCAAACTAATCATGTGTTACACTCTAGCCCAGGAAGCGCAAAACATGAATTTGGTAATTTTGCTACATTGTCTGCTTTGAAGGGCCCAAGCAAATCTCACTCAATTTAAGTCCAAACCTGACCAAGAAGCCACAAGATCACCCCTTTGGCACCTGGATTTCAAGGATTGTTTCTCACAAAATCTTTCTGACCTTCTAATTAACCCTTCCTTTGCTGTTTCCAAGTGAAGACCTAATCTCATATCACGGGGCAACTCCCCATCCTCTGAAGGCTGATTCTCAAGAGAACCTCAGTCCCACACATCCATTATCTCTTCTCTCTCAATTGCTGCTGTTGGCCCAGCTCCCTGAACTATGGCCTGCATTTCTGCCTGAGTTTCAGCCTGTTTAGACACAGACTCAGTGAAAAATCCATCACTCCCCTCATCCTCTGAGGCAGAATCCCCAGAATCCCTAGCATCTTGCTGCTGAGCCCCAACAGCATGCAGGAAAGTAAAATCAAAGGCCAGATTGTAAAAGCAGTATTCAAGTTACATCCATAAGCTAGATATTAAGGCAATAGCAAAACCTACTAAACACATCTTGCCAAGAAAACATAATGATAGATTTGCCTCAAGGTCACTGTAAGACAGACAGAACTTGAAGATTGGCAATAACTAAATAAAAAGTTATAATAAAACCAACCATTGTTCCTCAGAGGAATTCTTCACACCCCTAGTTCCAAAACATCAGTTAATAGGTCTTATAGTATAACTGAATATCATGCCTGTAAACACATAATGTATCTCACAAAACATGAAATAGGACCATCCATGTCTTAATCTGAAGTTTCACCTCTCCTCTCCCCACCCTCCAAATTCTTTCTTGGGGTCTCCATGAGAAGAAATTAAAACTTCAGAGTTTGAAACTAGAAACAGGTAAACAAGAGAGTTTCTATTCACTACTTCCCCTAAATGTAAGGTTTAAATTACCTTGTTCTTTACTGTATTTACTTTGAGTTTCATTTTCTTTTGGCACTTTTTTTTGTAGGAGACAGTGATTTTGAAGGAGGGAGAAATCAATAAATGAATTGTGTGTACATAGACACACATGAATGCTCTAGAGATGTTGACAGTATTCATAGAAAAAGGTAGAAAGGAACTCTGTAAGTAAGTAAGTAAGTAAGTAAGTAACTTTATTTTTCTATCCCGCCACCATCTCCCGGCAGGGACTCGGGGCGGCTAACACGGGACAAAGGCCCAAAAACACTAGACAAATTAGAACAATTTAAAACATATTGCAATAAAAACACAGTAAAATTGACATTATACAAAACAATTACATTAAGCAAGACAGTACATTAAACCATAAAAAAATCATTTAACATATATGATGAGTTAAAAATCAGATGAGTTAAAAATATTGCCTTTGGAAATAACTCAGTATTTTGTACCACATTTTTTACAATAAGAGAGGCCTTGTTATTTTGAGGCCTGTTTGCTGCTGAAAAAAGAGGGAGAAGAACCAGGGCTGTATTCTTCTCTGAAGCAGGTTTGTGGACTGAGAAAGGACTATTTATGACTGCAGACTTCTGTAAGTGAGCAGAGGGATCATTGTAAATACTACTGTTTTTTTTTTTTTATTTCTTGGAATCAGTAAAGTTCCTATATGTTTGTTCTGCAAACCTGAGTGGCATGCTATTGTTCTGCGGATGACTCTGGATCATGGGCATACATAAGAGCTTCCATTTATCATCATCAATCCACAACAATTTCTACATGCCAGGAGAATGCAAGGACCACATTAATGGTGGCCAGGTATGTTTTTTTTTAATTTTAAAGGTTGTTTTGGGGGTTGTTTAGGGCTTGGGGGGAGGGAGTGGGTGCCATCCCACAGCTTTGGGCTCCAAAAGCCCAAACGGTGCAAGATGGCTGTTTGAACTCACACCCGGGTAGTTGGTCTTGGAAATACCCAGAGGGTGAGACCCCACAGGCCCAATACCTCATTAGATCTGGGCCTTTCTGGAAGACAGGTCCTGGGATAGGGGCCTCTCTGGGTGGGCCCAAGTCATCAACTGCTGCAAGATTTTCATCTGAGTGAGAACAAAAAGACCAAATATAGGTAAAAAATGAGCACAAAATATTTTTCCTTGCAGTTGATTTTTTTCAAAAACAGCGTTACATGTGAAAAATTATCAACCCAATATATGTTTAAAAATGCAGTCTCACAAAGAGGGGAAAATGTTAATTGTATTCAGTCATATGGGCAAGAATAAAATACTTGATAGATTTATACCACTAGCACGCAGGTGCACATGCCTGTAAATACATTTTGAAATAGGCTGAATCTTGCCTTGAAAATCAGTGAGAAGGTGAATGAAGTTTTTTGTTTATTTTTTTTTAATGCTGAGCTGACACTTCTACTCAGCTAGGCACTGTGGTGTATCATTGGAGTGTGCATTGACCACAAGATTAAATCTGAACCCTGCTCCTTTGATTTAGAAGAGAGCCTAATTCAACTCAGACTGGATGCCACCTGCTTTGACCCTGATCCAAATAACAGACTTGCTTGCTTCATGATATTAGACACTTTGTGCTTTCCTGTTTGCCATCACTGGAAGAGCCACAAATTGTTTTATTTTGTTTGGCAGAACAGGACAAAATTCTGAAGGGGACTATGTTGCCATTATCTGATCAATACACATGTTGTGTGCACCTGTGTAACAACAGCATTTACAGTTTGGATCTTTATCACTTTTTAAATATCAAATTTGCAAGTACATTTACATTGCTGAGAGAATTAAATGCCCAAAGCTTGTTTCAGGAATTTCTTTTTAAAAGGAAGCTTGAGTTTTTAATGGACCCTTGGTATCCACTGGGGTTTGATTCCAGACCATCCCTCTCCCAAATCCATGAATGCTTAAGTTTTTCTATATACATTGCTGTAGTAAAATTATGTCTCTTATGTAAAATGGCAAAAGCAAGTTTTGCTTTTTGGATTTTTTAAAAAAACACAACAACAAAGCATTGTGGATTGTTGAATTGTTGATGAAAAGTTCATATATACAGAGGTGTATTTCAGTAGTTTGGGACTTGGATTCTGTAAGTTCCCATCAAGCTGCAAAATGTCAGAAAGTTATAAAGTTACAGTGACCAAAAACACTTTTAAGTTTTGTGTTCTTTTGTTAGGTGACACCACAGGAACATTGCAGAAGTTTCATCTTGAAGGAAAAATATATATGAAAGTGTATACCAGTGTACACACTGTGTCTTTCAAGGGAAGCCTTTAGAGTTTGGGATATTATCATCTTGTTCATCTCAATTGTGAGAAGAACTTTTTGAGGTGTGAAAATCTGATAGATCACTCTGCATGTGGGCCTCATAAATGCAAGAAAATATTATGCCCCATTCTTAAGCCTCATTGTCCATCCCAGGAATGGGTAACTGCAGAGGGAGGAGGGACCATTTTCCCCATGTGCCTCCACATCAGAGTGCCCTATTGCACTTCATCACTTCCAATCATCATTTTGTCAATCTTCACATTTTCTTGATTTTCCTCTAGGATTTTTGAAAACTTGGTGTTCAGAGGGGGGTTGCACAAATAAGCCACCACATCTGTAGCTAGTTTAAAGTGCTTTTCAGGAAAAAAAATACAATTTTACGCTTACCATAATAAATTGACATTGAGCTTTGGAAATCTTTTGAGAGACTTTAGGAGTTGGATTTTGGGACCCAAGTGTCATATCTAAAACTTCAGAAGAGAAAAGAGTGGGAGTGGTCTATATCACATTGTTCCATTGCTCTAAAAAGCTCAGTAGCATCTATACTGTTTTGCAACAATTCTCTAGGGCTTCAGACAGAAGTTGCACAAGTCAAAGGACCTCCTCACACTAACCTCCCCCCTTCTCCATTTTGCTCAGTTTTGCCAGCAATTACCAGAAAAAGGACAGGTGGGTGGGGCTACTTGTGACGCCCCACATGTGCTCCCTCCTTCCCCATTACATCTGGGGAAAGGGACAAGACACCTTGGTACCTTGTCCCTGTCCCCATTAGATGGGAGAAAGGGCAACACACGTTGCTGCATTGTCCTTTTCCCCATCAGATGGGGAAAGGGGGGGGGGGAATGCGGGTAGCTCCAGCAGAGCTACCCAAAATACAACTTACATTGTGTTATTGGCAAGGAAGTGTCTTGTGATGCTTCCCCACCACTCTGGGGATCAATGGGGTGGGGCCAAGGCAGTGTCATCTGATGGAGCTCTGAAGGCCCCATCCCCGAAGAGGAGAAAGGCACCAAAACCTCCAAGTGTGATAAGGTCCCAGGACTGTACATGGCAACCAAAGTCTATGTTCTACTATTGTATTAAGGATGTGATCAAATCTCACATCACATTGACACATGTTTTGTTTTTTTTCTCTTTCATGAGATTTTTCATCTTCAATTCAACATTAGCAAGATAGACCCCTTTTCCCATTGAAATTTCTGCAAAATATATCTGTACAAAATGAATGCGATTTTTTTTCTCCTTTGTGAAATGGGGTGCATTATAACAATCACAGAAGGAATGATTGATCAAAAATGATGCTAAAAAGATCTAATTTTAAAAATTTTATGCAAAGAAGCAATTGCTAACACAATTTGCACAATTGGTGAAACACAATGTATTCAGTCTTACACATATGCAAACTGATCAATACTGTAGGAAAAAAATGGGGATTTACATTCTTGAACTATGCTGTGAAACTTTCACATTTATAGGAATGAAAACAAACTATGCCCCCAACAAAGATATTAATTCATCAAGGGACAGACCACAGTGATACAGCATAGATTTTATAATCAGATAACCTGAGATTCCATTCTTGGAGTGTGTTCATATTCTACAGTTATTGTAGTTCCATATGATATTAACTGACATAGCTCCATTTTTTTATACTACACCAATATAGTACTATGATTCTACTTTAACTTCCATGATTCAGGCCTATGGCATCCTGGGATCTACGGTTCAGGATAGGGCATTTAGAATTCTCAGTGAGAGAATTCTAGTGTTTCACCAGACTACAGACCCCAAGATTCCATAAGAATCTACTATGGCAGCTAAATTGAACTTGCAGTACTAAGTTTATGCATTGGGAAAGGGACTTTAGTTTCTGGACTACTGCACCAAAGCTCTCTAGCACAGATTTCTCTAGCACCAAATCCCAAGGAATGATTGGATGGAACTATGATAGAAAAGTGGTATCAAAATGCTATAACAAAGTATTGTGTGAATACACTCCAGATATATGCATGTAGAAAAGGAATTCAAATGATAGCTTTGGGCTAAGACCATCTTCGGCTGGATTGATTCTTATTTAAGGTAATTTGTCAGCTAGCTTTGGGATGGAATGTTTAACTAATGCATACTAGACAGCAAAAAGATAGGATTCATGCTTTTACTGAGGCTAAAAACTGGCCAGAGGCATGTCGTCAAACAATTTTCTCTCCCTCTGAAACAGAACAAAGCCTTTGGGTGGGCTTGACTAAGCAAGTAATTCTAAAGAACGGATAAGTATTCACTACCAATATCCTAGCAAGAAAAATAAAGAAGAAGGGACTGAAAATCTGGTATGCCAGGCTATATCAGCCGTCTCACTGTATCTAAGTAGATTCTTCCTTAGTATCTCTTATATGAGGCATCAACAACTATTTGAAAAATCTTCATTTTAAATGCAACTTGTTTTTGAGGGTAGATGACTGCTGCTTCAAATTCATGAGCTGCCTACATTACTTGCCCCATGCCTCTATCCAATCATGAACAGAGTAAACAAAAAGCCTTTTTGAATAAATAAGTTTTTCCTGTTAGACAATATGATCTGTCTCATCCTTTTCTCCCCCTATCCTATTTGTTCAGACAACTAACAAATTTCCAAAGAACACATGCAAAGGGAGAACATGTGTTGTCCTGCCACTACAATCAGCTCTTCCCATTCACTGGGATTAGAAAAAAGGACCTCTATGAAAGTGAAAAACTGTGAATGAAGAACTTGTATTTTTTTTACTCCTATAGTAATCTCTAGTTTTTTCAAAACAACTCTATGGTCAACTTGTGTTGGAAGCTGGCTCTGGTCAGCGTGGCACCCTTAAACACCTCACCAACTGACTGGGCATCATGGTTAGTCTGGCTGAGGTGGGGGATGCCACGACTCAATGAGAACTGTACAGGATTGCTCTCATTGTCTGGTGGCTAAACAGCATCAAAGCAAGGTTCCTGAGCTGGAGGAGAATGCCAGTAAAAGCAGTGGCCACCATGGTTCCTCTCCCACCCCACGTTGCAATCTCAACTGCCTGGTGAGTTAGGCATCTTGTCTATCATTACACTTTAGAGAGCATAGAAGCCATTAGAGAATTTGTAAGATGCCTTTTGGCTCACTTACATTATGCTATTATATCTATTGGTTTAAAAAATTTTCCCTCCAATATAGATGGGAACTTTTTTGGATTGGGGAAGTGTCTTGGAAGCCACGTGCAAGCTGTGGGTATGAGTACAGAAAATCAACTACAATTCATGGAAAAATCTGATTTTAAGACAGAAGAAAGTTAAACATTTGGAAGTTGGTTTGATGACAGTTAACAATAACAAATGTCAAATATGAATTGTATGTTATTTCAAAATAATTATG
Source organism: Anolis carolinensis (assembly GCF_035594765.1). NCBI lineage: Eukaryota > Metazoa > Chordata > Lepidosauria > Squamata > Anolidae > Anolis > Anolis carolinensis. Next base: position 37,616,993 of record NC_085843.1, on the reverse strand, counting down.
TTAAGAGAGGGAATGACATTTAAAGGAATATGATGAGGGGGAAGAGACTAAACTTGTTGGGAAGAATTTCTGTGATATAATTGGATGTTCTACCTAGGATATTGTTCTCACTTCAGACAATGCCAATTTTGACAACTGATGTGTCATTCAAGCAATAGAAAAAGACACATCTAAGTTTATAAGGCAAGGGAAATGTTAAGCCTAAGGCATGAACAGATGCAAAAGGGACAGAAGGATTGGGTTTACCAGATTTGAATTTATCTACTATGGCCTGCTATTTAATTTGGATGAAAATATGTGTGATGCTAAGAAATAAAACTTTTTTTTAGAATGGGTTGGGGGAGCATGATTTGAAATCTGGATAGCACAACTATTTGTGCTGAAGCTGAAGTTAAAATATTTTAAATCATTTTGTAAGACATACCTTACTGGGAATATAGAATAGATACAAAAGCAGGTGATGCCCTTATAGGTCTCAATGCAAGGAGCCTTTTATAGAATAGAAACAACATGCAAAGACAAATGTTTATTGTATCAGAATTTGCTGGAAACATACCAAGGGGAATTTAGAGTCAAATCACAAGAGCAGTTAGAAGTAAACAATATATTTTTCCATTATTTTCTCAACTACAATTAACAGAAAGATTTAAAATGGACAAAAAAGATATATTGTTTTGAACAAAATAAGTAAGAATTTGAAATGGAATTGTACATGGACATGTAATCTTTAAAATGTAAAAACTTTGAAATGTAAGTTAAAGAAATGGAAGTTAATGATAAAATGGGCTAATGGTTGTAACATACAGATGGGTCAATGAGAACACATGTGGTCAGAGGGATTTAAATATACACTATATTAGTATTTCAAAGAGAGTTTTTTTTATATAAAATGATGTCCCATTGGTATATATAAACAGAAAAGTTGTCTAGAATGTACAAAGAGGTCTCCAATGTATGTGGAAATGTTAGCATCACAAAGAAGCAATTTGTCATATGTGATGGACATGTGAAAAGGCTAAAAAAGATTGGGATGCAGAGGACTTTAAAGATGACACTCTAATTAAAACATGAACTATTACTTTTGGATCTGATGAGCATGCAGCTGGAGAAGACCAATAGGAGACTACTGTTGTATATGATCACAGGAACAAAGATGGAAAAAAGATGCACAGAGATAGAAAGATTCAGAGTCACTGACCATAGATTTGTTGTTTGTGTTAGTGAATGTTATAGTGGAAATGGATAAATTGTCATGTGGCCAGCATGACTGCATGGAGTGCCATTACCTTCCCGCCGGAGCGGTACCTATTGATCTACTCACATTTGCTGTGTCCGAACTGCTAGGTTGGCAGAAGCTAGGGCTAATAGCGGGAGCTCACCCCACTCCCAGGATTCGAACCACCAGTCTTTAGGTCAGCAAGTTCAGCAGCTCAGCAGTTTAACCAGCTGCACCATCAGGGGCTTAATTAAAGTAAAAATATTCATGACATTTCTTATAGAATGGGAACTCCTCATAAGCTTTTGTAGAATTAAAGAAAACAATCTGTTTACTTTTGGGTTTGATAATTAGAAAGGATGGGTTACACAGCCTAAACAACCAAAAAATTATTGGTGTCTTGGTTTTTAGGCCTGTTCTGGGGGGTTTTGGGACACTGATTCAGAAAACTGTATTGGATAGACTGCATCAGCTTTAGTTTCTTAGATATGGTTATCATGATTGTCTATGGGCAAGCAGATGAAGACTGGTATATGGCATATCTTTGGTATCACAAAAACCAGAGCTGATGGGGGAAAACTGGTGCCATTTTTGGAATCACCAGATCAAATATACCTAGAAACAGGTCTAACATTTGAGGCACCAAAATGTGTGTTGGCCAATGTAATAGAAATATGTGTGTCCAAATTTTATATTAATAACTGTTTCACCCCCTCTCCTTCCATCACTTAGCTAATTCTTTCTTTGTCTCTTTTTTCTATTTCATTTATTTCATTGTATTTTTGTAATTTGCAATAAATAATTGTTAATTGTTACTGGTGTTGCTTTTTCTCTCTCCAAAAGTTGTGAAACAGGACAGGATTTCCCTTTAATAAACATTCCTTGATATTTTTCTTTTGTCTTTTATTATCCATTTTGGCACCTAAAAAGGAAGGATAATTGGGGGCTTCAAAAAGTCCTCTACAGGTTCCTCTTAGGGCCCTTCCAGCCAGGTTCTATATCCCAGGATCTGATCCCAGGTTTTCTGCTTTGAAGTGGATTATATGATCCCCACTGCCAGATTATCTGGGATAAACAGAAAATCTGAGATCAGATCCTGGGATATAGGGCATGTCTGGAAGAGCCCCTAAATTAGTGGTTCTCAATCCGTGGGTGTTTTGGCCTACAACTCCCAGAAATCCCAGCCAGTTTACCAGCTGACTTAGGATTTCTAAGAGTTGAAGGCGAAAACATCTGGGGATCGACAGATTGAAAACCACTGCCCAAGACAAAAGAGACAAAACAAACCACTGTGCCCTCTTGTGACAGGGGTAAGCAGGAGACATCCAGGTACCATGGTCCTCTACCATTGATCTTCCAGATGTTTTGGATTCCAATTCTCACAGGTCCAGGTCAGAATAGAAATTCTAGAAGATGGTCCAAAACATCTGGAGGATCAAATACTGAGAACCACTGCATAGGAAATCTGTGGTCAAATTCTGTCTATTTGCTTATTTGTAAAATAAGCTTTGAAATGACTTCTGTTACTGTCCACTGTTCCTAGTAATTTCCTTGAATATTTTGCTTGTACTTCACACTTGGACTACATTCTAGGAAAATGATACCATGGGAAATGATACCCTGTGAAAGAAAGCGACGCCTGAGATAGAAGAGTTGATGAGTGATGAACTCAACTTTATATACACACACCATGCAAATAGATGGAAGTCATTTTATTATTTTTTTCTTTTTTCTTTTTTCTTTTTTGTATTATCTTTTTTTTACCCCTCTCCATCTCCTCTGCAAGTCACATGTATGTGGTTACCCACCCCACCCCAGTCACTACTCACACTATCATTTTTGTTTATGTCTTTGTAACTGTTAATCATAAGTTTGGGAAACAATAAACATTATTTTAAAAAAGAAAATGATACCCTGGTTGTCACTGTTGTTTTAATCAACTTTTGGCACTTTTAGCTATGAATAGCTTGACTGGCACATAGCAGTGTTTGTTGCTAGGCAAGTTTTGAAACAGCAGTTAAGCAAGAAGTTAAACAAGAAGATGTGGAAAGCGGGGAAAGAGTAATCTATCACCTGTTGATGACATCCCAACATGGAACCCAGAATACTAATTTGTTCCCTTATGTGGTTTTCCTACTGTGATTTCTAGAAGGAAAACACATGGAGGGAGGGGTATTTATAGCCCAGGCAAATAGTATAGATAATTCAGCTAGAGTATATTGAGCTTCTCCACACTACCATTCTACCCAGGACACAATGAAGTCCAGATAGAAAAGGGACACAACAACTAGACATAAGAATACAATTATATACAGTTATATATAAGGTTGTCCCAGTATTAGGAAGAATAAGAAAGCTGTTTTAATGGGAAAGTGTTGGCTGTCATGAAAAGACAGAAAATTGTTAGTTATTTTATTCATTATGATTGCATTTTTACTTTTGCAAAGAGAAAGAGAGGTGTGCTGGTTAGATTTTTTTGTCTCAGCTGTCCAAATAATTTGGTTGTTTTAGGGTACAGCATAGCTTGTTTGAGGAAGTGTGATAGGGTATTTGCTGCAATGTCTAGCAGCAAAATGTCTTTGAATGACCCTGGTCGCTGCCCATAGTCTATGCCCATTCCAAATCAAAAGTTACTCTGGGGGGCAGTAACTACGAGCTGGCTAGGGCATTTCAGTAATTGTGGTTCCCACAAGCGTTTCAGAGTCCTTTAATACTGAATAATATTCAACTGATTTACTATTGAACTTTTATTAAGGTGTTCTCTGTGTTGTATGATAGAGTAGTTCTGGAGAAAGTGCCTTCCTTTCTGCATATTAATTCCCTGTCCAAGTAAATCCTATGTGCTTACAGTCACTTAGGACTTTATCCCAAGTGGTGGTGGTGGGAAGCATCATATTACCATGCCATTTAGTCCCATAGCATTACAAAGCACATAGTTCCATTCTCATTCCTTATCACATGTTGATTTTTCTTGTTTTTCTCCTGAAATCATCAATTTTCAGATTAATCACACAAGCAAGTGCAGTTTCATTCTACTCCATTCTTTTTTAGAAAGAAAACCTTAGGGAAAAATCTCTGGGTGCACTGAGATTCCCCTTCCCTCCAATCCTGCTGCCTTGGAGTAGACCCAAGGCACTGTTCTTAAAGAGACACCACTGGGCATACTTGAAGAGACACCTCCTCCCAATCCTGTTGCTCTGGAGTAGACACAAAGCAGTGATCTTAGAGACATCACTCTGGGGATACTGAGCTTTCCTCCCAATCTCAGTACTCTCCATTGCAGAAATCCTAAATTTAGAAAAGCTAGCAGTACAGACAGGAAAAAGAAAGATATTTTGAAATTTTTGTATTTCAAATGGTTACATTAATTTTGAAAAATTACCATGCCAGGTTCATGAAGCAGGATTTTGGGAGAGAAATGTCAATGCTTGGTAGGTGAATTCCCACAGGAATGCCTCTTACTCCACCTCAGTGAAGCAAGCAATTCAGTATGGGCAAATTTGACAGCTACTATCCCACATGTTGGTGTTTGTTTTTTTGTTTTTTGTTTGTTTGTTTTTGTTTTTGCTATTTTCTTCAGTTATATCCCAGTTCCTGAGTCCAGATGATGATCTCCAACAGTCTTCTCTCCCCTCCTTTTTTTTGGACTGTTTCAGACATTTCTCTAACTGAGCGAGATGGGATCTGACAGTATGTCCCCTGCATTGTGGGATAGGCTTCATAATACATTGTTCCCTCAATGGATTCTAAGCGTTTAGAAACTGGAGGTGGGGGGGGGGGGGAGAGAGAGAGAGATCAAAAACATAGAAAAAGAACAAATGCATGGCAATGTACAAAGATATCTGTATAGTAGTATCTAGGCTTGCTCAAATAATTCGTTTTCCCCGTTTACCGTTATTGATTCGTTATTTTCGTTTGTTTTGAAGCAATATCGAACCTTGGTTGTCCACACGCCTGGATATCGCGGTTTCGAACCGCGATTGGCCGTTTTCCGTTATGGCGCCTTTTTTTTCGTTTTTAAAAAATGCTTTGGCAAATCATCCAAACTTGTTTAAGTCCACTGGGGCAATCTAGCGTGTTGTTTGCACCTTGTAGCCAATCAGAGAGCACGTTTAACCAGGGGGAGGGGCTGGTAGGACGTCCTGAGCGTGCACACGCCTCGTGGCTCAGTCGCACTGGGAATTTTGGAGAGGGTGGAAGGGAGATTTTGGTGCAGGCACTGGCAGGCAGGAAAGATTGCTGCGTCACAGCATGGCTGTGTGAAGACCGGGAGAAAAGGTGGGGTGGCTGGCTGAGTTTGGGTGGTGTGTGTTAGTTGGGTCTTTCTTTTTCTTTTGTTTTTGCAAAGGGCTGTCCTGTGGGTGTTTTTTTCCTGGCGCAGCAATTTTTCTGCTACGCCATTTTTCTTCTTGCGGGCGGGGTGGGCTTTCTCCTTTCTTTTTTCCACGCAAAAGTGTTTTTGGAAACAAGGGATCCGAGCCAGGGACGCTTCCTGATAATCCTAAGCCAAGTTTGGGAAAGAGTTGCATATCCCATACTTCCCTGTACAAAATACAACTCCTTTTGGGGAAAGAAGAGGGGGTGCCTTTGTCCCTTCACTGCTCTCAAACACAAGCGGGGCTGCTTGTGTCTCAGCCAGGGACGCTTTCTGATAATCCTAAGCCAAGTTTGGGAAAGAGTTGCATATCCCATACTTCCCTGTACAAAATACAACTCCTTTTGGGGAAAGAAGGGGGGGTGCCTTTGTCCCTTCCCCAGTCTCAAACACAAGCGGGGCTGCTTGTGTCTCAGCCAGGGACGCTTTCTGATAATCCTAAGCCAAGTTTGGGAAAGAGTTGCATATCCCATACTTCCCTGTACAAAATACAACTCCTTTTGGGGAAAGAAGGGGGGTGCCTTTGTCCCTTCACCGCTCTCAAACACAAGCGGGGCTGCTTGTGTCTCAGCCGGGGACGCTTCCTGATAATCCTAAGCCAAGTTTGGGAAAGAGTTGCATATCCCATACTTCCCTGTACAAAATACAACTCCTTTTGGGGAAAGAAGGGGGGTGCCTTTGTCCCTTCACCGCTCTCAAACACAAGCGGGGCTGCTTGTGTCTCAGCCGGGGACGCTTCCTGATAATCCTAAGCCAAGTTTGGGAAAGAGTTGCATATCCCATACTTCCCTGTACAAAATACAACTCCTTTTGGGGAAAGAAGGGGGTGCCTTTGTCCCTTCACCGCTCTCAAACACAAGCGGGGCTGCTTGTGTCTCAGCCGGGGACGCTTCCTGATAATCCTAAGCCAAGTTTGGGAAAGAGTTGCATATCCCATACTTCCCTGTACAAAATACAACTCCTTTTGGGGAAAGAAGGGGGGTGCCTTTGTCCCTTCACCGCTCTCAAACACAAGCGGGGCTGCTTGTGTCTCAGCCGGGGACGCTTCCTGATAATCCTAAGCCAAGTTTGGGAAAGAGTTGCATATCCCATACTTCCCTGTACAAAATACAACTCCTTTTGGGGAAAGAAGGGGGTGCCTTTGTCCCTTCACCGCTCTCAAACACAAGCGGGGCTGCTTGTGTCTCAGCCGGGGACTACACCAATTTAACAAAGTTTCAGCCACAAAAACAAAGTTTCTGAAGTAGAGCAATGACTTTCACAGTAAAGACAACCCAATTTAACAGGAAATAAGACTTTCAAACCAGGAACAGATTTCTGCAATTATTAAAAAATGGTTTATTATAAAAGCTATGAAAATTTGCCAAAAATCAGAGGATAAGGGAAACGTTCCACATTTTGGTGAGCTATCAGTGTTAAATGTGTTCTACCACTGTACCAAGTTTGAAGAAGATCACTCAAAAAATGAGGGCAAGAGAGCCCCCTAAGTCCCCCCCCTTCGGGCTGTTTTTGGGCCACCGCGCATGCGCGTCCGCCATTAACGAATTAATTTCGAAAATAACGAATTTTCGTTAATTTTGAAAAATTTTGGGGGCCAAATTCGTTATTAGCAACAAAAACAAAAAATGCCCCCTCTAGTTTTGAAACGAGTTTAGAATCAAATTTTTCATGGATCGATCAAGCCTAGTAGTATCCCTGGAGTAAGTGTTACAAATGTTTAATAACTATGTATGTTAACTTGTCAAAACAGCTCAGAGCAGCTTGCCTCTTCTATCCCCATACCATCATTTTATCCTTAAAACAACTCTGCATAATATACTAGGCTAATAGACTTGCTTCAGCATTACAAAGTGATTTAAAATCAGCATTACATATTACAATACATACTACAGATATTAGTGAGCCTTCATTTCTTGTATGGTGTCTGACTTCTCCAAACAGTCACTAAGTTGACAAAAGATTAATTTTATGTCAAAAAGTTGGTTTGAAATCCTTTCAATTGTTTGAGCTTCACCAAGAGCAGATGAACTGTGGAACTGTCAAGAAACAGTGCATTGAGAGAAAAACATTCAAAACAATGTAAGAAAGGTTTGTGGGAAGGGTGCTGTATATTAATAAAGGCCTAGATAATTGAAAGCTGACTTCTTTTGATACATAATTATAACATATTTCATTAATGCCCAACACACATATTTAAAAGCATGCAGCATTCTTGTGTAAGTAGTGGGTTAATTTTACCCTTCAAAGCATGTTGAAGGAGATGCGGAAGGGGGAGACAGGTTCAGCACCAACAAAATGGGGAGTGAAATAGAATGTTTATTGCTCCCTACTGTCTCCTATATATAATAACTTGGATAACCAGGATGACAGTCCCCCTAGGTTGAAAATGCTGCTGTTGAATACCAGGTCAGTAAATGAAAAAGCAACTGCCATCCAGGACTTGATTCTGGATGAGCATGCTGACCTGGTTTGTATCACAGACACCTGGCTGGATGAGACTGGGAGGGGGGTAAATCGCTCTCAGCTCTGCACACCTGGATTGTCTGTGCAGCAGCAATGAGGCTTTGGGGGCGGAGAGGTCAAGTTGCAGTAATCTATTGTGATTCCATCCCCCTAACTAGTTTCCTCATCCCAGAGTCAACAGCATTGAAGTGTATTTACCTAAAGGGTAACCAGGACAGAATGGGGATTCTGTTGATATACCGCCCACACCACTGCTCAATGATCTTCCTTTCCTAAGCCATCTGGGGAGGTCTCAGAGTTGGAGTCTCAGAAACTAATAGTACTGGGAGATGAAAACATCCATGCTGACTCTTTCGGGAGTGGATCAGGACTTTATCGCCTCTATGACAACCATGGGTCCATCTGAGTGGTGTCTTTCCCTGCCCATGCTGCCAGACACCCTTTGGACCTTGTTTTTTGTGCAGGATGAGATAATGGTGATTGTGGTGTTGAGGAACTTGTCACAGTTTTGTTCTCATGGACCCATTACTACCTGGTCAGGTTTAGACTCGCTGGGATGTCAAACCTCTGCAGGAGTGGAGGACCGATTAAGATGGTCCACCACAGGAAGCTTTTATGTATTTTCCTGTCACCTTGGTGAAGCTCTGGCTGACTGCTGGAATGGGAAAATAGCCAGGGCGGTGGACACAATCACTCCTGAATGTCCTCTCTCACAGAGCAGAGCCAAACCAACCACTTGATTTTCCAATGAGTTGGCAGCAATAAAGTAAGACCGAAACTAGAGTGATGTTGGCAGGGAACCCGAGGCAAATTTGGCCGAGCATGGGCTAGACAGCAGTTGAAAGTCTACTCCATGGCAATGGAAGCAGCAGAGAAATTGTTCCTTGCTGCCACCATGAATCAGAGCTGTTTCGAGCTGTTTTGAGTGGTCAGAGAGCCACTACATGTGGGTCCTCAAAGAGACATCCCTGACCATTGAGCAGCTTGCTATTAAGAATTTACACGCCTTTTGCAGATAAAGTTACTGAGATCCATTCCAACTTGAATGGTGTTATTGATACAGTTCCAATGGATGTAACTCTGGCTCCTGCTTGTCCATTACCTGCTGTAATGTGCTCTATGTGAGGCTGCCTCTGAAAAGTGCTCAGAAACTTCAGCTGGTCCAAAGAACTGCAGCCAGGTTGTTCACTGGGACTGGCAACAGGGAGCAGACAACTCCCCAGTTTCAGTAGCTCGACTGTCTGCCAGTATGTTACCGGGCACAAGTGAAAGTGCTGACTATGACCTTTAAAGCCCTAAACAGTTCAGGTCCAGGCTATTTGGCTGACCACATCCCCTTATATGAACCTTCCCGAGCTCTGAAATCTTCAAGAGAGGCCCTTCTCTCAGTCTCACCTCCATCTCAAGCTTGGCTGGTGGGAATGAGAGAGCGGGCCTTCTTGGTGGCTGCCCCTCAACTCTGGAACTCCCTGTCCATGGAAGTCAGAACGGCCCCCTCCCTGCTGTCCTTCAGGTGGTAGGTTAAAACCTTTTTATTCAGGCAGGCTTTTAAAGAAGAAGGTGTTTAAGATATAGTCAGGGGTGCTGTGGTTTTAACTTTGAATATGTTTTGATGGATTTTAACCAAACGTTTTTGTGCGTTCTGTGTTTAATTCTGTTTTGCATATTTGGGGCTTTCCTCTACCAGCAAAGCTGGGGGAGGAGAGCGATTTGCCTCCTCCCACGAAAAGAGACATCCACCCCCCTCACATTCATTCCTTGCTTGATCTTCAGATAGAGAAGACATCTGAAAGTTGGTTCAGCAGGGCCAGTGGGCGAGGCTAGGACTGCTATTTCCTGTTTCATTGTGTTGTCCTTACTTTGAAAGCCATTGTTATACTTCAGAAACTTTGTTTTTGTGGCTGAAATTTTGTTAAATTGGTGGAGAGAGACTCAACAAACTATAACGTGCTATTTATAGGATGATGTCCCTTGTGCAAAGACAAAGTTTTGGCAGTGTGATCAAGTTTTGCCATATTTTTATGACAGAACCAATTAGGAAAGACATTTATCAACCAGGAACAGAAATCATAGCACACCATCAAACCACTCCTGACAGATGGCCATCAGCCTCTGAATAAGGAAATCTGTTCCAGGTATTAAAGTGTCATTTCCTGTTTGATTGGGTTTTCTGGGGCTGAGAGTGTGTGACTTGCCCAAGATCACCCAGTGGTTTTCCATGGCTGAATGGGGAATCAAGCCACAATCGGAGTCCAAATCTCAAACCACTACACTACAGCATACTGTCTCTCTCTCTTTAAACTTCTCATACTCTCCAAGAATTCACAGATGAAAACTAGGACAAGCACCATCCAAGTTTGCTCATGATGGTCAATGTTATTAATAAGGAAAGAGTGAGGAAAAAAAGGGGTGGGGAATGTCAAGAGGAGAGAGGAACTGGGACATCTGGGAAACGTAGTTTTAAAGCAGGCTCCTCTGTTACTATTGGGGAAACTTCAGGTGATACTATCTCCCTTATTTTTAAAGCTATTGGGATGAAACTTGCTACAGTAGTAGGACAAATTTACCACACGTTGCCCATCAAGTTTCATAATGTTTCACTTATCCACGGAGTTTTAGAGAATTATTTTAGCTTTTTAAAACAACTTTAAAAAAAGATCCTCTCTGCCTCCCCCCCCTTCCGTCAGCCTTCATTGGCTGAGAGGCACAGGTTTAACTTCCCTCGTATTGACACACAACCACATAACTTTGCATAGGTTTATATACTATTATTTCCTTAACTCCTCTTTCCAGATTCCATGATTGTATATATTATAATAATTAGACTGTCTCTCAATGCCACAGATAGCTGCTCCAGCTCAATGCATTCTGGGAAATGTAGTTCAGTACAGGCATGTTGTGTCTCCTTGCTTCCCATTAAATTACTATAAACGGGGAACATTTAGAGGCTTCTTTCTCCCTCATTTTTAAAGCTATTCGGATGAAACTTGCTACAGTGATAAAACATATTTATCACTCTTTGCCTATCAAGTTTCATAATGTTTCACCCATCCACTAATTTTTTTGGGAATTTTCAAAGTTTTTTAAAACAACATTTTTTTAAAAAAAAGACTACAAGAACATTGCCTCCACTTCCCCCCTTCCTCCGCTGTCAGCCCTGATTGGCTGAGAGGAATGCCAACATGCTTGACTTCATTTCTCAGCGGGGCTTGGTCACAGCTACATCTGAAGACATCTGAGACTTAAGAATCAAAGGGTCCTTTTGATTCAAATTTTTAATATTGGGAAGGCAGTGAGCGAGTGGGTCGGAACTCACTTCAAAAGTGCTTTAGATCCAAATTAGATCCAAATTTAATGAACATACGAATAAATCACACAAGCCTAATAGATAGCTTGGTTTAGATTTCATTGTTATTTTAAAAGATACTTACTTAACATTCATTTACCATGATATTACAAATAACATTTGAAATTGTCTTTTTAGCATTTTTTTCATTGCTGTAAATAGGCACAGTAGTTTTATTGAACATTGACACATAATTTTCTTAAATTAATAAAGCAAGGCATGTTCCAGTAAGTGGAGCAAGATTTCTACACATTAAGCTGTCATGTACTCCCACTGTTATGTATGCTTTTCTCCTTGTTTGTGTTACAATGCAGGTCTTCCTTTTCAGGAAAGTGGAGATGCTGCTATTTGAATGGTCAGTTCAAGATATGATGCATTTTATGGTGATTTACAAATGTAGTGGTCCATCTGACAAGGTAAAGGGATGCATTGTGAATTAGGAAGGGAATGATAGCTGATACATATTTCTGGTTCATAGCTACTTTATATAATCATCTATAAGTCTAGAAATTTTAGTCATAAAAACATGTCAAAACACTTGAATTAATTTATTCAATGGTCAGTGTAAGTATTGCGCTATAAATCTTGTAAAAAAATAAGCTATCACACTTTCTGAGTTGAGCGTGAAAGGCAAGAGCTTAGTCTGTCCAGGGAAATCTAAGAAGCACTGGCCCCCTCATCTCCCCCTTCTGTGGCACCACTTATGGCTTTTTTGAATTCCTGGCCAGGGAAATGGAGTCTGGCCTTGAGTTGACACTGGTGCTTCCCTTTCTTTGTGGAATAATGGCCAACTTATCCATGTGTCATATCAAAATTTATGATTTTGCCCCAAAACCTGAACGTGACTTATACTTAAGGTCGACTTATACCTGAATATTGTCACATCTCAATTTTGCCCTCCATATTCATTCTTGTTTCTGTGACATCATTTCTTTCTTTCTTTCTTTCTTTCTTTCTTTCTTTCTTTCTTTCTTTCTTTCTTTCTTTCTTTCTCTTTGTCTGTCTGTCTGTCTGTCTGCTTCTGCTACTTAATTATCTCTTTTTAAGCCCATTCCTTATTCTCTCTGGCCTAAAGCATTTACTATGTCCCAATCTGAAATCCATCAAATGCAATAGAAAATAATTCTTATCTCAGATTTTTATTTTATATGCAGTAGCATAGATGGAATGTTTGTAACAATGACGTTAGCTGGCTGTGCAAACATTCCCTTTCCAAAACAAGATTTGAAGTGACATGTAACTTTCAGAAATGTTTGTTGTGTCAAAATACAGTCTTTCTGTCAAAAATTTCTTGTTTGCTTTTGAAAGCACACACAGGTTTTTTTTTAAATATCAACCATTAAAAAAGAATTTCCCTCCATTTTAAAGAAAGAGAAAGAGGTCTACTTCTGAAAAGCAAGAATTGAAAGTCTTTCTATCATATATCTTGTTTATGTATAAGAACACAGAATATTCTTGAATAAATGAGGTGATTGACAAGGGCAACTGTTTTTTTTTCCTTGTCAGTCAATCAGAAGGAAAAGGGTATTAATAATAATGTCACTTTTTTAACTTCTCAATTTAATTGTGAAAAAGACATGAGGACCCAGATGTTGCCTTATTTATTTATTTATTTATTTATTTATTTATTTAGAGCATTTACAGGAGATTCAGGTTAGATCACAGAACACATATATGTCAAACATTCGATGCTGGTTCTACAGTGACAAGACAGAGAACAGACAGAGTTATTATATGGACTTTTCCCCATCTTTTCGGTACCTTTGAAGGCTGTGCTCGTCTTGCTTATTTCCCATGCTCTGGGCATTAGTATAAAGACATCTAAGCCTGTGGAACATTCCCCCTTACCTGTTTATTTGAGATTATTGTCCCCTCACTGCTTGGTACTTGTGTTTGTCCAACCCTCTCTTTAGCCTTTTGGCTGTTCACTCCAGACTTTGATAAACTACTATTCCCAAGGATAATGTCACCCTCCCCTTCAAAACCTAGTTTAAAGTTTGCCTGATCAGGATTGCTAGTCTCTGAGCAAAAACATTCCCTCCTACTTCTGTGAGGTGCAATTCATCCTGTGCCAGTAGCCCATCTTCCTAGAAAAGCAGACCATGGCCCAGGAATCCAAATTGTTCTTCCTCACACCATCTGTGAAGCCAGTTATTCATCTCTACTATTTTTATTGTCTTCTGGGCCCCGTCATACAATAAGGAGGAGAGATTAAAAGACCACCTGTACATTAAGATCTTTTAGCTTTTTTCTGAGAGCTTCAAAATCCATTCTTTTGAAGACTATGCCTTTCAGCATCATTGGTTCTTACATGAACATGAAGGGGAAAGGGTCAGTGGGCTTGATGAGTCTTGTCAACTGCTGAGTTATGTAGTGGATTTTTGCACCAGGGAGTCAGCATATTTCTCTCAAGATTCTGTCAGGATCTCAAATCAGATTTGATAAAGTGTGCATATACACTGTAGAATGAATGCAGTTTGATTCCACTTTAACTGCCATGACTTGATGCTATGGAATCAGACTTGTAGTTTGGTGAGGTACCTGAACTCTTTACCAGAGAAGGCTAAGGCTAAGCCTCAAGGCCTTCTTAAATTACAACTCCCATGATTTCAAAGACTGAGTCATGGCAGTTAACGTGGTGTCAAAGGTAATAATAATAATAATAATAATAATAATAATAATAATAATAATAGCTAGTACCTAGCTACTAGTGACTCTATATACAGTATTCCCTCACTTATCATAGGGGTTAGGTTCCAGGATCACCCACAATAGGTGAAAATCCACAAAGTAGGGACACTATATATTTATACATTATTTTAGTAGTTATACACTATTTTAAGTCTTTATCAACCAATTGTGTGTTGATAAATCACCTCCTTCTCCTCTCATTGCCGCTTGGGCTCCTTTTCTCTCCCTTTGGTTAGTCCTTCCTCCCTTCCTTAGGCTGTAAATTGTAATTTTTTATTATTTAGAATATTCTTTTAGAGTTTATTGAAAAACAGCAAAACAGCGAATCTGCAAAAAGTGAACTGCGAAGTAGTGAGGGAACACTGTATAGCCAAAAACAGACTTTAATTTTTTAATCCTCTGAAGCTCAGAGAGACCTGCTGAAGTTGCTGAAATTGGAAAAATTCCCTAAAAATCAGTGGATGGCGAGATCTTTCTGAAACTTTGCAGGAATGATGCCCTAACCATATTCTGTCACTGTGGAGAAATTCAAGGGGATACCTCTTTTGAGGGTTTTTTTAAAAAATAAATTTTATTTGTAAAAAAAAATCCTAAAAATCAGTGGATGGTCAAAACATTTTGAAACCCAGCAGAATTACAGTCGTATTTCTGCCCTACAAGTGTGGCAAGTTTCAACTTGATAGATAATAAATAAATAATTTTTAATCCTCTGAGGCTGAGAGAGTGTGGCAGGTTTCATTGTGATAACCATATAAATGATAGAGAATTTAGCCTTGCAAGTTTCTCCATTGGTTCTAATGGACCAAATATTATTGAAATGATAAAGAAACTCTGGATTTCGAATTGCGAATTGAATCGGCCCCCCCTCTGAATCTCCCGGAATCTTCTCAAAATGAAACAGGGGGCATCCACATTTTGAAATAGAAACGAAACAGATTTCTGCTTTTGCATACACCTCTAATGTCTATCAGAGTAGATTCTTCATACATTCTTAGTATGAGGGCTTAGAAAATCTCCAACTGGAATCTCATTTCATCCTCTGTAACTTTCTCCATCTTGTGGAAATTATTTTGTTTTAGTCAGGCTCATTATCAGTCTTGCTTTTTATGCCAGCTCTGGCTCTGGCTGTTTTGCTTTATCTGGCACATTCTACATAGTTGCTATTCAAATTGTCTCATTTGTTTCATACTTATGATTGTTCTATTTCAGATATTATGTAAAAATGTATTATCCTAGTGCATGAAAGTTAAATGTATAAATATAGGCATGGTGCCAGTTATACATTGTGGGGTTACTTTTCTCTGACAACTGAAGTTCTTCTTTGAAAGGTGGAACCACCAATTGTAACCGAGAGTGGAATCACCAATCATGTTGTTAAGTGCTTCAAATCATTTTCAACCCTCACATAGGATTTTATTGGCAAAAGATGTTAAGAGGGAATTTGCCCGAATGTCTGCCTTTCTTCTTCTGAGCCTGGGAAAATGGAACTTACTCAAGGTTACCTAGTGAGTTTTTGTGTGTGTGTGTCAAGTACAACTTGAGTTTCCATGAGTGGCAATTTAAACCTGATCTCCCAGCATCTTAGTCAACATTTGAATCAAATCCAAGGTTGTTAATGTTTCTTCCAACAATTTTTACTCCAGCCTTGGATTTATCAAGCCACACATGCCGCACGATGTGTTCTGCATACAAGTTGAATAGGTAGTGTGAAAGTGTACAGCCTTGCTATTGTTCCATGGTCTGTTCTTACTGTTGCTACTTGGTCGATATACAGATTCCTCAGGCGACAGACAAGGTGACTTGGGAGGAGAGCAATGGCCAACCTCGATAAAATAGTGAAGAGTAGAGACATCACACTGTCAACGAAGGTCCGCATAGTTAAAGCAATGTTATTCCCCATAGTAACCTATGGATGTGAGAGCTGGGCCATAAGGAAGGCTGAGTGAAGGAAGATAGATGCTTTTGAATTGTGGTTTTGGAGGAAAATTCTGAGACTGCAAGAAGATCACACCAGTCCATACTCCAGGAAATAATGCCTGACTGCTCACTGGAGGGAAGGATATTAGAGGCAAAGATGAAGTACTTTGGCCACATAATGAGAAGACAGGAAAGCTTGGAGAAGAGAATGATGTTGGGGAAAATGGAAGGAAAAAGGAAGAGGGGCCAACCAAGGGCAAGAAGGATGGATGGTATCCTTGAAGTGACTGCTTGACCTTGAAGGAGCTGGGGGTGGCCACAGCTGACAAGGAGCTCTGGTGTGAGCTAGTCCATGAGGTCACGAAGAGTCAGAAGTATCTGAACAAATAAACAACAACAAATGCTAAGGCCATTTATAACAGATCAGTAGCAGGATGATGTTGCGGGTTGCAGACCATCACCCCACTACTGCTTAGTTATTGAGGACTTTAGCATGCCATTGTACTCTTTCTTCAGATCAGTTTGCTTGGTGTTAGAATAGCTGAAAACAGCACCATAGGTAACTCCCAATTGGTTTCATGATCCAAACAGCCATCTGGGGACTTGCAGGTGCAAGTCTTAAATTTTAAAAATAGCTTTTAATTCTAATAAAATTCCTTGAGGCCTCTATTTTAGTAGCTTTTTTTTTACAATGAGACTGGAGCCTAGGTTTAGAGTCCATTGATATCATTGAAAAGGCTCTCATTGAAATTAATAGGCTTTCAAACAGATATTTAATTAAGGAGGTCTTTGCAAGTTCTCCCCACCACTTTCAACAATGTAAATGAACAAGAAAAGTGTATGTTAGCTTCAGGCTGTAAGCAAAATGTTGTTTGAATAAAAATGTCTGGCTGAAAATGAGGGAATGATTGCAGTGGGTACAGTGTTCACAGTATTGGAAGATTTTGATTCTGCCTTAGTAGTAGCAGCTACAGGAATAGCATATTAGTGTCTATTTACATGTAGATAAGGGTGAGTCCCAGGGCACATGTTGGTTGGAGTTCACTTGCAACAACATGATGAACAATCAGGATTTACACCCACACTCTCCCAAACAATGGGGTATTGTACCCACAGATCTTTCACACCTGTGCCCAAAAATGTTTAGGCATTGCCAGATCAAAACCATTATGATTTTGCTTCTTTGGCCCAGGCAAATGTGTGACCCTTTACATCAGAGCTATTATCACACGATGCTAAATAGCTATCCATATTCAAGATAGGCTGCAGTTACTCCATGGTAGATTTCTATTTACCCTTTAGAATTTGTTTAGTGATGATATTTATAGCTTTTTAATATGTTATTGTCGTTTTCCTTTATTTTACCCTTGCCTTGAAATTTTTTTTAAAGGCAGCAGTGAATAAATAAATGTAAATTGAGATGGTTTTATTATTGCTGCAGTTTCCCAAATAATAAAATGCAAGGTAAGCACAATCCCAGCAATCTGGTGGTGGCAGGTACTGGCATTGATAGGCGTGATGAAACACGATCATAAAAGCCCAATAGACCATTCATGTTGAGAAGCAGTGTATCTCTGAATAACAGAAACTGGTGACATGCAAAAGAGAAGAGCTTCTACTTTCACACTCTGCTTGGCAGTGGCATCTTGGAAGTAGACAGGAGGCAGGATTAGCATTAGCATGGATCTAATCCAGAAACACACATTTTCTGTTCTACTGACTGAAACTTTGAGATGGAAGAAGAGTCAGCAATTTCCTCAGTTACAAACTCAAAAGGTAACCCTGAACAAACCACAGAGATAGTAAAGGTTACCTTTAAAACTGCTTATCCCAGAATTTTCTGAACAGCATGGTCTCTTGGTGCTGGAGATGATATCCAGGCATCGTAAGTACTAAACATCAACAGCCTTAATGTCTTCATGCATTTCCTTTGAACAAACTTTGAACAAGTTTGCACTCTTTGTTTTCAGCTTTTGGGTGATACTTCCGCGAAGCAGTTCCTTTTGGATGAATTATGCTGCCTGTCATCTCTGACCATCATATTTCTGATGGAAACAAAAGCTGATCTCAGAATTTGGGGAAGTACTTCTGAGTATATAAGAGAGCAAAAGGTTATGAGATTGAAAGGGATAAAATCAATCAGTTTCAAATCAAATGTAATTTTGGCATATCATCTCATAAGTACATTCAAGGGGACTTGATTTGCTAGATGACAGTAGACAGTTTTCAGGATTCCAGGGGCTGGATTTCCCCTTGAGAACTTGTAGGAGAAATGTAGGATTAAGAGGAGACTCACAGGAAAGACTACATAAATTGATAAATAACTGTTACATTGTAACCTGGATAAGGGCTTAGGTTACAGTGTAGAAGTTATTTATCAACACAAACAGACGTCTAACATAAAAACAAATACAAATACTAGAGATGTAATTCTTCACTACATTTCTTCTCAGATGTAGCCAGAACTGTACCATATGGCACAGGGAACTGGACCATAACTAATGCAGTGGTAACATTGCAGGTTGGCTTTCTTTTCAGATTGGCATTTAATTTTCCATTGTAGTCCCGCTTTTATCTACTTAGAAGCCCACAAGACTCACTCCTAGGTTTAAGACTGCAGATGCAGTTATTCCATATTTAGCAGTAGATAAACTACTAAATACACTGTTGTTGATGTTTCTCTCTCTCTCTCTTCTTTATGTATGTAATAAAAGGAAGATTGCATTCAGGGTTAAAAGAGAGGTCAAGTGCAGCATTCCCTCTGGGCTGTGTGCCTGCCTGCCTGTCAGTACAAGGCTGACATGCTCCTGCTGTCTTTCGTCATTAATCGTTAGTGGAGGGGTTTTGTATGCACTGGTAGAAGACAATGACCCCAATCAGTGTCAGTGAATAATTGTTCTAGATGTTGTACAAACAAAGAAGGCAGAAATGTTGCTCTGGAGATTTACTGGTAATTACGTGTGTGACTAGAAGATGTAGTGGGTGACAACAGAGATGAAGTGTGGGGTGAGGAATGGTAGGATGCAATACAATAATCTTGCATTTGCAGTCAGAATATGAGTCCTAATTAGATTTTCCTCTCTTCTGCCATCTCTCCATCTCTCTCACTCAGGTAAACACATTTCCTTCCTTCCCGAATACATCTGTTCAGCTTACAATACTCAGTACCAAACCAGGATGTGAGGAGTTAGAAGCAGGTATCCTAACTATATTTTCTGCCAGTTTCCCCAACTACAGTATGCCCCTCTTCCAGTTGCATTTCAAACCTTCAATGAAGAGATGATAGAGTTTTGCTTTACCTGCATAAAAGGAAAGATAGAAACATTATTTCCAAAAGAATAAATAAATACAGAGGATTAGGTAAGACTCCATTCAGCCAGTAGTTGGATGCTATGGAGCCAGCTCCAAAGTCTTGTATCTTTAGTAGTTGTGCACACAAAGTACATGACATTTTACTGTTTAAGAGAAACACCTTATGTTACTCAATACTTTGATCACCCAGCTAGCTCTTACTTATTACCATGTTGCAGTCCAGAAAATAAATCACTGCTTACACAATATCATTATACAGTAGAGTCTCACTTATCCAACATAAACGGGCCAGCAGAACATTGGATAAGCGAATATGTTGGATAATAAGGAGACATTAAGGAAAAGCCTATTAAACATCAAATTAGGTTATGATTTTACAAATTAAGCACCAAAACATCATGTTATACAACAAATTTGACAGAAAAAGTAGTTCAATACGCAGTAATGTTATGTAGCAATTATTGTATTTACGAATTTAGCACCAAAATATCATGATATATTGAAAATATTGACTACAAAAATGCGTTGGATAATCCAGAACATTGGATAAGCGAGTGTTGGATAAGTGAGACTCTACTGTATCATTAAAACAACAATAAGCTCCCTGGTGGACTCCCTTGCTTGTGCTCTACCACCCCAGCCACCCATACAAGTATCGCACAACAGGTCAACTAACTGCACAGATATTTCAAGTGAACTCCTAGAAATAGTCACTCAATTTATTTATTTATTTATTTATTTATTTATTTATTTATTTATTTATTTATTTATTTATTTATTAACAGCTCTTTTATCCTGCCTTTCTCAACCCCAGAGGGGACTCAAGGTGACTTCACAACATAGGGAATGCCTTTAAAAACATAACAGAATATAAATAACCATACCATTAAAACAATTAAAAGCAATTGAATCCATACAACAAGTTAAATCACGTGATCCATAGGCGTAGTCCGGGGCTATTCCATAAGTCAGTTACACATCTTTCATATCTAATTATTGCACTAGATTTTTGAAGGCTTGGTCAAAGAGCCATGTCTTCACTTTTTTGCAGAAGGCCAGGAAGGAGGGAGCTGATCTTCCTGAGAGTTCCATAGCCAAGTGGCCACCACTGAGAAGGCTCTCTCTCTCGTCTCCGCTAATCGCACCTTAATTCCCCTTCCTTCCCCATCTCGCTTTCCCCAAATAATTGTTCTGAATCTAACATCTAAGGTGGCATCAGACATGCAGAGAAGGAGATCCCTCCTTCTCCTTCCTAAACTCATTTATCCATCTTAAACTAACTCAGTAAATCCAAGTACATGTGCTACTGTTTTTATAACAACCACTTCATTCCCACCTCATATTTCCTCAGATTACATTTACACTGTAGAATTAATGCACTTTGACATCACTTTAGCTGCTATGGTTCAATAATGAGTATTGTAGCTTTACAAGGTCTTAGCTTTCTCTACCAATGTGGTGGTGCTTCACCAAACTACAGCTCCCATGATTGCATAGCATTGAGCCATAGCAGTTAAAATGGTGTCAAATGTATTAATTCTACAGTTCAGCTGTATGCTGAGTCTTTCTCTTTCTGGCAGTGACAGATATTTCCTTCACTTGGGCAGAATAAAAGAAAGAAGAAAGGGCAGGGTAACTTTTTAAAGGTTAACTTGATTCTATTGCACATCATGTTCAAAATCTCTCTCTCTCTCTCTCTCTCTCTCTCTCTCTCTCTCTCTCTCTCTCTTTTGTTACTGAACCTTTTAGCTGCTTGCTACCTACAGCACACCCCACAAAGAGATAGAACAAGGCTGTCTATATATGATCTTCCTCCTCCCACTCCTCTCCCCAACACTCATTTGTTGGTCAGGATATTCAATTAGAAGAAACAGTCAGAATTTCTGTTAAACTGAAAAAGCTTTGAATTATAGTCATTACTACTACATGTCAGGAACCCCAGTGGCGAAGTGTGTTAAATCACTGAGCTGCTGAACTTGCAGACCGAAAGGTCCCAGGTTCAAACCCTGGGAGCGGCGGGAGCGGCCACTGTTAGCTCCAGCTTCTGCCAACCTAGCAATTCGAAAACATGCCAATGTGAGTAGATCAATAGGTACCGCTCCGGCGGGAAGGTACCGATGCTCCATGCAGTCATGCCAGCCACATGACCTTGGAGGTGTTTACGGACAACGCCGGCTCTTCGGCTTAGAAATGGAGATGAGCACCAACCCCCAGAGTCAGACATGACTGGACTTAACCTCAGGGGAAAACCTTTACCTTTACCTTTTACTACATGTCAACATACCACAGTAACAGGATCCCAACTCATTATTTACATGTGAAAAGTGACAGCATTATTATTTACAATCATGACTACTTCAATTAAAAATTAGCATGATCCTAACTCATTATTTCAAAAAATAAGAAGTTACTAAACTGAATTTTTACAAGAAACAAAGGGAAGTATGAGCATACACAGAAAAAATATATACAATGAAATTCATGGTGAATTCTCTAAACCACTAAACCACTCTGAAAAATATAGAAACCCTGTCCTGTTTGGTAGCTGCTTTCAGTCCCCTGTGGGGGAGATAAAGCAGGGTAGGTAGGTAAAGGTTTTCCCCTGACGTTTAGTCTAGTCGTGTCCGACTCTGGGGGTTGGTGCTTATCTCCATTTCTAAGCCAAAGAGCCAGCGTTGTCCACAGACACCTCCAAGATCATGTGGCTGCCATGACTACATGGAGCGCCGTTACCTTCCCGCTGGAGCAATACCTATTAATCTACTCGCATTTACCTGTTTTCAAACTGCTGGGTTGGCAGAAGCTGGGGCTAACAGCAGGAGCTCACTCGCTCCCCAGATTCGAAGCACTGACCTTTTGGTCAGGAGGTTCAGCAGTTCATTGGTTTAACTCGCTGCCCCACTGGGGGCTACTAAAGCAGGGTATAAATAAATATAATACTATCTGGGCATCCTATTGGAGACTGCAAATAAAAGAGGCTTCATGTCATTAGTGCAAAAATTTAGACCTTCTGAGTCCAATTTTTACTTGTGTGGTCCAGATGTTCCCATATGTGGAGTTAGGAACTTTGTCATTCTAACCAGCTTTTTGAGGCATTGCTTTAGAATGAAAATGACTTGGAAGTTAATTACTTGGTCACTTCCTATTGGAAAAAATAGCTTTTTCTAGGCCTAAAATAATTCAGAATGGACCTAATGCATGGCATATTACCCCTCCATGTTCCTAAGTGTTGGGATTGTTTGGAGGCAAAAAAAAAAAAAAAAGCTTTTGGTGGTGTAGCCCTCCAGATCCTCCAGTGGCCACAATAGCCCCCACCCTGAGTTGTTCACTTCTTTATTAGAGCAACAAATGTATATTTTTCTCATACCCACAGTTCATAATAAACATTTTAATTACATTACATCCCTTTGTTATGACATATTTGTGCACCTTAGCATACGGAAAGGAGGAAGACTAATACACCTTTATATATATATCCTCACCTAGATATTGAACACCTATTTCAGCCTGTGCAAATTGTGTGTGATATTATGTTTATTTATGTTCCATTATGTATTATTTTTATTTAATTTTATAAATTTATTTTGAGATTGTTTTATCCAGTGTTTTGATTTGATTTATCATTGTCTGTTTTTGGCATTGAATGTTTGCCATTTTGTTACTTTTGTTGGAAACCGCCCTGAGTCCCCTCGGGGAGATAGGGCGGGATACAAATAGAGCATCATCATCATCATCATCATCATCATCATTATTATTATTATTATTATTATTATTATTATTATTATTATTATTATTATTATTTAAACTGTCCTGTGCCCACATCTTAGAAGGCAAGCAGGATCTAACAAAATAATTAAACAAAACAGATATAATACAGATATTAGGTATATCAGAGTGAAAATGGTAGAAGGATCCTGTAATGGTTGTATAGTAGGTAGCTAGGACCGCAGAAGAGGATCTGTGCCTGGCGAACGTATGCTAAGCCAGATAGGCCAAGACAGAGAAACTTAACTCACCAGGTTGAAGACAAACCACAGAGGTTTATTATGATTTGGCTAAAAAGGATGCAAGTACAGCAATTTGCTTCAAAATGTACAAGCATAAGCATACACAGAAATACAAGGAATCTTATACAGTTCTAACAGCTATTCAGACTTGCCACTCCCTCCCCTGATAGGCCAGAAAAGAGGTTGGCTAGAATCCATGCTGGGATTGGCTGGGAGGGAGAATGACAGCCAGAGATTGGGCAGAGTGAAGGATCAGTCAGATGAAGAGACATCCCCTGGGAAGGCACAGTCCAGAGAAAACAAATGATAAAGATATGTTGTTGGGCTTTTGATTAGCTTAATTGTCAGTTTCTGTGTCAGACAAAGATATGGATCTTGGGAAACAAATGTGCAAGTCTCAAGAGGCAAAGGTGCTGATATTGGGTAATCAAGGGCTAGGCTGTTAACAAAAGAAGTTTAACAAGTGCAATACTCCTAGCTTCTGTTTCTGCGGTCAGCAATCTCTCAGCTTCAAGTGAACCACATAACTAGGCAAACAGGTTTGGGTTTATCTGAGCTGACAAGGAAGTCATGTATCTCTGCATTTGGTGATTATCTGGTAGGGAAACAGCCAAAGGGGCTTACTTTGCAGAGTCATGTAGAGTTGAATGTCTCTGGGCTACATCTTGATACATGTTATAAAGCAGTTTATACATTCATATATGTGAAATAGATATAGTGCACAGAAAGATACAAGTAATATAGAAAGTCACGAACAATAGATACAATTTATTAAAGGATTAGGTATGATAGAGTTTAGGGATTTACAGCTGCTGCTGGTTAGGTCTCGATCTTCTGATGCTTTGAACAAGTGCAAATATATATACAGCAGATTCTCGCTTATCCAACATTCTGGATTATCCAACTCATTTTTGTAGTCAATGTTTTCAAAACATTGTGATATTTTGGTGCTAAATTCGTAAATACAGTAATTACTACATAGCATTACTGCGTATTGAACTACTTTTTCTGTCAAATTTGTTGTGTAACATGATGTTTTGGTGCTTAATTTGTAAAATCATAACCTAATTTGATGTTTAATAGGCTTTTCCTTAATGTCTCCTTATTATCCAACATATTTGCTTATCCAACATTCTGCCGGCCCGTTTATGTTGGATAAGTGAGACTCTACTGTGTGTGTGTGTGTATAGATAGTGTTGGGAATAATGTGTTAAAAGCTCTAATTGGCTTTTACTATCTTCTGCAATTTGATTCCAGAACCTAACATGGATACGAAAATCTGTGGATGCTCAAGTCCTGTTATATACAATGGCATAGTATAATGGTGTCTCTTACTTAAAATGTTAAAATCAAAGTTTGCTGTTTTGAATATTTTTTCATATTTTCAAGCTATGGATGGTTGAATTCTTGGGTGCAGAATCCATGGATATTGTATTTGAATTGACTTTACCAGTCTTGTAAAACACAAAAAGATTCATAACTAAATTCTTTCTTCAGATAGTTCTACCACAGTTGTGAAATAGAGTCATCAGGCTCATGTCACAGCACTTGGTGCATAGAGAGAAGGGATCACTTTATCAGCAACAGCCACATAGCATCACTCTGCTTTGTGGATTGTTTTGCTGTGACAGTCTCTAACAATACATGTAAGCAATGTAACATCTCTCTCTCTCTCTCTCTCTCTCATTCAGTAGTCAATACTAGGATGGGATGCTGTACATCTCAGTGTCAGCAAAATCAAATTAATAGAAGGAACTCTGGAGAAGAAAAGATGTTTCACAGAAATTACAGAGACCCTTCAATCTGAAGGACTGGATTTTCGTATTTATTTTCAATTCCTAATACATACATAAGTATATATTTTGTATAAATTGAATTGCTAGTCTAAGAGCCCATCGAATCAATGTCATCTATATAAGCATTGACTTGGAATTCAACAGTATATTAAATGAGTTTACCAGAGGAGGCTATCAATTGGATTTAGGCTTCTGTTTTTAATCTTTCTAGAGAATCCAGAATATAATGTTCCCCTCATCTTGGTGCCAGTGCACTGGCATCATGTTTGTAGTAGAACACAGCCTGTTATCAGTTGAGAGGGGTTCTTCCAAAAAAGAAATTATCTGGAAAAAGTGTTCAGTGAAGGAAGACACCCAAAGATGTCACCCAAAAGTTTATGCTAGAGGATATTCAGTGAAGGTGTACATCTACTTGGTGCATAGAAAACTGAATCTGCTTTAGTTCAGAGATGCTTGGACTTCCTGTGAGGTGAAGAACTTAATCATTGCGGCTCAAAGCAAAGTGATCTCTTCCTAAAACTCCAGTTGCACTTTTAAAAATATATAGATTTCTTCTCCGGGTAGATGGATTTTTCCCCGATCAAGGTTTTTGACCAAGAATTGGAGGAGCTGTCCAACGTGCTGAACTGTTTAGAGCCTTATGAACTGTAGGGAATTCACTGTCCCATTGACATATAAATCATGAACTATCATGACCACCAAAGCTCCCATATAGTATTGTGATCATTTTTAAAGACATCATCATCATCATCATCATCATCATCATCATCATCATCATCTTGAGCTGAACTGACTCCTTGTACAAATGGAAAAGCTCCTACATCAATTTGTCTTCATGGTGTAAGTATAGCAGTTTAAACATTGGACTAAAACTTTAGAGACAAGGGTTCAAATTGCTGGTCAGATACTGAAATCAATTGGATGACCTTGGACAAGCTACACTCTCTCGGCCTCAGACAAAAGGTGAAGGCAAAAGCCCTATGAACAAATCTTGCTAAGAAAACCCTGTATTAAGTTTGCCTTAGGGTCATCACAAACAACTGGAATGACTGGAGAAAAACAGTAGCAGCAGCAGCAGCAACAACATGAAAAGCCTCTATCTGGATTTTTGCAAGCCAAGTACAAATCCAGCAAAAGTGAAGCTGCCTCCTGTGAAGCTTACTGGGGGTGTATGTGAGTGTGTGTGTGTGCCTAGTACACATTGCATGGGACTTTCTCAGACCTGAAGCCTGGCCTACATAAAACCAATGCATCAATCTAATGGGAATCAGTCTGCTGGTCTTGCAGCTGGGGACAGGGTGCCATCAAATCATATCTTAACGCATACATTTGAAGAAAAGAATGATTTGCTCTTAAATGTTATTCTTTCCTGGAACTTCTTTTTCCCATGAGAACCCTTGAGAGCTGAACCTCCCCATCATTTAAATATCAAAAGTTTATGAAGTCCCAGTTACATTTGAAAAGGTGCATAGAACTCAAATGATAGTATGGGATCATGACATTTGCAATTACCACAAAGGTTTTACATAAGCCAAATTAGAGCACAAACAAAATCAATGCATGTATATAGCAAGGACACCAGTAAAGTCTGGAGTGCACAGTATAGTTTAGGGTATTAACAAAAATGAAGCTGCTAGAGGGTTGTCCAAGATAAAAATAACAAGCAGCATAGAGAGCAGAATTAATGCTCCCACTTCTTTTTCCCCAACCCAGAAGCCAATAAAATATTCTGCCTGAAGAAGACCCCAGATTTCACCTTAGGCAGAACTGAAATTGAATATAAATTTAATCTTAGGCATAACTCAGTAGAAATGCTAGTATAACATTTACAAAAATGATGATCATTGAATCATAGAAGATTAAACTGGAAGTAGAAGTCTAGAAGTAGGGCATCAGTGACAGAATCATCTGATTGTGTTTGAAATGGGTGATGCGTTTAGAAGATGAAAGGAACCTTTTTTTTTTTACATTTTTGCAGGAAGGTATAATTTCATTTGATACACCAATGTGCATTTTTTCCTGAAAGGGTAGATTTGTGTAAAGAATAAAGGCAAGAATGGAATACTGCGAAGGCATGCATCTTTCTATATTGTTTCCATAAAGTATGTTGATATTGTGGAAGAAATGTAACTGCATGGTTAGAACACTAATTTATAACTGGGAATATATGATACACTCTATTTGCTTTCTAAGAAGAAGGTATTGGATTGGACAAAGTTTTTAAAAAGATCGATAACCCTTGTGATTGTTTACTAGATGCTTCAGTAGGGAAACATCTGTTTCAAGATAGGAAGGGGAGCTTCCTTCCAGACACAGCAGAAGAATGGGTACCAAATGAATCTTCTCCTTTTTTCATTGTCATTTATTTTTCTTCCATCATTATTATAGTAGTTTTCCTTGCCACTATGCACAAGTCGTTGAACAGTTGCCTTCAAGGTTCAGACTCTAATTTTGTCACCTTTTACTTTTGCTTCTCATCTGTCCTTATGTGTTTGAATAGTTTCACTTGCCATCCTTTTGCCATCCATTGAGACATCCCTTTCTTCTATAGATAGCGCCTTTTTGCAATTTCCCCCGAGAATGTCCCTAGCTCCATTCCATAGTTTTCTAGCTTCCAATCAATTACATTAATAGTGTAAATCTATTTTCCACATTGTCTTTAAATTCTATGTGGATGTTTCCAGGTTTTCTTTCTGAATTTTGGTTTAATAATCTCAAGCTTTAGTATAATTTCTGATATTAGCAGTTTATGTGCTAATATGTTCCTGGTCTTGTTTTTGCTAAAAAAAAACCCCAAAAAAAAACAAACCCGAGCTTCTCAATTTTCTGCTTCCAATAATGTAGTCTTTTATCTTTTATGTAGGATATGTGGGGTATTCTTTACCATTGTCATTGTAATTTTTAATTTAAGTATGTATGTTGTTTCCTTTAGTATATTTTTATTCTACTTGATATAATTTTAATAAGAAATATCTAAAAATATACACCTGGGCATATCTAACATATTACTTTCCTATTCTGTGAAACAGTCTTCAGAATATATTCCTGGTAAAAGATTGTCACACTTTTAAGAGGCAGGTAAAGCTGGTTTTATAATAAACACTGCTAATTCTGTTGGTTTAGCTGGATGGGTTTTTACAAAAGTTCAAATACAAATATAGAACAATATCTTTACAGAAACCAGCAGACACCCCCATCTTTTTGGCAGGAGTTAAGAAACATCAGTGCTATATCAACTGTCTTATAACTACTGTCAAAATATGGTTGTGTAAATGAGGCTGGAGAGCTGGTTATTTGAAGATAGCATTTGAAAGAAACTAAGCATAAAGATACTGAATTTACTGTGAAGCATTATAATGTTCATTCCATCTGTTTGCATTGGCATACTTTTTAAAGTTTCAGCATAGGAGGTTAGAATGGCTTAATGCACACCACACAAAATGACCTTTTCATGTAAATGTGGAACTAAAATAATAGAGAAATTCAAAGATGAGTAATATTAAATCCAAATTCTACTAGGAGCACACTAGATGCTGCTAAAGATTACAGAGGTGACAGAGTTCTTAACAATGGGACAAAACACTGTTGTTGTGGGTTTTTTTCATTGTTCACTTGAGCTATAGTCTGGTCAGCTGAGAGTTATCGGCTGCATGCTAGGCAAACAATTTGGAAGATGAAAGGTCAAAGAAAAGAAGTTAAATTAGAAAATATATGAAACCACTTTTGCCTTTACTCACTGACAGTTGTAAATCTCAAGGGCACAGTCATTTCTGTTTTCATTATGCTACTTATATAATAATACCAATAATAAACCATAGAAGAGAGAGTGATATAAACTATAAAAAGGAGGTAAAGCTCAAAAGAAGATTATACAGTTTTAATACAGAAATATATTTTTCTCTAAAAGGATCTCATAGAAACGAAAAAACATGTAGCAAAAGACAAGTGAAAGGATCAATAGGCTCAAGTCATCACATCATGATGGCCACAATATTAGATGGTTCTAAAGGGGTAATAGGCACATTCTTGGTTATGGATACACAGCTATTAGTTGTGATGGATTTATGCTATCTCTGAACACCAATCAATAGGAGTTAGACAGATCTATTATCCTCATGTTTGAACAATGGGTGTTCCATAGCCACCTGTTTGGATACCCTTATAAACAGGATATTGGTCTAAATGAGTATTTGACATGAGTAGGGATTATTTCACTTAGGGTCCCTTTTTGCTACTATTGATTTAATCCAATTCTACCATTATGACATGTTTTTATAACACACAAGATAATATGTCCAATACCATTTTCAGCAAACTATGATGTGATGTGGTGTGATGTGACTGTTAGTAACCTGACCCAAATTTGGGGGAATATGCAAATTTCATTAATATGTGGGATCCTGGAATCCTCATTGGGGCCAGAAGGTGATCCACTACACACACAATGAATACAAGTTTTGTTTTCTCCTAATGCATAAGAGTTAATATATCTGTTTCCCTTGTTAGCTTTTCCACTAAAGGGCCCTGGATAGAAGCGATAGAAAATACCAGTTCTATAGAGCTACTGTCAGTCAGATGAAATAGCACTATGCAAAATATTCTGACTCAGTAATCATTTATATCCTCGTGAGCTTGAATGAAATTGTACACCATAGTGTCAGTACATTTTGCCATTTAGAGACATTCCAAAGTCAAGTACATTTATCCTGACAATATAATTCTTTTGAATTAAAAAAATTAAAAATCAATGTAATTATGAACTGAGTAGTAGATATGTGCTATGTAATTCCAAAAAGATTGAAGCCAACTATTTAGAGGAATTACATTAAGTATGTCCTGGAGGTGAGGTTGAAAATAATTGCTAAGAATCCAGTTTAATGGTGTAACATTGAATACTGCCTTGACCTTCTGTATTTGGGAGCTCAAGACTAATTAGAAAGGAATGAAAATTGGGGTCTGGAAATCAATATAAATTATGCAAACTGGACAAAAATGCTAATGAGAGAAACTGCAGACAAAAAAATTTCCTAGAGCAGCTTCATTGACTCCTGTCATCCTATTATTATGCTTCTAAGAAATTATTCCTGCCACAGAAATCTGGAGATCTTTACTGCTAATTTTCTTTCCAAAGAGATAGCTCACAATCTGGTGTTATGCCTGCCAAAAACTTTGTTGTCCTCTATTATCTTACTACCTAGAAGGCACACGAATAATGGAAAATTAGAGAAGTGGTGGCCAATCATAGTTTTTTGTACCACAGTATAATGCATTTGTGTCACTGGAGAACCCAACTATATTCTGTTGTCCTCTGACAGAAGCAAGACATATTTGGAGTATTTGCACTGAGCCTTCTGCCAACCTAGCTCCTTCCCTTTTGACATAAGAGTCTCTGCTATTACAATAATATCTTCAGTTGGCAGCTAGAGAGGTCTGTCTGTTTTTCAAGTGGCATCAGATATATAAGGTATTTCAGGGAGGGTATCAGCCTTATAATGTACATTTTTGTGTTTTTCATATTATGGACTCTCAAAGATAACTTTGAAGTTGCAAAAACAGGAAAAGTAAGTCCCACCTATACAAGGATTGCTGTATTGTTGGAGCACTTGTTGCTGGTCATTGACTGTAAGACACACTGTCAGTTTGGAAGATCTGAAAGAGATCACTCTACAGGCATGAGGAGGTTACACTGATTACACTGTAACCATAACGTAACTATTCTGCTGTCTCACAGCTAAAGAAAGAGGAGGTCATGGGTAGAAGGAAAAGCAAGGAAGATCATCATCATCAGTGATCTCTCATGTCTAAGTACGATTGCCTTCCAATTGTAGCATCTTGTAGAGACCTATTCTTGATCTGCATGTTCTTTTGCAGTGAGGACATCAGTTTCCAGATGGAAGGCGGTCCCAATCAGGATTGGTTTGATGTGCCTTCCTCTTGACACTTTTCTCTCTTTTGCCATCCATTGTGACTCTTCAAATTCCACAGTACTGTTGGTGCAGCTGACCTCCAGCTGACCTCCAGCCAGGGCTTGCCAGTTCTCAGTATCTATACCACAGTTTTTAAGGTTAGCTTTAAGCCCATCTTTAAATCTCTTTTCCTGTTCATCAGCACTCCATTTTCCATTTGTGACTTAAGAGTAGAGTAACTGCTTTAGGAAACGGTTATCAGGCATTCAGACAATGTGGCCAGTCCTGAGAAGTTGATGGCAAAAAATCATTGCTTCAGTGCTAGTGGTCTTTGCTTTTCCCAGAACACTGACATTTGTCCAGCTGTCTTCCCAAGAGATTTGCAGGACTTTTCAGAGGCAACACTAATTGAATAGTTCCAGAAATTGAGTGTGATGTCTGTAGATGGTCCACGTTTTGCAGGTGTATAACAGGGTTGAGAAGACAATAGGTTTATAAACAAGCATCTTGATCTCCCTACAAATGTCCTGATCCTCAAACACTCTCTGATACATTCAGGAAAAGGCTGCACTCACAGAGCTCAGATAGTGTTGTATTTTAATGTTGATGTTCCTCTGGAGGGGCGGAAGCCATTCTATGATTCTGGGAGTATGTCTCCTGGTAGAAGGTGGTTTGCAAGGATTCTTGTCAGGATTTTCCCAGCGGAAGGTGGAAGGGAAATAGTTTCCACAGTCTGTTCTTTTCCGCTTTTTGACAAGGTTGAAAAGGGTGACGATGGTGGTATCCTTGAAGTCTGCTGGGATTTTCTTAGTTGCCCACACTTTTTCAATGAGCTGATAGAATTGTTGTGTCAGTTCAGATCAATGCTCTTTAAGGATTTCAGCAGGGATCTCAGCAGGCATTGTTATTTTTAGTTGACTGATGGCTTTGCTCACTTCCTCCAAACTAGGCAGTGCTACAAGCTCATCTCTGGTTTGTTGTTGCGGGATTTGTGAGAGAACTTCAGTCACATTAGAGCTACAGTTAAGGAGGTTATGGTAGTGGTTATGCTTATGGACCATAGATGACCTTTGTGGCATTAAAGAATCCCCATGCATCATGGACATCTGAAAAATGTTGGATTTCTTGAGCCTTTTTTGTCCATCAGATGTTCTTGAGTACTCTGGTCTTTCTCTGGTTTTCAATTTAATTTAGATAGTATTTACTTTTTTGTCTATTTTATTTTCTTTGGCTTGCCTTGGGTTGTGATGTCTCAGGGACCTTTGGCCCATGACCCCGCAGCCATCATAGATCAAACTGAAGAGGATCTTAGGGTGTTCTCAGGGATGACAGACTGCCTCAACCACTCCCATATCAGCTCGCTCCCCCAAATAGTTTGGCTATCTTCAAGAAACAGCATAAATAGGTAACTAATTAATAATAGTTGTCCTTAGTTCAATCCCCTACTGTTGTTTGGTCTCTTTATTTACCTGGTTTGTCAGCAATTCACCATCAAACTCAACTGCTTACACCAACAGTAAAGACACAGCACTCTCAGCCTCTTATAAACACTAGTGAAAAGCTTGCAGATGGTTTGGACAGATGGCAAGCTATTTAATTTCAGCAGACTGAAAGCCAAAACCAAGGTCACCACAACATCTATTATAGAACTCCAATATGCCTATGACAACGTAGTCTGTGCACGTTCAGAAGAAAACCTACAAGCCACTCTAAACATCTTCGCAGAAGCATACGAGAAGCTCGGCCTCTCATTGAACATCGAGAAAACCAAAGTGCTCTTCCAACAGGCACCAGCTAACCCCTCTACAATGCCAGGAATACAGCTTAATGGTGTAACTTTAGAAAATGTTGACCATTTCCGCTACCTTGGCAGCCACCTCTCCACAAAAGTCGACATCTACACTGAAATACAACACCGCTTGAGCTCTCCGAGTGCAGCATTTTTCCGAATGAAGCAGAGAGTGTTTGATGATCAGGACATCCGTAGAGATACCAAGGTGCTTGTTTATAAAGCCATTGTCCTCCCAACCCTGCTCTACGCCTGCAAAACCTGGACGGTTTACAGACATCACACTCAACTCCTGGAGTTTCCATCAGCGTTGCCTCAGAAAAATCCTGCAAATCTCTTGGGAATACAGGAGGATAAATGTCAGCATGCTGGAAGAAGCAAAGACCACCAGCATTGAAGCGATGCTCCTATGCCATCAACTCCACTGGACTGGCCACGTTGTCCGAATGCCCAATCACCGTCTCCCAAAGCGGTTACTCTACTCCCAACTCAAGAATGAAAAATGGAATGTTGGTGGGCAGGAAAAGAGATTTAAAGATGGGCTTAAAGCCAACCTTAAAAACTGTGGCATAGACAATAAGAACTGGGAAGCCCTGGCCCTTGAGCGCTCTAACTGGAGGTCAGCTGTGAACAGCAGTGCCGCGGAGTTAGAAGAGGCACGAATAGAAAGCTTAAGGGAGAAACGTGCCAATAGGAAGGAGCCTCAAGCCAGCCCTGACTGGGACCACCTTCCACCTGGAAAGCAATGTCCTCACTGCGGGAGAACATGCAGGTCAAGAACAGGTCTCTTCAGCCACCTACGGACACACCCCCAAGACACCAGAAATGGAGGACCATCATCCTCGACCTACGAGGGATCGCTTAAGTAAGTAAGGTTTGGTTCTTGCAGGCTACAAACACAATTTGGTGGCTCCAATCCAGATCAGTCAAAGAAAGACTTACCAAGTTCAGAAGCACATGAAGTTGAAATGGTGGCAGCAAGAGATGAAGAATGACAATAAATCCAAATACCTTCCAATTTCCAAGTTCCAAATTTCCAGTTTCTTATATCCCTTTGGTCTACCAGCATGCTTCTGTTTTAATAACTGCAATACTGTAATAATAAGTAGTTAAGTAGCTGGCTTCTCAAAAACCCATTTTTATTTGGACAGTCAGTACTATCAGCTCCACAAAGACATGTGTGTACATCCGAATGAGTTAATACTTAAAAGATTGGGAAGATCTTGAAAAAAAAATACTATAATTAAAAATGCTGTATACGAATTAAAATAAAAGGAACAATGATATAAACACTGACAATAAATGAACCTGGACTGTATTGGAAGTCTCTGAATCCCAAACACATAATTTTTCAATGTTTGGTCTGACTGAATAAAGCATTTTTATTTTAACAAATATGAATATTTTGTGTAACTTTCATTTTAGGTTAAAATGTATTGTAAATGGATGGAATTCAATTGGAACTTACGTTCTTGTCTGTCTTCCAGTTCAGGAAAAGTGAATTTAGTAAAGTTCATACTGAAAAGCAAAACAAACAAACCTCCCACCAATCCCTAGCTTTCTGTAAACTCAAGTAAACCCTGAAAATAAGCAAGCGAAATGGCAGGTTCTGCTCAAAATACCATCCTCCCCACCACCACCACCACACACATACACACAGGCTTTCCTGGGCAGACAAAAGCAGTGTTTAGTCAGGAGCAGGAATGATATAATTTAATGATGAATACTAGAGGTGTGCAATTCGGCCAAAAGGCATCCTGTTTTCGGGCCCATTGTCAGCTGACACCTCATTCTGTTTACTGGGAAGTTACTCGAAAAGGGAGGGGCACTGCCATTTTCATTCAGCAAAGATATGACCCATTAGCTACAATGTGAAATGTTAAAGGCTTAATTCTCAGTTATTTTAAAGCCTATCTGCATGAGACCTACCTCAATTGTAGACTCCACTTACAACTACAAGCCTGCCAAGTTTCAAAGCAATTCACTAATCTGATTTTTTAGAATTATTTTAAGTTTTAAACATAACTTTTTAAAAAATAAGACAAACCACAAGAGAGAGTTCTGGAAATTGTAAACACCGGTTGTGTCCATTCTCAGTCAATCAGAGCATGGACACAACCAGGCTTTTTATTGGCTGAGAAACAGAGAGAGAGAGAAATTTCAACTTCCATCATGCTTCGAGAGGAACTTTTCAATGCTCCCTGATGCAAATGCTGCTGGGAAAGTGAGTTCCCAGCAGGGCCCTCTGGAGGAGGAGCCTAGTAAACTTTCCGAAAAGAAATGGAGGATGCTGCTGGTGCCAGGGAAGTTAAAAAAAGATGCTGCAATAAGCCCATCTTCTCCAGGAGTCCCACAGCAGCCCCTGCCTCAGCTATACTGCAGACTTAACTCTCTCCTCTCCTGTAGCCAAAAAATCTGGCTCCTACATCTGTTTTGCCAAGCTTTTTGTCTCCCTGTTTTCAGAGATTATATAAAACAGCCCACCTAATGCTACAAATCTTTTTCATTCAATCTGATTCGAGGCTAAGCCTAATGAATACAAGGGGGCTGGAACATAATTGTCCCTAACTTTCTTGTATAAAGCACCATTTGAAGCCCTCACTTGCTGCTCTAACCACCATTATCACATAGGAAAACACTATCTAGTATGACTGCTGATGACTCCTTCCTAGCCTTGACAAAAGTATGGGAAAGGACCATTTTGTGCAGCTAAGTTGGTAGAATGTTTTTCCCTAATTAAACTGGAAACAAGAAGAGGTTAGGCATTGTGCACTGCTTAACAGCACAGACATCAAAGTGGAGGCATTATAGCATTATGTTGTCCATTTTGTAAAGTACAGGGGAAGAAGTAAGAATGGACACTTTAGTTTCTCTTTTAAAAATAGGAAATTGGAGAGATGGAGAAGGAGAATGTCCTAATGTATGAAAACAAATGAAAACACAAGTGTGGTAGCAGTGCAAGCTTCAACTACTGGCACTGTGATAATGAAAAATGGATGCACAATATGTGTATGTTGTTATTTCATCTCACTAAGACCAACACAGAGACAGTATTTCATCATGGCCAAAAGCCAGGTTTTTAGATTTCTCTACCCATCTGACCACACTGCACTTTGTCATTTCAGCAGAGATAAGTGTAAAATATGAAGTTTTAAAGCAAGATTTATACTGAGTTTGAATCAAGGCAGCTAGAGAAAAAGTTACTCTTCTTCATAAGTCATAATCCCTACATTTTCTTCATTTTTTTTTAAAAAAAAACAAGGAATAGCCTTTAGTCCTTGTAGAAACTGAAATATGAGGCAAAATGTGTAGATGCCACTCCTAAAATTTGCTTCATAATAAACTAACCTGGTCTGTCTAAATATTGAAATAGTTTCACTTCTTTCTAGTTCTGTTTTACACATATCAAGGAATATGTGTATTTTACTTGAGAATGGAGACACTTTCACATAACCATTGAATTGTATGTATGTGTATACACACACACACACACACACACACACACACACTAGCTAGGGTATCCGGCGATACTCAGGTTATTGGATTCAGTATTCTCTGAATACGGGTGAACTATAACTCTCTGATGCCAAGGTCAATCACCTGCAAAGTCTGGCAGTATTTACAGTTGGCCATGTTGGCTCTGTGTGCCAAAGTTTAGTCCAGATCCATCACTTGCTAAGTTCAGTGTTCTTTGAATATGGGTAAACTATAACTGAATACAGGTAAACTCTCTTGTGCCAAGGTCAATCACCCCAAGTTGTCAGTGTTGGGCCTGTGTGCCAAGTTTGCTCCAGATCCATCATTTGTGGGGTTCAGAGGGCTCACAGGATACAGATGAATTATAATTCCCAGAGATAACGGTCAATCATCTCCAAATTCGACCAGTATTCCCAGTTGGCCATGTTGAATTTGTGTGCCAAGTTTGGTCCAGATCTGTCATCAGATGGGTTCAGTGTTCACTGAATATGGGTGAACTATAAGCCCTGGATGTCAAGGTCAATCACTCCCAAACCCCACCAGTATGCAAATTTGGCCATGTTGGGTCTGTGTGCCAAGTTAGTTCCATGTCCATTGTTGGTGCAGTTCAGAGTGTTCTTAGATTGCAGATGAACTATACATCCCAGTCCCTACAATTCCTATAAATCATTGTGAATTCCCTCCAAACCTCTCCAGTATGTTCAGTTGCTGGTCAATTCCTTTGTTTGCTGTATGCCATAGGAAAGGGTAGGGAAGGGTTAAGGGAGAGCTAGTGGGTGGGGTCATGCAAATGGAGAGAGAAAGGAACACTGGGATGTGCTTGCTGTAACCTGCAATGTCCTTGGAGAGTGTGACTTGGTGGCTCCTCAGCACTGGGAACTATAGCCTGTTTATGGAGGCCGGAAGCTGTCTGTGTGAGCAGACACCTGTGCCACATACACACATACAGATTTTCACTTTTATTATGTGTATAGATAGATTTTTAAAATGGTATCTTACGTTGGGTGATTCTTCATCCCAGCAGGGTAATTGTGGTGCAATTTAAAATGATTATATTATTGATCAGATTCTAATTTAAATTTCTGCAACCCCTTAATCTCTTATTTCCTATTAAAATGTTGCCAATGTAAACTACAACTCTTGGAGTTTCAAACAACTCCCATCATCCTTTTTTGCAGCTTGAAAAGTTACTCTCAAGTACAATTAATATAATGACATCCTGATAATAGTGAATTTCATGAAATGCTGACAATAGAATATCCTCCAGCTATCCTAATTTGACAGGGACAATCAAAGCCCTGACAGACC
Source organism: Anolis carolinensis (assembly GCF_035594765.1). Taxonomy (NCBI): domain Eukaryota; kingdom Metazoa; phylum Chordata; class Lepidosauria; order Squamata; family Anolidae; genus Anolis; species Anolis carolinensis. The sequence continues at coordinate 37,579,390 of NC_085843.1, read as the reverse complement.
GTGCACAAAGAATCTGCGAACCTCACCTCCTCCAAGGTGAACTCAACCACCTAAACTGGGCTCTACAGGCCAATGGATACTCCACCACAGACATCAGAAGAGCTGCAAGGCCAAGAACAAGCCATGAGAGTCAAGACAAAGATCCACCCAGAGGAAAGGTGTCCTTACCATACATCAAGGGAACTACTGACCGCATAGGGAAGCTGATGAAGAAGCACAACCTACAAACTATCTACAAACCCACGAAGAAAATCCAACAAATGCTACGGTCAGCGAAGGACAAGAGGGATCCTCTCTCTTCTGCAGGAGTCTACCGGATACCATGCAGCTGTGGACAAGTCTACATAGGGACCACCAAACGCAGCGCCCAAACAAGAGTCAAAGAACATGAAAGGCACTGCAGACTAAGTCAACCAGAGAAATCAGCCATAGCAGAGCATTTGATGAACCAGCCTGGACACAGAATACTATTTGAGAACACAAAAATGCTGGACCATTCTAACAACTATCATGTCAGACTACACAGAGAAGCCATTGAAATCCACAAGCATGTGGACAACTTCAACAGAAAGGAAGAAACCATGAAAATGAACAAAATCTGGCTACCAGTATTACAAAACTCAAGAATCAGAACAGTAAATAAAAAGCAATACTCTGAAAACAGAGGACTTCCAGACATGAATCAACCTAGGGCAGTTAACGACTCTAAACAAAGGATGCCCCAGAGGCAGGAAGAAGACAGCAGATAAGCTTTTCAATGCTAATTAAAGTGATTAACTACACACATTCACACTGACCTCTCTCACCCTAGACTTTCCACAGATATATATTTACCTCTTTGCTTAGTTTTCTCCATACCTCACAACCTCTGAGGATGCCTGCCATAGATGTGGGCGAAACGTCAGGAGAGAATGCTTCTGGAACATGGCCACACAGCCCGAAAGACATACAACAACCCAGGGACAATCTTGATCAATCTTTAGTCCTTTCGCTTTTTTAGCTGGTTTAGAAATGGCTTGTTTTCTCCTTTCATCTCACTTTCTTCTTTTGTTCTGAGTTTATTTCAATTGCTGCAAACTGAATTCAAATTGCAAAAGCAATTTTCACTCAAATCGACTCAGTAGCAGGTAGAGGATAGAGTAAAATACAATTATTCCCAGTAGGCAAGGGCAAAAGCAATCTCCTTGAGTATTTTTCATCATTGGGATATTTTACCATCTTGGTATTGTTTTTCCCCATGTTTCCAAGTTTTCATCTGTGAGACATTGCAGGGTGTAGTACAAGGGAAGGATGATGCCTTTTGATTTCCATAGTATTCCTCTTAACCTTTATGTTACTCAGCAGCAGGCAGAGGGCTATTAGAGGCTAGGATGAATTGTAAACCTCCCTCTACTCCAAGAAGGACCTCAACCAAGGGAAAAAGATGTGTACTCTGGTAGCCTCTACTGTGCCAGCAGTCTTTACAACAGCTATAAGCCAGCTAGAGGTGGTCTTGGCCCAAATAGATAAGGGATTCTCTTATTTTCCCAAGTGATTCCAGGATCAAGACATTGTTTATATCATTCTGAAACATTCAAAATTGTTTACCTTTAGATTGAACCCATAAGGAAAGCTGAGCGAGAGAAGATAGATGTTTTTGAACTGTGGTATTAGAGAAAAATTCTGAGAGTGCCTTGGACTGCAAGAAGATCCAACCAGTCCATACTCCAGGAAATAATGCCTGACAGCTCACTGGAGGAAAGGATATTAGAGGCAAAGATGAAGAACTTTGGCCACATAATGAGAAGACAGGAAACCTTGGAGAAGATAATGATGCTGGGGGAAATGGAAGAAAGAGGGGTCGACCAAGGGCAAGATGGATGGATGGTATCCTTGAAGTGACTGGCTTGGCCTTGAAGGAGCTGGGGTGGCGTTGGCTGACAGGGAGCTCTGGTGTGGGCTGGTCCATGAGGTCACAAAGCCTTGAAAGCGACTGACGAATAAACAACAACAAAGACTGAAACCACAGGGATAATGTATACTCCCTTTTTTTAATGACAAACTCAAAAGATTTCCAGAGTTAGCAACTTTTACATATCAGAATAAAAGTGGGTAGGAAGCTCTACTCACTAAATTTGCAATATGCTAGCACTCATTTATTTTTCCACCTTCAATGGACCATGTGACCAGATAAGAACTGTAAGTAAAGAAGACTGAGCTCAATTTTTATCATTGCTAGACCCTAGCGAGGGGAATGGTTTTTATTTAGCTTCTGCCTTGCCAATTTGATTACTTTGCTTGAGAGGTACACTACCATCCCACATATTTTTTGCAACAAAAAACAATGCTACTAGAACGTGTTGTAGGAACAGAGGAAATTCGGCAATGTTAAGAAAATTAAGAGAATAACCTTCTGTTTGTGTAATGAAATAGTTACTGAATTTGACATTATTCTACCTGTGTTTATAATAAAACAAATTGTTTAAAGGAGCACAGGAAATTCTTCCAATTGGGGCTGAAAGGTGGAGTAGTATGTAGAAGACATATCCTATTCTCAGAGGTAGAGACAATGTTTTATATATGTGTGTTTATGTTTTATAGTATGAATCCTGTTGGAATGTATCAAATTTTGGGATTCAAATGTTTAATACTAACTGAGATTGTTAAATTAAATATCATTTTGTGCTCCAGGATATTTTAATAAATGAAGGGGTAGAGACAGTTTTCATTTGGGGGTGTGTGTCTATTTTCAAAACACAGAACCTATTAATTGTTTTTCATTGATTTCCATGCTTCTGATAAGCCTTGGGGGCCAATCTGGAGGAACACTAACATCTGACAAGTCCAGTTTCAATATCTGCAGATTCTTATTTGCCGTTCCATCTTAATACAATATATAGATAAAATGATCTCCTCTCTTTTTTCTCCTTGTTTTTTTAACATCTTGCTGAATGAAGGGCTGCCATGTCTTGAAACCTTTCCAGTTTCATGGCACCTAATAAATCCATTGCCACAGTATGCATAAAAATTACTATTAGTGGAGACATCTGCATGTAACACTGTTTCCCACATACTTTAAACCAGAATTTGGTTTTTTAAAAGAAGAACTTCAAGACTGAAATACCAACAGATAATCCCTCGCTGTCCTCCACATACACACAGATAGACATACAGAGCTCACTGAAAGCTAGCAGGGCTTTTGTAGTGACAGATGATTCACCATATCACATATGCACACCCTATTCAAATCACAAAGCCCTTACAGCTCAGGCTTTTTGTACTTTTTGGGTTAGTCAAGTTTCAACCCATAAAATTGTTGTGTGATACCTTCTGCTCAGAAGTTCAGTTTCTCCCTTTCTAATAAGCACACCTGATGGTGACACAAAGACTCTTTCTTTGCAGTGAACATTTCCATCCTAATTTTTATTTCAGCTTGTCACATCTGAAGAAATGGGTAGGTTCTGGAAATTTCCATTTCTTGTCAGCATACAGGCCACAACCTGACCAATTTAATAAACTGATGGGGAGTTTGTTCGGTCTCCAGACAGGTAAAATTTTCACCTCCCCCTTGAAACTGAAGTCTAGCATGAAACAATGGGCAATTTACATGTTCAAGTGTTTAAATGGATTCACTTCTGAAAAGAAAGAAAAATATTTTTGTTCCCCTGCCATTAGAGGAAAAACAGTGACTCTCTTCAAACCACACTCATTGTTTTAGGCCAACTTTCTGTTTCTAGCAGCAAACATGATGGCAGCTCTGTTTCAGTTGTCTACTACAGAAGAAGAGAAAGAGAAGGAATAAAAAGAAAACACAGTTGGGAATTGGAGAAGACACTGACAGAAACACCATTTGATGTTCATGTTACTTCTCAACTCTCCCCATGTAATTTGTATAGAAAAACACCATGTGCACACACATGCACAACACACAGAGACTTCGAGCAACTGACAGGTTGAATCTACAATTATATATATATTTCCTTTTTTACTGAGAGAACCTCAGGGGAGCAAAATGATTCTTCATCCGTTTTGGCTATCACTCATTTCTCAGTTGCCTCCCAAGGGGTTTCACAATAGATCAGAGGCAGCAATCTTCTCTTCCTTGGCCCCCACCTTTTCCTTTCCAATTCCTCCCACCAATTTTTTCCCTCCAGGTCTGTATTTACTAGCTCTGTGCCTGGGGCTCTGTGAGAGATGGAAGTGAAAGAAACAAACCTCTAGGGAAACTGTGCAAGAAAGCTGCAAGGCATGTGAAAAGAGAACAAGAGAACTGGGTCTCACAGAGCGCCCGAGGCAGTGACTATATTCCCCTTGCATTGCTCACAAATGCTCACATGCCATCTCCGCCATCTCCTTGAGCAGCAAGATTGTTAAAGGAAAACTTAAAGAATCAGATCTCTGAGAATGAGGAGGAGGAGGAGGAGGAGGAGGAGGAGGAGGAGGAGGAGGAGGAGGAGGAGGAGGAGAAGAAGAAGAAGAAGAAGAAGAAGAAGAAGAAGGAATTGTTTCAAAGTAGAAATGCAGTTGGAGTGCTATATCTGAAGTCCCCAAAAGGAACAATAACATTTTTTTATCCAACACAGATGTCTTTTGTGATATCCCATTCTCACACAATGTGCTATGTCTCCACAAAAAAATGGACAAAGATAAACTGCCTGTACCTATCAATGCTATGGTCATCTCTAGGTTGTACTAAGTAATCAGTAGTACAATGAGCCCCCAGTGGCACAATGGGTTAAAGTCTTGTGACCTGAAGGTTGGGTTGCTGACTTGAAGGCTGCCAGGTTCGAATCCAACCCAGGGAGAGTGTGGATGAGCTCCCTCTATCAGCTCCAGCTCCATGCAGGTACATGAGAGAAGCCTCCCACAAGGATAGTAAAAACATCAAAAAACATCCAGGCATCCCCTGGACAACATCATTGCAGATGGCCAATTCTCTCACACCAGAAGCGACTTGCAGTTTCTCAAGTCACTCCTGACACAAAAGAAAAAGTAGTACACTACACAATACTTTGTGTATTCCAACATGGCTTACTTTATTTAGGCGATCCCTCGTAGATCGAGGATGATAGTGCTCCAGTTGTGGGGTCTTGGGGATGGGTCCGTAGGTGGCTGAAGAGAGCTATTCTGGATCCGCATATTCTCCCACAGTGGAGACATTGGTTTCCAGGTGAAAGACAGTCCCGGTCAGGGCTGGCTTGATGTGCTTTCATCTTGGCGCATTTCTCCCTTAAGTCCTCAATTTGTGCCTCTTCAAATTCTGCAGCACTGCTGGTCACAGCTGACCTCCAGCTAGAGCGCTCAAGGGCCAAGACTTCCCAGTTCTCAGTGTCTATGAGAAAGTTTTTAAGGTTGGCTTTAAGCCCATCGTTATTTTTATTTTTTTAAAATAGTTTTTATTGAATTTAAAATTTTTCATACAATAATTGCTTTTGTCACATAGTGTCAGGACCCAGGCTGCAGAGCACCAATAACCATGCGCAGAGACCAGATTCTATCTAATATCTTTATTAAAGAATTATATAAAGTCAATAAAAACAAGTGAAGAATATAGTTCAGAAGCAGACCTTTCAGGAAAGGCCAAATATAGTCCAGGAAAATAATGTCCAATATAAGATATTAGAGTTCAAAGTTATAATCCATTAGCCGAAACACACACTTTGCCAAGCAATAGTGTGGGGAATGACAGGGTCTTTAAAGTCCAAAGTAGCTTGACAACAAGGCTGGAAAATAAACTTGATTCTTGGCTAGATCAAAGCTTGAAACGAGGCAAACATGAAACAAGAACTGAGTCCATAGAAGTCCATGAAACAAGGTAAGGCTGGGAACTTGATCCGTGAAACAAGGCAAGGCTTGAAACTTGATCCGGGAAACAAGGAACTGGGGTACGAAGTCCACACACGATCTCTCTCCTCAAGCTGAACAATTGACTCCGCAAGGTTCCCCTTGCGGCAAAACTCCTATATAGGGTCTTGTTTTCTCGCCAACAGAACACTTTCCCTGGAGAACAAGAAGCGAAACCCAACTCTGTCCAGATGCATGACTCCTTAGAATTTCCCAAGGGAAGCAGACCTAATCAGCTAGTTGTCTGGCTGCGATTCTGAGACTCCGGCGATTAGCCTCCCTGATTCCTCTATCTCTATTATAATTGTCCTTTCGGGAAAACGGGGGAGAATTCTGCCCAAGGCTTGTTTGGTTAACTTCCTGAGGACAAACATCCTCCAGGTGGGGAGGCTCCGATTCAAGCTGAACCGGTGGAAATCCCATGTTTTCCTCTTCGTCTGCCACAATAGCACTAGGAACGGGACTACAAGGCCCATGAGACATCACACTATCCCCCTCCTCAAGGCCCCTCTCCAACATGGTCCCTCTCCTCGAGTCGCGGGGCCGCGGTTTGGCAGGGTAGGTGTGATGGACGGACTAAGTCGGGGGCATGGACCGTGGAAGCGTCTTCCCAAGAGCGTTCTTCGGGGCCAAAACCCTCCCAGTCAATGAGATACTGAAGGCGTCGGCGATGTAAGCGAGAATCCAAAATGTCCTGAACCTCGAATTCCTCCTCCCCGTCCACCAAAACAGGGGCGGGGGCCACATCGGGGCGTACCCCATCCGCCGGAAGGAGCAGGGAATGATGAAACACCGGATGAATGCGCATGGAGCGCGGAAGTTGGAGTTTGAAAGTCACAGAGTTAAGTTGCGCCACCACTGGGTAGGGACCAATGAAACGGGCATCTAACTTCCGGCAGGGACGGTGGGAGGGTAAAAAACGAGTGGACAACAGAACCCGATCTCCTACCTTGATCTCGGGGCCCGGCTGGCGATGGCTGTCAGCGTGGCGTTTGTAGTCCTCTTTGGCATGATCCAGTTGCTGGTGCAAGAGTTGTTGCACCGCTGTGAGTTCTTGCAGCCAGTCCTCCGCTGCAGGGACTTCTGAAGATTCAATGACAGAAGGGAAGGAACGCGGATGGAAGCCGTAGTTTGCAAAGAACGGTGTTTCTTTAGTTGAAGCCTGGACACCATTGTTGTAAGCAAATTCCGATAGAGGTAATAGGGAAGCCCAATTGTCCTGTTGATAGTTTACATAACAGCGAAGGTATTGTTCCAAGGTGGCATTGGTGCGCTCAGTTTGCCCATCCGTTTGGGGATGGTGAGCTGAAGATAAACGAGAGTCTATGCCCAATAGTTTCTGTAGTGCTTTCCAGAAACGAGAGGTGAGTTGAGATCCACGACCAAACTCTTGGGCAATCCATGTAGTCGAAATACATGCTGAAGGAATAAATCTGCAGTCTCTTTGGCCGTGGGGAGACCATCGCAGGGGATGAAATGGGCCAACTTGGTAAAAAGGTCCACTACCACTAGTATCGTGGTAAATCCAAGGGAGGGTGGTAGGTCAGTGATAAAATCCGCGGAAATTATCTCCCATGGGCGAGATGGAGTAGGAAGGGGATGCAGTAGCCCTGACGGCTTCTCCCTTCTTGTCTTGGAACGCTGACATACCAGGCAGGTATTGACATATTTTTCCACATCCTTGCGGATCTTGGGCCACCAGAAATCTCGTAGGATCAAGTGCATGGTTTTGAAAAGTCCAAAATGCCCTGCTGGCTTGCAGTCATGACACAGATGAAGTGCCTTTTCTCTGCCTGGACCTGGAGGGATGTAAACATGATTCCTGTAGCATAGTAGCCCATCCTTAAGTGAGAAAGGGAAACGTAGTCGACGAATCTGTTCTTGAGCCCAGGCATCTGCCTGCTGACTGGCTCTAATTTCTTGAGCGCAAAGGGGTTCTGGGTTAGAGGGAGTTGGTTCAATTGAAGTGGATTTGGTGTTTCCCACTGTGAGCGTGGCAAAGTTTTCGGGTTGCAGCAATCGAGATTCGGAGGTCTCTCTGCGTCCTGCAGCATACTCTGGTTTCCGTGATAGAGCATCTGCCTGCTTGGTCTGAGCCGGGGTTACATAATGGATCTGGAAGTCAAAACGTTCAAAGAATAAAGCCCAGCGCTGCTGCCTTTGATTTAGCTTTCGTGCGGTCCTTAGGTGTTCCAAATTTCGATGATCAGTATGAACCTCAATGGGAAATTTGGCCCCTTCTAACCAATGTCTCCAATTTTCAAAGGCTGCCTTTATGGCCAAAAGTTCTTTCTCCCAAATAGTGTAATTTCTCTCTGGGGCTGTTAGTTGACGGGAGTAATAGGCACAAGGATAAAGATGTTCTCCCACTGGTTGCATGAGTATAGCCCCAATTGCCACATCAGAGGCGTCAGCCTGCACAACAAAAGGGGTTTTAGGATCAGGGTGCTGTAGAATTGGCTGGGTCGTGAATAACTTCTTTAGTTGCTGGAACCCTTTCTCTGCTTGCTCCGTCCAGCGGAAAGGCTGTTTCCCACGGATGCAGCTGGTGATTGGGTCAGACCAGTGGGCGAAGTCTGGGATGAATTTGCGGTAGTAGTTTGCGAACCCCAAGAAGCGTTGCACTTCCTTCTTGTTGGTTGGCGCCCGCCATTCCAATACTGCTGAAACCTTTGCCGGGTCCATGGAGAGCCCTAGTGGCGAGACGCGGTATCCCAGGAAGTCTACCTCTTGTAGATCAAAGGCGCATTTTTCTAACTTGGCATATAGTCCATGATCCCGCAATCGTTGTAGCACCATTCTGACGTGTTGCTCGTGTTCCGATTGTGATCTAGAAAACACCAAAAAATCATCCAAATATATGATCAAGAACCGATCTAGATAATCCTGGAAGATATCGTTGACAAAATGCTGGAATGTTGCGGGAGCTCCGGATAATCCGTAATTCATGACTAGGGACTCAAATAATCCGAATTTGGTCTGGAAGGCGGTTTTCCATTCGTCCCCTTCTCTGATGCGAACTAGATTGTAAGCCCCCCGGAGATCCAGCTTGGTGTAAACCTTGGCCCCTCGGAGCCGGTCTAATAGGTCTGAGATCAAAGGCAGGGGGTAGCGATTCCGCTTCGTGATATTGTTCAATGCTCTATAGTCCACAACCAAGCGTAGGTCCCCTGACTTCTTTTTCACAAACATCACTGGGGAAGCAGCTGGGGATTGAGAGGGTCTGATGAACCCCTTGCGAAGGTTTGACTCTATAAACTCCCTGAGAGCTTCTTGCTCTGGTTCAGTCAGGGAATAGAGGTGTCCTCGCGGAATCGGGGCCCCCTCCACCAAGTCTATGGCACAGTCGTAGGGTCTATGTGGGGGTAGTTTCTCGGCTTCCTTTTCGTTGAAAACATCCCAAAAGTCCGAATATTTCTTGGGCAAGGTGATGATGGGCTCAGCGTCCGTGGCATGACAGACCTTGGCTACTAGACAATGGTTTTGGCAATATCTTGAGGCAAACTGTAGTTCTCTGTTGGACCAGGAGATGTTTGGGTCATGGAGTGTCAGCCATGGAATCCCCAAAATCACAGGGAAGTGGGGAACCTCGGTAACGAAGAAGGAAATTTCTTCCATGTGTTCCCTTATCCACATCCTGGTGGGTTCAGTCCATTGGCTTACTGGACCTGTATTTAGGGGACGGCCATCTATGGCCTGCACCACCCGGGCATTCTTGAAATCATGATATTGTAATCCCAGAGAGTTGGCATACTCTCTATCAATGAAGTTGTTTGTTGCCCCTGAGTCTATCATGGCATGGATCATGACGGGTCCTTTTTTCACTGACCACAGCGTGACCACCAGGAGAAATAGGACCCCGGTTTGCGGCTCTTGAGTGGGGTTTTTGACCGGGTTGGCGAGCCTCTCTACGCCCGGTCGCTGGCTTCCCCTGCCGGCTTTGCTCCAGCCGCCTCGGCCGTCTCCGTCTCCGCGGAGGACGCCGCCGCCAGGCGGGCAGCGGGCTTCCTTTTGGCTGGACATTCTCTGGCGAAGTGGCCCCCGTTCCCGCAGTACCAACATAGATTCAAACGTTGGCGGCGGGCCTTTTCGGCCACATCTAGTCTGGGGCGCACATTGCCCAACTGCATCGGTTCCTCCTCGCTTCCCATGGGGTTTGGGGCTGGCGGCGGGGATCTCCATACTGGACGTGGTTGAACACTGGCAGAAGTGGGGGGTTTCACTCCGGCTCTTCCACTCTGGCCCCGGAGCCACTGTTTTTTGTTGGCTATTAGGGCTTCGGCTCGTAAACACTGGTTGATGAGTCTCTCAAGAGTCCCTGGAGGATCCACCTTAGAGATCTCTTCCTGCATCTCGAAGTTGAGGCCCTCGCGAAACTGTCCTCTAAGGGCTATATCGTTCCAGCCGGTGCTCTGAGCCAGCACCCGGAACTCGGCTATGTACCGGGACAACGGCCTGTCCCCTTGGAAGAGACGCCGGAGTTTATGGCCGGCCGCCTCCTCGTCGTCTTCGATCCCCCATGTCTTTCTAAGGTGATTCAAGAAATTTTGCGCAGAGCTTAGGTGCGTGGAACCTGCATCAAACAGCGCCGTCGCCCAATTGGCCGCAGGCCCATCTAGGAGGCTGTAGATCCACGCCACTTTGACATCTTCTTGAGGAAATTCAGCTTGGCGGGCTTCTAAGTACGCCTGGCATTGGCGACGGAAAACATGAACCTTGGAGGCTTCTCCAGAAAACTTGGTTGGTAGCGCTAGGGCAGGGAGACGCACTCCGCGTTCCTTCAAGCCCAGTATTTCTTCCTCCTGTGTTCGGACAGTATCTCAGATCCGGTCGAATTCTTCCCGGGAAATGGTGTAGCTGAGTGGTTGGGCATCCGCCCCGGTTCCTGTAGACATTCTGGCCTTAGGTTAATTGGTGCTTAGGGTGGCGGAGTCAAACTGTCAGGACCCAGGCTGCAGAGCACCAATAACCATGCGCAGAGACCAGATTCTATCTAATATCTTTATTAAAGAATTATATAAAGTCAATAAAAACAAGTGAAGAATATAGTTCAGAAGCAGACCTTTCAGGAAAGGCCAAATATAGTCCAGGAAAATAATGTCCAATATAAGATATTAGAGTTCAAAGTTATAATCCAGGGGTCCCCAAACTAAGGCCCGGGGGCCGGATGCGGCCCTCCAAGGTCATTTACCTGGCCCCTGCCCTCAGTTTTATAATATAATATTTTTATATCAGTTTTAATAATATAATATTATATATACATATAATATTGATAGTAATGTTATAATGTAATACTAATAATACCATATAATAATATTAATTATATATTATATATTACATGTAATATTACTAATAATATTACAGTATAGTGCAGGGGTCCCCAAACTAAGGCCCAGGGGCCGGATGCGGCCCTCCGAGGTCATTTACCTGGCCCCCGCCCTCAGTTTTATAATATCATATATTGTATATACATATAATATTGATCATAATATTATAATGTAATACAATATAACACTAATAATAATACCATATAATAATATAGATTATATATTCTATATTACATATAATATTACTAATAATATTACAGTATAGTGGTATAGTTCAATATAGTAATATATAATGCTAATATTGTGCTATGCTAATAATATAATATATTGTATGTACATATAATTTGTAAGCTATTCTGAGTCCCCTTTAGGGTGAGAAGGGTGTGATACAAATGTAGTAAATAAATGCAGTAAATAAATAAATAATAAATTTTAGACTTAGGCTCACCCAAAGTCTGAAATGACTTGAAGGCACACAACAACAACAACAACAACCCTAATTAACTTGACTATCTCATTGGCCAGAAGCAGGACCACACTTCCCATTGAAATCCTGATAAATGTATGTTGGTTAAAATTGTTTTTATTTTTAAATATTGTATTCTTTCGTTGTTGTTGTTGTTTTTGCACTACAAATAAGACATATGCAGTGTGCATTGGAATTTGTTTGTATTTTTTTTTCAAATGATAATCCGGCCCCTCAACAGTCAGAAGGATTGTGGACCGGCCCTCGGCTTAAAAAGTTTGAGGCTGGATGGCCATCTGTCGGGGGTGCTTTGAATGCGATTTCCTGCTTCTTAGCGGGGGGTTGGACTAGATGGCCCTTGAGGTCTCTTCCAACTCTACTATTCTATGATTCTATGATTCTATGATCATAGGACCCCTGTTATAATCCATTAGCCGAAACACACACTTTGCCAAGCAATAGTGTGGGGAATGACAGGGTCTTTAAAGTCCAAAGTAGCTTGACAACAAGGCTGGAAAATAAACTTGATTCTTGGCTAGATCAAAGCTTGAAACGAGGCAAACATGAAACAAGAACTGAGTCCATAGAAGTCCATGAAACAAGGTAAGGCTGGGAACTTGATCCGTGAAACAAGGCAAGGCTTGAAACTTGATCCGGGAAACAAGGAACTGGGGTACGAAGTCCACACACGATCTCTCTCCTCAAGCTGAACAATTGACTCCGCAAGGTTCCCCTTGCGGCAAAACTCCTATATAGGGTCTTGTTTTCCCGCCAACAGAACACTTTCCCTGGAGAACAAGAAGCGAAACCCAACTCTGTCCAGATGCATGACTCCTTAGAATTTCCCAAGGGAAGCAGACCTAATCAGCTAGTTGTCTGGCTGCGATTCTGAGACTCCGGCGATTAGCCTCCCTGATTCCTCTATCTCTATTATAATTGTCCTTTTGGGAAAACGGGGGAGAATTCTGCCCAAGGCTTGTTTGGTTAACTTCCTGAGGACAAACATCCTCCAGGTGGGGAGGCTCCGATTCAAGCTGAACCGGTGGAAATCCCATGTTTTCCTCCTCGTCTGCCACAATAGCACTAGGAACGGGACTACAAGGCCCATGAGGACTACAAGGAACGGGACTACAAGGCCACATAGCAGATATTTAATTGGCCCCGCCCCCTTTAAGCCCATCTTTAAATCTCTTTTCCTGTCCACCAACATTCCATTTCCCATTCTTGAGTTGGGAGTAGAGTAACCGCTTTGGGAGATGGTGATTGGGCATTCAGACAACGTGGCAGTTCAGTGGAGTTGATGGCGTAGAAGCATCACTTCAGTGTTGGTGGTCTTTGCTTCTTCCAGCACGCTGACATTTGTCCACCTGTCTTCCCAAGAGATTTGCAGTATTTTTTGGAGGCAAAGCTGATGGAATCGCTCCAGGAGTGTGATGTCTGTAGACAGTCCACGTTTCACAGGCATATAGCAGGGTTGGGAAGACAATGGTTTTATAAACAAGGACCTTGGTATCTCTATGGATGTCCCGATCTTGAAACACTCCCTGCTTCATTCAGAAAAATGCTGCACTCGCAGAGCTCAGACGGTATTGTATTTCAGTCTCAATGTTGACTTTTCTGGAGAGGTGGCTGCCAAGGTGGCAGAAATGGTCGACATTTTCTAATGTTATAACATTAAGCTGTATTTCTGGCCTTGCATTTTTCTTGTAGCTGCCATGCAGTGAAGATCATGTCCACAGTTCCTCTGAAGAGTCAGAAGCCGTTCTGGGATTCTGGGAGGGTGTCTTCAGATACAGGTAGAAGGCAGTTTGCAAGGATTCTTGTGAGGATTTTTCCAGCGGAGGTTGGAAGGGAGATACCGTGATAGTTTCCGCAATCTGTTCTATCCCCTTTCTTGAAAAGTGTAATGATGGTGGCATCCTTGAAGTCTGCTGGGATTTTCTCAGTCACCCACACTTTTTCAATGAGTTGGTGGAGTTGTTGTATCTGCTCAGGACCACCCTCTTTGAAGATTTCAGCAGGGATCCCATCAGGTCCGCTGGCTTTGTTATTTTTTTGTTGGCTGGTGGCATTGCTGACTTCTTCCAAACTAGGCAGTGCTGCAAGCTCATCCCTGGTTTGTTGAGAGGGCCTCTTCCGCCACATCGGAGCTGCGATTCAAGAGGTTCTGGTAGTGCTCTTTCCAATGTAGTGCAATTGATCTTTTGTCTTTCAGAAGTTTGGTTCCATCTGATGGGCATAGAGGGTGTATGCCATGGTTTCTTGGTTCATAGATGATATTTGTGGCTTTGAAAAATCCCTGAGCATCATGCGTATCTGCAAAGTGTTGGATTTCTTCTGCCTTCTTTGTCCACCAGATGTTCTCTGATCCTTCTTTGGACCTCAGCTTTTGCACTGGCATAGATGTTTTTCTTAGTAGTACAGTTGGTGTCTCTCTGCCATGTTTGGAAAGCTTTCCTTTTCTTATCTTGATGTTTCTTAGTTTGATATCCAATGGTTTCTTCTCAGGCTGTGATGGTGAAGGTCTTCAGTTTTTTCCAATGTTCCTCAACATGTTTGGGATGTTCTATGGGTAGATGATCCTTGAGTGTTGTTTGGAGAAGGTCTCGTTTGGAGGGCTCCTGAAGGGTTTGGGTGTTCATTTTGCACCTTGTTTTTCTTCCTTGGAGTCTGTGTTTGGGGGTGATCTTGATAGATTGGATTAACCTGTGGTCTGTCCAGTAATCATCAGCACCTGTCATGGTTCTTGCGAGAAGCACATTGTGGCGGTCTCTGGCACGTGTAATTACATAGTCCAAGAGATGCCAATGCTTTGAACGGGGGTGCTTCCATGATTTCTTGAGCTTGTTTTTCTGGCGGAAGAGTGTGTTGGTGATAATAAGGTTGTATTCTGCACATTTGGTGAGAAGCAGGATGCCATTCAAGTTGCTGTTTCCAACCCTGTCTTTTCCTATGGTCCCTGGCCACAGGTTGAAGCCTCGTCTGACTCTTGCATTAAAATCTGCCAGGAGGATGATTTTGTCCTCCTTAGGTATCTCTGATATGATGGTGTCCAGCTGACAGTAAAAATTTTCTTTGATGTCTTCATCAGCATTTAGTGTTGGTGCATAGGCACTTATGATGGTTGCCTGTTGGTTTTTGGCAAGGTTAATTTGGAGGGTTGAGAGTCATTTGTTAATGCCAATGGATGCTTCAATCAGGTGCTTCACCAGGTCATTTCTGATAAGAAAGCCAACTCCATGTATTCTTCGTTCTTCTTCAGGCAGTCCCTTCCAGAAGAAGATGTAGCCTCCTTTTTCTTCCTTCAGCTGTCCCTCTGCTGCTCTCCGGTTCTCCTGAAGTGCTGCTATGTCGATAACAGTCCTGTGTTTGGGGCGTTCACTGTCAGTGTTGTCCAACAGTGTCTGTACGTTCCATGTTCCAAAATTTGTTTTTCTTTTTTGGCTGCAGTCCAGTCAGGGATAAGAGAGGCAGACTATGTTTAGGGCACCTTTTCTAGCCCCTTCCCCATGTGTGGTGAGGAAAGCAGATCCTTAAAAAGGGCTGCTTACTCATGGATACAGCTGCTGGGCTACTCAACTGCTTCAGACCTTGAGGTAAAATGACTGAATTCATATCCACCGCCCATGTGCCAGTCTGTTACTAGGGGCTTCCAGATTTCACAGTCCTACCCCCATCGCCACTCGCCGATTAACATGGGACTTTTGTTGGTTTGTTTTGTTGGGGGGGGGGGGTTGGAAGATGCCTATGCATGGAGGTCGGTGCACGGCCAATCAACACACAGTCCTCACAGAGTGAGGTCCCAGCCAGTGGCATGATTAACACAACAATGGTGGCTTCTCAGTCTGTTGCAGCCTTCCTCTGTCTTCACAGTCGTTGTAGCATGTGTCATGTTATCCTCCGCCTGCCCCGCTGTTGAGGTCTTAGGGTTTTCGGATTGTTCTTGATATGGATCCTCCCCTGTGGCCCCTCCTGGGAATGCATGACTCCAGTGGTTGTGCCCACAGGTTCATTGGAACACACAAGCTTCACCACCACAAGGTAACAATCCATGGAGGGGGTCCAACATGGCAAAATGGGGCTGAACTGAATGGTAGTTGTGGTCTCTTCCAACTTGATATTTCTCTGATTTTATACTATATATTTATCTCAAATGGGAAGATGCCTTTCTCAGAAACACAACTGCTCCTTGCCATATTGGATATAAGTATACTGTCAAGAAATTATTGGAGGACTTCTCCTTCCCCTGTAGAAATTGTGTGGAAAGATCCCTTTATTTCTCTGCCCCTAAATAATGTGAACAATTTCGGGAGGTTGTTTCTCCTCATTTCTGTTTTAGAGGCTTCACAAATATTCAGGGCAAATAAAAGCAGAAATGTGGCATGGATCTACTTTTACTTCTTTTAAGCAAAGTTGTCTTTGGTTGTTTTCATAACTCTTCTTTTCCAATACACTTATTCATTAATTTCCCAAGAACATTCACACAATTCAATTTCTTTGGCATGAATGTTCATGGAAAGCAAATTTCAAAATTGCTTATGCCAGGAAGCTTATTTTATTTAGGAGTAAACTGGATTTTCAATGCACACTTTCCTACATGGGTGTATTCCAAGGCCACTAGCAGAAATGTGTTAACAAGATATGCCTCTCATGCCCCAATAAAGCTAACAGAAAATTGGAAGCCCCTGAAGAATGTGAAATTATATAAATCCACAGAAAATCTTGGCTGGTGTCCTAAGTAGATAAAAGCATCAGGAAGCCACTTGGGCATCAACAGTCTATGGACTGAATATATAATGTGGGCTCCAGAACCCCAAAAGCACAGTTTCAAAGGGAAGGTTTTCCTTCTGTATATTGAAAACAAATACAGCAAATAGGTTAGCTGATAGGTGTCTCAAGCTCATAAACTAAATTCCCATCGGTCAGTGCTGACCAGTGGTTCTCAACTTAGGGTACCCAGATGATTTTGGCCTTCAACTCCCAGAAATCCCAACAGCTGGTAAACTAGCTGGGATTTCTGGAAGTTGTAGGCCAAAAACATCTGGGGATCCCAGGTTGAGAACCACTAGTGTAGACACATATAAAGCAGTTTCAGACTGCATTATCTGGCAGTGGAAATGGGGCCTAAGATAGTACCTTTATCCAATTAATAGTTGTTTTGATCTCTACACAAACTTAACTGCAAGAAATAAAATTTACACTAGATTACGATTTGAAAGAAAAAAAAACATATAACATGATTTACTGATTATATCTGACACCAGATAAATGGGCCAAAATGAATAAAGGTTGCCTCTATCATATGCTGGAAATGTGAGCAGTTGGTGGGATCCTTTTCTAAATGTCATATATATGTAGTGTAGCCAAACCATTCTGGAATTAAATAAATGGCATGATGCAAAAATTAAATGCAAACTATTGATTCAAACTGTTGGAAGATCATGTGGAGAGGAAATGTGGAACACTAATAAGGTACTTGACCACAGCGTCAAGATTTCAGTTTGTGCAGAAGTGGAAGAGTAAAGCTATAGCAACACATGAAGACTAGGTACTGAATTTTTTGAACTTTGATTAAATGAACAAGTTAACAACTGTAATCAGAGAAAACCAGTGTATTTTCAGAAAGACTGAGAAAAATGTATTTATTTATTTATTTTGATGCAATGTATTGACAGTAGGTTTTGATAATTACTAGACAAAATGAGTAGTGTGAGCAGTTGAATTATAGAGATTGATATTACATTAGACAAATAAATTTTATTTAGTTTGATATAATCATTGTTAGGAAATCTAGAAGTCAATGTGCATTTCATTGTGCTTTTCTTTCTATTTCTTTAATATCTTTTTATGTACTATTTTTTCTTTCTTATTATATTTCTAAAAATTAGAAAAATTTAAGAAAAAAACTGCAAACGGTGTTCATGATTCTCAGGGTGATTCAGAGGCCTTTGGTACCAGCAGATAAAACCTGTGACACAATGAAACATGGCACCTGAAACTTGCCTTCATCAAAAGAACATGTGGGCAGAGCCAGGAGTTAATAAGCTCATTATGGGGACAAACTAGGCATGACATAACCAGTTAGACATATTTTTCAAAAAAAACAAAAAACTTTGTTGTATCAATATATATATAAAGCAAGGGAGTGGATGATCTCATTCAAAAGGATAAATATAGAAGTACTGCATAAATGTGTCTAATTTGGTCCATGTCACTTTTTAATTCATTTACTCATAAGTCTGTTCTGACATATTTCTGTACTGATTTGAAATGTCAGCATTTTTATCATCTACACAAAGAAAAAATTTCTTTAAGCAAAAGAAATCAGACTATTCCAGGTATGCAGCAGAAGGGTTTATTTTTTCATACTCCTTGATGTACAGTAGAGTCTCGCTTATCCAATGTAAACGGGCCAGCAGAACGTTGGATAAGCGAATATGTTGGATAATAAGGAGAGATTAAGGAGAAGCCTAGTAAACATCAAATTAGATTATGATTTTACAAATTAAGCACCAAAACATCATGTTATACAACAAATTTGACAGAAAAAGTAGTTCAATACGTAGTAATGCTATGTAGTAATTACTGTATTTATGAATTTAGCACCAAAATATCATGATGTATTGAAAACATTGACTACAAAAATGCATTGGATAATCCAGAACGTTGGATAAGCGAGTGTTGGATAAGTGAGACTCTACTGTAATTGTAATGGTTGCATTACCATCCTTGAATGCTGGAATTTGTAGTTTATTATGTGCCTTCAAGTCATTTCTGACTTATGGTAAGTCTATCATGGAGTTCTCTTGATAATATTTTCTTGTGGTGGGGGCGGGGCATGGTCTTTCATGGCTGAGGAGTTTGACTTGCTCAAGGTTTGACTGGCCCAATGGTTTCTGTGGCTGGATATGCTGCAGTCCAGCATTCAAGCCATTATACCACACTGGATCTTGATTTGTAATTTAGGGAAGAACATTTGGAATCCTCAGCTATAAACTACAAACTCCAAGATTCCAGGGGACACAGTGGAATCATAACCCTTTAACTATGAAATGTGAAAGGGCCCTAGGTAACTTTGTAACAGAATCCAAGACTGATTTTTTCAAGAATCATTAAGTTATACATATGAAAGGAAATCTTTTTTTAACACTCCCCTTCCCTACCATTGCTGACCTCACCCTTATTGTTTATTCATTCTGTCACTTTCAAGGCTTTGTTACCTCATGGACCAGCCAACCAGAACTCAGCTGTCAGCTGTCGCTACCCCCAGCTTCTTCAAGGTCAAACCAGTCACTTCTAGGATACCATCCATCCATCTTGCCCTTGGTCAGCCCCTCTTCCTTTTTCCTTCCATTTTCCCCAACATCATTCTTTTCTCCAAGCTTTCATGTCTTCTCATTATGTGGCCAAAGTACTTCATCTTTGCCTCTAATATGCCAGTGAGCAGTCAGGCATTATTTCCTGGAGTATGGACTGGTTGGATCTTCTTGCGGTCCAAGGCACTCTCAGAATTTTCCTCCAACACCACAGTTCAAAAGCATCTATCTTCCTTCACTCAGCCTTCCTTATAGCCCAGTATCCATAGGTTACTATGGGGAATACCATTGCTTAACTTTGCAGACCTTCATTGCCAGTGTGATGTCTCTACTCTTCGCTATTTTATCGAGATTGGTCATTGCTCTCCCCCCAAGAAGTAAACATCTTCTGATTTCCTGACTGCAGTCTCCATCTGCAGTATTCTTTGCATCTAGAAATACAAAGTCTGTTACTGCCTCCATGTTTTCTCCCTCTATTTGCCAGTTATCAGTCAGTTTGGTTGCCATAATCTTGTTTTTTTATGTTTAACTGCAACTGTGCTATTACACTTTCTTCTTTCACCTTGGTTATAAGGCTCCTCAGCTTCTCGCTTTCAGCCATCAAAGTGGTATCATCTGCATATCTAAGGTTGTTAATTTTTCTTCCAGCAATTTTAACTCCAGCCTTAGATTCATCAAGGTCTCACCCTTACACTCCAACAACTTTACTCCCAGCCCAGCTTCACTTCCAGTATCGCAAAAAAATAAATTAAAAAAAATGGAAGAAGACTGCCAGAACCGATGAAGTAGAAAGAAGTAAGATAGGAGAGATTATGCCACTTCCCTTTCATAAATATTATTTTCCTTTCCTGGTCATTTTATATCACTATTACTTTAAAAACCACGATGAAATTTTTCTATAAATATAAATACAGTAAATTGTACAATCCTTGTTCAGAGGTGTGTTGAAAGTAGATATTTAGCATTAGGCACAAGTCTATACCCTCATCATGGCGCTACCTTCCACGTTTGTTGAAATTGTATTGAAAAGCCATCTACACTGACCATTTAAGTCAGTTTCAAATTGGTATTGAAAAAAAAGGGTTTTGCTATGCAGACTATTACATAGGAAATCTTGGAACCAGTTTGAGGCTGGATGGTTATTACATAAACCACAGAGCACTGATACTCATTAAAGACTTTCTTTCATGTGCTTTTGTGGGAGTTTGTTGTTTAGCCACTGTCATCTGAAGCTAGCTCCAAACTGCATGGTCAGTGCCAATAGGACCCATGGCAAAGGGACTATGCTGAAGGTAGTCATGCTAAAAGTAGGAATTCCCATGTCAGATAAGCTTTTGCTGAAGAATCACACTAGGGACTTCATCACATGGGCAAAAAGCCCCGTCCTAGGACGCTGTTGATATGCAACCAGGACAGAGGCCGATGGAGCCCATCACATGATGCAGGGCTACTGCCGGTGGGGCTCCGTCCTGGCTGCATCTCACTCAATGAGCTACTATGGCACAGGAGAGGATAACGACAATTACTGTTGTAGTTTGATTTAAGTGATTGAAGTGGACCCAAGCCAAAACCATATTCAAAGTGTTTAGCAGAACATATCAGAAGTTATCTCTGAAGGTATAGCCTTCAAGAATCATCATCCTCTTCCACATCACAGTGAGGTGGAAGAATAGAATATTGGGGCTTACTTGATAAATGCATTGGTTTTTAGAAGGCACCACAAATGTGTTTGTTCACAAAGCCACTTTCTGTGAAGACAGGAATGAAAATTAACTTATCTTGTAATAAGACATGTGTATGTCACTAGAAATTCATTAATCTAAATAACATAAAAAGGAAGTGAAGGGGTGAGTGAGGGAGACTCAGGGTTTTAGTCTGTATAGCACAGTATTTCTCCACTGATATTAGTAAAAATAATTGGATGTTGCTGGGGGAAAATAAGTTCTAGATTGCTGTGGAAAGGTAACTGGAAAGTAAAGCTGAGACATTCTGCCGGGAAAGCACATGTTCCACCACTGAGCTAAAGTCTCCTGAGATACACACATCAAGGTACACGGTAGAGAAATGAAAAAAGGGGAAAGAAGGGAGAAAAGGAGGGAGGAGCATGGGGAGAAAGAGAAAAATAAGAAAATGTGTGCTCATATGAGTGAGTTTATAAATTTCACAGCACTTGACATTAATCCAGTTGCAAAGCTCTGAGCAGCATTTTCTAGACAGTTGACCTGATTTGAACTGAATTCGTTACAGGCTTACTTAAAAGGAGGGAAGAAAAATGGGGACAGTTGTCCTAAAGTATAGGACAGGTATTATGTACAATGGTGTTGTCAACTGAAGAGGAATGAACTGTGGTATGAACTGGAAGACAAATTGTTGTTATGGGAATGCAGTAATAAAGCAAGCTTATATGACATCTACTTTTCTAATCAGACAAGATGATTGAAAATGCTTTTCATGCTGTTAGATATACATCTTTTAGTATATATCTTCTTGTCTACTTCAAGTAATCCTGGTGCATGTACATATATATTTCTGAGAGATACACAGAAATGAGACAGATGTGCCTGCTTCTTTGAAGAGTGCAACAGAGTATAAAGACAGAATTTCAGCAGTTAGAAATGAAATTGATTTTTTAAATCAAGTAGTTAACTTAAAATACTGTGAAAGGTTAGAAAGATTTAGAACAGCCAAGTCAGAATGGCCACACTTCATTGTTCTTGGGGTATGTGTAAGGTGGCTGTGCTTTTGCTGTGACCAGGGAAACAGTGTTGCACATTGCTTCTTTTGTTCTCTTTCTATCATCCAGAGAAGAGATACCTCCAATGCTATATGGACAAAAATGTGGTCCATCTGAACGGCTATAGATGTAATCTGCTCTGTAGATGCACCTTGACTCTCAAAGCTAAAGCAGAAGTGATTTTAAAGATTTAATAACCAATTAAGCCCCTGTTTAAATGTAGAGTAATTTTAGAGGGTCTTATACAGATTGAACCCTCTTTTGACTGGGATTTACATATATTGAGTTATATTGTCCTTTTCCTCCAGTGAGGCAGACTGTAACCATAGAGGAATGGTTGAATCAAGTTTCCTCTCTTCATGCTATGCTCTTGATCCAAATTGAAGTACTGCATGTAATCTAAAGTAAACTAAAAATATTGTGTAACAGCTATGGCTGATACATCAAGTGCACCCCTTCCTAGAATCCAAGGACCTAAAGAAGGTAGTGCATGTGCTGGTAACCTCAAGGTTGAACTTCTACAATGTGCTTTGCATTGGGCTACCTCTATACCAAATTAATAAACTAAATAGTTCAAAACACAACAGCAAAATTGGTCACAGGAACATCCAGGAGTAAACATGTTACAACTATACTAAAGCCACTCCACTGATTGCCAATTAGTTCCCGGGCAAAGTATTAAGTGTTGGTTTTGACCTTTAAAGCATTGTTTGGGTACAGGTTACCTACATTATCACCTTTTCCCATAGAATCTGCCCCTTAGGACACTTAGGTCCTCTCGGGAGCTGCTTCTTCAGTATGCCACAACCCAACTAGCAACCATCACTCATAAGACCTTTTCATCAGCTGTAGCCAGGACTATGGAATGACGTACCCAAAGGGATCCAACAGCAATAACAGTTGTCAGAATTTAAGACACAATTGAAGACCCATCTCTCCTTCTGTGAATTTTAACCTGCATTTTATCACTGGATTTTAACTTGTATTTTAACTCTGTGTATCTTGTTATATGTTTTTAACAGTGTTTTATCTATTGTTTCAATGATGTTGTATCCCACCTCGAACCACAGGGAGAGGTGAGTAATAAAATTATTATTATTATTATTATTATTATTATTATTATTATTATTATTATTATTATAGAAAATGATTTACATACAACTTACGATATAAAAATGAAGATTTGCACACCCCTACTATTTACCTAGAGGTAAAAATGGGATAGATATCAGACTGAACTGTAAATGGGTTATGGTGAGTTTTTCAGCTGGAAGCATTCTGGAACATGGCCATTCAGCCCAAAAAACTCACCAAAAAACAACCCAGTGATTCTGGCCATGAAAGCCTTTGACAATACATTGAACTGTATATTATGGCCATTTTTTTTACTTTTGATTGTCTTAACAGCATTTTTCTCTTTGAGATATTTTGCATTAACTTGTTTTAAGATTGTGACCTCAGCTCAACAATCAGCTGTTCTCATTATTTTTTGCATTACTTATGAAGATCATTACTGAAATCCTGCATCATTATATGAGCACCTAATGTTTCTGTTGTCCATCTGGGTGCCCCACATGTTAATTCACTGCCTAGGTGAGAGTGTGTGTTTTTGTGTGTGTATGTGGTGGTGATGGGGGGGGGGGGGGGTATGACAGTTCAGCCTGACTATGGTATATTTGCTTTTTGTGGTCAATCACTATTGTAACTTTTAGGGGGGAAAGTAACATTAGTTTGCCTTCATTCCCATGTTGGAGGAAAGGCAAACTATAAATCCAGTGAATAAATACAAAATCAAATTTGGAGAAACAGAGTGAAGCTGTGGCTTGTGATAAATGCCTTGAAGTTCTGATATACCTTATTTAAAAAAAATCTCAAGAAACAAAGTCATAATTCTGATCCACTGTGTTTATCCAGACCAAAGAAAGAAAGAAAGATGTTTGTATTATGCATGTGTATGATATGCCATTCATTATGTTATCTTTGTTTTAAATAAACTGGCCATAGCAGCCAAGGAAAAAGGAAAAATTGCATTACCGGGGGAAGAGCATCTGTTTGCATTTATTATTTCTTAATTCTCTCTCTGGCTGTTATTGGTTAAATGCTTCTATAGGGCTTAGATTCATTATTTCTTCAACTATTGTCTTCTTAGAATAAGCTGTGATGCAGCATCTAATTTTTCCCTAACCTGGGTCTTACACTCAGAAATGACTAGGGCTCACTCTGTTATGCCACACATCCAAAAACCAACAAAACCTAAGACAGACACTGCTTACTAAGAGTTCGATGTTCCCACAAATAGTAGATTGAAATGAATGCCTCATGCAGTTATTGCTGGAGAAAGCTTTAGCAACCTTCCTGGCTATTGTCTTAAATCCTCCAGCTGTGCCCCTCTATTGAAATATAGAGCTGTGCATGCCACAAACTCCTTCTTGTCCCCTTTAGAACATTAAACTAGCCTAAGGATGTAAATCTTCACTTATCTAATTCTCACAGGTGAAAATAACAAATCTCTGTTTTTTCCTCTCCACTAAGAAAGATGATAATTTTTACATGTTTTCATTAAAAATTGTTTTAAAGATCTATTATACTGAATAATTTTTTGCTGAATTCTTTATTTATTTTTTTGTGCAAATTACTACTACTTCCGATACCTGCATTTCTTGTCCTAATGACAGAAGCATTGAATGGTCTGTTTCCATCTTTTAGATCAATAATCCTGTCATGTGTTTGCTGCATATGTGTACTTTGCTTAACAAAAATACAAATTCTGTGCAAAAATAGACATGGTTTTTTTTTTAAAAAAAATAGAAAACATTATTATTGCCCATTTCTTCTGCAGAAATATCCACAATCTTATGTGTAGAAGTACATTTCTATACTGAAACAAAATGTGTATTTCTGTGCTTTCTGAATGTGAAAGAGGCTCTCAGTTAGCTTCATGGGCCAACTGCATTCTCCCTTTCTCTCTGAAAAAAGAATAATAAACGAATATTGTTTTTTCTTTATTCCTACATTGCACACTCCAGTGATGTCTCTGGGCCATCCTAAGACATCACTTATCAAGCCTGTGATCTTCTTCTTGGGTAATTGGTGGTATTTTTGTGTTATCAAAGGCTTTCATGGCCGGGCTGTATAGCCATGTTCCAGAAGCATTCTCTCATGACATTTCATCTACATCTCTGAGGATGCCTGCCATAGATGTGGGTGAAACATCAGGAGAAAATGCTTCGGGGACATGGTCATACAGCCTGGAAAACTCACAGCATCCCAGTGATACTTTTACTGCCCATGATCACCTGATAACACTGGCAAAAATTGTCAGACTGTTATTCATGAGAAAGCCTTAGATCTACTTTAGAGAGAATCTCTCTTCCTGGCTTTCCTGTCACCTGAGCTTATCGCTGCACTTCATGGTCCAGTTGAGATCAAACTCTGACCTATACTGAGATTATACTATTTTTCTCCAAGCAATAGTTTAACCAACATAGAACTTTGAGCATAAATATTAACAGATAACTATATAAAATAGAACAAACATTGTAATATATTTAATGTGATGAAATTACTACATCTTTGCCTCTAGAGCAGAGTTTGACAAAGTTACATTTAAGACTGCGATTTCTAGAATTTGGAGATTCTGGAAGCTGTCATCCAGATAAGCCCTCCCCTGCACATGTTTTGAGATAGAAACTTTTTTTTTTTTTTTACTGAAGATGCTCAGACCTATCAGCTGTGAATCTGTACTTCTGTCCAGATCATTGACCTATTAGTCCACATAAGCCAGTCACATTTAATGAATGTTTTTTTTATATAATTCCAAAGGGAGAAGATTTACTCTGATACCCTGTAATTTCCTAATCCTCCATTACTTATCTGCCCCAACCCTGGTTCTCAATAAAACCAGTCATTTTCTCCCAAGGATGCTGTTTATGCAGGTCAGAGATCATCTTGTTTAGGGAACAGCAGCTATATCATATGACCTGGGTCACACATTTCACATGCGGAGTTCCACAATATTCAGTATTCCCTAGAGGATTTTGAACAAATAGACTCTGAATAGGCAGTGTTCATCAGCATGGGGTTAAGTAGGAAGCAGCTGTTATATAAAATAGGGTTGCTGTTCTTTTGCAGAGAGGTCATTATAAACCAAGAATTTACTGTTCATCTCTCAACTAGTGCAGGGCTTTAGGGAATTCCAGACAGGGTATAGAGAATTGAAAGACTGAGGGAAAATCAATGGGAGGGGGCAAGGAACTTTGCTCTGGTGATTGTCTAGGCAGTCAGAAGCTAGTAGAATAGTTGAATGAGTTAATTTCTACTTTTTCATGTATTTATTCCAATTTTTGCTCTTTGGTATTTCTTTACAAATGTGCAATTTTAACAAATAGCTTTGAAGTAAAAAATTGTACATCGTCAAAGTCCTCCTTATAGGTTCCAAAAAATGTAGATGAAAAAGAGACAAAACTTAGTTGTATGCTTAGCATAGTTTGAGGAAATAAGCATCTTACTCTATGCTTTAGATTTGAACTCCACATGGTAACATTTAGATTACAGAATCTGACTACTTAAAAATGCAGGTATTGCTATTACATAGTTCCTACAGCCCTTTCTTCTAAAGAAAGAAAGGAAATGGTAGGGGGGTGGGGGGAGAAATAGTCACAACAAGGAAAAATATTCAAAGCAGATACAAAAAAATTGCCAGATTTCTTTTCTCTGCATCTTCACAAGAAGGTGCGATGACAAAATTCCTAGCCTGGGGTCACTTTTTATGGCATTCAGAAATGCGATGTACTGTTAAAGACAGAGAATATGAGAAAGCAACAATGGAGCAAGCTAAGAAATTAAGTGCAAAACAGATGGCAATTCATGGAGAATACTAGATAAAATAACTGGAGTACTAACAAAATTATGCAATGTATCACTAACACCTCCCACAAACACCACCCCCAGGACTGGAAGGTGCCCAATGCTGCATATATTTCTTAAAAACAAAGCAAAACAAAAGTGATCTAGGATGATATCATGGAAGGAAACTTACCCTAGTGAAAGATGAGAGATACTCAAGAAAACCATTAAGAAAAGAGGAACTAAAATGCTGCTACGTGTGGAGATAAGAATAGACTAAGGCATCTGTTATCACATTAAGTCTTGTCTCTGTTCAACAAGTTAGACTTCTGTGAAAGACTTTGTGACTAACACAGAAGTAGAATTCAGTTGTAAGGAGGGGGCATGATATAATTTACTGAGATTTTTAAAAATCCTTTACACAATGCTTCATGAAACATGTTAAATACATTTGTTACCCTCAGGGTCAGAATGAAAAAAAAAATAAAGGGACGTGTTAGAGACTCAGTAGTGGGAAACTGTTGGAATAAATGGTCAATTTTCAACATGAAAAGAATTTAATAGTGGGGTGCTTCAGAGATCATCCCAAGAAATGTTCAAAATGTTTATTAATGATTGTGAAAAAGGAAGTTAATTACAAACAAGCAGCATTGTGGTGACAGCATCTTCCGTACGTTGGTCAAGAGCAAGGCCAAAATTAAACAACTTTATTTGCTGCAGGAAAGAAAGACTAAATATCGGCACACTGAAAAAAAACAGCAAGTTGTGTGTTTTTGTCCTTGCAAATGTATTTTATTATCTATATATATAAACTAGCTGTGCCCAGCCACGCATTGCTGTGGCTAGGACTTTATTTTTCTTTTCTTTTTGTTGTATGAACAGAGGCGTAGATGAGAGGTTGTGCTGTCAATTTTTGAGGTTGTGGGGCATTTAGTTTAGTTGTTTTGTCCGGTGCCGTGATTCCATTACCCTTTTATATATATATAGATGAGTGATGGCATCACAGCGACCAACAAAACAACAGGCCCCCCAACCTCGAAATTTGACAACACAACCCATCATCTACGCCTCTAGGTTGATACAACAAAAAGAAAAGAAAAATAAAGTCCTAATTAGAGGGAAAGGAATAATTGTTTTTATCCAATTGCTGCCAGTTAGAGGACTAATCTAGCAACCAACTCACCCCAGGGGACAGGCAGACTTAGGCCTCAGGCCTCTTCCACAGATTATCTAATTTGCACTGGATTATATGGCAGTGTAGACTCAAGGCCCTTCCACACAGCTATATAACCCATTTATAATCTTATATTATCTGCTTTGCACTGGATTATCTTGACTCCACACTACCATATAATCTACTTCAGTGTGCATTTTATACAGCTGTGAAGAAGGGACCTCATATAATCCAGTTCTAAGCAGATAATATAAGATTATCAATATACAGTAGAGTCTCACTTATCCAACATAAACAGGCCGGCAGGATAAGTGAATATGTTGGATAATAAGAAGGGATTCAGGAAAAGCCGATTAAACATCAAATTAAGTAATCGTTATACAAATTAAGCACCAAAACATCATATTATACAACAAATTTGACAGAAAAAGTAGTTCCATGCACAGTAATGCTATGTAGTAATTACAGTAGAGTCTCACTTATCCAACACTCGCTTATCCAACATTCTGGATTATCCAACACATTTTTGTAGTCAATGTTTTCAATATATCATGATATTTTGATGCTAAATTCATAAATACAGTAATTACTACATAGCATTACTGCGTATTGAACTACTTTTTTTTGCCAAATTTGTTAACATGATGTTTTGGTGCTTCATTTGTAAAATCATAACCTAATTTGATGTTTAATAGGCTTTTCCTTAATGCCTCCTTATTATCCAACATGTTCACTTATCCAACATTCTGCTGGCCCGTTTATGTTGGATAAGTGAGACTCTACTGTACTGTATTTACAAATTTACCATTAAAATATCACAATGAATTTAAAACATTGACTACAAAAACACTGATTACGAAAAGGCAGATTGTGTTGCATAATCCAGAACATTCTATAAGCGAATGTTGGATAAGTGAAATTCTACTTTAATATGAAATAACTACTGGGATAGAATAATGCAGAACAATATAATCTCTAAAACCAGGACAGTAAATAAAGAGAAACACTCTGAAAGCAGGGAAATTGGAAATGCCACAAAGGAAACCATCAGGGCCAGCTAACACCTCCCAAGAAAGGATTCTTCCAGAAAGGAAGCTGAGAAGGGAGTGAAGCACTGTGTATTACCAAAGTCATTATTATTATTATTATTATTATTATTATTATTATTATTATTATTATTGTGTTGTGATCAACCATGAAAATGAATACAATCTCGCTCCAAGTATTCACAAATACCAAAATCAGAATATATAAAAATTAATGTGGTATAATAAAACAGAACAATACAATCTCTAAAATCAGAACACTAAATAAAGAACAACACTCTGAAAATGGGAATTCCACACAGGAAACAATCAGGGACAGCTAACACCTCCCAACAAAGTATTCCCATCGTCAAAGTCTGGCAAATCCTCTGTTTTCTCAGGGCCACAGACAGTAGAAGCACATAAAATATCACAAAGAACACCACTCTGAAAACAAGGGAATTCCAGACAGGAAACAATCAGGGCCAACTAATACCTCCCAACAAAAAATTCACTCAGGGAGGAAACAGCCAGGCTTTAAAGCTAATCATTTTCATTGCAGCATTCATATTTGCCTCCAACAGACAAAAAAAAACCAATCAGAAATATTGTATATTCACAACCTTTAGGAAATAATATCCCCTGATGGTGCAGCATGTTAAAGCGCTGAGCTGCTGAACTTCTGGACTGAAAGGCCGCAGGTTTGAATTGGGGGACCAGAGTGAGCCCTCACTGCAAAAAATGCAAATGTGAGTGCATCAATAGGTACTGCTCCGGCAGGAAGGTAACACCGCTCCATGCAGTCATCCCACATGACCTTGGAGGAGTCTATGGACAACGCCGGCTCTTTGGCTTACAAATGGAGATGAGCACCAACCCCCCAGAGTCAGACATGACTGGACTTAATGTCAGGGGGAAAACGTTTACCCTTTACCCTAACTACCACCAATTCCTCAATACTTTATTTCCCATACCACCATACTTCGCCACAGCAATGCGTGGCCGGGCACAGCTAGTTCTTTATAAATGATAAGTGCTTTCCATCCTTCCCATGTCATAACACAGAAACTGTTCTGTTTATCCCTAACCTATTTATTTGTTTGTTTGTTTGTTTGTTTGTTTCTATATGGGACCTAAGGCAGTTTATGAAAAGGCAAAGAGAAGATGAATGTTAAAAATTTAAAACACAATAAAAAATGTCATCATGTTTAAGAATAAATAACATTTATATTAAAATGGAAAAGAAGAAATTTCCCCATAACAAGCAAGGAAATCTTCAATGAGTGGAGCTCAGTTTGTACAGAATGGCTTCATCTGATTTTGGAGGATTTTCTCCTTTCCATTACAGCATAATGTTGGGAAAGGAGAGATTCTCTCAAGCATTTTCAGAGGGCAGAAGGAGCTGCCTTAGATAAGGGAGGCGGAGACATCTACTTCCTCCAACATAGATGCAGATGCATGGAGATCCAACTACTTCCTTCAAATAAATACAGATGCATGGAGATCCAACTCATTGTTACTATAAGATGAAGATCCTGCTTCATGGGCTGCAATGCATAAGTCTACGATGATAAAGGTGTGTTTAACACAATGCATACCCAAAATAAAGAATTGTAATAATGCTTAATGGGGCACTGTACGAGATGCCCCATTGTTCGGTGATGGCTCCAATCACACAATGGACACTGAAAAATCTCATTTTTCCAACTGGATATATTCCCATGACTTTCTATTGCTCTCCTTTCTGGGTTACCGGTTCCCCATGGCTCTGCGATATGCTACCCCTCATATCTTTGTGCCGTCATTGAATAAGGCCATTCTGTCCCACAAAATGATGTACTGTTGCATATCATGGACAACAACTATGCCACTTGCTTTTGCTTATACAGTGGTCCCAGTGGTGCAGCTGTAAAATTGCTTTTGCCCTGAGAATACTATAGTGCTGAAATACTGCAGTTCTACAAAGCAGAACATGAGTGATTTACATCATATTTTCAGAAGAGGATTCCAGACTAAATATTTTGTTCTGTAGGTTTGTTCTCAAGTTGAATTTGTTAGTAAGTCAGAACAGGGACTATATATATATATATTCCTGTACACATATATGAATTATCTGAGTCCAGTATATATAACATATGATACTCCTGTGATATTTGCATAACTGTTAATGCATGTTTTCTTTCATCAGAATAATTAAATACAAAGTTATTGACAACACCAAAGCTGTTCAGAGAAGAGCAAATAAAATTATCAGAAGGTTGAAAGGATTGATTCATGAGGAAAGATTAAAAGGACTAAATCTGTAAAGCTCATTAAGGGAAGCAGAAAAAAAACAAGTCTACATAAAATATTTGGAGGATGAGTGAAATAGGATATCACAGTGTGGAGGAAGAAAGGAAAATTGCTGGAAGATGGAAATCCAGGCTTAGTATCACATTATCCCTTCAACCACCTTGATCAAACCATGTCAGGTAGGCTTTGCAAAGTAAATATGACAATTGGCCAAGGAATGCAACTATTTAGGCTACAGTCTGTAACCTACATATGCCAACAGAGCTCGAGTTCTCTAGTGTGTGCTTGGCTATTCAAGCATAGCAATGTATAATGCTGTGGCAAAATATCGCAAAAGACTTTTATTTTTCAGAGAACATTTTGAGATAACATATTCTTGGGGGGGGGGGGAAGGGGCTTTGAAGAATTGTCCTTAAATATTTGTTACCATTTGTGCTGTTTGTGGAGAGGGGTACTCTTTATGCTCAATAATAAAGCTAAATATGGCCCATTGTGGAAAATTATCAGTGTTACCAGGATGCCAGCATAACTGGTGCTATTGTCATTTGCAGTGTTGGGGTCAACATAGAAAAGCAAACAATATTTGTTGTAAAGATAGGGTGAGATAAAAAAGAAGAAGTTATTACCACTGTCAAAATAATTGAGTGAAATGCCACCATAATCTCCCCTCTCCCCAGTTTCTTTATTCATGAATACGACGAAGAATTTTGAAAGGCCATCTGTGTCCACTTCAAGTTTGCAAATTCAGCAAGATTATTGTATCCTTCTCTGTGTGTGTGCATCTGTGTATATAAAAATGTAGAGGGGTTATAATGGTGTAGATATTTTTACGTTTTGTAGTCCATTGATGAAATGACCCATTTGAATATGTGACAATGTTTCGAAGAGTCAATTAGTTAAATTTTTTAAAATATGGAGTTTTCAGTACATATATGAAGCTGTTAAATATAGGAGTTCTTTTGTATGTTGTTTTCCAAAGACAGTTCTGTGGCTCTTAATGTTGAATTTAGACAGAGGTATCAAAGTCAGTTAGGAGTTCATGTGACAATGAACTGACTTATAATAATTTTCTTTTTAACGTAAGTTATTGTGTGGGCATTTGCCTTTTCTTTCGACCAACATTCTTGTCAGTGTTGTGCGTGGAGTCCTGTGACTTTAAGACACCATTGATATCTGTCTCGCATTACATGTCTTTTGTCATGCCTAAGTTCTTTTAATTTGAGCTCTTTAGCCAACATGCGTTGTTTGATGGGGTTTTATCATGGCTGGTATAGAAATACCACACTTAGGAACCAGAAAAGATGTTTCCTTCTCCAGTAAAGCCAGTAGTTTCACCTGTGAGCCTGAGGAATAATTCTAGCAATGGAATTGGCCTAAGGTTTTTTGTTGCCTGAAGCTGAACAGCAAATACTTCCTAAAACTCACATGTCAAGGTTCATTCCTGGTGGTAAAAAAATAGAATTGTAACAAATAGCTAACATTTTGGTGCCCTTTCATGATATCTGGGGTCTCTGCCTAAGGCATCTTCCTTATTCTGTGTAATGGTGGGGCCATCACTGTCCAACAATATAATGACAGGAGACAACAGGTTGATAGTACAAGAGCCAGATAGAATAGGAAGAGGTCAAAGGTCCAGGAAAAAGCAAGTAATGTATCTTCAAAACACACAAAAAAAGTTAAATCCAAAATGCAGCAAAAATTATCCGGGAAATATAAATGGATGTAATCTACTACAATACATGCAAGTATGTAGTATGAGTCCAAGAGCTAGCTGGTAAAGTGAAAAGAGACAAAATGAATCTCTTGGAGCCTGTGAAGCAGACAACAACAACAACAACAACAACAACAACAACAAAAACAATAGCAGCAGCAGCAGCAACTTTATTCTTATGACCTGCCTCCATCTTGCCGAATGGACCCGGGATAATTTACAAGAGGACCAAGCCCAGAAAGAAACAAAGATTTCAGGTATAAAATTAAAACACATGACAAAGGCAAAATAATTAAAAGCAATTAAAACCAGCAATCAAAATAAAAACAGAATAAAATACATCAATCAACATCACAGAACCGGAAAGTGGGCCTATTGAAAATTGCAAGGGAAGGGCAGGGCTTGTGCAAAATGCAGGACAATAGGTCCAGGACTGGGAATAAAGTGCTGGAGCTTTCTTTTTTTATATTTTGTCTATATCTTTATTAATTACATTTATATCTCACCTTTTCTTCCGGTAAATATTACAGTGAGTACAATATTCTCTAAAGACTACAACAGGGATGGCCTTGCTTGGACAGCTGGGTGGCCATTAGGCCAAACAGCCATCTCTGGACTAGAGCCTGACTGTCTTAAGTTTCAGGGCCCTTCCACACACAGCCATATAACCAGGGCCGGCCGGAGATATTTTTTGATGTGAAGCGGGGGTGCTGAAAAGCGCCCCCGCCACCGGTGCCCTGGCCCCGCCCAGCGTGCCCTGGCCCCGCCTCCCACGCTGCGTGGGAAGCGGGGCCAGGGCGAATAGTGAGGGGGGCGGGGCCAGATTTGGCCCCGCCCCCCCGCCCAGCGTGCCCTGGCCCCGCCTCCCACGCAACGTGGGAGGCGGGGCCAGGGCACGCTGGGCGGGGGGGCAGGGCCAGAGCTGGCCCCGCCTCCCACGCTACCCCCGCTCGCCCGTCTGGCCATTTCTAGCAGGCCAGAGTTAAGCAGAGGTTCCTCCAGGCCGCGATTGCGGCCTGGAGGAACCTCCGCTTAACTCTGGCCTGCTAGAAATGGCCAGACGGGCGAGCGGGGGTAGCGTGGGAGGCGGGGCCAGCTCTGACGCCGCTCCCCCCCCCGCCCAGCCTGCCTTGGCCCTGCCTCCCACGCAACGTGGGAGGCGGGGCCAGGGCACGCTGGGCGGGGGGGCGGGGCCAGAGCTGGCCCCGCCTCCCACGCTACCCCCGCTCGCCCGTCTGGCCATTTCTAGCAGGCCAGAGTTAAGCGGAGGTTCCTCCAGGCCGCGATTGCGGCCTGGAGGAACCTCCGCTTAACTCTGGCCTGCTAGAAATGGCCAGACGGGCGAGCGGGGGTATCGTGGGAGGCGGGGCCAGCTCTGACGCCGCTCCCCCCCCCGCCCAGCGTGCCTTGGCCCTGCCTCCCACGCAACGTGGGAGGCGGGGCCAGGGCACGCTGGGCGGGGGGGGAGCGGCGTCAGAGCTGGCCCCGCCTCCCACGCTACTCCCGCTCGCCCGTCTGGCCTTTTCTAGCAGGCCAGACGGGCCAGGGCGCACTGGGCGGGAGGCGGGGCACCGTCAGGGCGGTGCCCCGCCTCCCGCCCAGCCTGACGGCGCCCCCCCGGGCCTGACGGCGCCCCCCCGGTGCCTCATTAGTGGGGCCGGCCCTGCATATAACCCAGAATATCAAGGCAGGAAATTCAACAATATCTGCTTTAAACTAATTTAAAGCAGATAATGTGGGATTTTATTCAGCTATGTGGAAGGGGCCCCAGTCTAGTTTTCTAACCATTACACCACATTAGTAACCTCATCAGATGGGATAAATTGGGCAGTGTATGATGGTCCTATTTCACTTGCATCACGGAGCCTGCTGGCTCCCATCTCACGACATCAAATTACTTCCAGCAGGGCTTCATGGTAGAAGTGAAGAGGGAGAGTCATACACCACCACAGTGGCAACACAGGTTTCCTGTGCTGCTTGGGAGCAGTGGGGGGAAGCCGGGTGGCAGAGGCTTCTCCCGTAGGATGGTGTAAGGGGTAAGTCAGGCAATGTGGGGTGTGGGGTGACAGGCTTCTCCCTCTAGCAGCTAATGTGATGAGGTTCTAATTCTCTCTGCCTTTCTGACAGATTGCTACAAATAACATAGCAAAAAGTAGAAGTAATTTGATGTTGATAGGGTCCCTACTAGTTCTTGCAAGTCCCCTAGCAGACATACCTAACATGCCAAGGTGGTCACATACAGGGAACCTGGTACTCCTGGACTTGCCACTTTGACCTACCCCATGCTAGCTGCCATGCATAGGATAGGCAACACAGCAATAACACCATCTTTCTCTCTAATCTCTCTGTCTTGAACATCTATATGCAAATTATCCCTAATTTACTAGGATCTAGAATGGAAGGTAGTTTGAATCATAGAATGTAGCATAGTTTCAACTCAACATTAGTTACTAGGGCTCCTTCCCCACAGCTGTATAAAATCCTACATTATCTGCTTTGAACTGGATTATATGGCAGTGTGGATTTAGATAACCTAGTTCAAAGCAGATATTGTGGATTATCTGCCTTGATATTCTGGGTTTATGGCTGTGTGGAAGGGCCCTAAGTCAACTATATCCAAATTATCCATGTCTATTTTTCTTCAAATACTGTGACCCACTTAAGGCAATGTATTCTACATACTGACTGAAAATTAATGTTTTATAATTGATGTTTTATAATCTCCAACCAAATTATAACTTCTCTTGATTGGGTACACATCATCACATGTCATTTACCAGGGGACTTTTCAGTTTAAAAAATGCTAGCAGTCTCAAGATTTGCTTCCTGGTGTTAAAACTTGTGGTTGCAAATTCAGAATGAGCTTTCTGCAAATATTCACCAATGTCAGTTTAAAGCTTACCTTTTTTCTCTGAATGTTTCTGCCAGCAAACATGTTTGAAAGAGGGTTTGTGGAAAGCAAACACACCAGGAGGAAGCAAGATAGGGGGCAGTGAATGTGTTTTAAAATGCAGAGGAGGATTTGTGGATGATGTGTTGAAATGGAAATGCTTGTCACTGCTTAGCAATGCCTCCAGTGGCTATCCTTCCCAAAGCTTTCTATATGTCCTGGGTCCATTCAGCTTTGTTGCTATTTCACAGGATACTAGAACACCTGGATCATAAACTAGATTATATCAGTCTGCTCCGCCAGATAATCTGGGATAAACAGAAAACCTGGGATCCGATCCTGGGATATAGGGACTGTCTGGAAGGGCCCTAAGGCAACATCAAATTGGGATGCCACCTGAAGCAGCTGGAAGGAAATCTGCTTGCTTATCCCACACTGTACTGGTTGACTATTCAGCCTAATTATGCCCCATGTGTGATGGTTCTACTTCTTGAGCCATCATTTTGCATTGGGCTCAATTTGCTAATCTTTAAAGTTTGCGAGGTGCATATATGCAGGTGAATGCATGCTGAACTTTTCTGCTCTTGAACTTCATATCCTTTCCACAAAATGGCAACATTTCATTCTCTTGAGGAGCTTGATTCCTGAAGTTTTATATACTAGTCATGCTGGCACTGATAGGAGGATTCCAAGAGCTATCATTCACAGCAGTAGTTTTACAAGGTCTATTCAAGAGATTGCTGGACAACAATGCCA
Organism: Anolis carolinensis; assembly: GCF_035594765.1. Classification (NCBI taxonomy): domain Eukaryota; kingdom Metazoa; phylum Chordata; class Lepidosauria; order Squamata; family Anolidae; genus Anolis; species Anolis carolinensis. Next base: position 37,543,031 of record NC_085843.1, on the reverse strand, counting down.
TCAAACCTTACAATCAGTTGTGCTGGCTACAGCTGCTGAGAACTGCCATTCAACAATGTGTGGAGGGCCATGAAATCACCAGTGGGGAATGTTTGCATTTCTAGACTGGTGGAGGATGATCAATTGAAGAACATAATCTTGTATCCAGTCTTGCTGACTACTGAAGGCCATATCAAGAAAGGTAGAACAGTAAATGTCCAAAGTAATACTGAAGCAACAGTGAAAAGTGTCAAATTATTCCAACCCTCCACCCCTATGAACTGGTTCAATCTCTTCTTCCAAACTACAATAAATAAATGAAATGCAGTTTCAGGACCTTTGGTTCCCATACTATTCTATAAAAATGCCCTTTTAAGTTGAACATTACACACTTATTCATATTTAAGAATTGTCATAGCAAGGCCTCCAGCGAAGTAAAGGCACTTCTTTTAAATGGATGTGAGTATAAGTCTAACCAAATCAATATAAATAATAAATAAACATAGGCAAGCTCAACCAGGTTTTATCTGCCCCCCTGAACTGACTTATGGCTTTGCACTTTAGAAGAGCTCGAAAATGACGTTTTCCTATAATGAATGGTTGTAACATAATTCCAAATTGGCTTGTGTACACCTAGCAGAGCTTAAAACCCAACTCAGCTACTAATACATGGGTTCAAATGCAAGAATGGCAAAGCTAACATTTAATTAAGAATTGCCAATATTACCGTCATCTATTGTTGTTTAACATGCAAGAACCGAAAGTGGTTTCCAGCAAGCAAGCAAACAAACAAACAAACTGCATTGTACAAATAACAACAATTCTTTTTCATGGGCAGTATTAGGACCAGTGAGTGGCCTAAGTATCAGATTTCATATGATTTTGGAAGCTAAGCAGGATGAATCCTGATTAGTATTTGGATGGGAGACCACAAACAAATACCAGATACTATGGTCTATATTTCAGAGAAAGGAACTGACAAAACCACCTTTGGGTATTCCTTGTCCAAGAAAACTGTATAAAATCCATAGTTTCACTATACATTGATAGGCAACTTGAAGGCACATACACATTGAAACCGGTGTACAGCTATCCACAAACACTGACTTTCATAATCTGAAAACAGGGGGAAGAGTGAAATATGAAGAATAGTCATGCTGGCTGGATGATTATGGAACGAATAGTCAGCAAAATAATTTTTCCTAGGCCTGCGTGTAATGAAGATATTACGTCCTATTGAGAGGTTTTAAATGAAAGTAAAATAAAGATAGAATGTTTTGCTAGAGACTTCTGCAGTTGTCACTTTCTCTAGAAAACACAATTACTAAATTGAAACTGCTATTTGAGAAATTGGGATACAAATATATGAAGTCCTGTTTTATAAATATGGAGCAAGCTTATTTTTTTTATATCCAGATGGTTACCCCCCCTCCCCAATTACTTCAAATTACAAAAAAGAAAATCACTAGTAAACATTAGGAACAACTTCCTAATGGTGAAAAATTGTCATAATAGAATGACCTACCTCAGTGGGTGGTATTGTCCATTAGGCATGTGCGGTTCTTTAAAAAATGTTTCAAAAGTCATTACATAACTGGGGGGTGCTGGCGTTTCATTTCTAAAGTGTTTCTAAAGTATCGTTAATGAAATTTTTGTTACTATAATGAGAGTAATGAAATTTTGTTACTATTTTGTTATGGTAATTGTGCTGAATTACTATAATTGGGAAAACTTCGGGGGTTCCTTTTGCCCTCATTTTTACAACTATTGGAGTGAAACTTGCTACAATGATAGAGCACATTTACCACTTTTAGCCAACTGAATTCCAGAATGTTTCACTTTTCCACAGTTTTTTTTAGGAATTTTCACAGTTTTTATAAACAACATTTTTAATGAAAACTACAAGAGTTATCACCTTGAATTTTCTATACAATGACACAAGACTATAGGGGATCATTCCACCCAGCTTTCAGAAATATTCATACATCTACTGATTTTAGGGAACTTTTAAAGGTTTGACAAAAATGGTTTTTTTTTAAAAAAAAAAAAGCCATAAAAGCTATCTCATTAAAAGTATCTCATATTACTATATAGTATTATATGATATAGTATTATCAAATCATAATGCTGGAAGACACCCCAAAGGCCATCCAATGCAACCCCCATCTTTCTGCCACACCCTCGACAGATGGCCATCCAGGCTCTGAATAATAATAATAATAATAATAATAATAATAATAATAATAATAATAATAATAATAATAATAAAGACAATATGTTCTTACTTTGAACTAGGTTTAAACAGCATCAAATTGTTGTCAAGTTAGCTGCTTTGAATCCCTGAAAGAGGGAGAGAGGGGGGTATTAAACAAAGTAAAGGGCTTGATGCCCCTTAAATTTTCGTCTGTTTTTATAGATCTAATTAGTATTTCTAATGTAAAAATAAAGATTAATGGTGATAGTGGGCACCCCTGTCGCGTTCCTTTTGTTATTCCAAATTCTTCGGTTAATTTGTTATTGATTCTAATTCTAGCACTTTGTTGACTGTAGATTGCGTTAATTCCATTTTGAAATTGTATTCCAATGTCTAGTTCTTTTAGTAGTAATTTGAAAAATTCCCAATTAATGTTGTCAAAGGCTTTTTCAGCGTCCAGTCCCAAAAAGCCTACCTCTTTTTGATGATTCAAAGTATTCAATGGAATCTATTATTATCCGGACATTGTCTTTAGTACTTCGACTTGGGAGAAATCCAGTCTGATCCTCTGATATCCATTCTGTTAAAAATTTAGTACATCTATTCGCCAAAATTTTAGTGAAAATTTTATAATCAGTGTTCAAAAGTGATATCGGACGGTAATTTCTAACATTATTTGGATCTAGTCCTTCTTTATGGATTAGAACAATTTCCGCTTTTTTGTTTAGGGCCTCATTCATTATTTTTTAAAAATATTTAATAGTTTCTTCTTGGTCTATTTTATAGAAACAAGCCTTAAAGCCATCAGGCCCTGGGGATTTGTTTGCATCTAATGATTTTATAGCTGCTTTTATTTCTTCCTCTGTTATTTCTTTATTTAATATTAGCCTTTGATCCTGTGTTATTTTTTGTAATTTTTGATTTGCCGATGATGTAATTTGTATAATTGAAAACCCAAAAACTAAAATAAAAGATTGGATAAATAAAATAGAAGAATTCGGAAAATTGGCAGGTTTTAAAATAAATAAAAACAAAACAGTAATTTTAACGAAAAATATGTCAATAAAAAGTCAGAGGGAATTAAAGGAGATATCGGGATTCCAAATAACAAAAAAATTTAAATATCTAAGGATATGGATAGCTAGTAAAAATAACCAATTACTAGATCTGAACTACGGAGAAAAATGGAAAGAGATTAAAAAAGACTTAGATAATTGGACAAACTTAAATATATCTTATGGGTAGAATTGCAGCCATCAAAATGAACGTCCTACCAAAATTGTTATACTTATTTCGAAACATCCCTATCATAAGAGGTACCAAATTATTTAAACAGTGGAATACAGAATTAACAAAATTTGTATGGAAAAATAAAAAACCACGAATTAAATTCAATATAATGATTACCCCACAAACAAAAGGAGGCTTTGGCCTCCCAGACTTACAAACCTACCATGAGGCTTGCGCATTAGATTGGGTAATAGACTGGGTTAAATTAGAAAAAAACAAATTTAACCATAGAGGGGTTTAATTTACGTTGGGGATGGCATGGCTATCTATGTTATGATAAAATGAAAGTAGATAAAAATTTCGGGAACCATTTTGTGAGATCATCTTTGATTAAAACATGGTTAAAATATAAAAGATATTTTTACAATAAAATTCCATTATGGCTCTCTCCATTAGAGGCAAACCAACGGAGATTACTCGGATGGGAAAATTGGCCGACGTATAAAGAAATTATAAGAAAAATAAATAGAACCTCAGAAAATCCATCGATTAAAGAATTAGAAGAGATCCAAAAAATGTATAAAAACGTATCTTGGTTCCAATACCACCAAATAAAAGAAAACTATAAAACAGACAAAGAGATTGGATTTAATATGACTAATAATTTTTGGGACGGCCTTCTAAAAAGAAACAAAAAAGTAATAACGATCTTATATAATAAGATACTTGAATGGAAGACAGAATCTGAAATAGTAAAGGAATCAATGTTAAAATGGTCCAGAAATGTAGGCAGAAGTATAACCATGGACGAATGGGAAAATATCTGGAACAGAAAAATGAAATATTGTTATGCTATAGAATTAAAAGAAAATTGGTTAAAAACAATCCATAGGTGGTATCTAACACCAAAAAAACTCGGAATAATGTACAAAAATAGAGATAAGAAATGTTGGCGATGTAAAGAAAGGATAGGGTCATATTTTCACGTTTGGTGGAAGTGTAAAAAAATTAGAAATTATTGGAAAGAGATACACATGGAATGTAAAAAAATTCTAAAAAAATGACTTTGATTGCAAACCGGAATATTACCTATTAGGACTTTATGATATGGAAAACAAAGACGGAATATACTCTCCAGGGGGAAAAGAAAATAAATCTAAAATTTATGTATATGCTGTAACAGCAGCTAGAATAGTGATAGGCAAAAATTGGAAAAATCCTAATTGCCCTACAAAAGCAATGTGGTTAGAGAAATTAATGGACATAAAAAATATGGATAAACTAACTTATTTACTAAAAAGAAGCACCGGTAAGGCGATGAAAGAAACAGACTGGTCCGAATTTGAAGAATACGTAGTGGAAGAACTGAAAGGATAAGACAAGACATAGTATGGAAGAAAGAAGATTGGAAGTCTACCCCCTCCCCCCTCCCCCCATTAGGCTACCTTTCCGGATGTCTGTATTCAGACTCCTCCCCGAACTTCCCCTCTGACTTCTCCAAAACCCACCCTCTTACAAATCTATCTGTCAATCTATTTAGATAAATCTCACCAACCCAAAAATATGTACCCAATCCCTCAGTATTCTCAGAATCACTCATTCACCCCCTATTAACCCTCCCCGACTAACCTAAACCCTTCCCTCCCCCATACCTTCCCTTAGCAAATCTAGAAGATGTCAATCTTTTTAAAAATATTCTTTAATAAAAATGATTTATAAAATAAATAAATAAATAAACAAAGTAAAGGGCTATTTCCTGCTTAATTGTGTAGTCCTTACTTTGAAAGTAGTTGTACTCCAGAAACATTTTTTTTGTGCCAAAACCTATGTTAAATTGGTGGAGACTCTACAACCCCAAACTAAGGCCCAGGGGCCGGATGCGGCCCTCCAAGGTCATTTACCTGGCTCCCACCCTCAGTTTTAGACTTAGGCTCGCCCAAAGTCTGAAATGACTTGAAGGCACACAACAACAAAAATCCTACTTAACTTGACTATCTCATTGGCCAGAAGCAGGCCTACACTTCCCATTGAAATCCTGAAAGATTTACAGTATGTTGGTTAAAATTATTTTTATTTTTAAATATTGTATTGTTCTTTCATTTACTAATATTGTGCTATGGTAATAATATAATATATTGTGTATACATATAATATTGATAATAATTTATTTATTTATTTATTACAGTATTTCTACCCCCGCCCTTGTCACCCAATAGGGGACTCAGGGCGGCTAATAATAATAATACAATATAATAATATTGTATAATATAATAATATAAATTATATATTATATATTAAATGTAATACAGTAGAGTCTCACTTATCCAAGCTAAACGGGCCGGCAGAAGCTTGGATAAGCAAATATCTTGGATAATAAGGAGGGATTAAGGAAAAGCCTATTAAACATCAAATTAGGTTATGATTTTACAAATGAAGAACCAAAACATCATGTTATACAAGAAATTTGAGAGAAAAAGTAGTTCAATGAGCAGTAATGTTATGTTGTAATTACTGTATTTACAAATTTAACACCAAAATATCATGATATATTGAAAACATTGACTACAAAAATGGCTCGGATAATCCAGAAGCTTGGATAAGCGAGGCTTGGATAAGTGAGACTCTACTGTATTACTAATAATATTACGGTATAGTGGTATAGTACAATATATTAATATATAATGCTAAGATTGTACTATGCTAATAATATTGTATGTACATACAACTTGTAAGCCGCTCTGAGTCCCCTTCGGGGTGAGAGAGGGTGGGGTATAAATGTAGCAAATAAATAAATAATTGTTGTTGAGGGGCCATTTTCACTACAAATAAGATATGTGCAGTGTGCATAGGAATTTGTTCATTTTTTTTCAAATGATAATTCGGCCCCTCAACATTCTGAGGGACCATGAACCGGCCCTCCACTTAAAAAGTTTGAGGACCCCTGCTCTACAAGATACTACAACAACATGTGCTATAGCAGGATGTCCCTCCTGCAAGGACAAAGGTTTTGCAATTTAATAAACATTTCCCATGTTTTTATGATAGAACCAATTAGGAAATAATTTTATAACCCAGGAACAAAAATTATAGCGTAGAATATTTATTGGAACTCTGACTGGCTACAGAGGGACAAATCCCTCTCACCCCTATACTGATTGGGGCTTTCTGATGCTGAGTACTGCATTCTGGGAAACATAGTTTAGGACAGGGCCTTTTGAATTCTCTGGCATAGGGTTCCTTGCCTTTCCAAACTACATTTCCCAGACTTCTATGCTTCTTCCCAGAGAACTCTGCTTTCTTCCTCCCTTCCCTCTTCTAATGGTGAGAGGCCATTAATTTACAGAGGAAATGTAGGCTTTTAGGCTTTGCTTCCTTACACTGAATATGAAACTGACTTTGGGAGCCTTTCAATATTTACAAAACTAAAACAAAAAAGTATGGGGCAAGTTTTGATTCTTACATTTTGGGAGGGGGAGGGGGCTTCTAGCACTTCGTAAATTGCATCGCAAGTACAGATCATATGAAAACAATCAGACTTATGACACTTTACGATTTTTTGCTAATGTCCATCACAAAAGATTTTGTAACAAAAACTGGATGACCATCTTTCAGGGATTCTATCATTCATTGATTCTCAAACCTTAGTACATATTTAGGACTTCAGTTCCTACAATGCCTGACCATTGGCCAAGATAGCTAGGGTTTCAGAACAGCTGAAAGTTATGTTTGAGGATCACCAGACTGTCAGGGAAAGAGATGAGATGAGCCTTGGAGTCCATTCTGACCTTCTTACTCCACCATGGTTTTCTGTGTGAATAGACACACCTCTTCATTACTTGGAATCTTGATTTTGCTTAAATCAGAAAAGAAATACTATGAGTAGAAAAAAGTCTTGCCAATTTGGAAAGTTGACTTCTACTTACAAAGACAGACAAAAACAGCTATGAATTGGGTGAGGTCTACAATGCTTATTTTGTTTCTATATCTCTGTGCAGAATGTCTATTAGATATAATCTTCTGTGCAGAGGAAGGAATGAGTAAGGACTTCATCATGCAGGTAAATTTACTCATTTTACAACACTTTCACCACAGTTTGGGAACAGAGCCTGCTGGATCCCATCAAATGACATACATCTATTTCTGGCAGGGCTCTATCCCTGAAAGTGCTGTAAGAAGAACAACAAGAACATGGGAGGCTTCCTGTGATCTCATTGCCTACAATAGAGCGAGCTCTGCCTGGCGAGTCTCCCAGCTGTTGCCCATGTTGGACGACTAAATGTGATGGAATCCTAATATTAAGCTGGTGATCCTAATGTTGGCTTCCACCTACTAGTTTAAATTTCTACACAGAGCCTCTGCATGTACACCAAATATACAAGGAATGGAGACTCTTGGCAAGAGAGCCATTCTATAGAGACAGAATCTGGAATTTTGCTACTCAGCATGAATCTGTTCCCTTTGGTTTTATCTGCATTTTATCATCTGCATGGAGCTCTCCCGGACATTATGATGACATCATTTTATTTGGTATTGATGTTCTGATTAAAGATTTGTGTTTTCTCTTAGAAATCAGAATGGAAACTAATTTACTTCCCAAAATTCTGTTTATAATTCATGGTAAATTGCACTGATGATAAGCATCTTCATATATTCTCTGCACAAATGTATATGTTATAGCCATTCAGCAAATCTTTGGTAAATGTTGTTGACACCCACTGATATTTTTATTTCTTAACATATGACAGCAGAACACTGTGTATAATTAAAGACACATGAACTTATTTCCTGTCCATGTCACTTTAATACTTTTCAACAGATAACTTTTCCTCTAATTTTGTGAAAATACATTTAAAATGTAGTTTAATTGATAGATGTTGCTTTTTTTTCTTGAACAGTACTGTGTTTATATAAAAGAAAATCCTATTTCTTTATATCAGGGTTTCTCAAACTTTTTCATTCGTGTAGCAAAAGTTTTTAATGGAGTCCCAAGAAATGTTTTTATATTATATTATATGTTATATTATATATAATATATTTATATCGGGCATGGGCAATTTTTTTGACAAACATAAAATTATCAGTATCTCAGTTGAAAACTCCTGGGCCATCCAGACTAACCCCCTTCTGCTATGCAGGAAAAGCACAATGAAAGCACCCTCAATAGATGGTCATCCAGCTGTTGTCATAATAATAGTAGTAGTAATATGAGAAACACCAGGGGCTATGCAGTCCATCTCCCTTCTGCCATGCAAGAAAAGCACAATCAAAGCACCCCCAACAGATGTTCACCCAGCCTTCAAAATAGTAGTAGTAGTACTTCTCAGTGTTGGCCCCCCAGCTTTGGAATGCCCCCCGTAGAGAGATAAGGCTGTTCCCCACTTTCCAAGTCTTCCAGACACACCTGAAAAGATGGCTTTTTAAACAAGCCTTTGATCACGTCTAATACCTTAATTATTAAATTCGAGGTCTTAGGTTGCTTGGGTTGTTGTAAGTTGTTGTGACTTAATGATTGTTTTCACTTTGCACTTTATGAGACTGTCATGGTATACAGCTGGTTTATATGTACAGTCTATTGTGTTTTACTGAAGAAGTTTTAATCAGTAGAGGTTTTATAGATTGTTTTGTATAAACTTATGTCTGAAAATTGTATTGTTCTGTTTTATATGTTCATGTACCTACTGTATTCTGTGTATTTTCACACTATTGAGTGCTTTTGTGAGCCGCTCCCAGGAGACATCCAGTTCAACCCCCTTTTGCCCTGCAGGAAAAGCACAATCAAAGCACCCCCTGAGCGATGGGAGGAAAATAGGGTTTTAGAAGAAAGCAAGGGGGAATGGACCTGGGTGGCCAGGAAGGCCAGGAAAAGGGCTTTTGGGGATGAGGGAGGTGGTGGGAGAAGCAGGAAAAAGGAAGGAAAGTTTGGAGCAGGAGAGAACTGTGGAGCCTCTCAGTATGCTTCACGAAGCACCTAGGACTCTGCGGAGCACACTTTGAGAACTGCTGTTTTAGATGGAACATAAGCCAATATAATTATACATAGAATTGTACCCTAAATGCTAATTTAACACTCTAAATACAAGTGTAAATGCATGCTTTCCTCTCAAGCTAAATTTAAATTTAATATTTATTTGCTTTAGACACCAAGAACCATATCATAAAGTTCAGAAACATGTGAAATATTTTGGATAGTAAAATTCTTATTCATATTTCATACATTTATTCATTTTGTAGAGGACTTCACAATGATCAAATTACTTCAGCATCTCTGTCATAAATTTTGTGTATCCTTCACCTTATTGTTTGTTTAGTATACCTAGGAATCTGCCTATAAAAGACTCATTTTTGTATCTTACACAATGCTTTCTATAGATTTAATATAGAAGGAAGCCATCTGTGATTACAGAGGGACTGTAGGATTTCAAGGTCTCCCTCACAGACATTATCTGCTGTTGCTGAGGAGAACAAACCCAGCCAAGGCAACAGGCCTGTTGAAAATCAGCCCTTCGTCAGAATAATATCTGTAAGTTTCTGTTGTCTGTAAAGGCTGGAAATGAAGTATGCTTCTGGTTATTTTCAAATATGCTAGCTGAGTCTAAACTGGGGCTCAGAGCCTCTCTTTCTCTCTGGTTATGATTTATTACTTCAATCCAATTTATGGCCGTTTACAAGAATGCTGAACTGGCTGTAAATCAGTAAAAGACTATAAAATACTCATGAGAACTGCTGAAATCCATCTGGGTGAGCTTCTTTTCCTCCCAATACCAAGCAGATGAGGGCAAGACAGCATAGCCCCTCATTTGAAGACTGCAGACTAAGCCAATGAACATAGTTGGTGGGAGGGGGAGAAGAGGGAGGGAGGGAGGGAGAACAACTGTCTGCAATCTTTCTTGTCCTCTATGGGCTTGTAATGTCCATGCAAATCATTGATGGGAAGGGTTCATCCATATTCTGAAAGGAAGGTTCTGCAGTCTCCTCATCTCTCCTCCCATTGAGATAACTGAGTACAAATTACTTTTGGCACTCTGTTTGTAGCAATTGAATTAAGTAAAGACAAGGAGGGAAAACAGAATGAAAAAACAAGAAACTGGGACATTGCAAAAGCAATGAAAAAGTGGGATGACAGAGGAGCTATATACCTGAACTGCATGGCAAATAGTGCTACAAGGCAGAATTGGAGACTGTAATTCATTGCACTTGGCACTGGATGTAATAAGGGAAAAGCCAGAGGTGATTTATGGTCCAGCTGCCCCATCGGGAACCCTTTTTGGATCATTGCTTTGCGAGCAGTTAGATCTCTAGCTAATTGCTTCACATGAACTACAATTCTAACATTTGGCTTTGTGCCTTTTTCACAGGACCACAGAGTTGAAAGAGACCACAAAGGCCATCCAGTCCAACCTCCTGCCATACTGGAACAATCAAAGCACTCCTGCTCTTTCTTCCAGTATTTGTTTCTATACTTTTCTGTCACACTTGGTTGGGCTGGGTTGCATTGCAGCATTTGGGTCATGAATATTGCTGTACCCACACTCTTGGAGTTGGAGGTGAACTGGGTAGTTCTTAGTGAGCCACCAAATGTGCTGCCACTTGGTAATAATACCCAATAAAAGGAAGGAAGAGATTAATGTGCTGCTTCCAGTCAGTGTTATGCTTTTCCTTTTCAAATGCCACTCAGAGATAAACTTTTCACAATCATTACTTTATTCAATACTGGTTTGAAATGGCATTAAATGCCCAGAGCAAATTGGACCATAGTGAAAAAAGAAAAAAAAAATCTCTTTGGGCTTTTGGTTTAGATAATTTTTATCCATCCGGTAATTTATTAAAAGTAAGTCATCTCCCTGCAAAGCAGGTGTACCACTCATGTGGTCTTCCTCTTCTTTCTGGACTACAAATCTTATAAACCCTAGCACTAGCCAGCTAATAGCAAGGAATGCTGAGAATTACAGTTCAACATCTACAAGACCACAGAGTTAACTCTAGGCTTGTGCAATAGAAAAAAGTTCTAAACTGTGTTCAAAAATAGGGGGCACTGACACTTTGTTTCTAAAGTCATTTCTGAATTTTTGAGGTAAACAGTTCAAAACTTTACAAAACTTCCAAATCTTCACAAGTACTTCGTTAATGGCGGACGCACGGACGCAATAGGGAAAATAGCAGTGCCAGGGGGGAAATTAAGGGAATCCTCCCACCCTCATTTTTTACCTATCCTGATCAAATTTGCTACAGTGGTAGAACACATCACTGTTAGCTCACCAATTTTCAGAATGTTTAGACAATCCACTGATTTGTAGGGATTTTTTTTAAAAAAAATGAAATTCTTTTTAAAAAAATAAAAGAGCTACTTCCTTGAATGTTCTAGAGAATAACACAAGATAATAGGGATCAGACATATTCATACATATACAGTAGAGTCTCACTTATCCAACATAAACGGGCCGGCAGAACATTGGATAAGCGAATATGTTGGATAATAAGGAGAGATTAAGAAAAAGCCTATTAAACATCAAAATAGGTTATGATTTTACAAATGAAGCACCAAAGCATCGTGTTATACAACAAATTTGACAGAAAAAGTAGTTCAATAGGCAGTAATGTTATGTAGTAATTACTGTATTTACAAATTTAGCACCAAAATATTATGATAAATTGAAAACATTGACTACGTGAGACTCTACTGTACCAATTATGACAAATCTCTCTCCTATATTCCTTCTTCCCTTCTCTCCCTTTCTTTCTTCCCCCTTCTTCAAATAAAAGCAAGCAAGCACACACACACAGCCAGCAACAAGGCTGCTATCAGCCAGAGCACACAGCCACCCACCCACCAGCCAGCCACCACAGTCCCTTTCCCTAGCTGGAATGAGCCTTTCTGGCCATGTGGTCACTTGTTTAAAGTGTAGTGGTAACCAAACTCTTGAAAAGCCCCACTCACACCCTCAAACGTCAGCCCTGATTGGGTGGAAGGCAAGCCTTGCATTAGGCTTCACCACCCAGCCAGCAGCTGATTTAGACTTCCGAACAGTTCCGATTACTTCTGAGCAATGGAAGTAAATGGTAAATGTTGAAGTGTATTTCCAACATGTGTCTCCACATCAGAAATCCCCTCAGAAAAAAAAAAAAAACCTCTGAGGAAAATTCCAAGTACTGAGACTTCCGCTTACGAAGCTCAACTCTAGTTAACACTCCAGTAGACTAGGGCTGGATCTACACTGCCATATAAGTGAAGACTCATATAATCCAGTTCAATTCAGTTAACCTGCATTCTGAAATATGGCAATGTAGATCTAGCCTGAGAATTGGGAAAGCTTACTTTTGTATACTACAGCTTCCAGCATCTCCCAACTAGCATGGTCAGTCAGGCAATTTTGGGAAGCATAGTGACCAAAAGTAACATTTTCAAACCTAACATAACTTATGGTCATTTTATCATGAAAGAAGGCACCCTTAAGTTTTATGTCATTCACTTTTCTACTTGATAAGATAACACCTCTGGTTTTTCATGTCATTTGATGATATAGTATTGTAGACTAAGAGAGTGAGCAGCTCTGTGGATTTGTAAAAACTCTCCAACACTATATTTCCTCTTCAGGTCACTAGTTCCAATCAGAAAAAAATGTTTCTTTAGGATACCAGCTGGTCTGGGCACTGCTGAAAGCACTGAATCCTGCTTGGAGGCATATCACTCTCTGCTCTTTTCTTCTGTGTACCCTGGAGACAGGCATGCTGACTATCAGCAGCCTGTGACCCTGGAGTGGTGGGCCTGACAATAACATCAAGGCTTCCTTTGCTAAGTCACATTCTGCACAGCAGTAGCGGCAGCAGCTAATGACTTCCACTTCTGTCATTTTTGGGGCTCTGGCTCTTGGCTGATGATTAGGGAAGAAATCATCAGAGTGGGATCTGACAGAGTTCTGTTGTTTGAAATGAATGTGTGCATTTGCTCAGTGAAGAAATTCCATTGGCACCAGGCCTCTTTAACCTGTGGTGTTTGGGCCTCCAACTCCCTGAGGCCCTAGCCAGCTTGTTCAATGGTCGGCAATTCTGAGAACTGAAGTTCAAAACACCTGGAGGGCCATAGGTTGAAGAAGCTTGATTGTCAGATCACTACTACTACTACTACTATTACTACTATCCATATGTAAAAACCAAAGCCACACCAGTCTCAAAGCTACAATTTTGAGAGGAAAGGGTGGAGAAATCCTTTTATTTATTTATTTATTTATTTATTTATTTATTTCAAATATTTCTATCCCACCCTACTCACCCGGAGGGACTGAGGGCTACAATTGACCTAATCTCCCACCCTGCATTGCCAATGTCCATGCAAGCTATGGAACTATAAGAGTTGTAGTCCCCCAAAATATTTATATATGCTCCAAAAAAATTCCACTACCCCAATGTGTTTGTGGGTCTCTCTAGAGTTCCCAGTGCAATTCTATGGTAAGCTTCTGATCCAAGTATAGTCAAAATAGTCACTATTATTCATGCTTTCATGTATCTACAGGGGATTGGTGTGGTCTTGGAAGAGCTCCCCTGTGGGTATGGGGGTCATGCTGTGCTTCATACAACTTGGAAAGGCTGGGTATTCACAAAATACATTTCTCAAAATATATTTCACTAGTAAGATTAATATATGGACATATTATTTATTCAATAGGCATTTGTTGGCTCTTAATCTGCTGACATATGCATTTTCTTACAGTATGCTGGAATCCCTTTCCAAGACACCCTTTTCTTGCTATATTCCACAGACTTGCTATATATTCTGGCACTGCAAAAATAACCTTTTGCAGCTATCCTGGATTGCTAGAATAATGAGGCCAGGTTCTCATGTTCAGTTTTGATGAGATGAACATGTTTTTGTGCAGCTCCTATGTGTTAACATAATGAACACAATCGTATCCATGTGAACCCAGTGAACTTATGCTTCAGAGAATTATCAAAAACTACAATTCTCAGGAAAGTGCTAAATTAGTGATCACATTCTTTGGGGTTGCTTGCAGAAAACATGTCTCCCATCCCCTGCAAAAAGGAGAGATAAACATTATCTTTCCTGTGTGAAAAAATAAATGTGAGAATGAGGTGTCAGTCTGTTGGTGGGGCAGACCGAGCTTTGCAATACCAATAATAGAAATATATTCCAAACCAATCACTTTATTACTACCGATGTGATAGCTATAAAATTTACTCCAGCAAATCATGTTTAGTTATTAATAGTTGGTGGGAGCTGCAAATAGATCCAGAGCAGTCATGCAGTGGAGCAAAAAGAAGAGAATACCACCCAATCTTGTTTCCTTAATAGAACTTAAAGGATGACCGTGATAATAGTGTAGGACTACGGGGAAAATAGCATGTGTATATGAAAAACAATATAACTCATATAAGATATGCAGCTCTGCCTAATCAGATTATCAGAAAAGAGATGTGCCCTACCATGACAAGATGTGAGACTGTGTGCAGTGAACACAAAGATCTACCAGCTTCAGAGTGTTAAGATTCAGTCTAAGACCCTTCGGCCAGCAAAAGGGCTATTCTGCTGTCCATCTGAAAACAGATGGCTTTACTGTCAACATTGCTATGCTAGCCAGATTTCCCATGAAAGGAAAATCTATGTCATATCCAACCTTTTCTTGCCCACAGAAATAGCCATGATGCAGTTAGAGCTCAATCCCAGCTGGCCAAAATGGCACCAGGCCTACAGAAAGCTGTGTATAATCCATACCCCTCCCAGGTCAGGCTTATTGAAAATTGCTGAGAACAATTCTCACCCTGGTCTGTGTGCCTGCATTGTAGCTGTACCCCTGGACTGAAGAAGTAATAGGTCTGATTAAACATAGCTCTTCTGTCACCCCACATGTTCTCAACTACTACCTTTCTCTTTGAGTTCTTCTGCTGGCAAATTTTAGTAAGCTGAGCTGTTTTGCTGACATACTGCTCTTTTGGCAACTTTTCAGGATCAGCTGGCAGAAAGGATTCTGCTGCCAGAAGAGATTCGTGCTGGATCTTAACTACCTAAAATTGTCTTTTGTAAAGCTATAACTGCCTTTAATGTCACTGGGCTGGGAAGAAGGAACAGACTGGTGTATTAGAATCTCAGCTTAGGAGTTCTACTGAAGCATTTAATCAGTCTTAGGGCATTGTGCCTGTAGAGTAAATAGCCTTAACAAGGTAGGCCTTGGATATGATCTGTAACATTCTTCATCTCACAGTTAGAATTCTCCAGCACTGGGAAAATTGACCATAAGGATTTTAGAGGAAGTTTTTAAAGTAAAGAGAGCTTCAGGGAAATCTAACTCAAAAGTGTTGTCTCAAGTGGGATCCCAGTCTGGGGGCCGCTAGCTCAAGGGGTTCTATATTAAGCTTATTGCTGAAGCATTTGTTTGTGGTCAGCACCTTTCTTAGAACTCCACTCACTTTCAGCTGGTATTCATGTAAAAGCATTTGCATACATGTTCCATTTATGCAATGATACACACCAAAAAGTCAGGAATGAGCAGAAAGATTGTAGCTATTACTAATAGAGAAAAGTGTGTAGTCTTACCACCTCATCACATTGAGTTCTGGCTCCATCCTAGGACACTTCCAGGATGGAAACCACCGGAGCACTTCATACAATGCAGGGCTACTTCCAGTGGGGCGCTGTCCTGGCTATGTCATGGAAAAATTATATGACAAATCCCTGAGAACATGGGTGGCTAGCTAGCTACCAATCTTTTCATTGCCTACAATGGGGCCAGCACAGGGAAGCCTGACTACAACACTTTTCCCCATGTAATGGGGAAGGCAGTGATCCATGGGGCAGTTTTCTTCACTGCCCCACAGATTCATCACACTGCCTGGAAAATTCCCCCACTGTCACCAATGTTAGGGACCTCAATGTGATGAGGTCCTTACTGTTCCCTTATGTGCAAGGAACAAAATAGGATGCAATTCCACAACTTTCTTGTTGAAGCCCTGGTAGCAGAAATGCAAGGCCAGAGAACTCCCTATGGAACAAACTGACTATTCTCCCTGTAAATGTCCTATAAAAGTATTCTTATTAATACTGATCTTTGTAAGAAAAATGAATTAAAGTTGATACAGGTTCCTCTGCTGATGATTCAAAGAAAGGCTGCATGAAAGGGGTGAAAGAAAATGTGGGGTTTCACCAGCAATCCACATTCTTGGCAAGAGTTTTTTCCCCTCGTGTTCATTTTCTAGTACTCACATCTAATCCCCTTTCTCCTCCATACCTTCATTCCATTCAGAGGATGATAAGAGAAGAACACAGAGTTAATATGTAGGAATCCCTGGATGCATTAAGAATATTTTCATCTGTAGTTAATTTTCCACTTCTTTCCTTTCCTTTGAGACTCAATACATTCGCTTTCATGCTTGCATGATTCTGTATATGGCAGAGATGTGCAAGGAAATGCAGAACAAATCTCTACTTTTTCTATCTCTTCTCTTTTTCTCCTTTGTCCACAGTTGCTTTCTTTCTTCATATTAACACTTCCTCTTAGGCCCCTTCCACAGAGCTGTATAAAATGCACACTGAAATGGATTATATGGCAGTGTGGACTCAGATAACCCAATTCAAAGCAGATATTGTGGATTATCTGCCTTAATATTCTGGGTTATATGGCTGTGTGGAAGGGCCCTTGGTGAATATCTGTCATTGCTGATTTTATATTTTTGCACAATTCCTGGAGCCCAAGCAACCCCTCATCTTGCAAATATATGCCTAGCCCACTCAAGCATGCACAACAAGACCTTTTACACAGCCCACTAAAAACCAGCACTGCACTGAGCTAGAAGCATGCTCAAAGAACAGGAACTTGTTGCCTCTGATGGCGTTCCATTTGTGGTACTACATGGTATAAGGCAGCATGGAATAATAGAATCACAATTGGAAGGGATCAAAAGGGCCTTTGAGTCCAACTTCTTGCCCTGCAGAAATATACAACCAAAGCACTTTTGGAAAATGCCTATCTAATCTGTTTAAGGAGAGTCCACCAGCCTCTGAGACAGTATATTCCACTGCCAAACAACAATTACAATCAACTAGTTCTTCCCTAATGTTTAGATTGAATCTCTTTATTGTCATTTGAACACACAGGTCCATATCTAGTGTACATAGCATGCTCTTCAGCATCCCTTTGATTCTGTGGAAGTGGATCAAAAACATTGCAAAACAAAGGATCAGAACAATCATGTCTGGCATTTATTCTGACCCGTGGAACTGTGAAATTAAGGAAGATGTTTTCCAAGAATATCAAGTGTTCTAGAAGAAAGAGAAACATTAAAACAAGTGCAGCCTTTGGAATAAGTAACAACTCATGCCCTGAAAGAGAAATCTGATTCCCATGTGTCAGGTGCAGCCAGACTTGTTGATTCTTGTGAACGCATGGCCAGTGAAAAAACAGCATTGTTCTCTTGCTTTTGTAATTAAGGAGAAGTACATGCTTTGTAGAGTGCCAAGGCTCTTCTTAAAACAGATTAACTCAAGTGGGACATTCAATTCCAGGCAATGTTTTGCCTTCCCTAACATTTAAACATCTCACTGCTCACATAGTCATCAAGTATCCTAGGTCACAATTATGTAATTACTCTTCTCAGAAACCCATGGACAATGCCTTGCAGAAGTATTCATCCCCTTTACCCTTTCTGCCAATGGTGGAAAAGCAAAACCAAGCATGGGCAAATATTTCTATAAGGCACTGTAAAAGCTGAATATAAGACACTGGAGGAGAAGACCACTCACATGCTTCCTAGTAAGGGCTAAAACAGTCCGGACTAGGCGTTACCCATCCAAAGAGTTGCAATTTCTTCAAAACAGAAACATAACTATCACACAGTTTCACATGTTACTGCTGTGTGACTTCCCCTGAGACTGAGCAAGTATGACTTGCCCAAAGCTATCTAGTCTATTTTCACAGCCAAGTGAGAATTCAGTACTCAAATTTCCAGAGTCCAATGTTCAAACCATTATGCCACACTGGCTCCAATATATAGGCTAAAATAACCATTTAAAATTGTGGGGAAAATTGGTAGAAGTATCTATCTAGACTTGGGTGCATGTAATGTAACTGACAAGGGTACACACAGCTCTAGTGTAATTTTTGTCCCAAGGGTCCCATCACAAACAAAAAGATTGTTCGTTTTGGTTCTTTTTTTTTCTGATATCAGTTTGACTTCTGATGACCTTATAAGTGAGAGACTGACAGGATTCCCAGTCAGTGACAACCCTGTTCAGGTCTTTCAAAATGAAGGCTACCTCTACTTTCCCATAGTGAGGTCTTCCTCTTTTGTTACTGACTTTCACTTTATCATGTTTTCCAATGAGTTACAGAATCTTATGATATATCCAAAGTACAACATGTCAGTTTAATCATCTTGGCTTCTGGTGAGACTTTTCTCCAGGACCAATTTGAATATGTTTAAGTGCATGAAGAGCTCTGGAAAAACTTAAATCATATGCATGGTTAATATTTAGTTTGCCAACATTTGGAAATCTCTTGAAGAAAGAACTGTATGATTTTTGTTTTTCTGAAATGAAAACTGACATTTGTTCATGGCTAGAGGAGATATTTAAGCTAAAGCTTTAGGGGTGTCGCTTTACCTCTGTACTGAGTATAGCCTTACAACCTCATCACATGGGGCTAAAATCAGCGGCATATGCTGATTTTAGCTCAGATCACCAACGGAGCCAGCTGGCTCCCATCATGCTCCATGGTTGAAGCAGAGTGGAGCTGGCACATGCTGTGGCAGGGCAACAGAGGACAGCTCCCATGTTGCTATACAGTCAGAGGTGGTCCACCCACAAGGTGAATTATGCAGTCGCCTGTGGGGCAATGCAACGGGGGTGCAGTCGAGGCGCCAGGTCCATTGCCGATGATCACCCATGTTTTTTTTCCTCATTTTTATGAAAAAATGGTCTATGGTCCTGTGTGCATGCGCAGGGATTCCCTGCCCGCCCGCGTGGACATGGAGAAGGCGCTCCAGCCACCCGTCCACTCGGGTGAGTGGGGAATCCCTGCACATGCACACAGGACCATTGGCCATTTTGGCGCTTCCTACCCCTCTCCTCTCCTCCTCCCCACACATGCACATGGGCACCCAAGCAGCCTGGTAAGCCCTCAGCTGGGAAGGAGGGGGAAGGGAGGCCTGCTGGCGCAGACAATCCCTCCTCCGGCCATGAGTACACAAGCAGGCCCTCCCCCCCACCCTTCTTCCCAGCTGGTTGTTTACCAGGCTGCTGTGGGTGCCTCCGTTTCTACCCCTGCAAAAGAATGAAAGGGCACCCAAGGAGGTGTTGCTCTCCTCCTCCTTCACCACCACCTTCGCCTCCCCACCAGTGAGAGCCAGAGGAGGGAAGATGGGTGCTGTGCTGAGGAGCCTTCTAGTCTGAGGTTTGTGTTCCCTGGCGAGAGGCAAGAACAAATGGGAAGCAGGGAGGGAGGCGGGTGGGCAGGCCGAAAGTTGAGCCTTTTTTGGGAAGCAGGGCCTTTCTCCTTCCTGTACGTGTGTTTGTCTACCCGAGGCACACACACCTGTTTGGTGAGACACCAGCACGTTTCCTTTGGCAGAGAAGGCTAAAGGCCTTGGGAAACTACAGCTCCCTGGATTCCATAGCCATATAATACCTTGAACTGGATTAGATGGCAGTGTAGACCCACCCACCCCACCCCCCGCCACACAGCTGAATAAAATGCCACATTATCTGCTTTGAACTGGAATATATGGCAGTATGGACTCAAATAACCCAGTTTGAAGCAGATATTGTGGGATTTTCTGCCTTGATATTCTGGGTTATGTGACTGTGTGAAAGGGCCCACAGATAATCCAGTTCAAAGCAGATATGCTTTGCTAATTATATGTATATATGTATATGTGTGTGTATATATATGTATGTCTGTATACACACATGCATATATACATATATACAATATAAATTACAATAATATATAATATTATAATATATTGTATATGCATATAATATTAATAATATTATTTTGTAATATAATATAATACTAATAATACAATATAATAATATTAATTATATATTATATATTACATGTAATATTATTAATAATATTACAATATATAGATATAGTACAATATGGTAATTTATTACCTGTATTGTGCTATGCTAATAATATAATATTGTATGTAAATTTAATTTGTAAGCCGCTCTGAGTTCCCTTTGGGGTGAGAAGGGCAGGGTATAAATGTATTAAATAAATAAACAAATAAATACGTGGGTGATCTGATTTGATAATCTGGATTATATGACAGTGTAGAAAGGGCCTTGAGGGCCTTCCACACAGCCATATAACCCAGAATATCAAGGCAGGAAATCTCACATTATCTGCTTTGAACTGGAATATATGGTAGTGTGGACTCACATAACCCAGTTCAAAACAGATATTGTGGAATTTCCTGCCTATATATGTCAGTGTGGACTCAGATAACCCATATAACCCAGAATATTAAAGCAGAATTACAGACATTATCTGCTTTGAATTGTAATATATGGCAATGTAGACTCAGACAACCCAGGGGCCTCCCACTGTGTCTGCTTTGGACTGGGTTATCTGAGTCCACATTGCCTTATATACCAGTTCAAAGCAGAAAATGTGGGATTTTATTCAGTTGTGTGGAAAGGGCCTTAGGGAAAAATGATCCTTGCAGTCATAATGTAGTGCAAGTGGTGAACATGGTCCCAGGATCTCATTCTAGGTTTTGAACTGGATTATATTAATCTTCACTGCCAGATAATCTGTGATAAGCAGGTAATCTGGGATTAGATCCTGGGATATAGGCCAATGTAGAAGGAGCCTCAGGAACCCACCCTAATCCAGGCTGCAAAGTGGAGCCTTTCCAAAATCATATCTTTTCTTGTTGAGAATAGAGGTCTGTGCAGCATCATTTTAGAGGACATGGCTTTAAATTTCCTTGCAAACAATAATCCGGGTCAGTGTCTGCTTATTTATTTATTTACTACATTTATATCCTGCCCTTCTCACCCCAAAAGGGGATTCAGAGAAGCCTTACAGAAAGGCAGCAATTTGATGCCATGAACATACATACATACAGTAAAAATAACATATACATTAAAATCAAAAATCAAACAATATTCACAGTAAGTAAGAAACAGCTTGAAATCACACAACAGCATAGATATATAGATTTTAATTATATTTCAAGTGAGCATTCATAATAACCCAAATCCATTTCTCATAGAAATAAATTGTATTTTACAACCTTTTAATGTCTAAAACCTGCCTTTAACATTAGTATCAGAAACACATGCAGCCTAATTAAAGTTTAGGCAAAAAGGAGACAGCTAAAATCCATCAGAAGTAAAGGCAGCTCTGACAGTCATTGGCCGCGCCAGCATAAAAGTCTTTTGAGAAAATCACACTTTGACTAAGCACCAACATGACAGCAGAGAAAAAGCAGAGGAGTAGCCAAGCAACCTTTCCTTGAATGTGAAATTTGTGGTGTGGGCACTATCATAGAGATGACATACCATGTTTCCCCGAAAATAAAACATCCCCAAAAAATAAGACCTAGCAGAGGTTTTGGTGAATTGCTAAATATAAGGCCTCCCCTGAAAGTAAGACCTAGAAAAGTTTTTGTTTGAAAGCATGCCTGGCACCTGCCAAACAAAACACCAGAGCATGCAAGATTGGTAAATGTACACACCAGTTGTACATGGAAATAATGGTACAGTAGAGTCTCACTTATCCAACATAAACGGGCCGGCAGAACGTTGGATAAGTGAATATGTTGGATAATGAGGAGAGATTAAGAAAAAACCTATTAAACATCAAATTAGGTTATGATTTTACAAATTAAGCACCAAAACATCATGTTATACAACAAATTTGACAGAAAAAGTTGTTCATTACACATTAATGCTATGTAGTAATTACTGTATTTACAAATTTAGCACCAAAATATTACAATGCATTGAAAACATTGACTACAAAAATGTGTTAGATAATCCAGAACATTGGATAAGTGAGACTCTATTGTAGTAACAAGAAATTCTTGACAAGAGTCACAGTTTTTCTGGTTTGGTTATGTTGGTTTGTGATGACAACTACTGTATAGTATTTAATAAATGTTCAATTTTTTTGGTTCAACAATAAATGTGAATTCTTCTTCATGGAAAAATAAGACATCCCCTGATAATAAGACCTAGCACATCTTTAGGATCAAAAAATAATATAAGACACTGTCTTATTTTCGGGGAAACACGGTAGCTCCTTGGAGTTTTCACTTATGCGAAATAATAAAAAATAAAGAGGTAGAAAAGAGGAAAAATATTATAGAAGCATCTTTAAGTACTAACCTGTTTTTATTTTAGCATGAGCATTTGTGTATATAAACTGATTTCTTCAGATGCCATGCAGAGTCATATTAAAGCCTTATTCTGTGCTGCATTTGAAGGAGTGGATTTATATCCATGAAAGCACTTGTTAAAATAAAAACAAGTTAGTACTTGAAGCTGCTCCTATATTTTTATTTTATCTTTTCTCCTCCTCCTCTTCTCCTTCCCTGCCTCTATTTATTTATATGCCACTCTTTAAAGAGACTCAAATCGGCTTCTTTTTATGCTGCAAGAGCTATTTCTGTGAAGGCTACAGGTTGAGTCTCCGTTATCTGTCCAGGCAGTGTACAGTGGGATGGACACCTTTGAAACAAAGCATGAAGAGCGAGAAAAGCATGGGCAGATGGATCTTTCCGATATTACATCCAGGCCCCCAACAGCTGGGTACATTTGGACTTTTACATTCTCTGGTGTCTGCTTTTTACAGGGGCTTTGTGTAAGTCAAGCTACTAGATTTGGTATCCTCTCCTTCCTTTCCTTTCCCCCATCAAATTTCTAATATCATTGGGCACTGGATGTGTAATTACCCTCAAAGGCAGAAGTGTTGTCAGCAACACAGAAACTTTGGTTTTTGGAGTCTTTCAGAAAAATCTCTATCTCTTCCTATGAACCATTTCGAATGTTAAGATTGTCTAGGGTGGTCCTGCTCTTGGTCCCACCTCCTTCACAGGTGTGACTGGTGGGAGCAAGAGGCAGGGCTTTCTCAGTGGTGGCCCCTCGGCTATGGAACTCCCTCCTAGCCTTTAGAAGAAAGATAAAAACTAGACTGTGGTATCAGGCTTTTAGTGAATAGGGCAGTGCAATGACAGATTTGAAATATATGGAATTACTATGGAAAAACCTGGACTATAACTATGGATGGTGAGATTTTTATGTAAAGTTTTAAATGTTTAATATGTCTAATTTTAATCTAATTTAATTTTAATTTTGTATTATATGTTTTAAGGCATTGAATAATTGCCTCTGTGTAAGCCACCTTGTGTCCCCTTCGGGGTAGGGAAAGGCGGGGTAGAAATAGAGCAAATAAATAAATAAATCATAAAGTAATCAAATTATTCCCAATTGCTTTATTGAATATTGATTTTATTCACTCATAGGTGTCACACCCCAAGGCTGCATAGGCACCTTGAAAGCCACACTGGAGCCCAGAATATAAGCAATTGTAAAATATAAGTAAGCACAAGCAAATAGAGTTCAAAGTCAATAAAGTGGATGAAAGTATAGTTCAGAGTCAATAGAGTGGACAAACCACCCAGCAATATCTTTAACTGTCCTTAAACAGAAGTCCAAGAAAGTCTATTGCTGATGTGATCCAAACTGGAACTGTGCTTAGTTCCACAAGAAGTATCGAAGGTAGTCCACACGGAGTTCCCTTTCCAAGCAGGAAACAGCAGAAATCCACAAGGAGCAAGAACCAACCTCAAGGTACTCCAAGAAACTATAATCCACAAGGCAAGGAATCGGGAAGGTCCGACTGGAAACAAGGTTGACAAGACAGGAGATATTTGAAATCCACAAGGCAGGATCTTGGCTTGAAATTCACGAATGCAAGAGCACGAAGAGAGTTCTTTCTCACTTGAATTGCAAAGTTGACACCTCTGCAGAACAAAGGAAGCAAGGAATATTTAAGGAGATTTCAAGGCTATGATCTGAAACTCCCTTTTGCTTCGCCCTTGTGTAAACATCCCCATTGTATCAAAACCATCCATCTTCTCCTCCGGGCTAACAAACCCATCTGGCTGAACTGGCCTTGACTGCTCATCAGAATGTTTATCCCTGGTTTCAGAGTCCTCTGTAGAAACCAATTCAGGTGCCCGCAGCTGGATTGCAGGCCTATAATCAAAGTCTTGGATGGGGCCAAAGTCTGATTCTGATTCCAGCTCAGGCTGAGCTACAATAATAGATATTTACCATATTTATACTATTCATTAGTAAGCCATGTCCCTCTCAATTTTAGAGTCTTTGTTCAGGATATAACAGTACATGAGATGTAATGGCAATCCTAGGACAGATAACCCCTCTATAGCAGGTTTTCAGTGCCACCGAGGGCTTGAAAAGGAATTCCAGTTCTATGGTAGAAGCAGCAGAATCAACCAAATGTATATTATTGGATACTGCAAACACGCATGCACGCACACACACACCACCCTTTATTTTTAATATGGGAACAATATGTGGTCATTCCATGTTGCATGACATGAAGAAATAATCAATCTGTTTTTTCATGCCTCTAAATAAAAAAGAGATTGGCTTGTGTCCACAATGAGGGCAAGATGGAAGCTGTCTTTTTTCAATGAAAGAAAGAGGAATATCCCCTTTCTCATCACAATGGCATCCTGTGCTTCTGATGTACATGCACATTTAAGTAATAATAGGGCAAGGTACATTAAATGTAAAATCCGGATGAATCTTCACTTGTTAATTACTAGCAAAATATAATTAATAATGGATTGTCAGACTAGATGAGAATGTGTCTGAAAGTTTAATACAAGAAATTTACACTTCCCTTTTTTATGTCCCAGAAATGGCAAACAGTGGTGTCATGGCTATGTAATTATGTACTAGGGTCTACTCCCCTGCTTTCTCTTTTTTGGCTGTGCTGTGATACATCATAATGTTGCATTACTAAAAGCAGATGCAGAAGTATGGTGTCAAGACTACTCGTGATACTATTGATAAGAGAAATGTATTGGGTTTAGTGGCTCGGGGAAAAACCTCCCCAGGACCTAATTCTCAGCAGGATCTTAAAGGCTAAAAAGCCGGGGGGGGGGGGGGGTGAGGCTGGGAAAAAGCTGATTTTGAAGCAAAACCATTATTTCTTAAGATGACAGAAAAAGTTAGCAGTAGAAACCCAATAAAACAGTCTGTATCCAGTACAAGCTGTTTCTCAAAGGAAAAAGGTGGGTGCTAAATACTCTACTCCTGAACAATTTAATGAGCTATGGGGTGCAGCTCATTCTAACATTAAGATGTAAAGAAAAGTCCAGGTAAAATGGATGTTTGAAGATGCAGTATCATTATCAGATTACAACATGTGTTATACTTCAGTATTCTTTACTCCTGCAAAGTTTAGTAAAGTTGTGACTATGCTCTAAATGTGGATGTCGTCACATAACAAGGACAGATGTCTAGGCTTGCCTAACAGTTCCATATTGGATGTACGTAGGATTTATATAACACAGCTTTCTCCATTCAAACTTATATGTGCTGGACTCAACCTGCCACCACCCCACAACTACATAATCTAGGGGCATTTCACTGAAAAATCTAGCATAGGAGCTATAAACACAAAGCCTAACACAATTAAACCTAAACAACTGGATAGGTACGATGGCCAGTAAATTCAATTGTATGTTGATTGCTACAGAAGACAATCACTTAGATCTATGACATGAAATTCTATGTATATAACTAAGCCTAATAATACATTAGGAAGGATTTCTCCCTCCTTTAAGGTCTTCATTGAGGTCTCAAAAACATAGTTTAAGTGTTAAATCTAATTTAATTTCATTTGAAATAGCTGATGAGAGACAGTTTCACCTGGTATTTCAATTTGGATAATATTGAAACACCACAGAAAATATGTTCTATAGTTTCCTTTAGTATCTGTGAGATTGCATCAGTCTTTCTATCCTACATTTGAAAAAGAGGAGTATCTATTTATGCAACATGCTAATATGCCTTGGATTGTAAGGAAGGGCAGACATTCTAAATCTTTTTATTAAAAAAATCAATTACATAATATAAGTTTTAATATCTCAGGGAATTGTATTCCTTAAAATATGTTGATAGGTCAGCCAAAATAATCTAAGAAATTCCCAATATAATTTTATATTAAGTATCTTGGGTAATTGTTAGGCTCGAATTGAGGAGTAAAAATGTTATGAATGCTTTAGTTTGTACAGTTTACAGTTTACAACTATGTTGCAAGCGAGATAACTGGGGAGGCTGAGAAAACAGTTCTTTGATTAGCATATTCATCAATGCAAGCACAAATAGAATGGGGATAAAGTATTTATGATGTGAGATGTTGATCATTTATGTTTCCAGTATGGTGTAGTGGCCTGAGTGTTGGGCTAGGATTCAAGAAGACCAGGGTTTGAGTCTCCACACAGCCATGAAACCCTCCTGGTTGACCTTATGCAAGTCACACCCTCTCAGATCAAGGCAAAGACAAACTACCTCTGAATAAATATTGCCGAGAAAAATCACACAATGTTCACCTTAAGATCACCATATCAAAACCAACTTGAAGTCACTCAACAACAATGTATTTTGGTATTGTTTAATCTCTTCCATCCCAAATGAATAGATTCAATAAAAAATCTTGACACTATAAGCTCAAAGAGAAATTCTTGCTAATATGTTCTACATTTCTTCTTGGTTCGCTCCCAAAAGCTTATCACAGTTGCCAAATTCCAGGCCAGTTGAAAGCTTATGAAATATTGCCAGGATTAGAATTTGAGAATTTTTGCTACACTGATTGTAAACCAAAAGCACCAAGGGGATACGGATTTAGAAATCAGGAGAAGCATTTTCTTCAGACATTTGCCATGTGCCATCATTCAGCATAAAACACAATAGGATGAAGGGAATATGCAAACCTTGCTCCCATATATTATTATATCCGTACCGCATCCACCCACCCCTCCATATTGGTATCCTATTAAAAGATAACTAAAAGATAATTCAACTAAAACAGTTACAAAAACACATACAAAAACATATAAATGGCTGGCATGGGGCTCCATTCCCAAAACAGGCTAGAAGCATCTTAGGACACTGAATTTGGTGAATGTGATGAGGTCGAAAGAGAAGGATCTCTTCTGAAGATCTTCACACCTGAGCAGACTCAAATAGGAACAAATGATCTTTCAGATCCTTGCTACATTGAACAGTAAGAAATGATTATTTTTGCTTCAGGGAAAGTACAGGGCCCCAATCCATGCCATGGGGGAACCTGGTATAGCAGAGCTCTCCATTGCCTAGAGGATTTTGCTTACATAAGAAGGAAATCTATGCAAACTTGGAAACGGGGAGAATGGGAATGTGAATATTTAACTGGGAGGGATGTGTGTGAATTCTCCGGTCTCATTAATAAGGATACGAAAATCTGTCAGTTTTACTTTCAACTGCATTCAGTTCTGTTAAACTTTTGTTTCTGGAAGAAAGTTAAAGTTAACAATATTTATATTCTTTTTAAAAAACAGGAAGTTACTTAACAGATAGTAGGGGGAAAACAGTTGTTATGGTGCTATGGTCACTAGGGGTGTGCAAAACAGCACATAATCTGTTCTGTTTTCATTCTGTTTATGTTCTTTTTTTAGGTGCCCCTTCCCCACCCCTGTTATGTTTTTTTGGGGGGAAAGATTCTTCCCAAAAACGGATACAAAACTCAGGGTTCTGAAGTATAAATCCAAACATCCCCCCACATTTTTGGGGCACCCAAAATTTTGAAACAAAAACAGAACAAATTCACACACCCTTTGGTGAAGGAAAATGCTCTGGAACTGCTTATTTATGCCCTGGGATCAGGGAAGATGACCTTTGGGGCTGACCTGGTGGCTTTATCCTCATTTTTAAGTTTAAGTCTGTCTTCAAGCAAATGGCCAGAGAGGGGGTATCTCACCTACTGGGTTGTCTGCAGAGTGCAGGTGTTTCACCAGGAGGCCGAGAGGAAAGTCAAGAATGGACATAGCTGATCACATACTAGGTTGTTCTCCCTTCTTACTTCTTTCCAGGTTCAACACAGTTAAATAGGTACTCAGCGAAGTGAAATGGCCCTTATTTTAATTACAGTAGAGTCTCACTTATCCAACATAAATGGGCCGGAAGAATGTTGGATAAGTGAATATGTTGGATAATAAGGAGAGATTAAGGAGAAGCCTATTAAACATCAAATTAGGTTATGATTTTACAAATTAAGCACCAATACATCATGTTATACAACAAATTTGACAGAAAAGGTAGTTCAATATGCAGTAATGCTACGTAGTAATTATTGTATTTACAAATTTACCACCAAAATATCACGATGTATTGAAAACATTGACTACAAAAATGCGTTGGATAATCCAGAACGTTGGATAAGCGAGTGTTGGATAAGTGAGACTCTACTGTATTTGTGTTTGGTCTCAGTCTTAACACCAACCCTTCCAATTTGCTTCCAAACTGAATTTAAAGTGCTGGAGTTGGTCTACAAAGCTCTAAATGCCTTGTAGCCAGAATATTTGAAAAGTCACCACCTCCCATATGAGCTTGCTAGAAACATGTGATTTTCAGAGGAGGCCATGTTACGGGTACCAACATCTCATGAAGTTAGTTTGGTGGGTACATGTAACAGGGCTTTGACAATGGAACTCCCTCCACAGATCAGTTACTCTGAACCCATATCTTTTAAGCTCTGGCAGGCAGACAAAACAGTGTTGTTTTGCATAGTATTCGGTGTTTGATATTGCTGTTTTAATTATTTTAAAATAGGATTCTAGGATTTTTTTTAAAGACTGCATCTAGGAGTTTTTAAAGAGTCATTTAATATTTTCTTTAAATGTTTTTATTTCAATATTGTTTTGATTGGTTTCTATTTGTTTATCACCTTGTTGGTGCCTGTGTGCTAGGATGCAATACAGAAATATTTTAAATAAATAGATAAATAAATCTGGGACTAAACCATTTATGCAAAATATATAAGTTCTCTTTCTACCTCCCTCTCTGAGCTTTCTCATTCAATAGCTCTAACAATTTAATATGCATATAAGCCAGTCAGCATCTTTCTCTTCCAGAAGCCCTCCGGGTTAATTAGCATACTTGAAGAGCCACCTTCTCAGTTCCCTCTTGCCAACTGTCTTCTGCTTTCTAAGTTCCTTGCTAGTTCAGCATTTAGAGTTGGGCTATACTGTTGTGCTTCCATTCTCATCTAATCATCCTTTGTGGTTGGTTAATTATCTTTCTCCCAGCATGGACACTTGGCTTCCTTCCATAAAAGGACACTTCTTTCCTCAGAGACAGAGCAGATTTCACAAACTCTCCTGCACTGTTCGTCCCCACGTGCTGTGTACATTTTTGTCAGCAGGAAACAATATGAGCTTTTTAAATACCCAGCAGAAGTATAGAAAGAGATCCCTTTATGTTCTTATTTCTTTTGCTTTCCAAGAAGCCAGGAGGAAGCTATGATGAGATTGTAGTGAATGTTCTGAGTAGTGTTAGGAGGCAGGTTGAAAGTGCACTATTATGCTCCTGGGCTAGGCCCAAGTAATATTATTCCAATGGAATAACCTGAGACATTTTGGCATTTGAAAGAGAGAGGCAGGGCTTGGAGAGGACACATTGCTATACCAGCTGTTAGAAGGCCGAGTTGATTTTCTTTTTTATGGTCAGAGAAACTACCTCTGTGTCTTTTTTGCCACATAGGTGTACTGCAGTTCTGTATGAATGGCAGTACAGCTGTAACAGCAAAGCTAGTTACAGTGGAGTCTTGGCTTGTAGCATAGATGGGGCCTAGAGGCATTTGCTATATCCCTAAACCATGCAATAACTCTGGATGTGTCCAAAGCTTTGGCATAGTTTGGAAGCATGGCTGAAATCCCATCACCAGGACCAGATGGAGCAAGGCTTTAAGTGGGTCCCCTGATACAGTGCTTCTAAAAGTGCAGATGGGGGTCTAAGGCTTATTAATAAAGCTTTGGAAGGAGCTCTTGATGGGTGAAATAGTTCAGTTTCATTACTGCACAAGCTCAGCAGGTCCATCCTCTCTCCCCATCAGGCAGTGTCACTGGCTATTTGAAATCTGCTGCTTCTGTTTGCTGTGCTTCATGACTCTAGAGAGGAGTTTGTCCTTGGAATAGACTGCATTCAGTGACATCCACAACTACAGCAAAGTGTCAATTTGTGTAATTGAATTGTAATTGAAATTTATGTAATTTCAAATTACATAGGCTGTAGCAGGAGAAGTCTCAGTCCGCAGGCTTGCTGACTGGCACCCAGATGTCAGACTTGCATACATCTTCCCTTCTCAACAAATCGGATCAAACTGAAAGAGAGGAGGCGTAAAACAAGACACGGGGCAATGCTACTATTTTGTCTGACATGGAGATTCCCTGTACTTAGTCAAATTATTAAGTAGCAATAACGAGCAAGCAAACAAACAAAAAAGACAATCTGGTGGTAGACTCAAGCAGACAAAAGTTCTTTATTTCACCCTAGTTTCCTACATGCCTAGTTTTCAACAGACCTCACAACTCCTGAAGCTGCCTGCCATAGATGCAGGTGAAACATCAGGAGAGAGTGCTTCTGGAATATGGGCATACAGCCGGTAAAAACACAGCAACCCAGTGATTCCGGCCATGAAAGCCTTTGACAACACAATGTGACTTTGCCTCTGTTCTCTATGAGAAAGAGGACAAGAACCATGTACATTCCTTTATGAGGTGGGGTAGTTTGTTGTTATTGTGCCTTCAAGTCATTGCTAGGAGCCCCCAGATGGCGTAGTGGACTAAGTGACTTGAAGGTTGGGTTGCTGACCTGAAAGCTGCCAGGTTCGAATCCCACCTGGGGAGAGTGTGGATGAGCTCCCTCTATCAGCTCCAGCTCCATGTGGGGACATGAGAGAAGCCTCCCACAAGGATGGTAAAAAAAACATAAAAACATCCGGGCGTCCCCTGGGCAACGTCCTTGCAGACAGCCAATTCTTTCACTCCAGAAGCAACTCCGGTTGCTCCTGACACGGAAAAAAAAAAGTCATTGCTAGCTTATGTTCATCCCATTTATGGGAGAAAAGCGGGAGAAAATTGAAAAAATAATACATTATTATTATTATTATTATTATTATTATTATTATTATTATTATTATTATTATTATTATTATTATGTTGACCCTAAGGCGAATCTAAGAATTTTGTCCAGAAAGGAGTTACTGATTATATATGCTGTGTGCCACTTTGAGTCCTGCTCTGGCAGAAAATCGGGATAAAAATGAATAAATAAATAATGCTTTCCTCTGAACTGTGTCTTGCCCAATGGGTTTTCATGGTTGAACAGCTATTTGAGTCCTAGTCCAACATTCAAAACATTACATCATGTTTGCTCTCATGTGTAGATAGATGATAGAACTGCCACTCACTAATCCAGGTAAGACCTTCCCCTAGTTTTGTGTTTTGTGTGTGCCAGCACTTGGATTCTTTTCTGCCTCACTGAAAGAATATTTTGAATTATCAGTTCTAAGGGATGAGTACATGGTTATAATTTGCTCTCCGAGGTTCCGTTATTTGCTTTCCTAACAGCTCTGTGTGGGAGGGAGGACCCTGTCCATGGTCCTGATTATTTCCTTGAATTCCACTCGGTTGTTTATGCTTATCTACATGCTATGCTTAATTTCTGCTGCATACACAAAATTATCTATGTAACCTCTGCATTGGGGTTTCATAAGTGGAGCACTGGATCTCAATCTGGCTCCAGTCCATTATAAAACTGAACAGAATGTTTGGATGAGACATAACTTCTGCCCAAATATCCTTCTCTGTCTGTAACAGAAGGCAGGTCATGGTGTTTAACAGCACAGGCAATTGGGAAAAGTCACTGGAGAAGTAAGTAGCACATCATCCTGATTTACTGCAGGCTTGAAGGGCCCACGGTAAACTCATAAGCTCTCTTCATATTATCCTTATTTATATTTAATATCTAATACTTCAGCTGTCATTCTTTAATCAAGATTTCTTTAAGCTTGTCTCAGATGCTTGGGAAGACCCAGGGTAAATATTGTTATTAGTTAAGTAATAAGAAACAACAGGGTGTGAAATATTACCCTATAACTCATGCCTGCATTATAGGCTGGAGGCCAACAAATGGCTGTACACTTTTTTAAAAAGTTACATCAAATGAAAAAGACAACAGCAAACTATCAGTGCCTGTTAAAGCACAAATATTGTGGCAGAGGGAGGGGGTCATTTCCTAAAGGATGCAATAAATTTAATGTTTTTTCAACAGAAAAAAATCTTGCAATACATATCCGTTTTGATTTAAAGTCCAACAAAACAGCATGTTTTGCGAATCATGAAAAGTAGGTCCATAACACAAAACAATTTAAATTATATGATTCATTCTTTATATATATAATGTTTATTTATTTTCATTCATTCAAATATACATACATTGCAGGTATTTGTTGCATACAGTGCAATACTTTCATCTATTAGTCTTATGATTAGTCATAATCATTTCTCAGACAATATATTTTCAATAAGGGGTCACAGGCTTCTATTTCTATAGCACATATAAAAATATTATACGGTCCAAATTTATATCCGTTTCCTCCTTGCCTTCAGTCTATTAGCTTCCTCTATGTACATTTTTAGATTAATTTTACATTGAAATGTTGGATCATTGGTTGCCATTCATTAACAAAGTTCTCTAAAGGTTCTCCTCTTAAGTGCATTGTTATTTTGTCCATCATATATGATTATATGATTCATTCTATATTTTATATAGACTTAATTAAATCAAATTTCTATTTTAGTTACAAAGTTTCAAGTCCTAAAAGTAGTCTCAAAGTAGATAAGAAGAAAGCAAACAGCAATCTCCCAAAATAAACAAGAGCATGAGGCACAGAGGTATGACGCACAGAGGCTGCTCCCTTGAAGCCCTAAAGCCCTGTACTCTTGTGCTACTGCTCCCTTGGCACTAGCTCTTAACTCAAAACACTGCTCTTATATCAAAGCAAATGCCAGGCCAAGCAATAACCCTTAACCCAAAATGTTCTTAGTTTGGGACACTCTTAAGTAGAGGTTCAACTGTGTAGTGTCCAGATCAAGGGAAGTCATGGTGCCCCTCTATACTGCTTTGGTTAGACTTCACCTGGAATGCTGTGTCCAATTTCAAGCACAATAATTTAGGAGCGATATTGACAAGGTGGAACGTGTCCAAAAGAGGGCAACTAAAATGATCAAATACCTGAAAACCATGCCCTATGAGGAGTGGCTTAAAGAACTGGGCATATTTACCCTGTAGAAGAGAAGGTTGAGATGAGACATAATAGTCATGTATAAATATCTGAAAGGATGCCATAAGAAAGAAGGAACAGGCTTGTTTTCTGCTGCCCTAGAGAATAGGACCTGGAGCAATGAGTTCACATTGCAGGAAAGGAGATTGCACCTGAACATTAGGAATAATTTCCTGACTGTGAGAGCTGTTCAAAAATGGAACTCTCTACCTCAAAGTGTGGTGGAAGCTCTTTCCTTGGGGACTTTTAAATAGAGGCTGAATGGTCATCTCTCAGGGGTACTTTGATTGTGCTCTTCTTGTATGGCAGGGGGTTGGACTAAATGGCCCATATGGTGTCTTCCAACTCTATTATTCTATCATTTTACGAAATGGTACTTCAATCATGTGGAGCACCATTAGAAATATGAAAAACTCTCATTGTGCTTCCACTGATCACATTTGCATTCTAGTCCTATTTTCATAGGAATTGATATATTTTGTGTTTCATTTTCCCACTGTGAAAATTCATATTCACTTACTATATACATATTCAACAGTGTACATATTCATTTACATACCTTTCCTAATATCCAGTTCTGTACACATTTCCCCCTTATTGCTGATTCATATTTTTCTCAAGCAGTATTAAAGCCTGACCCATGAGCATATATGTGAGCCAAGGTTGGATTCATCTCACAAATCCCAAGCAGTATTAATTTGATCTTTTTTAACTGGGAATATTAAAACCACTGAAACTGTGTTTCTTTTCAAAGCAATGTAAGAACTTTTTTCAGGAGGAGAGTGACTTCATTGTAAGAAACAGAAGTGGTTCATTACCTCCCATATTCTGCAGCAATTCAATGCCATTAGGTCTCTTCCCTTGCCTTATCAGTGAAATGCTATCAATACTGTAAATCACCTTTTGAATCTGCTCTTTTCTCTGTCCCATTGTTCCCCAGAGAAAGATAGAGCTCCCCTATGGTTTTAAAAAAGAAAAAAAAATGCTTCCTGGGCAAGATTGTCCAGATAGGAAGGGAGAAATTAATAGCTATGCACCCTACTGTGGCTTATGTCTGAGATGAATCCAGGAGTAGTATCATGGCTTGTGTTTGTATTGGCTGTAGTTTAGCACTGAGATATATCAATATTCCTGATTACAATAAATACAGCTATTAGGACAAGTCTAGGGCTTATCTTAATTGGTTAACAGATGAGCAGGCGTATGGTGCAGTAGAATCCATCAGCATTAATTGGGCAGAGGTAGGTTTGATCAATACTGACACTTGAGTACATGGATAGTCACTGGAAAATATTAATTTACAATAATGACCATCACCTTCTCAGAAGACAGAATTGTGTTAACCCTAATTGATTCACCAGGAATGTGCTGTACCACACTGTATTACTCAGAAACCTAGCTTGTATTAGAAAACTAGCATCATCCTGAAAAGACTTTGGCTGGTTCTAAGGTCTGTGATGGGGACCAGCTCATATTATTGAAGGTTGCAATATAGTGCTGACTTTGAAATGTCTAAGAACCATCTTCTTGTTTGCCCACGTGTTGTATTTTTGAAATAGCACATCAACTAAAGCATCAACCTAGTCTTCCGGCTTCTCTGTACTGCCAGAACTTGTTAGTTACTTTTTGAACTACAGTTCCAAAATACTCCAGACAACTTGATTAGTGACCACTTCTTAGTTATTCTGAAAGTTCTCATTTCAGGATCTGTAAACTAATCTGCCATTAGTTGATACTCTGTTACTCATTTCTTCCTCTATACATTCCTCAAAGATACATACCCAAAAATCTCCAACAGTTTTTACATGCTTTCACTCTATTTGCTCTTCACAGGGACTTTTGGTTAGTATCCTGTGTTCTTTTTTAACCCCTAATCTGACTTTGCCCTGCTTTTGACAAAGTCAGATGATATTGCACCCCTAGGCTGCAAAGGCACTTCAAACTACACTGGAGCCCCAGAATATAAGCAAGTAAGCTATTTATTGAAGAATATATGTAAGCAATAGCAAATCAAAGTTCAGAGTCAATAGAATGGGTTTAAATCCACAAGAACAAATTACTTGAAAATCTTGAAACAAGAGTCTATAAAAGTCACTCAAAGAACATAGTCAAACCCAGATATCAAAGTTAGTCACAAGAAAAGGTATCAAAATAGTCCAAGCAAACTATCAAGGATTAATCCAAGGCATGAGTCAAACTGAAACACAGGAAGCCAAAACTGGAACACAGGAACAAAACTCCAAGTTTAGTTCAAGGTACAAGGTCTATGCTGGAACACAAGGCTAGGGTCTTGACTGGAGAAGAAATCCAAACTGCAAGGTTATTGGAACATCAACTGTATACAGAGAAATTCCCAGAAACAAGAACAAGGCTGGAACTAGAATCAAGGTACAAAGCTGCAAGAAATAACATGGAATTCACAGGAGCACGAAGCAGAGACCTACCTCTCTTGAATAAGCAAAGATACCAACTCTGAATCTTTCAAAGAAAGCAGTCCTTCTTAAGGGAAACTCAAGGTCTCTTCCCGTGAAAAGTTTGCTCATTATTTCATTTCAATAGCAATTGTTTACTGTGTCTGACACACTCCCTTTTCCCCCTCTGCAGAGTTATCACTTTCCTCCTGTCAAACTCATTAACCTTATCACTTCCAGAATCTGAATTGGAATGTCCATCTGGCACCAGGAGATCCGACCTTGACTCCTTTGAGGAATGCGGTTCAAGCTGCCTGCTTGAAACCATTATATCTGTGGTCCCAGAATCCCCTGGGACAAACTCTGGCTGCATCTCAGGCCCAAACCCAGAGTCCTCTGACAAGGCAGGTGCAGGGACAATCACAGGCTGAAGAGGCCCAACCTCAGGCTCACCTGATAGCTCAGATGGAAACTGGGCTACAACATATGATACTCCAGGGCTTGTTTTATGTGTCTTGGGGCTGAAGCCCTTGATGAGGTGGATCAGTGCAGGGAAAGGGAATGGTTTATGCCACATACCCCACAATCAGCTACATGCAAATACCTGGCCATCACTGTTAAATCTGTTGATGTTAGAAGTGGTCTTCACAAGATCAAAAAAGAGGGGAGATCAACTTGTTCTGATATTACAAATGTGACCCTGGCAGCCAGGCATTTGCCATAGCTGCTAAATCACAAGTAGACACTGCTATCCTTAAACTCCAATGAGTTGAGCCCAAACTTATTTCATCAAGAGAAAGGCTCTAGTGAGTACATACAACTCACTTCTTCTATTCCTAGTAAACCTATCTATCACCAGCATTTGACAGCAGAGATCTTGATATATGCCCTGCCATCAAAAAGTGTTAGATCAGTGGAAATACAAGAAAGGATATTTTCTACAGCAATAGGCAGACTGTGATATTTTGTCTATTTTACTTCCCTCTTTATTGTGTTTTAAATGGGTTGTGAAAACGGTATTCTTCCATCACATTTTTTGAAGGATGTTAAAATCACTCTCTATTTTTAAGTATGTCAGTCTTAAACTTTCTTCTAGCAAAAAGGACTATAACTGATAACAGTTGTTTTAGGTTGAGATTGAATAAATTTATCTTAGTTCCTTAGTTTCAGAATTGTCAGCTGGGATTTCAAATTTATGCCAAGAATTTCTGGGTTATTACAGTTCAAGGTCCAGGACAATATCATACTTCTGATCAGCACCAGTTAATTGAGCGAATCATCACTACCTCAGAATGACAGAATGCCCTCTGGGATATTACATATGTTGCTCACAGGAATATGTCTGTCTGTTGCCTATTTGCCTATCCTTCAAGAGAGATGATATATGTAACACAGACTGAAATAAACCTTTAAACAAAGATTTCAAGCAAAGACACGTATCTGTCAGAAACCAGATAAATTGTGTTCACTAATATGGTCCAACTCTATATGCCCAGAGATTGCCCATTCTAGAACAGATCAGCCTACCCCACAAGAGAAGAGAAGCAAAGTCATAACTCTGTCCCTTTTGACTTCATCATACAGGGCTAAAATCAGGGGCGTACACCAATCTAGCCCTGGTCATCCATGGAGCTGGCTGGCTCCCATCAAATGATGTCCTGCCAGCTTCATGGGTGAAGGCGGGCGGAA
The DNA here is from genome assembly GCF_035594765.1 of Anolis carolinensis. NCBI lineage: Eukaryota > Metazoa > Chordata > Lepidosauria > Squamata > Anolidae > Anolis > Anolis carolinensis. Next base: position 37,505,151 of record NC_085843.1, on the reverse strand, counting down.
CCAGCATGCCATTGCCATGGCAACACAGGAGGCTTCTGTGTTACCATTTCTTTAATGGAGGGAAGCTTCCCCCCCATGGAATCAGCTGCAGGAGGAGACCGGTGATGCGGGGCATGGGGTGGTGGCTTCCCCCGCACCCCACAGCAAGGTGGAGCGATCTGGGATACTTTTGGTGGCCATGTGATAACACTTGGCTTCAAGTACTGACTGCAATGTATGCATTAATTAGGTCAATCTTTGACTTTGTTTGCCTTCAAGTACTTTTCAGCTTTATGGCATCTCTAAGGTGACCCTACCAGGGGGTTTTCTTCACAAAATTTATTCAGACTGGGTATGTCTTTGCCTTCCTCTGAGGCTAAGAGAGTGTGATTTGCCCAAGGTCACCCAGTGCATTTCCATGGCCAAGTAGGGATTCGAGCCCTGGTCTTCAGATCCATAGTCCAATGTTTAAGTCATTACATCGACTCTCTGCCTAGTACCAAATAATAGCACTGCAAGCTTCAGGCACAACTGTCGCACCTCAGCCTTGATTCACCTTGCTCTGACACACAAAACTGTTCAGCAGGTTTAAGTTTTCTCCGTTTATTAAAGATAGATAGTAAAAGGTTCTTCAAAAAGTCAAAAGTGAAATATCAAAATCAGTTACAAAATATAATCTGGAAATATAAATCAGGAACTCACAAGGAATAAACAATGTCCAAAGAAAGCATGGCAAAGTCCAAGGAACATGGATACATAGACTGCAAGATAATCCAAGACATGGCAGAAAAACTAGAGCTTGCTTCTCCGGTGAAAGGAAGTTGCTTTGACAACTGCTTTTCCCCAAATGTCCCCTTTTAATACTCTTTGCAAAACATGAAAGCATTCCTTTGCCCTCTTGACTCCCCCCGCCTGTTTGCAATTCTAGTACTACAGTGTAACCTCAATTCCAAACGGTCTGCTCAATCTAAAGAGCCCATCTCATCAAGGTCAGCTTGCTCGTTATTTCGCTGAGACTCACTATCAGGCTGAGAACATTCCATCCTCCCTTCCTCCTTTCCCAAGTCAATGTGCACCTGGCTGGCTTCAGTAGTTTCAGAGTCATCAACACCAACCCTCCCTGTGGGAAACTGAACTTGCACTCTTTGTTCCTCATCTTCCAAAGTTACAGGCCTTTTGCGAGATTCTGAATCTGAACGCCTGTTTACTCATCAGAGTCAAGCCCAGATTCCAGCTGAGTCACAACAACAACATATGTAATTTAATCAAGATTAGTCAATGCACTTTTGGAAACCATATAACCTCATGGCACACCTGTAGGCTCCCCTAACATTTATAGGTTTTATAGGCCTAGACTCTACATTACACATGAAGAACATAATGTTCCAGGAACTTTACAGCTCTCTCCCCCTGAAGTTGCCAAGACCCAGAAGGTGTGCTTGTATGGCCATTTGCTCGCTGGAGTACAGGAAGGAGACAGGTAACCTAGGCAGCTAAGAAGCAGCTCGGGGTGACGGGGTGGGGGTTGATTAGAAAACAGGATGATTTTCCATCTATGAGAGGAGCTTTGTTTTTCTTCCCTTCAGTAGCAGTCCTGCAGCAATTAATCCACTCAACAGCCACTGAGGCCAAGTCTGCCTGCATCTTGGTTGTTTGATCCACTTCCCTTCCAGAACTGTCTTCCAATTTGATCTTGGTAGGATAAGGAGAGCTTTGCACAAGGAACTAATCAACAGCTCTACCAAAAAAAGAAGACATTAGCATGCATAAATTAAAAATATAAGCATATTTCATCAACATGATTCCAACCATACTGCCCTTGATAAGCAGACAGAAAAATAGATTGGGGAGGGGGCTTTGTAGTGGGTAAATATTGTAATTATATTGACCAGAGAAAATCACAGCCAACCTTGAAACCATAATATACAATAGTCAGTAGGACAAAAGCACCACTAAACATCTTGATGTGCTGAAGTGGGAAAGTAGAGGACCAGATACTTGGAATCGAGGTGTCATTAAAGACTGTTGGGTCACTGGTGTGTGCAGACAAAACAGTGATGGCAAAAAGAATGGCAAAGGAACTTAAAGAATTCCTGGTGATCTATAATAAGGGTAAATGGTGGACTCATTGTTGCAGCAAAAGCAAATCCACTTTCAATTTTGCAGCTGCTTCTCTTGCAACTGGATAGGACATCTTCCAGTGTCAAAAGCTTTGTTGAGTTCCTTGATGGCTCTTTTATAACCCAGATTCATTGCAGGAGGGATAGCTGTAAAGACAATATCAGATTCACTTCCCATGCAGCTATGGTTCCATTATCTGACCAGTTCTACATGGCAGTGGAGAATTTATTGTTGTTCCTCTGATTATGTGCCTTCAAGACATCTCCAACTTATATCAAACTTTCTTGGCAAATTAATTTTTCAGAGAAAGCTTGCAATTGTCTTACTGTCAGGCAGAGAGGTTGCAATTTGTCAAATGTTACTCACTAGGTTTGAGTGGTTTAGCAGATATTCAAACCCTAGTGTCCCAACTGAGTAGTACAACACTCAAACTATTACACCATGATGACCTTCAGTAGAGAAACTGTGCAATTGAATCAGACTGTGCCATCTCAAGGTCACTAGATGATGGAACACCCTTTAAATATTTCATTTCTTTCTTTTTCCAGTTATATTCGCTTACACATGCATCTCAATGCCATAGTGGAGCATTTTTTTATTTTAAAAAAACCCTACAAGCCCCATATATCAGAGATGCAGGTGTATGCTATAGCTATGGCTATATGTGCTGATTTAACCTCTGACTCCTTCCCAAGTTACTACTTTTATGAGAAAGCTCATTGGGCCTTACCTCCTCCTAGATGTACAGTTCTTGTTTAATGAAGAAGTCAAAATTAAATACATGCAATCTAGGGTCTTTCCCAGGTGCCAACATGTTTCCTAATTAATTTGATCTAATAAGGGCGAGGGGGAGCTTTTCATTGTTTTCTTTAGCAATGTGGGTTATACGTTTTTGAGGTGTGTTATACTGTTCTCCAGTCCAATTAGGTGTTTCTCTTTTCCCAATAGACGTGCTGCTGCCAAGACTTTGCTGTTCTTGTTGTTGTCATTGTCATTGCTGTTATTGTTGTAAATCATATTTTAATTCATTTTATGTCAACAGTGCTTTTTTAACAAATGGGATCCCAATGAAACAGTAGATGATAAAATGTTAACAAACATTAACAACATTAACAAAGAGGCCTCATCTCAAAGGAATTAATAATTGAAGATCAGATAAGAGAAAGCAATGTAAATTGTTTGATCATTAGAGTTAATATTCTAGTAGTAGATAAGTAATTCCCAGTTCTCTGTAAATTTGTCTTTCATGTGCCCGGGATTCTCTTACTCCCCCCCCCCCCGCAGCCAACCCTACCAATATTAGTAACATTCCCTGTTTCTCTCTGTGTGTGTGTGTGTGTGTGTGTGTGTGTTTGGACTGGCAAGGTTAGCTGTTTGCAGCTAAGTCCTTCAAATGCTTATATAAAATTAAGCCTCACTTGTATTATTAACTCACATAGAATATTCTCTCTTAGAAAAACATTTCAATTTCACTTACACATGTTCCAAAAAAAAAAAAAATCTCCCTCGGGAAGTATTTATGGGCTCTCTAGCTCTTCCAGATTGATATCACGTTATGTTTCTGACCCAAAAATAGCCAGAATGCAGGGTTCACACTATCTGTGGCTTCAGGTATTCATGGGGAGGGAGGCCTTGGAATATATCCCCATGAACATGGGGGTCATACTGTATATGTAAGCCATGCTTCCAATAATGAACAAACAAATTACTGAAACAGATAACTTAACAGCATTTCTGTATTATCTCTAGATGTGACCATTTTCTTGATCAGCATGTTCTTGAATATGTTTTCATGAATATGATAAAACTATTACAAAATATAGTAGAGTCTCGCTTATCCAACATAAATGGGCCCGCAGAATGTTGGATAAGCAAAAATATTGGATAATAAAGAGGGATTAAGGAAAGCTTATTAAACGTCAAATTATGTTATCATTTTAAAAATTAAGCATCAAAACATAATGTTTTACAAGTCTGTCACTTGTTTGGAAGTGTGGCTGCACTTGTGTTGTTGTTGGGCATGTTGGCCCACTGCACGTTGCTGCCTAGAGAAACAGCTGTGTATCCAGGTTGTAGGCAGGCTGCATTGAATAATACAGAACGTTGGATAAGCAAATGTTGGATAAGTGCGACTCTACTGTATCTCTGACTACCTTCTGACAAGTCATGTGGGTAAACAAGCTGATATTCAACTCATACTGGGGTTAGTGGTGTCTGATGGTTTTTGTGCCAGTGCGGCAGTATATATTTGTATCATATTGTTTTGCTGGGTTTATATCACATCTTTATCCAAAAAAGGATTGCAAGTAAAATAGAAATTCAAGTTTAACAATGGTAGATAAAGATGTGAATGAACTAGGGATGTTAGTATTTGATAATTTTATTCTTGAATGAATTAGCAATTTTAGCAATTTGCTTTAGGTTGGGAGAAAATTTTAAAATCTTTAATTTTTGAATAATATTCTCAGTTTTTGAATTATTCTGTGCAAAATTTACTCTATTTGTGCAGAAAAAAAATGTGCAAAAAAAACTAAACATGCAAGTTTCTGCAGAATAAATCCTGAACTATAAAGATTCATCAATCCAGGATGGGTTTTCCCATACTTATAACACTTTTTTATTTTTAAAAATATTTTAATATTATTTTTATCCCTAGGCTAAACTTGAAAGGAGCAATCTAATATTCTGAATCCTTTCCCTGAGTTAGACTCAGCTTCATGGCTTGCAAATGGATGCCAACAATCACACATGACTATAGCCCCCTTGTGGGCTAAATATACAATAGGGTGCAAACATAAAGCACTGGTAAGGCTTTAAATGATGAAGCATAAACCATGTTTTCACTTAATGTTCAGTTCTGTCATTGGGCAGAATATTGCAGCTACCTGAAATAGCAAATAATTAAAGGGATAGAAGAGTACTGGTTTCACCTCCCATCCAGTGGTTTCTCTAGAGCCCAGATAATCCAGGCTATTCCCCTCCATTAGAAATGATGGGTATGTGGCTGAGATCTTTGTTTAAATTCATGTTGTAATAATTTATTTATTTTAAACCTTACAAATTTCTTTCTATTCACAAATAAAATATGAGTTAAACTGGATGTAGGAGGAAGGGCAGATTTGTTTGTCCTGGATCAGTTCACTGGATGCTTAACTCTTTAAAATCTGGGCTTGATTTGCTGTGCATTTGTTCACGTTAGTTATCTTTCCCCTCCTTGAATAGCTAATCATTTTTAATATCTATGTAGCAGCAGGTACAGCCAACATTGGCTGGTGATTGTTATGTCAGAAATACTATGACTTTGCTCTGGGATTGTATTGGTTGAAAGAGCTATATATGGCTTAAAACCCAGACCTCAAATAGGTTCAGCAGAATGGGTAATTTCTTAAAATCAGGCATAAAAGATGGATTCAGCTAATAATAATAATAATAATAATAATAATAATAATAATAATAATCCTGAAAAAGTATTGGAGAATGAGCACGCAAAGATACTGTGGGACTTTCGAATCCAGACTGACAAAGTTCTAGAACACAACACACAAGACATCATAGTTATGGAAAAGAAAAAGGTTTGGATCATTGATGTTGCCATCCCAGGTGACAGTCGCATTGACGAAAAACAACAAGAAAAACTCAGCCGCTATCAGGACCTCAAGATTGAACTTCAAAGACTCTGGCAGAAACCAGTACAGGTGGTCCCAGTGGTGATCGGCACACTGGGTGCCGTGGCAAAAGATCTCAGCCAGCATTTGGAAACAATAGACATTGACAAAATCACGATCTGCCAGCTGCAAAAGGCCACCCTGCTGGGATCTGCACGCATCATCTGAAAATACATCACACAGTCCTAGACACTTGGGAAGTGTTTGACTTGTGATTTTGTGATACGAAATCCAGCATATCTATCTTGTTAGCTGTGTCATAATAAAATCATCATCATCATCATCATGATACTGGAGAATTGCAATAGCCACAAAACAAACCTCTATACAACTTGGATTGATTATAAAAAAGCATTTGACTCACTGCCACATTGCTGGATTGTCAGATGTCTAGATATCATCGGGGATGTCTAGATATCATCGGGGTATTAGAAAGTTCACCGAAAATGCAATGAAACAATGGAAAACTGTTCGTAGGCAACAAAAGCTATGGAACTGTTAATATCAAGAGAGGAATTTTCCAGGGCAACTCACTGTCACCACTGCTGTTCATCATTGCAATGGTCCCTCTGTCAGTAATTATACAGAAAACATACCTGGGCTACCAAACAGCAAGAAATTCACCTAAAATTTCCCGATGATCTAAAGCTTTACGGAAAATCAGAAACAGAAATCCAATCACTGACCAACACAGTCAGAATCTTCAGCACTGACATCAGTATGGAGTTCAGCCTAGAAAAATGTGCCACAGTGGCATTAAAGAAAGGGAAAATTACTCACAGCGAGGGCATAGAGATGCAAAATGGACAAAGCATAAAATGCAATCAGCCTGAAGCCTATATATATCTGGGCATACTACAGTTGGACAATATGGGCATGGGCATGTGAAAAATGTGGTCAGCAAAGAATATACCCAAAAAGTCAGAAAGATTTTGAAGAACAAATTAAATGGCAGAAATACGATCAAGGCTATCAACACCTGGGCCATACCCGTCATTAGATACACTGCTGGAATTGTGAACTGGACACAAGCAGAGCTAGATGATCTGGACAGAAAAGCAAGAAAACTGATGACAATCCACTACTCATTACACCCACATAGTGATGTCGACAGATTTTACCTGCCCAGAAAATCAGGAGGCAGAGGGCTTCTGCAAGTGAAACAAACAGCAGAAGAAGAGAAACATGCCCTGGCAGATTAAGTGAAAGGTACTCAAGAACCAACATTGAGGGAAGTCAACAGTAGTAAACTGCTTCAAGTGCAAAAGACGAAGAGTGAATACCGTAAAAACACAATCCAGAGCAGAAGAGAAAACTGGCGAAAGAAGGTTCTCCATGGACAGTTCCTGGGAAAAATTGAGAGCCAAATTGACAAAGAAAAAACATGGTTGTGGCTCACAAATAGAACTTTGAAAAAGGAGACGGAGGGCCTGATTCTGGCAGCCCAAGAACAAGCCATTAGAACCAATGCCATCAAAGCCAAAATTGAAAAGTCGACAGATCCCAAATGTAGACTCTGCAAGGAAGCAGACGAAATAATAGATCACATCCTCAGCTGCTGCAAGAAGATTGCACAGACAGACTACAAGCAGAGGCATAACACCGTTGCTCAGATGATTCATTGGAACTTGTGCCACAAATACCATCTGCCTGCGACAAAGAACTGGTGGGATCACAGGCCAGAAAAAGTTACAGAGAATGAACATGTCAAGCTACTCTGGGACTTCCAAATTCAGACAGGCAGAGTTTTGGAGCACAGTACTCCTGACCTCACAATCGTGTTAAAAAACAAAGTATGGATTGTCGATGTTGCAATCCAAGGTGACAGCAGGATTGAAGAGAAACAACTGGAAAAGCTGACATGATATGAGGAGTTAAAGTTCGAATTGCAAAGACTTTGGTACAAGCCAGTCAAGGTGGTCCCAGTGGTGACTGGCACACTGGGTGCAGTGCCTAAAGACCTTGGCCTGCACTTGAACACAATCGGCGCTGACAAAATTACCATCTGCCAGCTGCAGAAGGGCACCTTACTGGGATCTGCATGCATTATTCACTGATACATCACACAGTCCTAGACACTTGGGAAGTGTCCGACGTGTGATCCAATACAACAGCCAGCAGAGTGTCTGCTGTGGACTCATCTTGTTGTGTTTCTAATAATAATAATAATAATAATAATAATAATAATAATAATAATAATAATAATAATAATAATAATAATAATAATATCTTTATTTGTATACCACTTTTTCCCTAAATGGGAGCCAAAGTAGCTTACAACATTTCAAAAATAATACAAATCAGCTTAAAAATAAGACAAATCAACTCACTACTACAGGGAAGTCACCAGCTATCCCTGGGCACAACATGATTATATCTATACTAAGAATATATGCTTTTGGCCACCTTAATCAGTAATACACAAGCAAATGGGTCAGAGGGGGAGTTATCCCCAAAATAACAGGGTATTAACATTTTACTTAAACATGTTTAATATCTTCTTATTTTGGGGATGTACCTTGCTGCTACAGAGATGTTTAAAATGATTAGCCATTCAAGGGGGAAATGATAAATCAAGTTTAATACAGTACTAACATGAACATGTGGTAAAGCATCTAATCATATTCAGAGCTCACAGAATAAACAAGGGCTGTTTTTCTCTCTGCTGTTTTGGGGGTGAGACACCCACCCTTCTTTGTTCATGAGCAGTTGCAACTAAACATGCAATGCAAGAAAATGACTAACTTATCTTGTAAGAAGTCTACAGAACGAGCTTTTTTTTCTTTTTAAAATTATCCTGATATGACCCTGAATTAGCAAGAGATGAAGAAGAAATTCAATAATTCCAAAACTATAACTGAAATTGCTAATTCTGTTTTGTACCTCATGGAATGTACTGCAACTGCAAGCCTCACAAACTCACACATTTATTAAAGTTGGTGCATATTTTTTCAAGTACAAAATCATAGGTGCATTTTTAAAACATGAACGGCTAAAAAGGCATACAAAAATGCCCAAGCATGCTTTAGTCAAGGAAGGAAATCTGCATGAGAATGTATAGTATACAGAAAATGAGGAAATTAGTACATATCTTATGGAAAATGTTACACATTTCCATGGCAAAAAGAAAAAAAAGGAAGGTCTTATGGTCAGATATGAATAGAGGATATGATGGGGATGCCAATGGGATCAGCACTCCAACCCTCAAGCCATGATACCACACTCACTCTTCTTCACAGTCCAACTACAGTAGAGTCTCACTTATCCAACACTTGCTTATCCAATGTTCGGGATTATCCAATGCATTTTTGTAGTCTATGTTTTCAATACGTCATGATATTTTGGTGCTAAATTCGTAAATACAGTAATTACTACATAGCATTACTGCATATTGAACTACCTTTTCTGTCAAATTTGTTGTTAAACATGATGTTTTGCTGCTTAATTTATAAATCATAACCTAATTTGATGTGTAATAGGCTTTTCCTTAATCCCTCCTTATTATCCAACATATTCACTTATCCAACATTCTGCCAGCCCGTTTATGTTGGATAAGTGAGACTCTATTGTACTATCAAAACCCTACATTTTCCTCCATTTGTCTTGACTGAGCAAGTGAGCATTTGCTGGTTATTTTATGCACGACTGAACCTTCTGCTATGGCATTTTGCTCTTCATTTCTCCATGCCCCACCCCCAGTACTGTTCCTAATGTATCCACCCTGTTCTGGAGAGTATTTTACCCTCCCCTTCTCCACGGTTAGTCAATTTTAGGTCCAAGAACAGGCCTGTCTTGGAAGCAGAATATAACCAGAAATAATTCCTGTTTTAGAAAAAGATCTCTTTTGCATTTAAATAGGACCAGGGAAGGCAAAAGGAGACCAAATTTCTTCACAGGGGATAAAAATATTGGTCTTAAATCCTTTTCCATCTTTGGGAAAAGTAGAGGGGCCACAAAAATGGTCTTGAGAGGAAATGTGTAGTCCACTACTATGCTACAGCATAGTGTTCCTAACCAGGCTTCTACATTTTTGGATTCATCCACCCTGAGAAAAGTAGCCTTCTCTCATCCCTCTAAGTCAGTGGTTCTCAACCTGTGGGTCCCCAGGTGTTTTGGCCTTCAACTCCCAGAAACCCTAACAGCTGGTAAACTGGCTGGGATTTCTGGGAGTTGTAGGCCAAAACACCTGGGGACCAACAGGTTGAAAACCATTGCTCTAAGTTCACTGTGGGAAGAAACCCACTATAGCTCAAATATGTATAACATTGCACAGCTTTGTGGTATGTTCTGGAGCAATCAAGGACATTCAAAAGAATGTATACTTTAAAGATACAAATGATTACATATGTATACAATACACACAAACATGCCAATCAGTGGGGAAAACTATACATTTGATATAACACATAAATTAATCCACACCAATCCGTACACATTCCAATTCTGGAAGAACAAAATGAAACCTCACAATCCAACTGAAAACAGAGGTGGGAAGAAAATGAAGATGGGATTTGAAGTGAAACAATGGAATAGAGATTGTGTGATTTCCACATCTGTACTCACAGGTCAATGTTGTGCCTGAGGGCATTAACAAAAGAGAAGGCAGGCAGTGGTACATTATTTGATCCACAAGCACTGTTGTGGCCCGATTAATTTAGACTTTTGGAGTGTCAGTATTTTAAGTTGCCTTAGCTGACAGGTGCATTTCCACTTAGAAGATGGCTTAACTGAGTGAAATTTTATTTACTGTCTGCACAATAAAGAGCACAAAGGTCACCACGCTTGTTAAATCCCAGGAAAATGGGCGGTAAGAAAGGAAAGTAAGACTAAAGCACTCAGTTCATCTCCAGGCTGACAAAGAACAGGAGAGGGAATCACATTTGACTTGTGAGTAATTTGTTAATACTATTTAATCATTATTGATGTTTCCAGGAACACACACACACAAAGAAAGACTAGGCTAAGCTAAAGTAGTCCTACTTGTTGGGATTTGGGGTGATTGGAGTGCCAGGGGGGAGAAGAGGAGGGGAGTAATCTTCTCACTTTCATTTGTGCCCCCCACCCCCCTTGTCATTTCAGATTTCTGTAGAGCCTACAGAAAGTGTGCAGACCAACAGCTTAGCACAATAATCAACTGTGATAACAGTAGAACAAATTGGAAGAAGGATATTCTCACTTGGGAAATAGTTTGCTTTGGTATTTGTCTTGTGGCCTACTGCATAACGTGATTTAGTAAGTATCCCCAAATATTTTGCTCAAATGCAAAAGTCAGTGTCTTTGCGTATGCCAAGTAGGGCAGGACAATCTATTCAGCCAAATCTCAAATCCACTTGGTCAAATTAGTCAAAAATTCTTGAGCAATGTGATAGTGATACTGATACCATAAAAGGAAAAAGCAATCTAGATCATGTGTCTCCAACATGCTGCTAAGCAATTCTGTATAACACAAGAATAAGAGTGAGAAGAGGGAAGAGATGAACGAAATTGTTCATTGATGGAAAGTTAGTGACAGCTCTAGTTGTCAATATGGGTAGGAACCTCACCAATCTTTTCAAACCATTGTGGGAAGAGAGATGGTGAGAAGTATCATCTTTCCTTGTGCTTTTCTAATTCTCTATTAGAAGCAGAAATATTTCTTGCTACTTTCTTGGAGTTTTTTCTTGGAGTTTGGTGGCAGTTTAATAAAATCAGAGAGCTGGAAGGGACTTGTAGGTAATTGAGACCACATATCCTGCTCAGTACAGAATTTCCAGCTAAACATCTCCACCAGGTCTAGCCTGTTTCTGAAGACATCCAGAAAGGGAGACTTTTACTGTCAGGAGGATCCTTCTAATGTTAAATCAAAATCCATTATTCTGTAACTTCAAATCATTACAGTGCTCCCTTGCTAATTTGCGGTTCAAGTTCCATGGATTCGCTATTTCACAGATTTTCCCATCTGGCTCACTCTTCCCTCACAGGCACAAAAGGACTCTGTTTGAGGCACGTGACCAGGCCCATGCCAGTAGGCCCTGCCTGCGCCTCATCGCCTCAGGAACAACAAGAAATAGAGTAAAGTACGTTAAAAGAGGAAAAGAGGGAGGGAGGGGGGCTATATTCATTGAAATAAATAGAGTGCCGCTACTTTGCGGTTTTTTACTTTTTGCGGGCAGGCCTGGAACCTAACCCTTGCGAAAAGTGAGGGCACACTGTACAACTGATCCTACTGTTGCACCTCAGAATAGTTCACCTTGCTATTGACACCAAGCCACACACAGAAGATAGTCTTTTGTAGTTTTATTGAGCAAAAACAGTATATATATATAATATCAAAGCAGGCAAAAATATAGTTCCCAAAGTAGTTGTAAAATAGAATCAATAGATCCAATGATCCTTAGACAAAAAGCAAAAGTCTATTCCCAAAGATACAATAGTCCACAGGTTACAAGGATTCATGAGCAGGAGAATTTCCAAAGCATGAAGACATAGACCATCCACTCGGATGAAGCGAGAATTTGCTTTGACAGAGATTTGTCTCCCAACACACAGTTTTAAAAGTAACCCAAAAATGCATTTCTCTTCCCTTCAGTGGCCTCCCATTTTCCAGCTAATCTCAGGCTACGCCGAGGCATTCCTTTCCATTGCAAATGATTTGCCCGAGATAGCAATGGAGCTTCTTTCTTTTTTTTAAATATGTTTTTATTGTAGATATCAGCGAAACAACAACAAAATCCATCAACATACACACCAATTACATATTCTCGGTAACATTACACTTGTTAGTTCCACTTTTATCTCCCACTTATGTCCAGTAGTTTTTCACCCCTCCCCCCTCCCCCTCCCTCTGGGAACAGTACTTTCTTCCATTCAGATATTATTTTAATTGATCAATCGTAAGTAGAGAATGATTCAATTCTATATATTTCTTTGTCCTTTGACTCTATCTATCAATCTTCCCCATTTCAGATCCCAATTCTTTTTGATTCGGCCTGATATATATTTAGTTCTCCTTTCAAGGATATAATCTTGAAGCATAAAATCAGCTAGGTATTCATACCATTTTTTAACTTCCCATTTTGTTTGTTCTTTCCAACCCAAGGCAACTGTTGCTTGAGCGGCAACTAACATGTATTTTATGATTTCCCCCCAGTCCTTAGTAATTTTATTCTTATCTAATTTCTGGATGAAGAATTCTTTATTTTTCAAAATCAATTTATGTCCTGTTAAATCTTCCATTTCCTTCTTTACCTTGTTATAAAATTTTTGCACTTTATCACATTCCCACCACATATGAATATATGAGCCAGTTATCCCACATCCGTGCCAACACAATTTTGTGGTTGTTTTAGTTATATAAGCCAATTGGATTGGGGTTCTATACCATTTAGTCAGTATTTTCCTTTGGGTTTCTCTTATCCTTATCTGCTTGATTTTTTTAATTGAGTTGATCCAGTATTCGATATCAGAATCGTTAATATTCATGTCTTCTTTCCATATCTCAGCCAATTATCTTGCACCTGAACAGGAGCCTGAGACAAATCAAGCTCATTATTTTCCCATGGGAATGTCTCCCTGGTTTTCATCTGTGACAGGCTGGTTCAGGAGTTCATCCACAGGCTGCGCTTCTTGCACTTCTGAACCAGCCTGTGTAACTCCATGATTCCCCATCCCCATGACATCATCCTGGAACTCATCTTGCATCCCGTCATCTGACTCCTGCATCAGTAACCCAAAATCACCTTTCTCATCTTCACTCTGGCACTGCTGCTGAGTCACAACACCTACTCTTTGGGGCAACAGAGAACAGTCCTGTTGCCTCTTCTCTGTGATAGCACTCTGGGGACTTCAAAGGTGCAATCATGGAACAGTTCTGTTTTCTTCTCAACAAGTAAAACATGCTCAAGTCTTTCAATCTTTCCTCATATGTTTTCTTCTCCATGCCTCTTATGATTCTTGTTGTCCTCCTCTGGATGAGGCTCCCTGATCTGAATCATAGAATCATAGAATCATAGAATAGTAGAGTTGGAAGAGACCTCATGGGCCATCCAGTCCAACCCCCCGCTAAGAAGCAGGAAATCGCATTCAAAGCACCCCCGACAGATGGCCATCCAGCCTCTGCTTAAAAGCCTCCAAAGAAGGAGCCTCCACCACGGCCCGGGGGAGAGAGTTCCACTGTCGAACAGCTCTCACAGTGAGGAAGTTCTTCCTGATGTTCAGGTGGAATCTCCTTTCCTGTAGTTTGAAGCCATTGTTCCGTGTCCTAGTCTGCAGGGCCGCAGAAAACAAGCTTGCTCCCTCCTCCCCATGACTTCCCTTCACGTATTTGTACATGGCTATCATGTCTCCTCTCAGCCTTCTCTTCTGCATGCCCAGCTCTTTAAGCCGCTCCTCATAGGGCTTGTTCTCCAGACCCTTAATCATTTTAGTCGCCCTCCTCTGGACGCTTTCCAGCTTGTCAACATCTCCCTTCAACTGCGGTGCCCAAAATTGGACACAGTATTCCAGGTGTGGTCTGACCAAGGCAGAATAGAGGGGGAGCATAACTTCCCTGGATCTAGACGCTATGCCCCTATTGATGCAGTCCAGAATACCGTTGGCTTTTTTAGCAGCCGCATCACATTGTTGGCTCATGTTTAACTTGTTGTCCACGATGACTCCAAGGTCTTTTTCGCACACACTGCTGTCAAGCCAGGCGTCCCCCATTCTGTATCTTTGCATTCCATTTTTTCTGCCAAAGTGAAGTATCTTGCATTTGTCCCTGTTGAACTTCATTTTGTTAGTTTCGGCCCATCTCTCTAGTCTGTCAAGATCGTTTTGAATTCTGCTCTGGTCTTCTGGAGTGTTAGCTATCCCTCCCAGTTTGGTGTCGTCTGCAAACTTGATGATCATGCCTTCTAACCCTTCGTCTAAGTCGTTAATAAAGATGTTGAACAGAACCGGGCCCAGGATGGAGCCCTGCGGCACTCCACTTGTCACTTCTTTCCATGATGAAGACGACACATTGGTGAGCACCCTTTGGGTTCGTTCGCTTAGCCTATTACAGATCCACCTAACTGTAATTTTGTCTAGCCCACATTTTACTAGTTTGTTTGCCAGAAGGTTGTGAGGGACTTTGTCGAAGGCCTTACTGAAATCCAGGTATGCAGAGACCAAGCACTGCAGAATATGGTCAGTGGAACTATTACCTCCAACAACTTGGAAACTATACTTTGAATAATGCAATGTAAAGTAGCATTCTTTGCTGAAACATCACACTGCTTGCTCATGTTCATCTTATGAGCCATCCTATACATGTTCCTATGGTTTTGGGTTTCTAAATGTAGAATGTTACATTTATCTCTACTGAATTTCATTTTTAAGAAACGAATTTCTAATTCATTTAGGTTATTTGATTTTTTTCTAGCATGTTAGCCATCCCTCCCAAATTTGTGACATCTGCAAAACCTTTTTAAAAAATCATTTTTATTGAGAATAACATGGATAAGCAAAGAATGGAAAGTAGGTGTTGTCTTCCTTATTACAAAAGTGGTAAAACAATTCATTTGTAGCGTGGTAGGAATAAGTAGAAAAGAAAAAATTAAAAAGAAAAAAAAGGAGAATAGAAGAAGGGAAAAGAAAGAAGATAAAAGAAGAAAAAAGAAAAAAGGAAAAAATTGTCCTTGAAGTTCCGTTTCACTTGGGGTAGCATATATTGTTTCTTTAGTCTTTGTCATTGTTAATGTGATAGACCTTTGAGCCCTTTGGATTTCTTTAATTAGTTTTTGCATGAATTTTTATTTTTTATTTTTCTAAAAAATCTGTAAATTTCTTCCAATTTGTTCTGTTTGACTTCTTTCTATTTTGTACAAGTTTCTATGTCAATAGGCCCATATTCATAATGTCTAGTGCTTTCAATAGCCATTTTTCAGTGGTTATTACTTCTTTTGTTTTCCAAACCTGGACCAAATTTATCCTTGCCACTGTTGTGAGGTAAAAGAGTATCTTCTCTGTGTTCTTATCTATTTGGAAGTCCTTAATTGTTATACCCCCGCCAGCCATGGATTTGGAGCCTGAGCAGGAGCTGAACTCTGACATAGATGAGGCTTATTATGACTTTTCACCCAGTTTGGAAACCTCTTTGCAGCTCCAGGTGCCTGGAGAAATCAGCCAGGAGGAGCAGTTAATTGGAAGGGAGGTTTCCTTGTCTGGGACAGATGTTCCCGGCTCCCTTGAGAATGAAGGTTTTAATCGGAGAGAATTTGTGAGTCAGGAGAGGAGTTCAAACAAAATCTTCGCAGAAGTCAACGTCTGACCTCCTGAGAGGATAATGGTTAGAGTTTCCCATGGGAACTTTTTGGGAGTATTGCTCTTCTTACTTGGGTTTCAGTTTAGAATCCTTAAAAGCGTTTTGCACTATAGAATATTTGCAGTGTCAACGTTGCTTCTTTGGAGAAAGGTGTCTCTGTAATTTGCTCCAGTTTCCAAACCAAGTACTTCCAGTTGCACTCCGGCCGAGATGAACCACAACTCTGGAATAGACTACTTTTACTCCGGTTGTTATTTCCTTGTTCCTCTTTCAGGATTGCCTCCACTTTGACATCGTGTTGCCTTGATCGCTAAGAAGCATCGCCTGAGGACTGAACTCTGTTTTTGTCAGCCTTGTTTCCTTGTTGCATTTCATGGACTTGATTGATTGGGAGAGCTAACGAGCTCTTATTATGGATTATAATATTGGACCTTTCCTTCTACTCATCTGGGGTCACATTTGACTTTTCAGAAAGAACTATCTCCACCTCAAACTCTATAACTATTTTCATCTGGATTTATATTTGCTTTAATAAAGATATTAAATGTTATATTGGCTCCTGCCTGGGTTTTGAATGCTCACGCAGCCTTGGGTGTAACAGTAATTCCTAACAGGAAGTATTCAGGCTTAAACTCACATTTTAATTGTAGGATTTTTTTTTGCATCTTTCTATACACTTCATACCAAAATGTTTTGACTTTTTTGCACTTCCACCACATGTGCATAAAGGTACCCTTATGCTTTCCACACTTCCAACATTTTTCACGGTTACCTTGTATTTTGCCACCTTTTCCAGTGTTAAGTACCACATATAAAACATCTTGTACCAATATTCTTTGATTTTTGTTGAGTATGCATATTTTAGCTTCTTTATCCAGACTTCCTCCCATTTCCTCATAATGATAGTGTGTCCAATTTCTTAGGTCAATTTTATCATTACCTCTTTTGCCTGCTCCTCCTCTGTTGCCCATAATAGTAATTGCTGGTATATTATTTTTATTAGTTTGGTATCTAGTTTTAATATTTTGACCCAAAACATTTCGCCTACTTCAAATCCTTTTTTTTTTAAAATCTTCCTGGTAATTTTCTTTAATTTGCCGATATTTGAACCATGTTATTGTTGGGTCTATTTTTTTAATTCTCTTATGTTTTCAATTTTATTTCTTGGTTGTTTATTTTTAATAGTTGTTTGTAAGTTAACAATTTTTCGCTAGGAATTTCTCTCATATGGTTTTATTATTTATTTATTTATTTATTTATTTACAGCATTTATATTCTGCCCTTCTCACCCCGAAGGGGACTCAGGGCGAATCACATTACACATATTAGGCAAACATTCAATGCCTTTTAACATAGGACAAAGACAAACAACAACATAGCTCCGAGCGAGCCTCGAACTTATGACCTCCTGGTCAGTGATCCATTGCAGTTAATTGCACTGGCTTGCTCTCCCGTCTGCACCACAGCCCCGGGCTTGCTTCATTTAGCAAGTACCATAGTGGTGTTTTAGTATACAATCTTCCCTTATATTTATCCCATATTTAATAAGCAACGCTCTTATAAAGAGGTTTTTAAATTCATTTCTAATTTTCTTTCTCCTCTCCACAGGTAACTGTGCCATTCTTTTCATAAATCTTGCCCTTCCAAGGCTAATGTTTTTATTTTCTTTTTTAGGG
The DNA here is from genome assembly GCF_035594765.1 of Anolis carolinensis. Taxonomy (NCBI): domain Eukaryota; kingdom Metazoa; phylum Chordata; class Lepidosauria; order Squamata; family Anolidae; genus Anolis; species Anolis carolinensis. Next base: position 37,487,446 of record NC_085843.1, on the reverse strand, counting down.
ATAGCCAGTCCCTCATCCATGTTAATGCAGACGAATCATAGTATAATTGTAGGTCCAGAAGGCCTAGTCTCCCTCTTTTTATCATCCTTTAGGTTTTTAAATTTTATTCTGTTTTTTTTTTTTTTGCTTTGCCATATGAAGTTCTTTATATCTTTTTGCCAGTTTGTAAATGTTACTTTTGTCCTGATTAGGGGAATGTTTTGAAATAAGTAAAGTACCTGTGGTAAAATGTTCATTTTCACTACAGCTATCCTACCCAGCAGTGAAAGATTTAGTTTCTTCCACCACTTCATTTTTTCCTTGACCTCTCTCTTCTTTTCTTTTCTTTTTAAAATAAATAATCTTTATTGATTTTCTACAAGTTAAAAAGACAGTACGTACAGGATGGATAAACATCAACAAAAGAATAAAGTATGTGATCAGGGTATATCAGAAAAATAGCGAGAAAAATTTAAGGGGTAAATTATAAAGAAGAGAGAAAAGAGAGGGGGGAAATAAAAAAAGATAAAATACATATATTTAAGAAGAACTTCCTACATCTTCTTTGAGATGTCTACCTTTTCTATCTTTTCTTTTTTTACTCCTCTCTCCTTTTCTTCTTTTCATGTCTTCATTCTGGTGAGTGGTGTTTATCTTCTCTCATGTCTTTAATTCTCCCCCCCCTCCTTTCTCTTGTTCAATTTGTTTTAAATATTCCATTACTCTGCTCTAGTCTGTTTCTGTTGTTGCTTCTCCTTTATTTTTTGCTAATAAGAATGTAAGTCTATCCATATTCCTTCTATCTAGCACCTTTGTTAGCCATTCATCTTCACCCGGGGTTTCTTTTTTCTTCCAGAGTCGTGCGTAACAAATTATTGCAGCTGTTGTTAATAGAAATAATAGTTTGTCTTGGTTTTTTTTCCAATTTTAATTCATTGATCCCTAGTAGGTATATTTCAGCCTTGAGTGGGATCCTAATTTCTAATTTCTTTTCTAATGTTTTCTGATTTTTTCCCCAATACTCTTTGGCCATTTCACAGGTCCACCACATATGGTAATACATTCCATCCTTCTTCCCACACTTTCATCATTTTGGGTTTAATTTTTTATAATATTTTCCTAATTGCTGGAGAGTCATATACCACCTGTAGGACATTTTTATCCAATTTTCTTTTAAATCTATAGCGTAACAATATCTTAATTTTTCTTCCATATTACTTCCCACTCTTGTCTAATGGGACCTCTCTCCTTTTCTTGTAATAGTTATTTTTTAATAGCTGGCTGTGATTTCTCTCCCTAGGTATTTTACTTTTGCCACTGTCTTAATGCCTGTCCCTTCTTGTAGTTGTTCTCTTTTGCAGGCCAGAATCCCATTGGCTGCGGCTGCTAAAAAAGCCAATGGGATTCTGGCCTGCATCAATAGGGGAATAGCGTCTAGATCCAGGGAAGTTATGCTCCCCCTCTATTCTGCCTTGGTCAGACCACACCTGGAATACTGTGTCCAATTTTGGGCACCACAGTTGAAGGGAGATGTTGACAAGCTGGAAAGCGTCCAGAGGAGGGCGACTAAAATGATTAAGGGTCTGGAGAACAAGCCCTATGAGGAGCGGCTTAAAGAGCTGGGCATGTTTAGCCTGCAGAAGAGAAGGTTGAGAGGAGACATGATAGCCATGTACAAATACGTGAAGGAAAGTCATAGGGAAGAGGGAGCAAGCTTGTTTTCTGCTGCCCTGCAGACTAGGACACGGAACAATGGCTTCAAACTACAGGAAAGGAGATTCCACCTGAACATCAGGAAGAACTTCCTCACTGTGAGAGCTGTTCGACAGTGGAACTCTCTCCCCGGGGCCGTGGTGGAGGCTCCTTCCTTGGAGGCTTTTAAGCAGAGGCTGGATGGCCATCTGTCGGGGGTGCTTTGAATGCGATTTCCTGCTTCTTAGCAGGGGGTTGGACTAGATGGCCCATGTGGTCTCTTCCAACTCTACTATTCTATGATTCTATGATTCTTTTCTTTTTTGTTATATATTTGGCTAAGATTTTTGGTTTGTATTTATTAATTTTAAAGCCTGCCACTTTTCCAAAGTCCTCTAACTCCTCAGACCATTTATTCAATTTTTTTATGATCTTCCATTATACACACTACATCATCTGTGAAAGTGCTGACCTTGTAACTGTTTTTCTTGGTCTTCAGTCCTTTTAGTTCTTGGTTTTTTCTTATTCTTGTTAGTAAAACTTCCAGAGTCATGATGAAGATTAGGAGGGACAGAGGACAGCCCTGTCTTTTCCCGTTCTTGAGTCTTATTTCTTTCGTTATTTGCCCATTTATTATTATGTTCGCTGATTGTTGAAAGTAAATTGATTTGATCGCATTGATAAAATAAAACCCTACATCCACCTACCTCCTTCCGATTATGTCTATCATAATATTCTATTGCATTTAAAATGGTTTTAATATTGTCCTTTATGTGTCTTTTAAGTAAAAATCCATTCTGATCATTGTCTATCCTTTTTCTTTTAGTCCTTTTGTCAAGATGCTGGAAAATATTGTATAGTCTTTGTTGAAGAGTGAGATTGGTCTAAAGTTGTTTTTTTTTTTTTTTTACCTTTTTGTTGTCTGTGTTTTCTTTGGGTATCAAGGCTATATTTGCAGTTTTCCATGAATCTAGTATCTTTTTTTGGTCTAAGGCTCTGTTCATCACTTTCTGAAAGGGAGTTATCAATATATCTTGAAAGATTTTGTAATAGGCCAACGTAAAGCCATCCGGCCCTGGCATTTTATTTGCAGGCATGTTATTTATTGCCCTTCTTATTTCTTCTTCCATAATCTTTTTATTTAGTATTTCCCTTTGTTCTTTGATTTTTTAAAATGTTTTGCTTACCTACGTATTGTAGTACTTCCTCTTTTGCGGTATTATCCTCTGCATATAATTTCTTGTAGTAATTAATGAATTGTTTTTCTTTTTCTTTTCTTTTTTAATTTTTTTTAATTATTTTCAAATACAGTGCACATTTAAAAACGGGGATAAGTGTGGAAACATAAGAACATAAACTAAGAACGTATATACATATACATATACACACACACACAAAACTGAAGGGAAGGGAGAGTGAGGGTTGACAATCTACGAACAAAACCAACAAAACAAAACAAAAAAAAACAAAAAAAAAGGAGGGGGAGGGTTAGGAACAGGGGATAGGGAATTAACAAGAAAAACTCAGGGAACATTAATCTAAAGGGAAGTATATACTTCCATTCTACAAAAAACTATTATTTAACACTGTATTTAAAACTATCATTTTCCAAATTAAACAAGGTTATTAAGCATAGATTTAGTCAATTCTTAATGTATTCTTCCAGTTTGGTCCAATTTGTCCTTCTAACAGGCTTTCCTCTTGTTTCTTTCAAAAGGAATGTAAGTTTGTCCATGTTTTTTATTTCTTCTAATTTATAAATCCAAGAATCTTTTTTCGGGGTTTCCTCCAGTTTCCATGTTTTCGCAAAAGTCATTCTCGCAGCTGTAGCACAATAAGTAAATAAGATATCACCATTTTTATCAAGTTTGAACTCACTGTCTACAATACCTAATAGATAATATTCTGGTTTTAATGGGAACTTCAATTGTAATATTAATTGTGTTTCTTGATGGATCATTTTCCAATAACTTTTTGATTTTTTACATAGCCACCATAAGTGATAGAACGATCCTTCCTGTGATTTACATTTCCAGCATTTCTTATCATAATTTTTATACATTAATCCTAGTTTTTTGGGGGTCATGTACCACCGATGAAAAACTTTTAGCCAATTTTCTTTCAAATCTGATACATATGTGTATCTTAATTTTTTATTCCAAATCTCTTCCCATTCTACTAATTTAATAGGTCGTCCAATATTTTGCGCCCACTTTATCATACAATTTTTAATCTCCTCTGTTTCAGTTGCCCAATCCAGTAATATAAGATAGATTCTCGATATTGTTTTCTTCTTACTCATCATGATTTTCCCCCAATGATTGTCTATCTCACCGAATCCAATTCTTTTATCCTTATTGAATTGTTCGTTAAGTTGGGCATATTGAAACCATGAGGTACCTGGAAATTTCTTTTTTATTTCTTCTTGTTATTTTAACATATATCCCTCTTTCTTTTTTATCAAAATATCCTTATATTTTGGCCAGGTTGACCACCCTAGAATGTTTCTTTGTACAGCTTCCAGGGATGAAATCCACATTGGGATCTTATTGTTGTAAAATCGTAATTTGTATTTTTCCCAAATCATTATTAGTGCCGATCTAATGAAGTGGTTACCGAATTTTTTTTCAATTTTCCTTTTTTCATAGCCAATATATGCATGCCAGCCTCGTCGTAAATCCATTCCCTCTAGTGTTAGTATGCTTTCGTTTTCTAACGTTGCCCAATCTTTAATCCACTGCAACGCGCATGCTTCAAAATATAGTTGTAAGTTTGGTAGACCAAAGCCTCCTCTTTTTGCCAAATCTGTCAAGGTACTGTATTTAATTCTGGGTTTCTTATTTTTCCAGATAAATTTCATTAATTCTTTATTCCATTCTTTGAATATGCTATTATTTCTAATTATCGGTAAGTTTTGGAACAAGTACAGTAATTTGGGAAGCACATTCATTTTAATAATTGCGATACGGCCTAACAAAGAAATGTTTAAAAATTGCCATTGTTGTAAGTCTTTCTTTATCTCTATCCATTTTGTCCTATAATTATTCTCCAGTAATTTGGCGTTTTTTGAAGTGATCCAGATACCTAAATATTTCAATTTTGTCACAAATTTTATTTCTGTCATCTCTTGTATTTTTTCCTGATTTTTCTTACTAATATTTTTTGCAAGCATTTTTGTTTTTTCCTTATTAATGTAAAAACCCGCTAATTGACCGAAAGTCTCAATTTTCTGGATCCATTTTTGTATTTGACTTTTAGGATCTTCAATTATACATAATATGTCATCCGCAAAAGCTCGAGTTTTAAAGTTATGGTTTCTAATTCTCAGTCCTCTTAATTGCTCATCGTGCCTAATATCTCTAATTAATATTTCTATTGCAAAAATAAAAATTAAAGGCGAAAGAGGACAGCCTTGTCTCGTACCCTTGCCAATTTTAAAATCTTTTGATTGTTGTCCATTTATCAATATTCTCGCTTTTTGTTTATTATAGATTGACTCTAAGGCATTCAAGAAATAATATGCTAGATCTAGTTCTTTCCCTAATAATTTAAAAAAGTTCCAATTCAACTTGTCAAAAGCCTTTTCGGCGTCCAGAGACATCAAGATTACTTCCTTTTGGTGATGTAATTCATAATATTTGATAGCATCAGTTACACATCTAAGGTTGTCCTTTATGTTTCTTTCTGGTAAAAAACCATTTTGTTCTTTTCCAATCCACTCATTCAAATTTTTTTAAAATCTGTTAGCCAATACTGTTGTAAAAAATTTATAATCCGTGTTAAGCAGGGAGATAGGCCTAAATTTACATGTTTCCAATTCATCTCCTTTATCTTTAGGTATAGTTATTATATCCGCCTGCGACCATGATTCAGGTATTTTTTTCTCTCTCATAGCTGCATTCATTATTTTCACTAGCCAGGTCATCAGTTCATCTTCCAATACTCTATAAAAATAGATTGGAAATCCATCCGGCCCCGGTGCTTTGTTCGGTTTCATTGAGTTCATTGCTTTTCTAATTTCTTCTTTTATCTCCTTATTTAAAAGTTCTCTTTGATCATCTGTAATTTTCTGAAGTCTTTGGGCGCTGAGGTATTCCTCGATTTTTCCCTGATTTATGTTTTCTTCTTTATATAGATTCGTGTAATACTCCTCAAATTCATGAATAATATCCTTGTCTGTGGTAAGAATCACATTACCTTTCTTTATTTTTGTAATTGGTTGTTGTTGTTTTTTCTTTCTTATTTTACGTGCTAGCCATGCTCCTGGCTTATTAGCGTTTTCAAAATTATATTGTTTTATAAATTTTAATTGGTTTGCAGTTTGTTCCAATTCTAAATTTCTTTTATTGTTTTGCAGAGATCTAATTTGTTTTACTAAGTTGATATTTAACGGATTTTCCTTTAACTTTTTCTCGGTATTGTTTAAGTCTTTTATTAATTTTGTTTAATGTTTGAAATTTCGCTTTATTTTTCTCTGCTTTTTGCTGAATAAGATATCCTCTAATTACTGCCTTATAAGCATCCCAAATTACCTGGTCGCTAGTTTCCGGTGAGGTGTTGGCCTCAAAATATTCGCTTGTCAATTTTTTATTTCTAATATCTTCCTCTTTTTTAAGGAAGTTATTATCCAGTCTCCATCTTTGATTTTTTTTCTTATGATTAATTCTCATTATTATTGGATTATGGTCTGATTTATCTCTAGGTAATATGTTAATTTCCTCTACTTTTGTACATAATGTTTTTGAGATCCAGATCATGTCTATTTTCGACCAGGTTTTATGTCTATGTGAATAGAAGGTATAGTCTCTTATTTCTCTATTGCTCATGTGCCAAATGTCTTTTAAGTCAAATTCTTCTTTTAATTTCCTAAAGTTTTGCGGAATTAATCTTGATCTCTCTTCTTTATTGTTTTTAGTCACCCTACTTGTATCCACCTTCAGTTCCATTATTCCGTTAAAGTCTCCTAAAATAATTAAATGGTCAAATTCGGTCTCTGTAATCTTTCTTCTCAATTCCTTTACAAATTTAGTCTGTGGCCCATTAGGAGCATAAATATTACAAATAAGTATTTTTTGCTGATCAATTATAATTTGGACTGCAATTATTCTACCTTCTTGATCTTTAAATTGTAATGTCGCCGGAATATCATCCTTTATGTATAGTACCACCCCTCTCTTTTTTCTAGTATCTGATGAGAAAAATTCTTTACCGAGTAATTTATTTATCAGATGTGAACCATGTCTTTGAGAAATATGGGTTTCTGGCAATGCAATTACATCAAATTTTCCCTTTTTTAATTGTATCATTATTTCTTTCCTTTTGGTTGGTGCATTTAAACCATTAACATTGTTAGAGTAAAATTTTAATTGTCTGATAAGGTTACCTCTATCCATCTGCCTATTTCTTTTGCCTCCTGTGGTTTCCTTTCCTTTTCCATTTTTTCTTCATCATCCGTAATTAAATCCACATCATCTACTCTCTCACTCTCTTCTTCCTCATCTTCGTCTCCTACATCCGATGGATCTGAGGTGGTAGTAGGAGCTGCCCCTTTGTTTCCTTTCACTTCTTTTGGAGATTGATGTCTCGCTCTCTTTGGTTTTTTTCTTTTAACTGATGAGGGAAGAGACTTCTCCGGCGATTCATATTTTTTCTCTTTCATTAATTTCTGGTAGAATTCTTTGGCTTTTTCCTCCGAGGTCAGCCAATGTTTCTCACCATACCACGTCATCATTATACCTTCGTTCCTCTCCCATCTGAATCTTATTTTTTGTCTCTTAAGTTCGTCCGTTAGGAAAAAATATTTTCTTCTTTTATTCAAGATCGTTTGGGGGAATTCTTTTAATACAATTATTTTCTTTTCTTTATAGTGCATTGGATTTCTATTATTATTTATCAGAACTTCATCTCTGACTTTTTTCTTCACAAAGTGTATAATAGTATCCCTTGTGGCCCTATTTCTTCTCGAAAAGTTTGTTTGGATTCTGTACACTTTGTCTATCTCATTTTCAACATATTCTTCTTCTCTTTGTAGAAGATCTGCAATCAGTTTTATTACAATTCTCCTGATATTTTCACCTGATTCTTCTTGAATATTTCGGAATCTTAATTGAAATTCTTTCTCATTTAATTCTATTTTTTCCTGTAATTTTTCCATTTTAGCATTTTTGTCTTCTAGTCCATCTACTTTCTTTTGTAATTTAAAATGTGATTTGGAAAGTTTCAAGTTTTCAGATTTCAAATCATTGATATCTTGATGTGTTTTTGCCATTTCCCTTTTCAAAAATCCAATTTCTTCTTTAATCTCTTTCTACATTTCTAGCAGTTCCTGACACATTTCTCTCTGTTGTAGGGATTGTTTATCCAATTTCAATTGTGATTCTTTCTGGTGTTCAATTTGCTGTTCAGCTAGTTTCTGAATTTCACGCAAAATATCCTTAAGATTCACCTCTTCTGCTTGTGAGGGTCTTCTTCCAATTCCCAGTCCTTTGGCGTCTCTAATATCTTTTTCAGATTTTTGTCTGGCTCCCGCCATCTTTTAAATTTATTTCTCCTCTTTTATCTAAGTACTGAGCCACTTGTAATATACACTATTTTTAATTTAATTTTAAATTTCAATTGATTGTTTCACTCCAATCGTTATGAATTAGTATTTAGATTGGTATGAAATCTTTGTGTATTTATGTGAATATGTATTTAGTTTTAATGAGTTAATAAATTGAGCTACCTTTTGTCTAAATTGATTTCTATAGTAATCTCAAGATCTAATATAATATAAATTCAGACTTATTATTCAGCTATCTTACCTACTTAATTAATTTAAGTTTAAATTTAATCAGAAGTCTAATCAAAGTCTATAACCATAATCTATCTCACACTTTTGCTTCAGTACTTCAATTTAATCAATTTGTCCTTTCCCAAAGTCCACTCTTCTATTCTTCTTTAGGGCACCGCTCCTTTCTTGACATTCACCGCTTTCCGTTAATACTCTTACCCACAGATAGTCTTTATAGCCGATCCTTCGTTGTTCTGTCTTCTGCTGACAGTTGTCCACCAGGCTGAACCTCTTTTCTTTTCTTTCCTTCCCGAACTTTATTATTATTTTTATTACAATTTATTTTGTAAACCCACCAAACTCTTGCAGACGGAGTATTAACTCTGTAGCACAGGTTTCTTTGGATCCGACCTCCCAGGTATATCAATGACTCGCTTCCGGAACGCTAGAGCCATGGGCTTCTTTGGTTGGTACACCGTTAAGGGCGCTGCGCTTCACAGAGCTACTTCTGCCCTTCTTTTGCCTTCCCCGATCTTCTTGGGCCCTTTAGCGTTCCGTAGTTTTCCAGACAAAGGATTATCTATACTGTGAGGTCTTAGTCATAACAAGCCTCCATCCAAGGTAAGTGGGTTAACTCAATCTTTTCCCATTTCAAATCCACTTCTAATTAATAATCGAATTTACACATTAATTATTGCAATCAGGGTGATCTGGAGGGCTCTTCTTCCGTTAGCTTTCCGTTGAGCCTTAGCTGGTGCCCCACCAGTTTTTTACTCTCTTAATTTCTTTTATCCTCCAAGTACATCCAAAATTTTTAATTAGATCTTTCTTTCCATTTATTTCTTAGAAAGTCAAGTTAATTCATAATATTCACACCGTCCGGGAGCCCCGTCAGCCGGACCCGTTCCCCTCGGAATTTCTCCTGAGGGTCGGATCGACGGCGTATTCTTGGGGTCTCTCCCTTTTTCCTTTTCTCAATCTCTCACTGTTCACTCACTAAATTAAAGATTTTCAATTATTCGTTACTCACAGTTCCCTTCTCAGCTGTTAGAGTTTTATTCCTTGATGATTAAAAAAAATGAGCTTGGCTTGCAGTAATTGCGGGTGCCATGTCCGCTGCCGTTATCACGATCCGCGCTCCCTCGGCTACCGGACCCGTTCACCCCAATTGAGTTTCAGGGTTCGGATCAACGGTGCTTTCCGGGCCTTGCGTCCCTTCTCATATCAATCCATGAGAAGAGGGGAGCCCAGGCTCTACCCGATCGTCAGATAACGGAGGCTTGCTGAGAGCTCCCAGCAAGTCCGTCCTGCCGCCATGAAGCTCCACCGGAAGTCATTAATGAATTGTTTTTCAATTTCCTTTTTTTTGGAAGTAACTTTCACACCTTTATCTATTCTACATATATGTTGTATCTGTTTTCTTTTTGCAATTTTCATTGCCAACCATCTACCTACCTTGTTGGCATTTTCAAAATGCTGTTGTTTTATTAATTTAAGCTTTTTTTCCATTTCCTCTTATTGGAGTGTATTCATTTCTTTTCTCAATGTATCTAATTGGAATTGTGCATCTGCAATCTGTACTACAATACATATTCCCTCCAGTCTGTCATATAAGTCCTTGCTAAAAATGTTGAAATTTAATGGCCTTATGTCCTGTTTGTCTTTCAAGAACAGCCTTAAAACACTGTGGTAAGTAAATGAAAACTGCTTTACTTCAGCAAAACATAAAGAACAGCACACTCAGTGGAATAATGCAAAAGAAAGCAAGGAAGTCTTAGGGCAAACACAGTTCTTAGTCTCTGATAAATTCCCAAATCAAATAGCAGTCTTACTTCAGACAAAGAAACAGCAATAAATCCTTAGAAGCAGTTTCCCAGATGCAGACTCAAAGCAGGCACAAAGGGAGCAAAGGCTTAGGCATTAGAGCCAGTTTGTTACTAGCAAAAGCTGGCTTCACCTGTTTCTGCTTTATAGCCCTGAGTTCCCTCACAGCTGCTGGGGCAGTTCCCAATTACTCAGCTGCATTTCTGGCAGCTATTTTAGCTGAACGAGGTCTCTGCTCTGCTTCCTTTTGCCTCTCCTGAAATGTGGGTACTTGCAAAATCTCCTACTCAGATTCCACCTCCCCCTCAGATTCATTAACACTTTCCGGCTCCCCTTCCTCTTCTGAAGAAGAGGAATCCTTAACACCTTAGGACAGAACCATTCAAGATTTTATTCCAGTTTTAAAAACAGATATTGAGTATGGCTTTCCAATAATATGTATCCAACTGACAGTGTTCCCATCTATTTCACATCAAATAAATTTGTGTTTTCTGTGTCCTTACATCCCACTAATTTCCCAACTTTCAATCCTCCATTGCCAGTTTTTTTTCCTGATTCTCTCCCATGTTTCTTGTATGTCCTCAAAGCTTAATGCTAAAATCTGCCTTGCAAAAATTGGCTAAGAAAGGCCTTCCAAGAACCTTGATTTTCAAGGCACTGCAGAAATGGCATGCTCAGGATTCAGCAGCTTTCGTTTAAAGACAGAGATGTCTGTCTCTGCCTTTCCATACAGCTGTTATACCTGTGACATTTTGACGCTTTTAAAAAACACATGTCTTTATGGTTTTGCTACCATTGCTGGATCTATATTGCCACAAAATGCGGTTTAAATTTGCATTACATGTTCAGTGGGTGGGTCTACATCTGTGGTTCTCAATCTGTGGATCCCCAAATGTTTGGGCCTTCAACTCCCAGACACCCTAACAGCTAGTAAACTGGCTGGGATTTCTGGGAGTTGTAGGCCAAAACACCTCGGGACCCACAGATTGAGAACCACTGGTCTACACTATCTGCATTATATGGGTCTACATTGACTATATAATGCAGATTCAAACTACATTATATGGCAATGTATATCCAGCCATTGTTACATTGGTCAACAAAACCTTGGCCAATTACTCTACATCTCACAGGTGGCTAGGCATTGGTTTGGTGATCTTGGAACTTAAATTTCAGCACACAATAATGGTGAAAGCAGAATGGTGCTTGGAAAAGAAACTAGTGGTTTCAATGCTGTATAAGTTGAAAACAGAATTGTGGACTACTCCTATCCAGGTACAAGGCAGGTTTATAACTGTATATGATACTGTCGTCTTCTGTAGTATTCAGAATTATAGATAGAGATGTAATTCTTTACTTAAGAGTGTATCTACATTCTAAAAAATAATGCAATTTAACATAATTTCAACTGCCCTGGCACTGTGGAATCCTGGGATTTAAAGTTGATTAGGTTCCAGTACGCTTTAACAGAGAAGTCTAAAGGTTTTGTAAAACTATACCTTGCATAATTCCATAGTATTGAGCCATTGCAGTTAAAGTATGCCATATTCCATTAGTTTTATAGTGAAGATATACCATATGTGTCTTCAAAAGGATGCAGCAAGTAATGTTAATAATGTTCTTGTTACTGAAAGAATGTCTTTTTAAATAACATGCAGTTTTCAAAGCCTATTTTTCATTCCAGATTCATTCTCTGCAAAATTTGTACATGGTTGTGTTGCAATAAAACTCAGCTTTTATGCACAGGAAATAGCGTGTTCTATAGTAAAAATAGTATTTCTTCGCAGATATATTATTTCCTGCCCCCCAAGAAATTTTTTTTTTGCAAACCAACTGTCTGTCAATTTTATGCAGAATAAATATCCAATTATAATAGTTTTTGCACACAAATCTAGAGGTTTTCTGCACAACTCAACTACATATGAATCTTGTGTCGAATAAGTCCTGAAGTATAAACATTTTATCCATCCAATTTCTCAACACTCAAAAACATGCTTTTCAGCCATGATGCATATTCTTTCCATCTTTCCCTAGTCACACATATAATTTTATTAATACATACTTGCTTATAAAATTTCTGAAAGTTAGATTTACCTGGATGAGGACTCCTCTGATAGGGAAGGAGGAGAGGAAAACCAAGATCCTTCTTTGGAGGCTTTTAAACAGAGGCTGGATGACTATCTGTCAGTGGTACTTTGCACTTTTCCAGCATTGCAGGGGGTTGGCCAAGATGGCCCATTTGGTCTCTTCCAAATCTATGATTCTATGGTCTAAAATAAAAAGGCTCTAGCTGCAGACAGAGGAGACTGATTGGACACTCAGAATCACTGAAACAGAATTTGGACCATTGAATCTATTCCTGTTATGATACTCTTCCGAAACAGGAGTCTGATGCTGAGATACCAGCTTTTTCATAACCATAGAATGAAAATCCAGATGCAAAAGTGTAGGCCTGCCTTGAAAGGGACATGCTGAGGCAATTAGGCCAGGTGTGCTGATTTACAGCAAGCCATTTTAAAAAGTGCACAGCTAAGGCCGTTTCTTTGCTGCGGGCAACACGTCTCAGAGTCTTATATGGTTTTGTTTGATGGTTCTTGCTCTACTTTGCTCAGTTTGTTCTTTGGATTATTCTCTTTGGGGATTATCTACTGGCATTAGACCCTACTCAAATTGCCTTTTGTTCTTATACCACTGGCTGCTTTAACTGTGCTTCTGCTCTTGCTGACACTACGTGTATGGTCCTGGCTGGTTTGACTTCTTGTCCCTCTGTTCTCTTAGACAAAACTGATCTGAATCTCTTTTATCCTGGAACAGGATATGATCTTATGCACCAAGGAGAACATTTTGAAATGCTGCCTTTTCCAATGCAAGAATAAAATAAGAAAAGATTTCTGTGTCATGAACAGAGTACCAAAAGTCACTACATTGCTTTGAAACATGAGAAAAAAATCTTGCAAATACCCTGGTAATAAGAATGCAATTACTACATAAATAACTAACCATTTCTAGTTCCACAAATCTGCCATCTGAGGCACATGTCTGACTCCATCTGATAGTGCTGCTGGGGGCAATCTAAGCTATTTGCTATATCCATACTTCCAGGGTTTTTTTGTGTGCATCCAACTTTATAGCTATAGTGAATGTAAAAAAGCAAATCTGATTATTCCTTTGGCAAAGATATTGAAGAATACCACCCAGTCTACTTAACAGGACCATTGTCACTATGGCATTCAGGACTACAAGCAAGAGAAAACAAGTGTTGTTCATAACAGTTTAGCCATTCTCAACTTGTTTAATCTTTCATTGTGCCCAGTGTTTCTGCCATACAGGTTGAACTGAATTGACATCAATGCAAATCATTACAGTCCATGGTATTAAGGATTTTTATCCATCTCCCTTTTGTCCAATTCACTAATCAGCACACAGTTGGTACTGTATGTATAATTAAACTGCCTAATTCAACCAGACAGAAAGCTGCACCTATCCATTTCCAGCGTGGGTCTGAAGTTCCTAGTGAGAGTTTTCTGACTCAAACCTTGGGTAAGTGAAGATGTATGCTTTCATTCTTTTTAATTTGCCATCTGTTCTGTAGGACACAGCCTGTGTCTCTTTAAAATTGAGTATCAATTTATTATCCAAAAGCCACTTCTGCCAGCTATTAAGATTGTGTTGAAGTGATTTAGGGAGGGAATCCAGCTATTCACCCAAGTGGAAAGATCTCTCATCAGCATAAACCTAAATGCTAACATGATCCCGAACTCCAAAATTGAGGTATATAGCAAAAAGCAACAAAAAACTCACTATATTCATCTTCTTTTTTGTACTACTTACAAACAAGGTAAGTTCATGATACTGAGCATATAGCCACTTCTATATACCCAGTCTTTCACTGTCACTTTGTCCATGTTTTTCTCCTGTTGTTTGTGTTTGTCTCTCTTTTTGGTTCTCTAATGCAGTTTAACTGCATTGAACTGCATTCTACACGAACCATATAATGCATTTTCAAACTGCATCATATGACTATACTCAAGAGAAGCGTCAACCCCCATCTATACCAGCGGTTCTCAACCTGGGGTCCCCAAACATTTTTGGCCTACAACTCCCAGAAATCCCAGCCAGCTTACCAGCTGTTAGGATTTCTGGAAGTTGAAGGCCAAAACATCTGGGAACCCCCCCAAGTTGAGAGCCTTTGATCTATACTGTCATATAAAGCAGTTTGAAATTCCATTATAGACAGTGTGGATGGGGCCTCAGTAAGGCACCAGAATTGTGTTAGTATGATACAATGTTCTGTTGTTCTTGCAGCTATGTATTACTGGAGCTGTGTGTCACATTACTAAATCTATACACAGATTTCAGTGCTAGCACTTCCTTTCTTCTCCTAGGGCTTTACATTCTTTATGTCTTTAGTCATAGCTCTGCCCAGTGCCCACTAGATAGGAAAGCATTTCTATTGGACTCAAATGTGGCTCCTACTACACTCAATACTGAATTTAAAGGTTCCAGTGTTGCTCTGATGCAGTTCCAGCAGCCCTTTGGCTGTTCATGTGGCTGGCTGGGCTGAGGCTGAATTGGGGCCCTTGCTACTGCTGCCCTCCTGCCAATAAGCAGCTCTCTGCAAGTGGTCTGATGATGTTGTCACATTTCTAATTATACGACTCAGCACCAGCAGTTACCTTATCAGAATTGCAACATCATTGGCAGCAGTGGACCCATTGGTAATGTGGATAATGGATCAAGCTGGATCCAGCCCAATTCATTTGTCCACATCTCTGGCATCATGGGAACATTCCGGAGTTTCCGAGAAACTTCAGAGTAAATCTTGAGTTAACCCCCTGATGTGGGTTAATTGTTGGATGTAGTGGGCATCCAGTCTGCAAGCCTTGTAGAGTCAGCGCAGCAACTGAACAGTGCATGTTGACAAAGCCAGTTTCCAGTGAAAACCTTTTCACAACTCTTGAAATTCATCATGAGTTAGTGTTCTTGCTTTGAGCCTATGAACACATTCAAGGGTTAAAAAGTATTTTGGAAAAAATAATAACAAAAACAAAATGAGCACATGTGTTAAAATGTGACTGGATAAAATAGTTAATTGGAAAAAAATACAAGAAAACATCCTTCAGTCATACCAAACCAAATCTATTGGATAATCTTAATTTGAAGACTGCTGGATGATCTTTATGAAAGAAATGGGCAGATGGTGCAATTTATACTTTTGTTCAACTGATGAATGCAGACTAAAGATTTTTTTTGCCATTCTCAGTATTTCACACTACTTATTAGTTACCCACATATTTACTCTGGCAAGATTTACAATTGCAATGCACCTCTGCTGTGTTAGGAACCTTAATTATACCTTTTGTTGCACCCCAAAGGTACGAGAACACTCTGAAACCACACTGAGGCCAGATGTTCAAGCAAAGCAGTTTATTGAGGGTGTATATATATGCAAGCAAACAGCAGAAAGAGTTGATAGAGCAAGTAGTCCATAATATAATGTCCACAATATTTCAAAAGATAGTTCTTCCAAGTCTTTCAATGTTGTAATCCACAAACAGAACGCAAAGGGTCCCAGCAAAGAGTCAAAGTCAGTAGGCATCCAGGAATTGCAGGAAGCAGGGACAAGACACAGCAAAACAACTATAATCCACCTGGAGGGTATTCCTTGAAAAGCAGGGAAACAAGAGTAACAAGGCAAGGTATACTCGAGAGTCACAAGGCACAAACTCCAACAGGATATCCTGGAAATGGCACGGGAACAAGGCAAGGATCAAGAGACAGGAACGGAGATGCTTCTCCCAGAATGGCAATGTTGACACCACAATGAAAACAAGGAGCGAGGTCCCTTTAAGGAAACCTCAAGGTTACTGCTCAATGAGATCCAGGATAATCACAGCTTCACATGGGAAAGTTTACTAATTACAGCGCTTGAGAGCTAAACGTTTACTTCTTCTCAGCACTTCTCTTTGACTCCTATCCTGTGAGATAGATTGTTTCCGATCAAAAGACACATCCTCCCCTACAACTACTCCATCTGGTGAATCCAGCCTTGAGTTAACATCGGAATGTTCCCCAATTAGTTGTTCCTCTGAAAGCACAACTTCAGGCACCTGCAAAGTCATTGGGCTCTGATCCAAACCCCAGAGAGGCTCAAAATCCAAATCAGCCTCTGAGTCCCACTCCGTCTCCTGTGGAGGGCCAGATCCTGACGACTGAGCTATAACACCTTTAGGGAAACTGTAACAAAAAAAATCAAGTTTATAAATATTTCATAGAAATTATTAGATTTTATGTTAATGAAGTTACAGTTGTGTTATATAAAAAGGTTAGGTTGTACTTTGGAAATTAACCAGTGGAAAACTGTGTTAAATTCATTATCTAGTATTTCTTTAAAACTAACTATACATTTGATCCAGCACAAATTATGTCGTCTGTATTGCAAACTAGTACCTTTATTCAAAGAAAAAAGAAAATCAGGAAATAAATTCTCTACTCAATCCAAATGTTGGCAATTTGATACAGATAGTGCGTTTTCGTGACATGTGATGTCACCATGTTTAGTGGTAATCCCTTTTTGAGTGAATTATATTCATTCTGTATTACAAAAATATTTGGCATGTGTAGATGCACATCTTCTTTTAAATTATTGCCATAATTTATTAAGGCTGTTAGAAATGTATAATCTAGAGTTACACGGTCATGACTGGTTCTTATTCATGATTCCTATGTATTCACAGCAATTTAGGAAATATATTGAGACTGTGAAAGTCTCCCAATACTCCTAATACATTTACTGCAAGTGACAGGGGTCTGGTTCTCCTGTCAAATATTTATAATTCAATGACAATTGTTGTAAAAATCAATTAAAGTTGATTCCACGTTGAAAATTGCATAAATTAGGTAAAATGTGCAAATAAAAAAGTGTTTTTAAAATGTGTACATTTAATTGCAGGAAGAAAACAGAAATCAAGACAGACTTAACCTACCTACTGATGTGACTGCTCTGGCTATGGCCACTGCTGATCCATCTATGGTCCACTCCAAATAGAGATTTGGCTTCTTCTTAAATATTTGATGTGCTTCCCATAATTAGGACTTTTAATACAATCATATCTGAGACTTTCAGGTAGGACTGTGGTCTTCTCCAACTTTTCACAGAATTGTGCAGAATATTTATTTAGTCACTTCGAAATAGAACTATCACCAAAAAGGGGGAGGGGTGGGGGGCTAGTCTATCACAATATGTAGGTGAAATAAAAATAAAATATAGCTTATTATAGCTCAGAATTGTGCTTCATTATCCAAGCTCTCTGCACAGTTTGCTGAACAGTTTGTTGAGTTTACTCCTATTTCTGTATTCTGGGTGCTGTATTTCACTCACACTGACTCGTATATGTATTTTTAAAAAAAAAATCACCAGGAAAGAAGAATGCTCTGTTTTGAGAGGATGATCAATAGCAACCAGAACTAGAGCTGACTTTTTTGGCCAAGTAAAACAACTGTTATTGTTGAACTGCTTGGGAAGTTTGCCAATGGATGAAGATAAACTAATAATGTCAGAAAGGAGGGAGTGAGGAGGCTGAAACTTCAGCCATGCCGTAGACCTTGATGGAAACACTTTGAAGGGGTTTGTGGCAGGCCTCACAGAAAGCAATCTGCTCAAGCAGGGCACAAGGGGATGCTGAGGGCAATCAGAATTCTTTGCTACACCATATTATGATCCCAAATGAGAAGACTGGAGCAACAGGCAAACCCACTTACGCAATTTCCCTATTTAATCTGTAGCCTTTTCTCCATAGCCGAACTTGGGGTAAAAAAGGACTTTGATTTGTTAGACCTGGCAAATTCCCACTTTTCTATGACACATGTCTAACTTGTATTCAGTGGAGTAATATTTTAGCTATAATATGTATTTATTGGTCTGAAGAATAAAATCCTTCCACCTAAAAAAGACCATGGGTGCATCTACACTTTTTGAATTTTTGACACCACTTTAACTGCCATGGCTTAATACTGTGAATCCAGGGAATTGTACCATATTTACTCAAATGTAATGTGCATCTGTCTTAGAAAAATTACATTGCAAAAGATAGGATGCATATTAGATTTGACAGCACATTAGATTTGAGCACATAATCCAGTCATTCTGTGCCAGATTTTACAAAATGCTGAGCAGTCTCATGATCCTAGGCCCCTTTGTAGTCCATCAGGGCATGGGGTCCAGGTGGCATCAACCAATAAGAACACTGGTCTGCCCCTTCCTCAGCCAATAGAGAACCTGTTTGGATTTTGCCCCTCACTCGAGCAATATATTATAAAATAATAGAATCCTAAATTAATGCTCATCATCAATTTTGTTTAAAAAAACTAACTCATATTTTTCATAAAATCTTTAAGTACTTAATGATTTCTTTCCAAATGTACATGGTTTTCAATAAACATATTCAAGGGTAGATGTGTTTGGTTTTTGGCTAGCACAATTGTATAAAGCACATCGTGCAAGCTTTTGCAACTCCATTGGCTTCTTCATCAAATAGAAAATGAAAGAAAGCTGATGGTGCTGGAGTCACAGGCCTATATTTTATATCAGATTTTTGCTATATTTTGCAGTTGTTGTTGGATTTTCAATTTTAATGTCCTTTGTCTCAGTCCCCAGATGGCCAAAAAGGTGTAGCCTCTACCAACCTTGAGATCCATGGAGACCAACTGAACAACAACATAAACAACATCTGATTTGAAAATGTGGACCTTTGTCTCCAACACTGTTGCTTTCACCCCCTTCTGTATGATTTTAACATCTCTTGCCTGCTTAAAAAGCCAGTGGAGCTTTGAAAACATGCATGTAGTGATTTGTGTATTTTGGTTGACCAATAAATATATTTCACTTTTGTAAATTATAATGGTGTGTTTTCAACCATTTTTATACTGAGAGAGAGAGAACTATGAATTGGGAATACAACAGCCACGCATTTTTCAAATCTTATCAATTACTTTTCAGTATACTACTTGAGCCACATAAAGTTTTTGGAAAGTATACCTTCAAAAGGATGACTTACTTTAATTAGATTGCAGATGGAGCCCGCAGTGGTGCCATGGGTTAAACCCTTATACTGGCAGGACTGCTGACTTGAAGGTTGAGTTGTTGACCTGAAGGTTGCTGGTTTGAATCTAACCCAGGGAGAGCGTGAATAAGCTCCCTCTATCAGCTCCAGCTCCATGTGTGGACATGAGAGAAGCCTCCCACAAAGATGGTAAAAACATCAAAAACATCCGGGCGTCCCCTGAAGATGGCCGATTCTCTCACACCAGAAGTGACTTGCAGTTTCTCAGGTCACTTCTGACACAAGAAAAAAAAATAGATTGCATGGGTTCAGAAATAAGATGATTTATTTTTCTGCTTTTTAAGGATAAAAAATTAAATGTCTTGTTTACTAACCAAGCCAAGATGGTGGGAGGGAGGAAGCTTGCTCACATTAATCAATATGAGAAAATATCTGGCAATGGAAATTTAGTTAACATAAATGCAGGAGAGGTTAAAACTGGACTAACAACTTGCTCTATCATGATTTCCTCCAATCTTTACCCTTCTTGTCTATAGTTCAGAACACAATTTTGTATATTTTAATCCCATTAAAATAATATCTGAGTGTGATGGATTGTTTTAATTTAACTTCTTTACATAAGAACTGTTCAACAGTGGAATGGACCACCTTAGGGGATGGCACATAAATTCCTTCTTAGTAGGTCCTTAAATAGAGATTGGATGGGCATCATTCAGGAGTACTATAGTTGTGTATTGTCTCAAGGCAGTGGGTTAGACTGCCTTGCAATACTTTACAAATCTAGATCATTATGCTACACTTTAAAGAGTTGGCATCCCACTTTAAATCCTGTGGCTGCCTTTTGCATAATTCTGTATTTTGCTGTCAAGTGAAGCCCAGGACCCTGTTACAAAGATGGAATTTGTAACTCTGCTTAAATCATTATAACATTTATTTCTCAACAAAAATTTATTTACGCAGCCTTCAACATACACCATAGGCATTATTGCCATATTTATTTGAGTCTAATGCTCACCTTTTCTGACTAAATTACATTGCCAAAATTAAGGTGCACCTTAAAGTTGATAGTGCATTAAAATTGAGTACTCATTATAACATCATTATTGATATACAAAGCCACCAATCAACAGTAGTAATTTTACACTTCCCAATAACAGTAAAACCCATGTGTCCCATTTGAAAAAAACAAACTGCCCAACCCTACATCAAGATAGCATCTTACAATAATTAGTCCTATCAAGCAAGATACACACACACACACACACACACACACACATTTTACAAAAAGTATTCAAAAGTGACAAATTGTTCAACAGTTATCATAATCTTGATCTTCTTTCCGACCATGTATTTTAATCACTCAACACTATTATAGATCAGTCTTTAAGTGTTCTACTTATATATTGCGTGAAAGGCTTCCAATTATTTTGA
Source organism: Anolis carolinensis (assembly GCF_035594765.1). NCBI lineage: Eukaryota > Metazoa > Chordata > Lepidosauria > Squamata > Anolidae > Anolis > Anolis carolinensis. The sequence goes on along the minus strand of NC_085843.1, from coordinate 37,466,686 downwards.
AAACATTGTACTGTTTTATTTCTAAAAAGACAAGTTAGTTTATCAAATTCTGCAAAATTTAGCAGTTTAGTAAACCATTCAGTTACAAATGGAATAATACTTCCTTTCCAGTGTCTGGCATAAACTTTTTAAGCAGTTGTTATAGCATTTTGAACTTTCTCGGTTTTGAAGGACTTTTGAACGAGGCCAGTTGGAATCATGCAAGACTGACACGTTCTCCAGCTTTGGCCTGATGAAGGGGTGTGGCTTCCCAAATAGTTTCATTCATACTGCCTGCTTCTCTGATTACATTTGAGAGCAAATCTATTTTTTGTAATGTACACCTTCAAAATTGAGATGCACATCACATTAGATAGCACATTATATTCAAGTAAATATGGTAGTTGGTAAAGGGTGTTCACATTTTGGGACAAAAAAAGTCTCTATCAACTCAGGTACTGTAAGGAATTTATCTAAATTTAGAGGATGCAGGGAAACCTGAGATGGCTGCCTGGCAAATGACTTCATCAATCTTGTTCATTAAAAAATCCCCAATATCTTACTTCATCCTTTAATAACACAATGTAACATAAGATTAACGGGGACTGGAAGGAAATATAGAGCGCAGGGAAAGAAACGAGTGAAGCCAAAAAATGTTAGCCAAAAAAACCTGTTATCCTTCAGGGTAAAATAACCATCTTGTTTGGAAGAACATGACTGTCCATCCAAGTCCAATTAACACCTGGGGTTAAATATCTGCTACAGCCAAAGCTTGAATTAAAATTTTGAAATGACTATACTTCCCCACTCCATTCCTACAATGGCAATACTGGTAAGGGAATCCGGGGAGTTTTCCAAAAAGGTAACATTTCTTGACTCAACTATTTTTCTTCTACCATGATACTGTTGTTATGGGAGGGGCTTGTGGAATTTTCATTAAAAATGTAAGACTAAACATTTAAAGGAGACCTCAAACCAAAATTGATATGTGCTTAGTATGGAAATCTCAGAAGGAAGGGATAAGTGAAGGTGATGTAGGTTGTAAAGGATCAATAGAGTAATGTTTATGGAGGAAATTGTCTGCTTTTTATCAGACTATAAATCATTAATACTGCAAAAGAAACATCTTTGTATTGTATAACCCTTCTTAGATTGATGTAACATTTTGTCCACTACAAACTCCTCTTACCCCAAAGGCTCCATTTGTTGAAAGCATGATACGGCCTTTGATGTACATTGCATGTATTGAAGCATTCAGTCTTTTATGCATTCATTAGATGGCTCACTTTTTTCTTCAAATTCATTCCTTGTCTCTCCTAGTCCTGCAGAAAGAGTTTTCAGTGGCATGTGTCCCTTGCAGTCTCCAAAGAGGATCTATCCAATAAACATAACACATATCAAAGAGCATGGTCATCTTGTTGTCTAAACAGCAAATAAATTTTTAAAGCATTATTATATTTTTACAAGAGTAGACTAGGATATTGACTGAGTCATAGTCAGTGCTGAATTTATCTCAAATGTATGCTAAAAATAAGAAAAAGATTACAAGGGACAATATTTTGTTGGCTGTAATTACAAATAGTTTGGTGACCATAGTTGCTATTTAGGCAGCAGTAAATAACATGGGTACATACAATTCAGAAATGGAAAAAGGAATGATGTAGAAAACTGCCTCATTCAAAAGAAAAAGTGACCTTAATGACTCCTGAATTGTTTCTGAGCTAGCAGGACTGCTTTCTTTGCTGATGGAAATAGCTTTCTCTTCTTTCTCTTCTGTACCTACCATACAGCTGCACATTGCTCCAAGAGGTACCTTATGATAAACCAATCCTAGTCACAATGATTATTTCAATCATTGTTTTCACTGAGCCTTGAATGTATGTTTATCCGCAATTTTATCTAAAATTGAAAACAGAGCAAAAACATTTCACACATACAAGACTTTTTTTTTGATATATTGACTAATATTAGCTTATACTCATACTCCTGACCTGATTCCTACAAATCTGATGGGAACAGAATTGACTTCCTTTTGCCATGCAGCAGATTTCAAGTAAAATGGGTACAAATTGCATACCCCTTATCTAAAATGCTTAGGGCCAGAAGTGCTTTGGATTTCAGATATTTCTGGAGTCTGTAATACATGTATATGCATATTCACACATAATGAAATATCCCAAAGATGGGAGCCAAGTCTAGAAACAGCTTTCATTTATATTTCCAATACACCTTATACACATAGCCTGCAAGTAATTGGATATAATATTTTAAATAATTGTGTGGATGAAACAAAGTTTGAGTACATTTAACCACCAGAAAGCAATGATGTTACTGTCTCAGCCACTCATGTAAAAAAAATGGATTTGGGAATTTTGGATAAGGGATGCTTAACCTGTACAAGAAAGTGTGGGCTACAATCACAACAGTAGTATCAAAAATGTGATTAAGTACTAATTTGTGAATAAAAAACAGTTATAGTTAGGTAACTGTTTCATATTCACAATCAGTACTTAGTCAAGATTTGTGGTGATATATCCAGTCGATAAAATCTGATTATGCTTGCATATGTCTCTTTGAAGGTTTTTGCAGAAGTGCCCAGAACTTCTTTCATGTAATGATCCTTATATGCATACAGCCTACCTAGGAGTATGGTGTTTTCTTTGCCTTTGTAGAAATACTCTTTCTTCCCAAGTCTTGTAAAAAGACCCAAGAAATGAAAGGGGCAAACTAAGACAAATCAACGTGGTAAATTTGCACAAAAGAATAATAATAAGCAAATTAGATTGGAATAAGAAACAGATAACAGAAACCTGAATTTAAGTAAATTATTAACAAAAAGGTTGGTAAGAATAAATTTGACACTATGACTTCCTATAATATTTACCTTTTTCATCAAGTGTGAGTATCATACAATCATTTTTTACATCAATTTTGAAATTTATTTCGTAAAAGTCAATCTAAACCTTATGAAAGACACTTCTTTTACATATGCCTTTTTGTATGAAATTTCCCCTGAGGTATTCATTTTTGTACATTTTATTTAAAGTGCTAAATTTGGAGAACTGGAAAAAAAGTGAGGGTGTTTGGCGTAATTGCATTCTGGTTCATGTAGAAGAACAAGAAGCATGAATTAAGTTCTTTCTTATTACAATGCAAACTAGATACATTTCTTCCCCATTCCACTTTAGGGATATAAATTCTGATCTGGTTCATCTTCCAACAGCAGAGAAGCCAGTACAAGTATCTTTAACCTTGCTGCAATACAGCAGGATTTTATGGTCAGTCTCAGAAATAATTTTCCCCATTCTTGAAACTGATTTTGTGCATTTCTGTCAATGCAAAATATGTTAAGATTGAATTATTATCTCCTTGTTGCATAGACTGAAATAAAAGTAACACTACACAGGATTGAATGTTTTTATTTTTATGACCAGCTAGTCTGTCCTTGTGTGCTTGCTGCACCTGTGTGTGCTTAGAAAATGTGCTACACAAGAAGTACACACAAACACAGTACATGTTGTAAAAAACAAAAACACTGGATCTGATAATCTCAAGGCAAGACTAAAGGTAATATTGCAAGTGACACTCCACATGATTGAAAGAATCCTGATTAGACCTCCTTGGTGTGTTCAGACTAGGGGTGTATCTTTATTTCTTTGTCAGATGAAAGAATGGAAAATTTCCATTTACTTTCATCTCAGTAGCTAGCATGAAACAACACTATGTACTTCATTACACAAAAAGAGGCAGGCAGAATGGGTGGAATCTTCTTTGTGTGGTGTTTCACAGGGTTCCATCTTTATAGAAGACAGATTATTTACTCACCCCACCACACATAATCACCTCCTTAGCTCAACGATTTCAACAATACCAGCACACTTTTCAAAGCAGACATTCTTTTTGAAATGCCACTTTCCATGGGATCATTCACCCTAAAACTTTGCACTAAAGGAAATAGGCACACTTTTTAAAACACTTATTTTAATGTGGCCCACTTTGTATTTAAACAACTAATGAAAACAGAAGGAGCATTGTCAGACCACCCACATGAACGCCCACTATGAAATATCACAAAGTATTCGGAAAAATCCACCACTTCCCATCCCAAGGAAAAATTATCGTTTTTAAGTATTTCTATGAAGAGGGAGAGGTTTGGAGTAAATTCCTGCCTGTCTGATTTTTTTTTCATTTCTACACACTGCGGAAACAGAGTCTCATGAGCAACCACCAAAAGCAGTCCTGCATCATTTGATGGGCTACATGGGAGTCCATCTTTGAAGTGTTTAGAAGGGTAGAAATGGAGGACAACTTCCATATAATGAGGTCTTATGAAAGGTTCAGCAATTGGACCAATTGCCTAGAGAAGTAGTAAGGTCTCATTTTCTGGACATCTTCCAAAATAGTCTGGACAGCCACCTGCTGGGAAATGCTTTGCTGAACAGAGATTGGTCACAATCATCCACAAATTCTCTTCCAACTCTTTGATTATATGATTCAATTATTCTATTATTTCTATGACATTTTGGGATTCTTGTGGGAAAAAATTGTTTTCCCAGGAAAAAATAACTTGAGTCCTGTTAATTGCACTTGACTAGAGTCGATTCATTGAATAAATTGTTGAAAAATGAGTCAACATGCAGCCAAGTCCAATGTCTCTACAACTAACTGAGACAAACAATAAGGTTTGAGCCAATGTATTTTTGGTGGAGAAAAACAGTGGTTGTACATTAATGTTTTTGTTTTGTAAAAATTCCCAAAATGTGAAAAAGCTTTTGGTGGCTGGCCATTTATTAACCCCTCTTCTTTATTTGCTGAAAATTGTTAGAGTTGTAACTGTACTAAACTTTATTTATACTCAACCTTTCTCAGAATATTGAAACTCAACCTCTAATTGAGATAGCTTGTCTTGACCCAAACCTTCTCAACTGTGAAGTATTTTCTCATGCCCTGATCCCAAACTCATATTTTGTATTCCTTACAAAAAAAAATAATGTTTAGGAACAAATTAGGAAGAGCAGGAAAGTTTTCCAACAAACTTGTCTGAGCAACTCTCTAAACATTCAACAGGTAAGAAAACAACTTTCTTTCCTCTATTTTTCCCCAAACGCTGGGACTCAAAGCATCTAACAAAGTTAAAGCAAATAGAACTAAAATTTTACACAGAATTTGTAACAGAGTTTACAGAGTCTTCCAGCCAGTGGGCCAGTGGTTAGGAGTTGTCATCCAATAACCAATTTCCAAGCTTAATTCAAAACCCAGGCTCAAATAATGCTGGGCATAGACTTGTACTAAATCCACCTTCTTTTTCTTATCATTCTCAATGTTAACATTCTTTTTGGAAAGAAAGAAATTGTGATGAAGTGGAAAACCTTCAGACCATTTCATAACTGTAGGACTACTAACTCCCCATTGAATGCAATGGTATTTACTTCCATGTAACAAAAGTTTAGGGTCAGGCTATAAATTTTGAAGGCTGAAGACATATAAATGTCTCCAAAGATAAGCTCAGAAGTGGATATGCTTTCTCATGTCCAGTCCTAGACTTAACGGTAGCTCATTGATCCCACTTTGCTAAGGAAAAACAAAACAAGGACTGGAAGTGCATCTAGTTGTGTTTTGGGACACCGTTTTCCAGGTACTGGGATGAAGCCAAGTATCTCATTTTATGCAGACCACTGAAGAGGCATTAGTTACTAATGCGTCTCAAAGGTTGTTAATGAAGCTTCCATTTCTCCTGAGCTTTCTCTCCACCTAAAGCTATTACTGATCCTACTCAACTGAAAACAGGCCTCCATGTCTCCGTATGAGTCTGAAATGATCCACCAACTCATTCCACTTCCCTGTTTGTATTGTACTTCAAATAGCTTTGTTTTGCCTAAGCATCTCTTTTAAAGCAATGCTTAACTTAAAGTAGGAATGTGCCCCAGGAATCATGGCTGTGCCTCTGCCTGGAACAACGGCCTGTAATTTACAGTGAGTTATGTTTCAATTACCTTGGTGTTATAGCGTCTCGGAGAGGGCAGGCATTATGTCATGTCAGGGATACAGGCGAGGGAGAAAATACAGACGCTCCCATTACAGCCAGTGATGGAGCAGTTTTAATAATACTGCAGGAAAAAAGTGGGGGGAGTGCAAATGACTTTCCAACCACACCATTACTGCACATTAGTAACAGACCATGCCCAGAGGGAAAAGAAAGAAGAGAAAAGAAAAAGTGTGGTGAAAAGGCATCAAAGAATTTGAAAGATTGTGGGAAAGAGAGTAACAAACTGGGAAGCATGAAAGGACATATAATTAAAGCTTGGAAAATGGTACTTTTAGGATTACAACTCCCAAAATACTCCAGCTACATCACTGGTGGTCATATTGCTTGTACAAGTCTGAAAGTTGTAATAAAAAGAGGGACTTTCAATATTCTCTAGAACAGCAGTTCTCAAAATGTTCCCCACAGAGCCCTTGGGGATCCATGAAGCATACTGAGAGGCTCCGTACTTTCCTTCTTCTTCACCTCCCTCACCAACAAAAGCCTCCCCCCACCCCCGCCGCTTCCCACATCACCAAGATCCTTTTTCTCACACCTCCTTGCTTCCAAAACCCTATTTCCCTCCCACCACTTGGGGAAGGGAAGCTTTGATATTGCTTTTCCTGCATGGCAGAAGGGCATTGAAATGGATGGCCCCTGGAGTTTCTGCTATTATTATTATTATTATTATTATTATTATTATTATTATTATTATTATCATCATCATCATCATCATCATCATCATCATCATCATCATCATCATCGGTGGCCATCTGTTGAAGTGCTTTGATTGTGCTTTTCCTGCATGATAGAAGGGGGTTGGACTGGATGGCCCCTGGGTCTTCCACTTAAATACTGTTAACTTTATGTTGGTTAAAATTATTATTCATTTTAAATATTGTATTGTTCTTTCTTTTCTTTTTTCTTTTTGCACTGCAAGTGAGATATGTGCAATGTGCAGAGGAATTTGCTCTTTTTTTTAGTCCATTCACTCAAACACTATCCATCCATCTGCCAGTCTGTCAGACATTCCCTCTGTCAAATTTTAAAACACAATGCGTCAAAAAGTTTTCCCATGCCTGATACACACACATATATATATACACACATATGATTTATTATATATAAACTTCTATGAGAAACCATTGCTTCAAAAAGGGCTCAGTGGCTGAAAAAGTTTGAGAACCCCTTATCTAGAAGGTGTCAAAGAAGAACATGAAAGACTATGAATAAAAAATTGGAATCGGAATGTCTAAGGAAGGGGAGACTGAAAAACCAGGAAGGAATTATTAATGAGATGTATCTAAATGTGATCAAAATTCCATTGTTACATAATGGTATGAAAACCCACATCTATGGTAGAGTTACTACAGTTCAGTTGGACAAGAATGCTCAGAGTCTCCTTGGGATTGCAAAAAATACAATCACATGGAAAATAAAAAACGATAAATGTTTATTTACTAGGAAAGAAGATTGACTGTTGATGCTAGAGGTATAGTCTTGGTGTCCAGATTCTGAAAAAAAAGACATAAAAACTGCTAGACTGAGATGTACTTAAAATAATTTAATATACTATTCTAAAATGGCAAGAGGGATGTGAAATATGCATGCTGTTTTGTGGATTCAATGGCAATTGAGATTCTACTTAGCAATAATGAAACAAAATGTATTTGTTCATAGCATGGGTCTGAATCCAAACATTTGTTAACCTGCCTATCAGTTGAGCAGAATTAATAATTAAGTTCACCCACAGAGTAGTTTCACAACCGGCAGCAATTCGATGTCCAACATACACAATCCAAAAATAACAATTACAATTAAAACAAAATATTAAAACATAAATGATTAAACAGCAATTAAAATCAAGCAAGTTCAGAATCATAGTTCAGAATCAGTCCATTAGTCAATCACTTTAAAATTCTCAATTATTGCGCTATGAAAATTGACTCACTGAGACCACCTTTTTTGTATACCTTTAGAACAGTGGTTCTCAACCTGTGGGTCTCCAGGTGTTTTGGCCTACAACTCCCAAAAATCCCAAACAGTTTACCATCTGTTAGGATTTCTGGGAGTTGAAGGCTAAAACATCTGGGGACCTATAGGTTGAGAACCACTGCTTTAGAATGATAGACTTGGTAGTTCTGATCAGCAGAAGCCATTACATGGTTCCTCTGACACCTGAGGCTGGACATAACTTTGATTGGCCCCACTCCACAATTCCCAAGGTCCCACAAGAATTGTGGATGAGCCTGACAAGCAATAAAATTCTATGCCCATTAACTGAAGAACACAATTTGTGGAACACAGAGGAAGAGCAAGAGAGAAACCACTTTCTCCAGTCTGAGGAACTTTTCCCATCCCAATGGCTCTGCTCTTCATGCTAAAAACTGTCGAAGTAGTGACAAATATATAATATTTAATAAAGTTTGAGTATACCAGAAAACACTGCAGGGGAAAAAAACCTGAATAGGAATAAAAGAGGTAGGGAGCATAGAAACAAATCTCCCAAGATGATTGCTATGGAGAATGTCAGAGCTTGGCATCTAGCCAGAGTATAGATCACAATGAAGCATCAGCTTTTGGTCTTTTTGCTCCTGCCTGCCAGCCAACAAGATTTTAACATGACTGGTGGTTTTCTTGCTCTTTCTCAGAGCTAACAGGACTATTGCATGCTCCTGGGACATGAGGACTTCATCAGACTGGAGAAAGTGGCGTCCCTCTTGATTTTCCTCAGTGTGATCCACAAATTGTGTTGCCCAGTTAGTCAAGGAATTCTTTTAAGAGATCTTTCCCCCTTCACACAACAACCACACATATGCACAACTGAATAGTAGATTGGAACAAAATTTTCTCAGAATAGCTTCATAGAAGAGGAAAGCTTATATGGTTTTGCTTAGACTTACTCAGAAAAAAGGTACTGTTCCAAGGATAGTCCATTTTATGGGGGTGGAGGGTGGGTTGAAGGAGAAAAACCATTTCCCCCTGTTTTTCTGTTATTCTCTCCACCCATGTCCCTGTCATGAAAACAACTCTCATTAATGATATGGGAAGGGGGAGGGGGAATAACCAGCAAAAAAAATGGGGAAAATTGTTTTTTTTCCTTCAACTCCCCTCCCCCTAAAATGGACTATTCTTCTCTCTCTAGCACCTCTGGTGGCCTCTGTCCATATAAAACAACAATACCAAAAAAACCTTAGTTTCAGACTTTTCTCCAAAAAAAACAAGCTGACACAGTGAATGTTACACCTAATATATTTTATTCCCTCCTGACATATAAATGTCATAGGCTTTCCGATAACAAACACTGAGGACTGGTTGCTTACATGGAAAGAATCTGTAAAAGTCCATTTTAGATGCCTGGTCTGGAAGATAATCAACACATTTACTACAGATATTGTTGGATAGAAAGTTACCTCAACCCATGGGCAATGTATGTATGTATAACTTGCCAACTTTTAATATATTATATTAGAGTTTACAAGTACTATACTTAGGTCTCTGCTCTATTTGGTATGGGATGAAAATTCATTTCTTTCAATAAAAATGAATCCTTGATTCATCAACATGGCCACCCAATTTATCCTGGAGTTATTAGGAGAAGAAATTCCTCTTCAAAAGCTGGAATGAGTTCATTGTCATCCATGTGTAGCATAATATAGAAAAGGGCAAAAGGGGGAGACACTCTGGGTGAAACTCAATATGCCATAGAATAGGAGTAATTTGATTCTTCTATAAGGTTTGTTTGTTCCTACCTATGTGTACAATGAGGTGTCTGAGGGACAAGCTCAATTAGCTAGATGTTAGATGTGTGGCCCTTCCACACAGCTATATTACCCATTTATAATCTTATATTTTCTGCTTTGAACTGGATTATTTTGAGTCCACCCTGCCAGATAATTCACTTCAGTGTGCATTTTATACAGCTGTATAGAAGGGGCCCCATGTAATCCAGTTCTAAGCAGATAATATAAGATTATAAATATACAGTAGAGTCTCACTTATCCAACATAAACAGGCCGGCAGAGCGTTGGATAAGTGAATATGTTGGATAATAAGAAGGGATGCAGGAAAAGACGATTAAACATCAAATTAGGTAATGATTATACATATTAAGCATCAAACATCATGTTATACAACAAATTTGACAGAAAAAGTAGTTCAATGCTTACTAATGCTATGTTGTAATTACTGTATTTACAAATTTAGCACCAAAATATCACAATGAATTTAAAACATTGACTACAAAAACATTGACTACTAAAAGGCAGACTGCGTTGGATAATCCAGAACACTGGATAAGCGATTTGTAAATACAGTAATTACAACATAGCATTAGTGAGCACTGAGCTACTTTTTCTGTCAAATTTGTTGTATAACATGATGTTTGGTGCTTAATTTGTATAATCATTACCTAATTTGATGTTTAATCATCTTTTCCTGAATCCCTTCTTATTATCCAACATATTCACTTATCCAACGTTCTGCCAGCCTGTTTATGTTGGATAAGTGAGATTCTACTGTAATATGAAATAATTACTGTGGTAATCCAGTCCAACCCAATTCTGCCATAGAGGACACAATCCAAGCACGCCCAACAGATGGCCACCCAGCCTCTCAATAATAATAATAATAATAATAATAATAATAATAATAATAATAATAATAATAATAATAATAATATCATACAATCATAAGGTTAGGAGACACCCCTAAGGATCATCCAGTTCAACTTTCTTCTACCATGCAGGATGACACAAACCAAGCACTCCTGACAGATGGCCATCCAAGATCTTCACAGTAATAATACAAATCGAATCATAGAATCAGACAGTTAGGAGAGATCCTTAAAGGCTATCCAGTCCAACCCAACTCTGCCATTGGACGATACAATCCAAGCACTCCCAACAGATGGCCAGCCAGCCTCTCAATAATAATAATAATATGAATAAGAATAAGAATGTCATACAATCCTAAGGTTAGCAGATACCCCTAAGGATCATCCAGTTCAACTTCCTTATATCATCCAGGAGGACACAATCCAACCACTCCTGACAGATGGCCATCCAATATCAGCACAATAATAATACACATTGAATCATAGTATCAGACAGTTAGGAGACACCCCTAAAGGCCATCCAGTCCAACCCAATTCTGCCATGCAGGACACAATCCAAGCACTCCCAACAGATAGCCACCCAGCCTCTCAATACTAATAATAATAATAATAATAATAATAATAATAATAATAATAATAATAATAATAATAACAACAACAACAACATACAATCCTAAGGTTTGGAGTGACCCCTAAAGATCATCCAGATCAACTTCCTTCTACCATGCAGGAGGACACAATCCAAGCACTCCTGACAGATGGTCATCCAGCCTCTACATAATAATGATGATGATGATGATGATGATGATAGAAGCATATAATCCAAGAGTTTGGAGAGACCCTTAAGGGCTATCCAGCCCAACCCTTTCTACTATGCAGCAGGACACAATCCAAGCATTCACAACACATGGACAACGTATAAATACTACACAGGGACATAGACCCCCTCTACCCTCACCACTTTCACAGTACACAAACAACCAAATGCATACTAAAAATAAAGACAACCATACAACAGACATTCAATACCACCACTATCTCAATAGGTTCTCACCAACACCACCAGACAACACCACAGCAACGCGTGGCCGGGCACAGCTAGTATTAAATAAAATAATTCAGGCATACCAATATCCACTATTCAGAAGCTCAAACTATCTAATTCAGGGGTCATGCCAATAAGTCAGCCCACTTTCCAACACAGGTTTTCGGGTTAAGGAGCACACAGTCAAGTCCAGGGTTCATCAAGGCACAAAACAAGACTCAGGAATCAAGTCTGGCCATCAAGAGGAATCAAGCCAGTATCCACATCCTAATAAACATATTTTTTCTCACAAAAAGCAGTCTCTTGCAATGCTCTTTTATGCAGCTGTGTGTATATGTGTTGGTTTTCTTTTTAATCGTTTGCTTTTAGCTGCTTTAATTCTATTGCATGAAGCAAAATAAACTAACTGCACCTGTTTCAATTTGTATAAGCCACATTACATCCAGAAAGGAAAAAGAAGTGATATAAATATTAAAATAAACAATAACAACACACACAACAACACTATAAACAATCTTATTAAAAGCACTAATAAAAGTTCTAAAATATTTTTTAAAAAATGAAGATTAAATTACAGCACAAGTCATAAAAAGACCTTTATGCCACAGTGAATAAACAGCCAAGGGTATATCTAAGTAAAAAGAAAAAGAAGTAGTATAGCAGAAAGGGGGCCAGCCAAGCTCTTTATGGGGCAGAATTTCAGAGCCTGAGGGCAGCGATCAAGAAGGTTCTTCTTCAATTCCTCACCAAGTATGCCTGAAGCGACCCCTGAAGCTCTTAAAACTCAGAAAGGTTCATATAGAAACATGCAGTATTTCAGACTGTTTGATATGATTGTACCAAAAATGCAAGAGATAAGCAAGAATGACTCTATAGAATTTTGTGTGGTGGTTTTAATTTATTAAAAAGATTTTGAAAGCCTTTCATGAATTCTGTTTGAAAGCAACTTTGGGTCTTACTTTGGGGCCCCTTCCACACAGCTGAATAAAGTCCCACATTTTCTGCTTTGAACTGGAATATATGGCAGTGTGGACTCAGATAACCCAATTCAAAGTAAATATTGTGGGGTTTTCTACCTTGATATTTTGGGTTATATGGCTATGTGAAAGGGCTCTAAAAGGAAGGTGAAATATAAGTAAGTAAATGTTGTGGACTGCTCTTCTGATTCTGAGGGAGAAGGAGGACAGGTGGATAAAGAAGCAGCACTTGGGGATTTGGGGCTAAGTGGTGAAAAAGAAGGAGAAGAGGTGGCAGATATATCACAAATCCCTAAGTTTCAGGAATGTCGAAGGGAGAAAGAAGTCAGAAGGACATCAGCTATACTAGCAGAGAAAACGCTGAGCAATCAGACCGCGCCCTAGAGACAACTGTGCTGGGAAGCTCATGGATATAAATTAGCAGCAAAGTCAGCGGCCTAGTGTTGGCTGCAATTGACCTACTTCAGGGGAGTTCCTGTTCAAATACTGTGCCTTCCTTCCAGCATTGGATCTTGCTGAAGGCTCTTGTCATATGAAACTTGTAAGCCTGTTTATCAAACACTTTAATTTCTGTCTGATGTTTTACGTTTGCTTAAAGACCATGCATTATCATCAGGATTGTACTTTCTGTTTCACTTATCGCATTATCTTTATTTTGGCTGAAGTAAAGCCCTTTTATTTAGTGTCATTTGTGTCTAAGTCTGTTTCTGGCATAAAACTGGACAGTAAATATGTAACATTTTATATAGAAATAGTGCCTTTCGGAAGTCTGTGGACCCAATAATCTGTTGTAATGTCAAGAAAGCCCTAGGCCTTCAGCCAAAAAGCCAATGCAGATATCTTTATATGGATGGATTGTGGGACCAAACCCTTTCATTTGAGAAAAATAGAAAACTTTATAACATGATCCACTGGAATGGGCATGAACAAGTCCAATGCATAATTTTGCCTGTATTCCTCAAATTCTCAGATGACTTTGATGTACGGCCTCTTAGAACTCGGCACCAAAGCCAGTCTTATACCCCATACAAATTTGTCATTCCAATCTACGATAGATAGTCTGGCATGGGCTCTTGTTGAATATAGGAGCTGGGTGTAAACTGCCTGAATCACTCCATCTGCACATGGGACAGAGTATCGGCTAAAGCGTTGTCCATCTCAACTATATGAAATGCGCGAAACCAAATATTATACCTCAGGCAGCAGAACATCAAGTACCGGACTGCCTCCATGACTCTTAATGATTTAGAGGTCAGTGAATTAATTATCTGAATGGTGGACATTGTCGCACCAAAAATGTACTATGGAGTTTGAAAACTCCCATGCCCACAGTGTGACCACCACCAGGATGGGGGGAAATTCTAAAAATGTTAAATCTGATGTTATGCCTTTTGGTGTGCCAGAATGAGGACCATGTTTCAGCACACCAATGGCCATTAAAATAAACTTCAAAGCCCAAGGCATCTGAGACATTGGATGACACTTAGAATCATAGAATCATAGAATAGTAGAGTTGGAAGAGACCTCATGGGCCATCCAGTCCAACACCCTGCCAAGAAGTAGGAAATCGCATTCAAAGCACCCCCGACATATGGCCATCCAGCCTCTGCTTAAAAGCCTCCAAACAAGGAGTCTCCACCACACTCTGGGGCAGAGAGTTCCACGGCCGAACAGCTCTCACAGTGAGGAAGTTCTTCCTGATGTTCAGGTGAAATCTCCCTTCCTGTAGTTTGAAGCCATTGTTCCGTGTCCTAGTCTCCAGGGCAGCAGAAAACAAGCTTGCTCCCTCCTCCCTATGACTTCCCCTCTGTCACGACCCGGCTGCAGGGCACCAATAACCATACACAGAGGCCAGAATCTATCTAATATCTTTATTGAAGGAATATATAAAGTTAATAAAAACAAGTGTAGAAAATAGTCCAGAATTAGACCTTTCAGGAAAGGTCAAAATTAGTCCAAAGAAACAATGTCCAATATGAAATATTAAGGTCCAAAGATGTAATCCAATAACCGAAACACTCACTTTGCCAGGCAAAGTGAGGGGAGATGACAAGGTCCTTTAGTCCAAGAACTTAACGAGGCTAGGAAGTAACTTGACTCTCGGAAAAAACAAGGCTTGAATACAAGACAGCAAGGAACGAGGAACAAGAACAAGATCCGTGGTATTTACTTGGCAAAATCCGGGAAACAAGGCAAGGCTGGGTCTTGGAAAGCAAGGCAAAATCCGGGAAACAAGGCAAGGCTGGGTCTTGGAAAGCAAGGCAAAATCCGTGGAAGAACAAGGCTGGAAAACGAAGGCTTGAATCAGGAAACAAGGCTTGGAAGCGGAGTAGCTGTCCACACACACTACTCCAGTTGCTGACGAATTGACTCCGCAAGATGCCTTTGTGGGTAAAACACCTAAATAGGGTCTAGTTTTCCCACCAAAGAGCAGTTCTCTGGGGAACTAGAAACGAAAGCTAATCTCTGAGTCCAGATGCATGACTCCTTAAGGTTTCCCATGGAAAGCAGGCTTAATCAGCTGAATTCTTAGCAGCTATCCTAGCACTCCTACGAGAGGCCGCTTGAACTGCTCTCTGATGTTTACAAAACTCGTGGCGAGAAAACACAGGAGATTTAGACTCAGGGCTTGTTTGACAGATTTCTGGAAGACAAATCTCTTGCAGGTGCAAGGTTCCCAAATCTGGCTGGGAAGGTTCCAATTCTGACTGAGACGGTGAAAAACCCAAATTCTCCTCTTCATCTGGGACTACAGTGCCATGAACGGGACTACATGGCCCATGACTCATCACACTATCCCCCTCCTCAAGCCCCCTCTCAAACCGGGGCTCTCTCCCCGAGGCGCGAGGCCGCGGCTTGGCGGGATAGGTCTGATGGAAGCGGCGGGTTAGATCAGGAGCATGGACTGTGGAAGCGTCTTCCCAAGAACGTTCCTCGGGGCCAAAACCCACCCAGTCAATGAGATATTGTAGGCGGCGGCGGTGAAAGCGAGAATCCAAAATGTCCTGAACCTCGAACTCTTCTTCTCCGTCCACCAAAACAGGGGCGGGGGCCGTCCGGTCTGCATCAGGGCGCACACCATCCGCCGGAAGGAGCAGGGAGCGATGGAACACTGGATGAATGCGCATAGAGCGCGGAAGTTGGAGTTTGAAAGTCACGGGGTTAAGTTGCGCCACCACTGGATAGGGACCAATGAAACGGGCATCTAGCTTCCGGCAGGGATGGTGGGAGGGCAAAAAGCGAGTGGACAGAAGAACCCGGTCTCCTACCTTGATTTCGGGGCCCGGCTGGCGATGCTTGTCAGCGTGGCGTTTATAGTCCTCCTTGGCTTGGTCTAGTTGTTGGAGCAAAAGTTGCTGCACTGCTGTGAGTTCCTGCAGCCAGTCCTCTGCTGCGGGAACTTCTGAGGTTTCAATGACAGGAGGAAAGAAACGTGGATGGAAGCCATAGTTTGCAAAGAACGGGGTTTCCTTAATTGAAGCCTGGACCCCATTATTGTAGGCAAACTCCGACAGTGGTAACAGGGAAGCCCAATTGTCCTGTTGGTAGTTTACATAACAGCGAAGGTACTGTTCCAAAGTGGCATTGGTGCGCTCAGTTTGCCCATCTGTTTGAGGATGATGAGCCGAAGATAAACGAGAGTCTATGCCCAATAGTTTTTGTAGTGCCTTCCAGAAGCGAGAGGTGAATTGGGACCCACGGTCAGTGACCAAACTCTTGGGCAATCCATGCAATCTGAAAACATGTTGGAGAAATAGATCTGCAGTCTCTTTGGCCGTGGGAAGGCCTTCACAGGGAATAAAATGGGCTAACTTGGTGAAAAGGTCCACCACCACTAGGATCGTGGTGAATCCACAGGAAGGTGGTAGATCAGTTATAAAATCCGCAGAGATTATTTCCCATGGGCGAGATGGGGTAGGAAGGGGATGCAGAAGCCCTGAGGGCTTTTCCCTTCTTGTCTTGGAGCGCTGGCATACTGGGCAGGTGTTGACATATTTTTCTACATCCTTGCGGATCTTGGGCCACCAGAAATCTCTTAGGATCAAATGCATAGTTTTGAATAGCCCGAAATGCCCTGCTGGCTTGCAGTCATGACACAAACGAAGTGCCTTTTCCCTGCCCGGTCCTGGGGGGATGTAAACATGATTTCTATAGCAAAGCAGCCCATCCTTAAGCGAAAAGGGGAAATGTAGTCCTTGGCGAAGTTGATCCTGCGCCCAGGCATCTGCTTGCTGACTAGCCCTGATTTCTTGAGCACAAAGGGGCCCTGGAGTAGAGGGAGTTGATTCAATGGGAGTGGATTTGGTGTTCCCCACTGTGAGCGTGGCAAAGTTCCCGGGTTGTAGCAGCTGGGACTCAAAGGTCTCCTTGCGTCCTGCAGCGTATTCCGGTTTCCGTGACAGAGCATCTGCTTGCTTGGTCTGGGCTGGGGTTACATAATGAATTTGGAAGTTAAAACATTCAAAGAATAAAGCCCAGCGTTGTTGCCTTTGATTTAGCTTGCGGGCAGTTCTTAGATGCTCTAGATTTCGATGATCAGTATGGACTTCAATGGGAAATTTGGCCCCTTCTAGCCAATGTCTCCAAGTTTCAAAGGCTGCCTTTATGGCCAATAGTTCCTTTTCCCAAATGGTGTAATTTCTCTCTGGCGCGGTCAATTGACGGGAATAAAAGGCACAAGGATGAAGATGGTCTCCCACTGGTTGTAGGAGTACAGCCCCAATTGCCACATCGGAGGCGTCCGCCTGCACAACAAAAGGGGTTTCAGGATCTGGATGCTGAAGGATTGGCTGGGACGTGAATAATTTCTTTAGTTGCTGGAACCCTTTCTCTGCTTGATCTGTCCAGCGGAAGGGCTGTTTCCCACGGATGCAGCTGGTGATTGGATCAGACCAGCGGGCAAAATCTGGAATGAACTTGCGGTAATAGTTCGCGAACCCCAAGAATCGTTGCACCTCTTTCTTGTTGGTTGGCGCCCGCCATTCCAATACTGCTGAAACCTTTGCCGGGTCCATGGAGAGCCCTAGTGGTGAGACGCGGTAGCCCAGGAAATCTACCTCTTGTAGATCAAAAGCACATTTTTCCAGCTTGGCATAAAGTCCATGATCCCGCAATCGTTGTAACACCATTCTGACGTGGTTCTCATGTTCTGATTGTGATCTAGAAAACACCAAAAAATCGTCCAGGTAGATGATCAAGAACCGATCTAGATAATCCTGAAAGATGTCATTGACAAAATGCTGGAACGTTGCGGGAGCTCCACATAATCCATAATTCATAACTCGGGACTCGAATAATCCGAATTTAGTCTGGAAGGCGGTCTTCCACTCGTCCCCTTCTCTGATGCGAACTAGATTATACGCTCCCCGAAGATCCAGCTTGGTGTAGACCTTGGCTCCTCGAAGTCGGTCTAGTAGGTCCGAGATTAAGGGCAGGGGATAGCTGTTCCGCTTAGTGATATTGTTCAATGCTCTATAGTCCACCACCAAGCGTAATTCCCCCGACTTCTTTTTCACAAACATCACTGGGGAAGCGGCTGGGGATTGAGAGGGTCTGATGAATCCCTTGCGAAGGTTTGACTCTATGAGCTTCTTGCTCCGGTTCAGTCAGGGAGTAGAGATGTCCTCGCGGGATCGGGGCCCCCTCCACCAAGTCAATGGCACAGTCATAAGGTCTATGTGGGGGTAATCTCTCGGCCTCTTTTTCATTGAATACATCCCAATATTCTGAGTACTTCTTGGGCAAGGTGATAATGGGTTCAGTGTCTGTGGCATGGCAGATCTTGGCTACAAGGCAATGGTTTTGGCAATATTTTGAAGCAAACTGCAGTTCTCTGTTGGACCAGGAGATGCTTGGGTCGTGAAGTGTCAGCCATGGAATTCCCAAAATCACAGGGAAATGGGGAACCTCGGTAACAAAGAAGGAAATCTCTTCCATATGTTCCCTTATCCACATTCTGGTGGGTTCCGACCACTGGCTTACGGGACCCGTCTTGAGGGGGCGGCCATCGATGGCTTGCACCACACGGGCATTCTTGAAGTCATGGTATTGTAATCCCAGAGAGTCGGCATACTCTCTATCAATGAAATTGTTTGTGGCTCCTGAGTCTATCATGGCATGGACCATGACTGGCCCCTTTTTTGCTGACCACAAGGTGACCACTAGAAGAAATAAGACCCCGGTTGGCGGCTCTTGAGTGGGTTTTTTGACCGGGTTGGCGAGCCTCTCTACGCCCGGTCGCTGGCTTCCCCCGCCGGCTGTGCGCCAGCCGCCTCAGACGTCTTCGTCTCCGTGGAGGACGCCGCCGCCAGACGGGCGGGGGGCTTCCCTTTGGCTGGGCACTCTCTGGCGAAGTGGCCCCCGTTTCCACAGTACCAACAGAGATTTAGGCATTGGCGGCGGGCCTTCTCGGCGGCATCTAACCTGGGACGCACATTGCCCAACTGCATCGGCACCTCCTCGCTCCCCCTGGGGTATGGGGCTGGTGGCGGGGGTCTCCATACTGGACGCGGCTGGACGCTGGTGGGAGCGGGAGGTTTCACCCCAGCTCTACCGCTCTGGCCTCGGACCCATTGTTTTCTGTTGGCAAGCATGACTTCAGCTCGTAAACATTGATCAATGAGTGCTTCAAGAGAGTGAGGGGGATCCACTTTGGAAATTTCTTCCAACATCTCGATGTTGAGACCCTCCCGAAATTGTCCTCTGAGGGCTATATCATTCCATCCGGTGCTGTGGGCCAGCACTCGGAACTCGGCTATGTACTGGGACAAGGGTCTGTCCCCCTGAGAGAGGCGCCGGAGTTTATGGCCGGCTGCCTCCAAATTGTCTTCGATCCCCCAAGTCGCCTTAATGTGATCCAAGAAGTGTTGCGCTGATCTTAGGTGTGGGGAAACTTGGTCGAACAGTGCCGTCGCCCAGTTGGCCGCTGGCCCGTCTAAAAGGCTGTAAATCCACGCCACCTTGATGTCTTCTTGGGGAAACTCGGCAGCACGGGCCTCTAGATAAGCTTGGCATTGGCGACGGAAAACATGAACCTTAGAAGCTTCTCCAGAAAACTTGGTTGGCAATGCCAGGGCCGGGAGTCGGATTCCGCGTTCCTTCAATCCCTTTATTTCTCCCTCCTGCGCATTGAGCTTATCATGGATGCGGTCCACTTCCTCCTTGTCGATGGTGTAGCTGTCAAGACCCAGGCTGCAGAGCACCAATAACCATACACAGAGGCCAGAATCTATCTAATATCTTTATTGAAGGAATATATAAAGTTAATAAAAACAAGTGTAGAAAATAGTCCAGAATTAGACCTTTCAGGAAAGGTCAGAATTAGTCCAAAAAAGCAATGTCCAATAAGAAATATTAAGGTCCAAAGTTGTAATCCAATAACCGAAACACTCACTTTGCCAAGCAAAGTGAGGGGAGATGACAAGGTCCTTTAGTCCATGAAACTTGAGCGAGGCTAGGAAATAACTTGATACTTGAAACAAGGCTTGAACGTGGAACAAGGTAACTAGGAACAAGAACAAGGTCCGTGGAATAACTTGGTAAAATCCGTGGTACAAGGCAAGGATTGGTCCTGGGAAACAAGGCAAAGTCCGTAGGTAAACAAAGGCTGGGAAGCAAGGCGAGGGCTGGATAGCAAGGCAAGGCTTGAGCGAGAACGAGGCTTGAATCGGAGCGCGCTGTCCAGACACGACCCGCTCCGTAGGCTGACGAATTGACTCCGCGAAGTTACTACGCGGGTAAAACACCTAAATAGAGTCTAACTTTCCCGCCGAAGCAGTTCTCTGGGAATCAGAACCGAAAGCTAAACTCTGAGACCAGATGTGAGACTCCCCAAAGATTCTCACGAGAAGCAGTCTTAATTGGCCACATTCTTAGCTGCAATCCTCGCACTCCTGCGCGAAGCTGATTCCAAACTTCTCTGTTGTTTACAAAACTCCCGCCGCAAGAACACGGGAGAAGTAGGCTCTGGGCTTGTTTGACATACTTCTGGGAGACAACTTTCTTGCAGGTGCAAGGTTCCCAGATCTGCCTGGGAAAGATCTGGCTGAGAAGAATCCAGTTCAGACTGGGAAGGTAAAAAACCCAAGTTTTCATCTTCATCAGGAATTACAATGTCCTGAGCAGGACTACAAGGCCCATGGGTCATCACACTATCCCCCTCCTCAAGGCCCCTCCCAAACTGGGGCCCTCTCCCCGAGGCGCGAGGTCGCGGTTTGGTGGGATAGGTCTGATGAAAGCGACGGGTTAGATCAGGAGCATGGACTGTGGAGGCGTCTTCCCAAGAGCGTTCCTCAGGGCCAAAACCCACCCAGTCAATGAGATATTGTAGGCGGCGGCGGTGAAAGCGAGAATCCAAAATGTCCTCAACCTCGAACTCCTCCTCCCCATTCATCAAAACAGGAGGGGGGGCCGGTTGGTCTGTATCAGGTCGCACACCATCCGCCGGAAGGAGCAGGGAACGGTGAAACACTGGGTGAATGCGCATTGAACGCGGAAGTTGGAGTTTGAAAGTCACGGGGTTAAGTTGCGCCACCACTGGATAGGGGCCAATGAAACGGGCATCTAACTTCCGGCAAGGGCGGTGGGAGGGCAGGAAGCGAGTGGACAGAAAAACCCGATCTCCTACCTTGATTTCGGGGCCCGGCTGGCGATGTTTGTCAGCGTGGCGTTTATAGTCCTCCTTGGCTTGGTCCAGTTGCTGGAGCAAAAGTTGTTGCACCGCTGTGAGTTCCTGCAGCCAATCCTCTGCTGCGGGAACTTCTGAAGTTTCAATGACAGGGGGGAAGAAACGTGGATGGAAGCCGTAGTTTGCAAAGAACGGCGTTTCTTTTGTAGAAGCTTGAACTCCATTGTTGTAGGCAAACTCAGACAGTGGTAACAGAGAAGCCCAATTGTCCTGTTGGTAGTTTACATAACAGCGAAGATACTGCTCCAAAGTGGCATTGGTGCGCTCCGTTTGCCCATCTGTTTGGGGATGATGAGCTGAAGATAAGCGAGAGTCTATGCCCAATAGTTTTTGTAGTGCCTTCCAAAAACGAGAGGTGAATTGAGATCCACGGTCTGTGACTAAACTCTTGGGCAATCCATGTAGTCTGAAAACATGTTGAAGAAATAGATCCGCAGTTTCTTTGGCCGTGGGGAGGCCTTCACAGGGAATGAAATGGGCTAACTTGGTGAAAAGGTCCACCACCACCAAGATCGTGGTGAATCCACAGGAAGGTGGTAGGTCAGTGATGAAATCCGCGGAAATTATTTCCCATGGGCGAGATGGGGTAGGAAGGGGGTGTAAAAGCCCTGAGGGCTTCTCCCTTCGTATCTTGGAGCGCTGGCATACTGGGCAGGTGTTGACATATTTTTCCACATCCTTGCGGATCTTGGGCCACCAAAAATCCCTTAGGATCAAATGCATAGTTTTAAATAGTCCGAAGTGTCCTGCTGGTTTGCAGTCATGACACAGACGAAGCGCTTTTTCCCTGCCCGGTCCGGGTGGGATATAAACATGATTTCTATAGCAGAGCAGCCCATCTTTAAGCGAAAAGGGAAAGTGCAGACCTTGGCGAAGTTGGTCCTGCGCCCAGGCATCTGCTTGCTGACTAGCCCTGATTTCTTGAGCACAGATGGGTCCTGGAGTAGGGGAAGTTGAACCAATGGGAATGGATTTGGTGTTCCCCACCGTGAGCGTGGCAAAGTTCTCGGGTTGTAGCAGTTGGGATTCAAAGGTCTCCTTGCGTCCTGCAGCGTATTCCGGTTTACGTGACAGGGCGTCTGCTTGCTTGGTTTGGGCTGGGGTCACATAATGGATCTGGAAGTTGAAACGTTCAAAGAATAAAGCCCAACGTTGCTGCCTCTGATTTAGTTTGCGGGCAGTTCTTAGATGTTCTAGATTACGATGATCAGTGTGGACTTCAATGGGAAATTTGGCCCCTTCTAGCCAATGTCTCCAAGTTTCAAAGGCTGCCTTTATGGCCAGTAGTTCTTTTTCCCAAATGGTGTAATTCCTCTCTGGTGTGGTTAGTTGACGAGAATAAAAGGCACAGGGGTGGAGGTGATCTCCCACCGGTTGTAAGAGTACAGCCCCAATTGCCACATCAGAGGCGTCCGCCTGCACCACAAAAGGGGTTCCAGGATTTGGGTGCTGTAGAATTGGCTGGGAGGTGAATAGTTTCTTTAGTTGCTGGAACCCTTTCTCTGCTTGATCAGTCCAGCGGAAAGGCTGCTTTCCACGGATGCAGCTAGTGATGGGGTCGGACCAGCGGGCAAAATCTGGAATGAACTTGCGGTAATAGTTCGCGAACCCCAAGAAACGCTGTACCTCTTTCTTGTTAGTTGGCGCCCGCCATTCCAATACTGCTGAAACCTTGGCTGGATCCATGGAAAGCCCTAGAGGCGAGATGCGGTAACCAAGGAAATCTACCTCTTGTAGATCAAAGGCGCATTTTTCCAGCTTGGCATAAAGTCCATGATCCCGCAATCGTTGTAACACCATTTTGACGTGGTTCTCATGTTCTGATTGTGATCTAGAAAACACCAAAAAATCGTCCAGGTAGATTATCAAGAACCTGTCTAGATAGTCCTGAAAAATGTCGTTGACAAAATGCTGGAACGTTGCGGGGGCTCCGCATAAACCGAAATTCATAACTCGGGACTCGAATAATCCGAATTTGGTCTGGAAGGCGGTCTTCCACTCGTCCCCTTCCCTGATGCGAACTAAGTTGTAAGCCCCCCGAAGATCCAGCTTGGTGTAAACCTTGGCTCCTCGAAGCCGATCCAGTAGATCCGAGATTAAGGGCAGGGGATAGCTGTTCCGCTTGGTGATATTGTTCAATGCTCTGTAGTCCACCACCAAGCGTAGTTCCCCTGACTTCTTCTTCACAAACATCACTGGGGAGGCGGCTGGGGATTGAGAGGGTCTGATGAATCCCTTGCGAAGGTTTGTCTCTAGGAATTCCCTGAGAGCTTCTTGCTCTGGTTCAGTCAGGGAGTAGAGATGCCCTCGCGGGATCGGGGCCCCCTCCACCAAGTCAATGGCACAGTCATAAGGTCTATGTGGGGGTAATTTTTCGGCTTCTTTCTCATTGAATACATCCCAATACTCGGAGTACTTCTTTGGCAAGGTGATGATGGGCTCGGTGTCTGTGGCGTGGCATACCTTGGCTACGAGGCAATGGTTTTGGCAGTACGGTGAAGCAAACTGCAGTTCTCTGTTGGACCAGGAGATGTTAGGGTCGTGGAGAGTCAGCCATGGAATTCCCAAAATCACAGGGAAATGGGGAACCTCGGTAACAAAGAAGGAAATCTCTTCCATATGTTCCCTTATCCACATCCTGGTGGGTTCCGACCACTGACTTACGGGGCCCGTCTTGAGGGGGCGGCCGTCTATGGCTTGCACCACACGGGCATTCTTGAAATCATGGTATTGTAATCCCAGAGAGTCGGCATACTCTCTATCGATGAAATTGTTGGTAGCTCCAGAGTCTATCATGGCGTGGATCATGACGGGTCCCCTTTTTGCTGACCATAATGTGACCACGAGAAGGAACAGGACCCCGGTTGGCGGCTCTTGGATGGATTTTTTGACCGGGTTGGCGAGCCTCTCTACACCCGGTCGTTGGCTTCCCCCGCCGGCTGTGTGCCAGTCGGCTCAGACGTCTTCGTCTCCGTGGAGGACGCCGCCGCAAGACGGGCGGCAGGCTTCCCTTTGGCTGGGCACTCTCTGGCGAAGTGGCCCCCGTTCCCGCAGTACCAGCAGAGGTTTAAGCGTTGACGACGGGCCTTCTCGGCGGCATCTAGTCTGGGACGCACATTGCCCAACTGCATCGGCACCTCCTCGCTCCCTCTGGGGTATGGGGTTGGCGGTGGGGGTCTCCAGACCGGACGTGGCTGAACGCTGGCGGGAGCGGGGGGTTTTGCCCCGGCTCTACCGCCCTGGCCTCGAACCCACTGTTTCCTGTTGGCAATCATGACTTCAGCCCGTAAACATTGATCAATGAGTGCCTCGAGGGTCTGGGGAGGATCCACCTTGGAGATTTCTTCCAGCATTTCAATGTTGAGACCCTCCCGGAATTGTCCCCTGAGGGCTACATCGTTCCAGCCGGTGTTGTGGGCCAGCACTCGGAACTCGGCTATATACTGAGACATAGGTCTGTCTCCTTGGAAAAGGCGACGGAGTTTGTGACCGGCTGCCTCCAAATTGTCCTCGATTCCCCAAGTCTCCTTGAGGTGGTCCAAGAAGCGTTGCGCTGATCTTAGGTGTGGAGAGGCTTGGTCGTACAGTGCCGTCGCCCAGCTGGCCGCTGGCCCGTCTAGAAGACTGTAAACCCATGCCACTTTGATGTCTTCTTGGGGAAACTCGGCAGCACGGGCCTCTAGATAAGCTTGACATTGGCGACGGAAGACATGAACCTTAGAAGCTTCTCCAGTAAACTTGGTTGGCAACGCCATGGCCGGAAGACGAATTCCGCGTTCCTTCAAACCCCTTATTTCTCCATCCTGTGCATTGAGCTTATCACGGATTCGGTCCACCTCCTCCTTGTCGATGGTGTAGGTAATCGGCTGGCCGCTCGGCCCAGGTACGACTCCGGTAGACATTCTGGCCGAGGTTAATTGGTGCTTAGGGTGGCGGAGTCAAACTGTCAAGACCCAGGCTGCAGAGCACCAATAACCATACACAGAGGCCAGAATCTATCTAATATCTTTATTGAAGGAATATATAAAGTTAATAAAAACAAGTGTAGAAAATAGTCCAGAATTAGACCTTTCAGGAAAGGTCAGAATTAGTCCAAAAAAGCAATGTCCAATAAGAAATATTAAGGTCCAAAGTTGTAATCCAATAACCGAAACACTCACTTTGCCAAGCAAAGTGAGGGGAGATGACAAGGTCCTTTAGTCCATGAAACTTGAGCGAGGCTAGGAAATAACTTGATACTTGAAACAAGGCTTGAACGTGGAACAAGGTAACTAGGAACAAGAACAAGGTCCGTGGAATAACTTGGTAAAATCCGTGGTACAAGGCAAGGATTGGTCCTGGGAAACAAGGCAAAGTCCGTAGGTAAACAAAGGCTGGGAAGCAAGGCGAGGGCTGGATAGCAAGGCAAGGCTTGAGCGAGAGCGAGGCTTGAATCGGAGCGCGCTGTCCAGACACGACCCGCTCCGTAGGCTGACGAATTGACTCCGCGAAGTTACTACGCGGGTAAAACACCTAAATAGAGTCTAACTTTCCCGCCGAAGCAGTTCTCTGGGAATCAGAACCGAAAGCTAAACTCTGAGACCAGATGTGAGACTCCCCAAAGATTCTCACGAGAAGCAGTCTTAATTGGCCACATTCTTAGCTGCAATCCTCGCACTCCTGCGCGAAGCTGATTCCAAACTTCTCTGTTGTTTACAAAACTCCCGCCGCAAGAACACGGGAGAAGTAGGCTCTGGGCTTGTTTGACATACTTCTGGGAGACAACTTTCTTGCAGGTGCAAGGTTCCCAGATCTGCCTGGGAAAGATCTGGCTGAGAAGAATCCAGTTCAGACTGGGAAGGTAAAAAACCCAAGTTTTCATCTTCATCAGGAATTACAATGTCCTGAGCAGGACTACAAGGCCCATGGGTCATCACAGTAGCTGAGCGGCTGGCCTCCCGGTCCAGCTCCGGTAGACATTCTGGCCTAGGTTAATTGGTGCTTAGGGTGGCGGAGTCAAACTGTCACGACCCGGCTGCAGGGCACCAATAACCATACACAGAGGCCAGAATCCATCTAATATCTTTATTGAAGGAGTATATAAAGTTAATAAAAACAAGTGTAGAAAATAGTCCAGAATTAGACCTTTCAGGAAAGGTCAAAATTAGTCCAAAGAAACAATGTCCAATATGAAATATTAAGGTCCAAAGTTGTAATCCAATAACCGAAACACTCACTTTGCCAGGCAAAGTGAGGGGAGATGACAAGGTCCTTTAGTCCAAGAACTTAACGAGGCTAGGAAGTAACTTGACTCTCGGAAAAAACAAGGCTTGAATACAAGACAGCAAGGAACGAGGAACAAGAACAAGATCCGTGGTATTTACTTGGCAAAATCCGGGAAACAAGGCAAGGCTGGGTCTTGGAAAGCAAGGCAAAATCCGGGAAACAAGGCAAGGCTGGGTCTTGGAAAGCAAGGCAAAATCCGTGGAAGAACAAGGCTGGAAAACGAAGGCTTGAATCAGGAAACAAGGCTTGGAAGCGGAGTAGCTGTCCACACACACTACTCCAGTTGCTGACGAATTGACTCCGCAAGATGCCTTTGTGGGTAAAACACCTAAATAGGGTCTAGTTTTCCCACCAAAGAGCAGTTCTCTGGGGAACTAGAAACGAAAGCTAATCTCTGAGTCCAGATGCATGACTCCTTAAGGTTTCCCATGGAAAGCAGGCTTAATCAGCTGAATTCTTAGCAGCTATCCTAGCACTCCTACGAGAGGCCGCTTGAACTGCTCTCTGATGTTTACAAAACTCGTGGCGAGAAAACACAGGAGATTTAGACTCAGGGCTTGTTTGACAGATTTCTGGAAGACAAATCTCTTGCAGGTGCAAGGTTCCCAAATCTGGCTGGGAAGGTTCCAATTCTGACTGAGACGGTGAAAAACCCAAGTTCTCCTCTTCATCTGGGACTACAGTGCCATGAACGGGACTACATGGCCCATGACTCATCACACCCTCACATATTTGTACATGGCTATCATGTCTCCTCTCAGCCTTCTCTTCTGCAGGCTAAACATGCATAGTTCTTTAAGCCGCTCTTCATAGGGCCTGTTCTCCAGACCCTTGATCATTTTAGTTGCTCTCCTCTAGACACATTCCAGCTTGTCAACATCTCACTTCAATTGCGGTGCCCAGAATTGGACACAGTATTCCAGGTGTGGTCTGACCAAGGCAGAATAGAGGGGGAGCATGACTTCCCTGGATCTAGACACTATACTCCTATTTATGAAGGTCAAAATCCCATTGGCTTTTTAAGTAGCCACACCACATTGTTGGCTCATGTTTAAGTTGTTGTCCACAAGGACTCCAAGATCTTTTTCACATGTACTGTTGTCGAGCCAGGCGCCCCCTATTCTGTATCTTTGCATTCCATTTTTTCTGCCGGAGTATCTTGCATTTGTCCCTGTTGAACTTCATTTTATTAGTTTTGGCCCATCTCTCTAGTCTGTCAAGATCGTTTTGAATTCTGCTCCTGTCTTCTGGAGTGTTGGCTATTCCCCCCCCCCCCAGTTTGGTGTCATCTGCAAACTTGATGATCGTGCCTTCTAACCCTTCGTCTAAGTCATTAATAAAGATGTTGAACAGAACTGGCCCCAGGATGGAGCCCTGCGGCACTCCACTCATGACTTTTTTCCAAGATGAAGAAGACGCATTGGTGAGCGCCCTTTGGGTTTGTTCGCTTAGCCAATTACAGATCCACCTAACTGTAGTTTTGTCTAGCATTGTAGTTTTGCAGGTCATTTTTTAACAACCACTCCTGCCTTCAGAATGAAACCCCATTAAATTCAGAAAAGAAGTCCAACCACACTAGCAGGTCAGCTTTGATTAGTCTAGTTATCCAAATGTGGTGGTGAAGTAATGTTGCTTCAGATATGACCTCGCATAATCTTCACAGGAAAGCCCTGCCCGGAGCATCCACCCTATGAGCAAAATTCAGGTGACCAATAAGCTCCTGATACTCCCAGAGGATTGCCTTGCTGCGTTTAATAAATTGCTGGATTCTAGTAATCAAATCTGAAACTTTAGCGGGGGTAATCTTGAGAACTGCTACATGGTATCAATTTCAATACCCAGGAATGTCAATTGTGTAACAGGGCCTTCAGTCTTTCTATCTGCTTAAGGTACTCTCAATTGTGCAATCAAATGCTGAAAAGATTCCAACAAAGTGGCACATTCTCCGGAACCAGCTCTCCCAGTAAACAAAATATCATCTAAATAGTGCACCTCCCCTCTTAATCCAGTTTTGTGTTTCAGTGCCCATTTGAGGAATGTACTAAACTTCTCAAATGCAGAACAGGAGACCAAAAATCCCATTAGGAGTGCCCGGTCCATTTAATAAAGCCCTTCAAATTGGAAACCCAACAGTTCAAAATCCTGGGGGTGGATAAGGAGAAGGCAAAATGCCGATTTAATGTCACACTTTGCCAGCTTCGCACCTAGGCCAAGACTTCTAACTACACACACAGCCATGTCAAAAGATGGTGATGGTCTGCTGCATGGAACCCACCTGGACCCATGGTTGGCTCCAAGCTCCCTTGCTGCTCTGGCTCTGGCTCCACCGTCATGTCTACTAGCTGAATATTCTCCCATACCACCTCTGGCACACAAATGGTGTGATCACCAACCTCCACCCTTCCTTCACTGTGCTCCGCCTCTAAAGGGAGACACAAGAAGAAAGGGTTTTGATTAGCAAGCCCTTACAAACACCAAAAGGCAGCCTGGAACTGATGGAAGAGGCTGAACCCTCCTTCCCCTTTTCCAAAGTGCTTATTTGTGCAAATGGGATTGGAAAGTGTCTCCATTGTGATGTCATCTTAATCCGACAAGGAAATGCTGAGAGGATGCAGGCATTTTTAAACCATAACACATGTGTGAAATGAATATAATTTCTTGGGCTATTAAAACAAAAGTGTTAAATAAAAAGCTGTGTTTTGAATTGGCCAACCATGCCCCTGTATTCTGTAACCAGAGTGCCACAGCACAACAGGTTCTCTCCTATGTTTTTCAGTATGTAGTTCTCTCACTGGTGGGATATAGATGAGGTTCTCTCCCAAATCTCAATCATTCAACAGGCATCTATATGGAGAGATGTTCTTTCAGATATCAGTATTCCAAATCATGTTGGACTTTAAACATTATTATCAGAATCTTGAATTTAGATCAGAAGTGTATTGGTTTGGCAAATGCATTTTCTTTTTAAACTGTGTTATATGGCTTCTGTATAGTGTGCCAGTCAGCAATCTGGCTGCTGAATTTTGCACTAAATGCATCTTCCCAGTTACCTCATATATAATGCAGTGCAGTAGTCTAATCAGGACATTACCATTGCAAGAAATATTGTGCCTAAGTTATAGTTAAGAAAAGATCAAAGATGGCAGACCAATCAAACCTGGCACCAATTACTCCAACAAAGGGCCTCCAATGATAAAGATAGACCCAGGATTAATCATATGAACGGTGGAATTTGAATGTAGTGTGATACTGGATAAGAACTAGGTAAGACATGATAAAATGGACAAAAGATCCCTCATGAGGTTGGGGTGTTATGTAGAGGTATCTGTAGTGCCTCTGTGTCCCTGTTCAACCCACTATCAGTGGAGTTGGGTTTGTGTATATACCAATGCTATTGTTTCTCTTTCCAATCTTATTTTGTAATATATAGTTAATTTAATGACAGCTGTTCTGAGATCCAAGACTGAATATCTGAAAAGTTTGAATTTTTCTGCAACTGGTTTTTGTGTGTTCCCATTCCTAATGTGTGGTTCATGTTTATTTATCCTATAGCAAGGGAGACTAGGCTATTTTCCCAATGTACAGTAATGAAGGATATTGTTAACAGAGGATGGCATATATCACATTAGAGCAGGCATGGGCAAACGTTGGCCCTCAAGGTGTTTTGGTCTTCAACTTCCCAGTAGGCTGTTAATAATTGTGGGAGTTGAACTCCAAAACACCTGGAGAGCCAAAGCTTGCCATGCTTACATTAGAGGATGATCAAGTGGAAGCATGTCAATTTTGTTATTAGATCCTGTGGTGACATTTCCTGCATAGTTGTGAGAGCAGAGTTGACATCTTACTTTATGGCAAAGTCTTGTACTCGTCTTCCTATTCATGTGGTATATCCTCCAGCAGGTAGGCAATTGTTTGAGGCTATTTGTAGGCAAGTAAAGGCCTTCCATCAAGAGCCCTTGAAAGGGCAGCATTATTGTCCAGAATAAGTTCCAATTCATTGATGATATGTTAGGTACTCTAGCTTGAGGAATGCTTGTTCTAATTCTATGACTTTGGATGCCCTGCCTTATAAGTCTGAGCA
Organism: Anolis carolinensis; assembly: GCF_035594765.1. Taxonomy (NCBI): domain Eukaryota; kingdom Metazoa; phylum Chordata; class Lepidosauria; order Squamata; family Anolidae; genus Anolis; species Anolis carolinensis. The sequence continues at coordinate 37,436,016 of NC_085843.1, read as the reverse complement.
GATATGTGGCTGTAAACTGCGGCTCCAAATTGTGTTTAGAGTGTAAGTAAATATGTATTGCAATTAGAGGGATTCCTATATAGTATGATACTGAAATATCCATTGTATAGTAGTATGGTGGTGTCCAGAAAATGAATGTGTTCTCTTGATAGTTGCAGGTTGAGATTGATGGCAGGGTAAAATGTGTTGAAATTCTGATCTTCAGTGGATCCTCTCCATGAATCCAATTGATAAAGACTCATGGCTACTACATGTACTTTGCATACCCGCAATTTCTACCCTGAATACAGGTCACTAAAGTAGAATGTCTTGCACAATATTCATTTACTTCCTTGTCAGAGTTTCTTAGCTCATGTAACTATTTTGCATGTGTTATATATTGCATTTTAAATTGATTTACTGTTTTGTAAGCTGTCTCTGTTCTGCTTCCCCAGTGAAAATTGCCTGGTTACACTTCTGCCTGGTGGTATAATAAGTTCTTAAAGAATCCACTCCAACCCCTTCCTGCAAGATGACAATAACTCCATTTTCTCCTGTAATTTGGTTTAACTCACCACCCAAAGTACTAATCAGGATTTGCTGATGGGAGTGAAAAATCTCTCTAGCTCATAAAGAGCGCAGCAAGCACTACAATATTTTTGAGAGTCAGAACAGTTCACTTTAAGATGAGAAGAGAACCCCCCCCCCCAAAGGGATACAGATAACAAATTGCTTCCTACACTGTGCCATACCTCAGCGTTATACAGTTACTCATTCAATACACTTGCCTCCAGAAAGAATAAAATATACCCCTAAAGTCAGTAATGTGAGGTGTTGACTTTTATAAACCTCCAGATTTTTTTCTGCTTCTGTTAAACATTGTTCTCTTGAAGTGCTCAGCTTTCCAATTAAAAAAAAGTGCATCTAATTTCAAGAACTGTTTCTTTTATTTCTTTTGAATTGGGTAGGTCTGCAACTTCTGACTCCCTCTCAGTTGCCTTCTTGCATTCACTCTTATTCTCTCCCTCATTCTCTCCCATTCTCCCTCTTTATTTTCTTGACACAAATGGCAGTCATTGCTCAGAGAATGTGCTGGGTTAGCCTGCTTAGTAATTCAAACCTTTTATTCAGGTTACCATTATGTACTAAAGAGGGAAATATGTATTGGCTAAATGGCCTTCTTATAGATGTTCCCATTGTGGAAAGTAAGGCTGAGCTTATGCACACACACTCATATGGGTCTTTCCAAATCATTGCTCTATTTATCACATACAATGGAATTTTCCTAATACTCAATTCCACCTTTCTCTTGCTATTACCCTTACTTTATCTTACTCAGGGGACAAAGGTCCCTATGTAAAGAGATTTTACCAGTTTCTTTTAGTTTATTTCTATCCAGAACAAAAACAGCACCTAACCCCCTCCCCCCCCCCCCCACACACACACACCAATGATCCAATAATCTTCCATATAGAGGATGCCTAAATAACTTCTTTCTACAGTGGTGCACTCTAAACAGGGTGGCCTTAAATCAGTAGAGAGGATTAAACAAAATGCTATGCATTTTCCCCAATGCCAATGATGTCTGCCACCTGTTGATTTACTTTCATTGGCCAGTTGAGGTGGCAAAGATATCTGGCATATTAATTTTCTGGCAATTCTCTCGAGCTGCATTATGTCATTTGCTGTGCTCGGGGATGGGAACTATGTGGGCCTTTGGATATTGGTGTATTACAATTCTTGTGGTTAGTACTGATGGGAGTTGTAGTCCAACAACATATGGACAGTCATGCATTCCAAAAATGCTTTCTGAGTGGGAGAATCAAATGGTGACACCAATGGGTCATCTGTTTCCTCCCATCCAACCCTAAATGTTTCTGATTCTGATGAAGAAAGTACATTAAATCATTTCACACCAGCCTGAAAATTTTTGGGTCTAGAGAATAAAGTAATCATATTTTAAGTAGGTTTAAAATAAAAAAAAAATCCAAAATTGGCTAATTTCTAGAGATCTGGGTGGGAAGAACTTGGGAATTTAGAAAACACGAGTGTTAATAAGACTGACTCAGGGCATTCATCCTTGCAAACCAAGGTCATTGACTGTTTTACTCTTAGGGACCAGGGTATGAATTCTTATGAATTCAAGCTTGCCACATCTTTTAATGAAAAGTTCCTTGGCTTAATGGCATGTATATAGGACATTGGATTGGATTCTACATCAAGGTCCCATGTAAGCCGCCCCGAGTCCCTTCGGGGAGATGGGGCGGGGTATAAAAATAAAGTTATTATTATTATTATTATTATTATTATTATTATTATTATTATTATTATTATGTGAGTGGAGTGTAACTCTTTTCCATGCAGTTATGTGCCTCTATCCCATCTTTCAGCTGTCAATCCATGGGGATCATATATAATGATGATGGCAATTACTGATGAGGGAGGATGAAGAGGGAAAGAAATTCAGCTGATGAAAAAACAGTGGGTCTTGGTTTAGAGAAGAGCAGCATCTTGATTTTACCCCCCCCCCCCCCCCCGATAACTCAGACTAACTTTATCTTCATTGTCTCTTTTCCATCTCAATGGGTAAACAGCAGCAGCAATTCCCAGGGTTTGACAGCTGTCAGGAGAGTGCATAAGACTACTAAATAGAGAATACACACATAAGCCACACTTACATCTATGTATGTCACTAGTAGAATCCTGCTAGTTATTGCTATTTCCATTGTGTCAATAGCAATAACTGCTGATTTGGTCAATAAAAAAATTGTTAAAAAGTTTGCTAGTGAATAATTCACTCAAATTTGTGAAATGTGTATTTGGAATGGAGAAAACTAAAGCTTTTGTAAACATCAAATATAGAAGAAAATGACATTATGAAATCTCCATATCCCTTAGGTGAGAGTTTAGGTATGTTGCCAAGGTTGTTTTGCATTGCTTCAACCAAGTGTCTAAGTTTCTGTTCTTGCTAGTATTTGTTCTTGCTGTTATCAATGTTTTTATTGAATTTCCAATAAAGTTTTTAAAGAGAAGATTTATGACAATGCATGCCAGGCAGTCATTTAGCTATCAATAACAGTTTATGTCTGCAGGCTGGCATTTTACATTACTACAAAGACTTCAGAGGGTTGTCTAGGAGTGATGCAGTGAAATATTGACTATGACCCACTGAAAAACTAAAATTTGAATGTGGATGTGCAGTGAAGTGATCATCATTAGAGGTATGCAAAACTTGGGATGTCTTTTTGGGTTTCTGAGAAATTCAGTGATTTGTAGATACGAACTGCTGAAATACAATGTGGTAACCCCCCCCCCCCAACCCAAACAAAACAAAGCAGGCCTCCCACTTAATTGCAGAAAAGTCTGTTGGTTTCATTATTATATCCTGACTGGTTTTTCCAAGCTGAAACACACAATATCTCCGTGGGGCCAATGGGCCTGAATGCAGCCATACTTGCTGTATTACATGTTCTTCCTCAGCCAATCATAGGGTTGGCTTTCTTCTTCATTCTCCCCCCTTTTCTGAAGTTGTTTTTGTGCTTCAAGTCCCAGAAATCCCTGCTACTGACTGCTGGATGGCAACTGCATGTCCCCCTCCTCTCAGTAGAAGAGTAATTTTTAAAAAAAATCCTAAAAATTGGTGCATGAGTGAAATGTTCTGAACCTTGGGAGGAATGATGCCCTGCATATGTTGTCCCATTGTCTGGAAATTCAAAGGACCCCTTCTGTAGTTTTTTTTAAATGAAAGATATCCAAAAGATCAGTGCATGAGCAAAATTTCTGAAACTTGGGAAGCATACAGTTGTAAAATTGCTCTACAAATTTTCCAAGTTTTATCCTGAAAGCCATCAAAATTACAGAGAAACAAGCCTCTATATTTTCTCCTAAAAGTGACCCCAAAGGCTATCTAGTCGAATCCAACTCAAAAAGCTGTAATTGAAAAAAAATCTTAAAATTTAAATTTAAAGTCCTACAAGTGTGACAACTTTCATCCTGAAAGTCCTAAATTTTTTGAAAATCCAAGTCACGCTCTCTTAGTCTTAAAGGAAACTAAAGGTAACCACCCTCGTGGCATAGTGGATTAAAGCCTTGTGACTTGAAGGTTGGGTTGCTGACCTGAAGGCTGCCAGGTTCGAATCCAACCCAGGGAGAGAGCGGATGAGCTCCCTCTATCAGCTCCAGCTCCATGAGGGGACATGAGAGAAGCCTCCCAAAAGGATGGTAAAAACATCAAAACATCCAGGCATCCCCTGGGCAATGTCCTTGCAGACGGCCAATTCTCTCACACCAGAAGCGACTTGCAGTTTGTCAAGTTGCTCCTGACACACAAAAAAACCCACCCTCTCAACTAATCTTTGCAAGAGAATTCTGTGATAGGTTCACCTTAGATAGAAATGACTTGAAGGCACATAACAACACAACAGTGACAATAACTAGACCTAATAATTATGTATGTTCATTTTATCTCCTCCCCAAAAAAATTACAGATGTTGAACAAGGCTCAAGACAGGATCATGTGGTTCCCCACTAGTAATTTCTTTCCAGGATGATAAGGAGCTATTGGTGAGTACTCTGAGTCCAGTCCATCAACCAGCTACAATCCATCACAGTAGTATTATCTTTTTTACATTTTACCAGCTTCTCTTTGACAATGTGAGGGAGGACTATCCTAGCCCTTACTTGCATTGGTTTGCAAAAGTCCTCTTGTCATCATCCAAGGATATTTGCAAGCACTTTCTATCTATATTTTCTGTAATGTATACATCAATTTCTGAAGTGCAATGTATGCACTTTTGTGTACATTTTCCAATTGACTAAATCAGGTTGTCATATTTCTCAACTGTGAGCATTTTTCTACATGTGCATTTTAAAAAATATATTTACGATTTCATACATATGAAACACGTAACCTGTGGATTTTTTCACAATGAGGTTCAGAAGATTAGAAAGAAACTGATAGTTTTGTCACAAATCCTGAAGCTACCACTGTTTTCTCCGTTACAAATCCTGATTATCATACTAACCAAAGAACACTAGCACCTCAGATATCTGAAGTCCCTTACACCATCAAAAAAGAATTATGCTGAAATATTGTTGGCGTATAAGATGCCTTTATTTTATTTTATTTTAAAAATATGATTTGGCCACCAAAATAAGGTCAGACACAATGATAACTGGCTAACAAATGCCACTGTTACTTACAACCTTCGGGACATTGCAGATTAGAATTCAATTTATAATGACACTAGATTAAAAGCAACACATTCCCTAAGAGATAGAGAACAGATGATGCTGGAAGCTTGCTGTTATGGTCACAGTGGACACGGTCTTCTCATTTTGCAAGATTGTAAAGAAAATAACATTTACAAGTGTTCAGACCTATTACGAACCAGTTACAAAGCTGGAGTCTTGTTTCTGAGAAGGGAGATGAAATTTAATAAGGTTTTACAGAATCAGGAAGCATCTTCTTTAATAGCATAGGAGACCTACATAAGTATGCATTTATTAACAAAGCATTAGGGATTTAGGTGTGAGAACAAAGTTAAAAATTGGTTCAACACTATAAGGTTTGATTGTTAACATTTTATTTTTAAAAAACTCTCACCTAACAGTAATACAGCTTGAATTTAATGCTTGTGAGCAAGGTCTCATGGGTAAATCTGGACAGGCAAGGGTTGACTGAGGGCTTACTGATATATATGTAGACATTCTGCTGAAAGACAAAAACAGGAGCAGAGGGAAATAAAACAAGTGGGGAGCTACCGTGTTTCCCGAAAATAAGACACTGTCTTATTTTTTTTTCCTCAAGAAGACACACTATGGTTTATTTTCAGGGGATGTCTTATTTTTATTAAGTACTAGCTTGGGGTCCCGGCGGTGCCCGGGTTATTAGTAGACGGCATTGAGTTGTTTGGGGATGTGAGGAAATATCACTTAAGTTTGGTCCAGATCCGTCATCAGCTGGGTTCAGTGCTGTCTGTATAAGGGTGAACTACAACTCCCAGAGCCAAAGATCAATCACCCCAAAACCATGACTGTATGCACAGTTCGGCATGATAGGGCTGTGTGCCAAGTTTGGTCCAGATCCGAAGTCGGCTGGGTTTAGTGCTAACTATATAAGGGTGAACTACAACTCCCAGAGCCAAAGGAGAATCACCCCGAAACCCTGCCTGTATGCTCAGTTGGACATGATGAGGCAGTGTGCCAAGTTTGGTCCAGATCCAAAATTGGCTGGGTTCAGTGCTGTCTATATAAGGGTGAACTATAACTCCCAGAGCCAAAGGACCTAGCAACCCGAAAGATAGTTGCATCTATCAAGTAGGAAATAAGGTACCACTTATAAAATGGGGAGGCAAATCTAACTCATTTATGACGTTGGAATGAGGAAGTGCCGTCACAGTGGATGATCTCTCGGTTCTATGTGTTTATGTATATAATGTGATCCGCCCTGAGTCCCCTTCGGGGTGAGAAGGGCGGAATATAAATACTGTAAATAAATAAATAAATAAATAAATAATGTTGCCTAAGTACCTGATGTTGCCTGGGTTCATTTGGTAAGGATATATATTAGAAATATGCATTTTTTGATTTTGGATTTTAAGAATAAAGCTATTAGAAAATGCATAACCATATAAACAGAACCATTTATATACAGTAGAGTCTCACTTATCCAACATAAACGGGCCAGCAGAATGTTGGATAAGCGAATATGTTGGATAATAAGGAGGCATTAAGGAAAAGCCTATTAATCATCAAATTAGGTTATGATTTTACAAATGAAGCACCAAAACATCATGTTAGACAACAAATTTGGCAGAAAAAGTAGTTTAATACGCAGTAATGCTATGTAGTAATTACTGTATTTATGAATTTAGCACCAAAATATCATGATATATTGAAAACATTGACTACAAAAATGTGTTGGATAATCCAGAACGTTGGATAAGCGAGTGTTGGATAAGTGAGACTCTACTGTATATATAAACAGATCACATTTTATACATATAGGGCAAACATTCAATGCCCATATACACACAGAACCGAGATAGAGACAGATGCAGAGGCAATTTAACCTTCTCCTGAGGGGATGTTCGATTCTGGCCACAGGGGAGAACAGCTGCTTCATCATCCACTGTGACGGCACTTCCTCATTCCAACGTTGTAAATTAGTTAAATTTGCCTCCCCACTTTATAAGTGGTACCTTATTTCCTACTTGATGTGGTGCTACTTCCATCAGCCCAAGATCAACCTATTTACGTACTGCCTCCTGACCTTGTTGAAGGAGAGTGCTGTATCCAAAATACACAGGCAAAAGATGCCCTGTTTGGAACAGGGAAGATGGCTGCCTCTTTTCCGGCCTAGCACAATGGAGCCAGGCTGCAAGGCCTGAAACGTGTTAGCAAAATGATCAAAGGAGGCTTGAATTGGGGCTTTGGGGGCTAGAAGTGTTCATAAGCATATCGTTAAAAAGATAATAACAATGTTCTCTGCTGTCTTTTGAGGAAAGTAGGGCCTTACAAAGAAGTTGAAAGCTGAGGTAAGATGGCGTTCTCCTTTTGGGCCATCAGCATGGGGCCAGCCTGGAAGGCCTTAAACATGTCAGCAGAGGGGCCAAAGGGGGCCATCCGTTGTCAGTGGGTTCATGGGGTTATGTGTGTCAAGTTTGGTCCAGGTCCGGCCTTTCTGGTGGTGGCAGTGGTGTTTTGGATTACAGAAGTGTAGGCTGAAAGCTGTTACCTGTCCCAAAGCTAGCATCATTCTGAGGAGAGAAGTAGGCCGAACGAAGCCAGTTGGTAGTAGTTTTTCCCTCAGCGATCCCAGTGGCCTATGAAAGTGGCGGCCAATCACAAAGCTGGCATATTCCGCCCAGCCAATCAGAAAGCTGATCCATATTCCGCCAGGCCAATCAAAACGTGAGCACATACACCGCCCGACCAATCAAAACGCTGATACAAACATACAAACATTCACTTTTATTATATATATAGATATAGATGGTACAGCAGTCTACATTTTTTCAAATATAGTTAAGTCGTCATCTTCTGGAACATCATCATAACTCTTCAAACCCGGAAATCCATCCTGAATTTCTTGCAACTCCATTTCCTTTAGAACCATTGGTCCCAATGTTATATGTTGAGCAATAGAGCTCTGATTAAATAAGCAGCTCTTATCCATGTAACCTGTTCGGAGTACATCGACAACAATACTGTCTGTGATTTTATCCCTTGTTGATGGGACTGCCCACACCTCTTTGGTCACCTCCAAAATAGCAACTGTCACAATGGCACAGATGAGAAGGGCTATGCATCTTCTTTACCACTCTGCACCAGTATACTGCATAACCACACCAATCACTATGTCTTATTTTCGGGGTATGTCTTATATTGTGCAAATGCTTAGAAATCCTGCTATGGCTTATTTTATGGGTATGTCTTATTTTCAGGGAAACAAGGTAGTACCAGGAACAGCATTACAGGGAGAGGCAGGGTCAGAGGAAATAACATGGCAATTATAGGTCTGCCGTTGGGAGTGAGTAGAATTTGGAATTAACTGAAGAATAGGCCACTATTAAGAGACATTGGCATTTAAGGCTTTTTTTTCAAGAATATAGGTGCTTCACCTGAAATAGATACTAACAAATTCTTCTTGTGACTTGTGATGTAGTCTTGTGCAACTGTGGAATGTGGCCATCTGGAGAATTAGCTTTGAGGGCCATTTCCACAACACAAATCCCCCCTCCCAACTGCAAAAGGTATAACGTATCTAGAGGGGCTTTTGTGGTTTGTGGCATCATTCCCATTTAGTGGCTGCTCCCAACCTCTGGAATTCTCTTTTGCGAGAGGCCCTCCCTTCTTTCCTTTGTCTTTGCTTTGTCCTTCTTTTCCTTTTGCGAGAGCCCTCTCCCTTCTTTCCTTTGTCAGCCGGTGAGGACATTTTTATTTAAGCAAATTTTTATGTATAAGCTGAGGTTGCTTTTTATTGGGCATATTTTACATATCATTTAACTTTTGTGTGTTTTTAATCAATGTTAAATTGTGTTATATGTTTTTTATAATATTGCCTCATGTTACTTGGCATTTCATCTTGCAAAAATACAGAGAATTTACTCACTCCCACAACACAGAAAGTGCCTCTGCCCATTTCTAGTAAAACCATGCACTTCATTCCTCATCACACAGGTGGCTGTTGTCTCCTTCCATTCTGTCATCTGCAGAGTACCTACATCACAGGAGATATTTTTGTGCCTTTTTATAGAATTTCAAAGGTTTGAAATTTCAAAATTACAACAGCAAAACTTTTTTTAAAAAAAAATAGAATTATTTGCCAGTCCTTTTATGAGTTTGAAGAGTAATGGCAGAAGATGTATAATTTCCCTTCCCACTAAAAATACCAGTTTCTTAGCACTTCTAAACACAGGGAGACAAGTGGAGCCAATTCCTGTCTTTCAGATCCACCCATTTCTACATGTTGTGGAGTCCCACGGGCAACCCTTGGAACAAGCTTTGAATCATTTGATGGGATTTGTGGGATTTCATCTTTGAAGCTTGTAGAAATGAAGGGCACCTTCTGTACGATGAGGTCCATTGTGTTTTTGGAAACTGCTTTGGGTCCCCCCCCCACCCCAAGGAGAAAACAGCACATAAATTAATTATTTTAAAAATATAATACAAATGGTCTTTTGCAGCCAGTGAATATGATGAATGTGGCTCCCTGAAAAGTTGGCATTCTGGGCAATTTTATTGTATCACTCCCATCTAATCTTGTGCAAGTAGTGAATTTAGTGGGCATGGTCTACTCAGAAGTAGGTATTTTGAGACATTTTATTTGGTTTCAGATTGTTTCTTTAATTGGCTAAACATATTCAAAGACAGGCTTTGGTATTTGGATATGTGGTGACTTTGATACTTTTTGGTCTTTCAGTTGATTATCAAAGATTCTTTTTAGGGAAAGCTTTTGAAGACGGGGAAACAGAAAAGAGAAGTATGCTCTTCCTTTCATTCCTCATATTCATACTGAGTTTAATATTTTGCATTATTTCTGATTTGCCTTCATGATATCATCATACAGCAAAATCTGACTACTGATGGTGCCTTGTTAGCATGACTTTGAATTGGGTTTTTTACATTCTCTTATAGCTAAATTTGATTGGTTTGCTTCATGATACTGAAACTGTGATTTGTAATTGATTATTAATATATCATGCAGCCTCCCCAAAAGGTGTTCAGATTCAGGAAATGAACAGTTTCTAACATGCAAGAAATAAATGAGATGATCAAGTGGAGGTTTAGGAAGGGTTTTTTTTTTTACACATTACTCTTCCACAGATAATATTCTCACATGAATATCTAGTGGATCATCCAGAACTATTCAGGCATTATTAAAACTAACTTAGTTCACCATCTGGGCAAGGGTGAATCATAGAATCAAAGAATCATAAAATCATATAAAAGCAGTCTCCAAGTTATGAACAAGAGCTTTGGATAGCATAGGGAATGGTTAACATCCATGTGGTATTTGTTTTGCTATCTGGGCCCCTGTTCAGAAAATTTCAACTTACTTTCTGTCCCTGTGATAACTGGATTTTGAAAAATTATCTTGTTGGGGAAACAAGAATTGGTGAGAAAGCTTCCATTAAGACACCTTTTCCCCATGATAATGCTTTCAGGAGTTAATTTCTCTTCTGAGGGGTTGATTTCCCTCACTTCCTATTGTCTCATCCCATTCTTAAGTTATTTGTTAGTTGGATGCTTGTAACTCAGGGACTGCCTGTAGTTGGAAGAAACCCTTCTATTCCTCCTATCTTGCAAGATTAACTGGACTAAGACACACCTGAGAAAAGTCCATCCAATCTCTGTTGAAGAAACATCAATTAACGAAATACCACCATTGTGCAAGGTCTTCCACTACACTATTAAAAAGCTCTTGGAGAGATAGCAGGCGTAATGAATTTGACTACTCAACTACAACCCTGGAGAACAGGGTTCATCTCCCCACTGGGTGACCTTAGGCAAGTCTCATACTCTCATTGTCAAGAGGAAGTAACGGGATGCTTGACATATGACCTTAAGGGAGACCTATCTTAGTGTTTTCTTGACAAGATTTCCTTGGAGGGGATTTTCCATTGCTTCTCCCTAAAGATGAAGGCATTCAACAACAATCATCAGGTAGTTTTTCCTAATATTTAGCAGAACCTCTTTTCCTGTAATTTAAATCTAGTGATGGGATGGGAGTTTTTCAAAAGTGAAATACTCAAGGCGCAAATGCAAACAGTGCCAACAAAGAAGAAAAATAAGACAAGTGCAAAGAAGCCAGAATGGATGTCCAAAGAACTTCTAACTGAGCTAAGACTCAAAAGAGACATGCACAAGAAGTGGAAAAGGGGAGAAATCACCAAAGAAGAATTCAAACGTATAGCCAACTCCTGTAGGGAAAAGGTTCGCAAGGCTAAAGCGCAAAATGAGCTCAGGCTTGCCAGGGACATAAAAAACAACAAAAAAAGCTTTTTTGCTTACGATGGTAGAAAAGGGAAGAACAAGGAGGCGATAGGGCCACTGCAAGGAGAAGATGGGGTGATGGTGACAAGGGACAGGGAAAAGGCAGAACTACTTAATGCCTTCTTTGCCTCGGTCTTCTCACAAAAAGAAAGCCATCTTCAACCTCAGCAACCTGGAATGGACGAAGGATTGGGGGAAATCCAACCCCAAATAGGGAAACAAGTTGTCCAGGAACACCTGGCCTCTCTAAACAAATTCAAGTCCCCAGGGCCAGATCAGCTACATCCAAGAGTATTGAAGGAACTAGCGGAAGTTATTTCAGAACCACTGGCAATCATCTTTGAGAGTTCTTGGAGAACAGGAGAAGTCCCAGCAGATTGGAGGAGGGTGAATGTGGTCCCTATCTTCAAGAAGGGAAAAAAGAACGACCCAAACAATTACTGGCCTCACATCGATACCAGGCAAGATTCTGGAAAAGATCATTAAGGAAGTGGTTTGCGAACACTTAGAAACAAATGCGGTCATTGCTAATAGTCAACACGGATTAACCAAAAACAAGTCATGCCAGACTAATCTGATCTCTTTTTTCGATAGAGTTACAAGTTGAGTCGATACAGGGAATGCTGTGGATGTAGCCTACCTGGATTTCAGTAAGGCCTTCGACAAAGTCCCCCATGACCTTCTGGCAAACAAACTAGTAAAATGTGGGCTAGACAAAACTACTGTTAGGTGGATCTGTAATTGGCTAAGCGAATGAACCCAAAGGGTGATCACCAATGCGTCGTCTTAATCATGGAAAGAAGTAACAAGTGGAGTGCCGCAGGGCTCCGTCCTGGGCCCGGTTCTGTTCAACATCTTTATTAACGACTTAGACGAAGGGTTAGAAGGCACGATCATCAAGTTTGCAGACTACACCAAACTGGGAGGGATAGCTAACACTCCAGAAGACAGGAGCAGAATTCAAAATGATCTTGACAGACTAGAGAGATGGGTCAAAATTAACAAAATGAAGTTCAACAGGGACAAATGCAAGATACTTCACTTCGGCAGAAAAAATGGAAATCAAAGATACAGAATGGGGACGCCTGGCTTGACAGCAGTGTGTGTGAAAAAGACCTTGGAGTCCTCGTGGACAACAAGTTAAACATGAGCCAACAAAGTGATGCGGCAGCTAAAAAAGCCAATGGGATTCCGGCCTGCATCAATAGGGGTATAGCGTCTAGATCCAGGGAAGTCATGCTCCCCCTCTACTCTGCCTTGGTCAGACCACACCTGGAATACTGTGTCCAATTTTGTTGAAGGGAGATGTTGACAAGCTGGAAAGCGTCCAGAGGAGGGTGACTAAAATGATTAAGGGTCTGGAGAACAAGTCCTATGAGGAGCGGCTTAAAGAGCTGGGCATGTTTAGCCTGCAGAAGAGAAGGCTGAGAGGAGACATGATAGCCATGTACAAATACGTGAAGGGAAGTCATAGGGAGGAGGGAGCAAGCTTATTTTCTGCTGCCCTGCAGACTAGGACACTGAACAATGGCTTCAAACTACAGGAAAGGAGATTCCATCTGAACATCAGGAAGAACTTCCTCACTGTGAGAGCTGTTCGACAGTGGAACTCTCTCCCCCGGACTGTGGTGGAGGCTCCTTCTCTGGAGGCTTTTAAGCAAAGGCTGGATGGTCATCTGTCAGGGGTGCTTTGAATGCGATTTCCTGCTTCTTAGCGGGGGGTTGGACTAGATGGCCCATGAGGTCTCTTCCAACTCTACTATTCTATGATTCCATGATTCTATGATTTAGGTCCCAGACTCTGAAAAGGGGGAAAAAACAAGCTTGCTACACCTTCTACATAACTTCTCTCCATATATTTCAAGATGGCTATCATATCATTTTTCAATCTTCAGTTTTTCAAGTGAATCATGCCCAACTCCTTTATCCATTCTTGATAAGATTTTATTTAAAGATATTTTATCATTGTGCACACCCGTATCAATATCCCTGCCCTCGTGACATAACCACAATCGTCCAGACCCTCATTCGTGCTTACCACCAGCAATTGAAAAACCTTTGTGTGTACAACATTATTCACAAGGGATCCTTGTGATTCTGAACTCTATGTGACTTGAATTCTTAATAATTTGGAAGTCTCTACAAATACATCTACACTCCCCACGGAGGGTATTCAAGCATGGGTGTCTGAGGAGGTAGATGTATCTGCGGGTGAGAAATACTCGGTGTTAGCACATCAGTACTACATTGCCAATATTAAAAGCTATAGTTTAAAGGCAAAGGTTTCCCCTGACATTAAGTCCAGTCATGTCTGACTCTGGGGGTTGGTGCTCATCTCCATTTCTAAGCCGAAGAGCCGGCGTTGTCTGTAAACACCTCCAAGGTCATGTGGCCGGCATGATTGCATGGAGCACCGTTACCTTCCCGCCGGAGTGGTACCTATTGATCTACTCACATTGGCACGTTTTCGAACTGTTAGGTTGGCAGAAGCTGGAGCAACAGCGGGCGCTCACTCCGCTCTCGGGATTTGAACCTGGGACCTTTCGATCTGCAAGTTCAGCAGCTCAGTACTTTAACACACTTCACCACCGGGGCTATACATGTGGAGAAAACTCTGTTTGTGAACAAAGTCTGGAGGTAGATTACTAAGTCAAATCAGATACTGAGAACGAGATGATGGTAGGACTGGGATTGAAGTGATACTGTATGCTCTGTTACAATCCAACTTTGCAATAGTATTTTAAGACCATCTGTCTGGCTAACTTCTTGCTAGTCTCAAAGGTGGACAATGTGCAGTTTTACAACAAAAATCTGTGAAATATGTAGTCTTCGCTTCTTTCATTTAGCATGCAGAGTCTCATAAAATGTCTACCATTGGTTATTTCTTTGTTAAAGAAAATGCCTTTCACGGCACCTGCGAAATTAAATTCTTTTTAATTCTTAAACCCTTGTCAGTCAGAAAGACAAAAAGGAGCACTATTAATAAACTGAAGCCAGCTGATTCTTTAAATAGCACTGATTATTTGATGGAAGTGATAAAATTGATAGGAAGTGATTAAGAAATGATAGAAAATTATGCACAACTTCACTTCAAGAAGCCATGTGATAAGTGGACCTCTTGAAGATGACACAAATCCCTCACCGAGTCATTAAGCATGTTTTTTTGTGGGGGGGGGTGGGGTGGAGGGGTTGTCAAGGGTACCACTATCAAAACTGCCTGGAAAGACACTATCAAAACAAGCCTGTGGTACAGCAAGGAACACTTGAGGTGGTTGCCATGCATGCAACTTGAAGTGGTTGAAAGCATATAAAGAATCTAAACACAAGCAATACTTGGAAGCAATTGGTAGCACTCCAGGCCCTAGGAAACACTTGACAAAATAAAGGGTACCTTAAGCATCAAAGAACACATGGGTAATTAAAGGAGATTGAACAAATGGAAATGCTTTAGGCAACTGAAATCACTTTAAGTAGCTATGGTACATTAAAAACAACTGGAAACTGGATAGATAGATGATAGATAGATAGATAGATAGTTTTTATTTTGAATTCATAAATATATTTTAGATACATCGATCAAAAACAATATAAGGTATCATATCAACTAAAATGTACTTTTTATGCACATTTCCTTACAAGTGATTAGCAGTACAATTGTGCATTCATGTGGAATTGCTGTTCGTTTCGTGTAGTTTCATTCGTGTCATCTCATTTTCGTATTTGTGTCATCTGGCTATCGAAAAACAATTCTTTTTTTGCACCATTGGCTTTAATGGGAGGTCTTCTGAGGCTCACTCCCCCCTCCCCCCCCCCTCAGTTTTTGGGCTAGAGGAGTGAAAATCACCACACATGGAGGGCATTTCAGCCCAAGCCAAGGGAAAGCAGGGCGATAGAAGGCCTGAGGAAGCAAGGCTATGAGCGGGAGGCCACCAAAGCAGGCCTCAGGGGCAAGAGCCCTAACAAGGGCCGGGTGTAGCCCTCCCGCTGGGAGAGGGCGGAAGCCTGGATCGGAGGCCCCGAATAGGCCTCAAGAGAAAAGTGAGACTTATTTATTATTTATTTATATATTCATATTTATTTATTTATTTTAAAGGCCCCGTAAGGCCAAAGTACACCCCCCCCCCCAAGCGTGCTAATGGAAAAGGTATTTCTGTGGCTCTGCGAGGGTGCTTTGGCCTTCCGGGACCTTGTTCAGGCCTTTATTCTTTTTTCTTTCTTTAGGCCACTTTGGGGCCTACCCCCCTTCTCCCAGTAATGGCAAGAGGGCCACTTGGGCTTTCTGGGGCCTTGCTCAGGCCTTTGTTCTTTTTTCTTTCTTTAGGTTGCTTTGGGGCCTACCAGGAGGAGGTGGGGTAGGCCCCAAAGTGGCCTAAAGAAAGAAAATGGAAAAAAAAGGCCTGAACAAGGCCCCAGAAGGCCAAAGCACCCTCCCAGAGCCACAAAAATACATCACCAGAGCTGCTGCCACTTGGGTCCACCACCGCTGCTGTCCCAACAATGAAAAGGAGGCCTGATACATGCTCTGCCCCCCCAGGCGGCCTTAAATGGGGCTGTCTGGGATGGCCTGCCGCCGATTGTCCAGGAGGCCAGGCAGTGGGAGAATTTCCCGCCACACAGGGGGCTTCTGGGAAGAAGAAGACAAATCCATTTAATTTGAATGCCCCCATATTTTGAGCTGATTGTTTTATCTGAAATGTTAGGTCCACAGTGAATCAACCACCTATTGGTACCCCCTTCCCTTTGGCAAGAAAGCTCCATTTGATTTCCATTGCAATTTGCAACAGTTAACTTGTTTATGGAAGCTTGGAATTGAGATCATTCATGGCAAACTCCAAGGAGAAGAGAAAACCCATAATGGTCAGAATCTTGTTAATGTTATGAACATGTGTAAATTATCTTACTTTTTTATCCATTATGAAATAGATGTATTCAAATCATGTTTGCACAAGAAGACTTTCACAAGTGTAAACCATTTCCCATGCGCCTAAATTCTGTGATTCATCACAAATGAAGTAGAACCATTAAACCAATTAGATTTGCCTATGTGTTGGTTCAGTGAGTCTACTCTGGAATTAGAATATGTTGAAGAGTTTGCAATTTCCTTTGTACAGTAAGATCTGAGCATTAAAAAAACACCCTTATATAGTGCTTAGTTGTATATAAAGACACTCCAAACATTCCCAATATATACAATGGAGAATGAGACTGTGGTGGCAGGCCACAAACACTATAATAGCACAAGATAAATGGAGAGACATGCTGTGTGAGATGCTTTTATTGAACAGGATGTTAAAATGAATAACACAATCAATGCAGTAATATTTAATTCAATACAGGCCCATGACTGGGAATGTTCTCCCTCTATTTCATGCTGTCATGAAAAAGTCCATTGTTTGCTGTCTCTCTGCACAAGTTGTCAAGGACTTGGAGGGCTTTCTCCCACACCCACAAACATACCCACACACTGAATGTTGGACCAACTAGAGTTCTATCATTGGCAGAGCCGGCCCTAGGTATTTTTCAAGTGTAGGTGAACAGAATTTTGGCGCCCCCCCTCCAAAACCAATCACTGAAAAATAAAAGCGTTGGATAAGTGAAAATGTTGGATAATAAGGAAGTATAAAGGAAAAGCCTATAAAACATCAAATTACATTATGATTTTAAAAATTAAGCACCAAAACATCATGTTTTACAACAAATCAATAGAAAAAGCAGTTCAATACATGGTAATGTTATGTAGGGATTACTATATTTGCAAATTTAGCACTAAACATTGAATAGGGATATAGGGCAGTGTGGACTTAGATAACCCAGATAGCCCTCAGTATTAAAAAAAACCCCTCTAAAATCAGGACAATAAATAAAGAACAACACTCTGAAAACAGAAGAAATCCAGACAGTAAACAATCAGGGACAGCTAACTCCTCTCAAAAAAAGATTCTCCCAGGCAAGAAGAAGCCAGGCCTTGAAGCCACAGGGCCATTAAATGCTAATCAAGGTGATTAATTACAACATTCACACCTGCTTCAAAGAAAAGTTCTTTCTCCCACCCTGGACCTTCTACAGATATATAAACCCCACATACCTAGCTTCCAAGTTCCTACAGACCTCACAATCTCTGAAGGCCCCAAAGGTGCGAAGGTGGGTCTGTGCTGGCCGGAAGGCCCAGCGCGGCCGCTGGAAGGCCCGAAAGAGAAGGAGGTGGAGAGTGGTGCCCTCCTCCCAGGACGATGGTGCCCCCGGGACGATGGCGCCACAGGCAAATGCCTATTTCGCCTTATGGTTGGACCGCCTCTGATCATTGGTCTCTCACACCAGAAGTGACTTGCAGTTTCTCAAGTCACTCCTGACATGAAAAAAGGTGGTTAAAATATATAAAGAAAAAAGGGAGATGATGGCTGTCAAGGATGCTTTAGCAATACATTAATATAAAAAGGTGTTTTAGATTTTTTTCATTCAATTTCTTGTTGCTTTTGTTGTTGCTGTGTGCCTTTTGTAAGGATTTCAATTCATATCCCACTGCTACCTACACCAAATGTGGGGATCTCCACTTATATCCCATCACTGGGACTATTGAATCAGGTTTTTCAATTCAGACAATCACATTAATCTCACCATTGTGGCCAAATGTGGGGATGCTCACTCTGAAACACACCAAATGTTCTCTGCAAACACTCCATGTGAGAGCTTTCTGGATCGCCACCTCTGCCACATGTAAGGACATCCTCTGGCCCCGTACATGTGATACCAGCTGTGGGGTCAATCTGAATACCCACAAAGATTTATCCCAAATAGGACATCTCTCTCCCACCTTCAATGCTCCCACCACCTGCATTATCTGAACATGAGCTCTCCGTTAGATAGTAATTCTGGAGGTTAAATATGCACAAAACAAAAACATTTTAAAAAGGAGTTAAAGAGAAAACATTAGATTATTTACAAACAGCATTTAAAACACTTTCTCTTCTCAAACTAAACCAGACTTGAACCAGTCAGTCAATTCAAATTCACTTCTCTCAAGCTAATTCTAGTCTAACTCAAACTCCTTTGCTTGCTGCTATTGTGGTTCGGCCAGAGGCTGAAGATGAGAGAATTGTTTAGTCAGAGACTGAGAGGAATTATGCGCTTTATAGTGTGGGAAATGAGGGGATTTTGGATCATGATTCTGTCTGGGAGGATGGGTCTATGTCTCATCAAAAAGAAACAGCTTTTGAGCTGGGAGGAGATGGAGACAGAGGAGGGGGGGGCGGTGTTGAGATTCTAACCTCTGTTCCTTGACAATGGATGATAAGGAAGACCTTTCCCTTAGTTGTTCCTTGGCAACAGAAGATAAGGAACAGGAAGGAAAAAATCTTTCCCCTTGGTAAATACCTGAGGTCAGCAGGAGGATGAGACTCTATCTCTGAAAGGAGGGAATCAGATTACAGAGGTCACAGAGACTTCATGAGAAATCCTTGAAACAGGCCAGTTGGCATGACTTCATGGCCTGTGGCCCTTAAGGTAAAGGTAAAGGTTTTCCCCTGACGTTAAGTCCAGTCATGTCTGACTCTGGGGGTTGGTGCTCATCTCAATTTCTAAGCCGAAGAGCCAGCGTTGTCTGTAGACACCTCCAAGGTCATGTGGCCGGCATGACTGCATGGAGTGCCGTTACCTTCCCGCCAGAGCAGTACCTATTGATCTACTCACATTGGCATGTTTTCGAACTGCTAGGTTGGCAGGAGCTGGAGCTAACAGCGGCCGCACATGCAGCTCCCAGGGTTTGAACCTGGAACCTTTCGGTCTCCAGCTCAGTGCTTTAACGTACTTCGCCACCGGGGCTCCCATGGCCCTTAAATCTAACCCTAAAAGGGTTAGAGAGGGCAACACTGCATTACCGTGTTCTACTTGGATCTTGTTACTGTACCATGTTTAAGTCTATGTCTAAGATCTTTGGGAAAGTCTTGTGCTCATGTTCATGGATTCATCTTCTGGAAGAAGTTTCTGTTTATGGAGTTATGCCTATGTTTTGATTCCTGTTTTTTGTTAATGTAACTTGTCACTTTTGGACAGAACCTTGCTGTTTGGAATGTTGCTTTTTGAAAAGCTTTTTCCTATTGCCTTTTGGACATTGCCTTGTACATTGCCTTTTACCTTTTTATAATTGCTTTCTTCAATAAACTATTTAGTTAGTACTACTAGACTCTTGTGTGGTGCTGGGTGCAAAGGTGATTTCAGGCCAGAGTGCAACACCTGCACTCTTCTACACATTGATCCTCACTTAAACTGAAACCCCAACAGCCATGGATGAACTGCCTCATGTAAATTTCTCAAAACATTCCACTGACTAGTATTAATTTCACCATTCCATACTCTTCTCCCTCCCAACAGCTACTTACTTCATACTTGCACAATAAATCCAACAACACCTCTATATACAAACTGATGATGACACACTCTGACTTAGGGAGACCCTATCCTTGGGTTTTCTTGTCAAGGGGGGTGGCATTCCATTGCCTTCCTCTGAGGCTGAGAATGTGTAACATGTCCATGATCACCCAGTGGGTTGCCATGGCTGAGCAGGGATTTGAACACTTGTCTCCTGCAATCCTAATTCAAGAGTCATCAAGTAGCTCATTTATTTAGTACATGATTTTGGTTGCTGTGCACACATTGGACACCATGACTGGAATGAGGCTCCCATTATGGACAATTCAAAACTGTCATTTATTCTGAAAGTATATCCATTCAAAAGCAAATATCATTTCAGTAAGGAGATGGGAAAGTGCAACCTAGGCTGAATGTGGGGTTCCACAGACCTCCCCTACCCATTTTTTTAAAATGTGTTTAGGATTTATTTGCCTCCTTAGAATCATAGAATAGAAGAGTTGGAAGAGACCTCATGGGCCATCCAGTCCAACCCCCTCCAGTCACCTCCTAACACTTTTCATGAGATGTAAAAAGTAGTTTCACCATATTTTATGCAATCATTGAAATATAAACTGTTCTGTATTTATGTTGCCATATGGATTTTCCCTCACAAGACATAATTCAATTGTCAGCCTGTATGTCTATGATTTTATGAGTAGAAGTTATACCCAGAATCATGTGTCTAGTGTGTATTGGGTAAATGTATTCTTTTCTTTTTTTTTAAACAGTACACATTACTAATCTCTATCACAGGAATGAAAAAGCTGTTCCTCTAGATATAGGTTAGGAATCTGGGTTTGATTTTCCAACCTACTTTTGCCCCCCCCCCCGAGTGATAGGGCACATGGGACAAACAAGTATTGTGGGGCTCTGAAATGGTTCACATGTCCACTTCTTTTCAGAAGTGGATCTTTGCAAGGGGCAATAGCCAATAGGGTTATCAGTTCAAGATCAACCCAAACCCTGTGATTTTCGGCCCAAACCCGAGAGTTCTATACATTATTGTTTCTTTCAGAAATAAGACACCGAGGTGTGTTAATGGAACACAAGTATCTTTTCTGCTCACAAATCTTCATGAAGACATAGTTGTAAACCACTGCCTGGTGTTGGCTAGCTGCATTTTCCCAGTACTACTAGGCTTGTACCAGGAATTGAAAATTATGTTCAAAGCACACTATGTTGACAAGTACATCAACCAAGGGGACTTCACCCTTTGAACTGGGCTGCTTTTTTCCCACAGAGACTCACTTAAAAGGAATCCCGGTATTTTGGTTATTGATTTCCACATGAAGTTTGGAAAATGTAGTCATTCAAGCGGGTTTGAATGCTGTCAGCAGGTATTCTTCAAAGTCAGTTACATTCTTGAACTGATCTTCTTTACTTATTTATTTCTTCCTCAAAGTCGTTCTGCCTCCCCTGCATCTCTCTACTACATTCAGCAGGCTCTTAATTATTCCTCAGAGTGTTGTAAGGGGGAAACCATTGAAAACTATACTTATCTCACCTTTAGATTACAGAGCAGTGGGCTAATGAAATAATGAGAAATTTAGAATAAGATTGATTTTGGTGTTTATCATCCTTCCTTCTTTCCTTAACACTCCCAGCCAGCCCTGGATCATTTTTGCCCTGCTTAGTGTTGCCTGCTTGGTTTTGTCATCAAAACTCATACTGTGGCTAAAGGCACTTGGGGTAATTTCAGTGGATGGTAATTTATGGGAAACCTTTTGGAGCAGGAACATGGGACCACCATTTTAATTGGAGTAACCTCGCTAGACAGAGGAGAAAAAAGATCTGACAGGAGACAGCGGTGCACAGAGAGAACGGTAAACAGCTTTCTGCTCTTATGTCTTTATCTGTCCACAGATCCATCAATACACATCACCTTCTCCTGCTCTAGTTTCCCTTTTGAGCATGGCTGCTGAATTAATGTTTCATGTATGTTTCAAAGTGTTGTGAGTAATGAGACTTTGTTGGCATATACTCTGTGTAAAATAAACACATGTGCACACACAAATTTCTATAAGAGAAAATACTTTTCTCATTTCCCAGTTAGAAAAATATAGCAACCTGTGTCCATGGCTACTATACACACATAGAGTTTGCATTTAATGAGCTCAGATGTATTATTTAATAGGCGTTCAATCTCCACCTCCACGGCACCACTGGGGGTGCACTACACACTGAGAAGTTACTAAAAAGACATGACTGTTAACTTCTCTACCTCCCACCCACCCATACATGGCATTATAATGTCAGAGAGGTCGTGGTGCCAAAATTGGGTTGCCATTTACTGACCGCTCTTTGTCAATCTCTCTTTTAGAAAGTCTTTTAATAGCCAATTGTTTCACATTGCCTTCTGTTAGGTCTGAAAGAAATGTGATTAATTGAATAGATTTTAATCAAGCGTATTAGTTTTGGGGCAATCAGTTAATGAATCAATTATGGATATTTGTATGCAAGAGAGATGGGACAACGATTCTAATGGGGGACGAGGAGGAAAAATCTATTTTGAAATAATGCCCTTGGGCATCCAAGCAAGGATCTTCTTAGGAAGATGAGTCTACATGAGTAAAAGTTCCCTGATTCCATGATTTTATTTTATAAAAAAATTCAGTTAGGAATTGTGTAAGCCCTTTGCCATATTTATAAGAGGAAGTACTACTGTGGAGACCTTCAACACCAGCAATTCTCTGAGATTTTTGCCACTATTGATTTGGCAATAGACTGGTAATCAATTGGAACAAAGAGCCTTGGGAGCTACATACAGAATGCATGATCCCTGCCCCTAAATTAGGCTGAAGTGAACTGTTCGCACTACACAATTATAACATTATGGGATGTTGTGCGGTTTCTGGGCTGTATAGCAGTTTTCTAGCAGCATTTTCTCCTGACGTTTGGCCTGCATCTGTGCCTGGCACCTTCAAAGGATCTGATGGTGATAAAGCAAGTGGAGTATATATATCACACTTGGTTAACAGACATTGGTTCTTTCTTCCACTCCGGACACTCCACAGGTATATATACTCCACTTGCTTTACCACCATCAGATCATCTGAGGGTGCCAGCCACATATGCAGGCCAAACATCAGGAGAAAATGCTGCTAGAACTTTGCCATGCAGCCTGGAAACTACACAACACCCCAGTGATTCTAGCCATAAAAGCCTTCCACAATATATATAACATTATTATTCCACTTTTGCTGCAGTTTGGGGAGCCCTCAATGTACAAAAACTTTCCATGAATTGCAAGTCATAGGATTGCAAAGGAAGCAGTCATGGCAGCTAAATTGCAATCTTAGCTCTAATGTACAGTATTATGAAAGGGTGCCAGCTAAACAAATATTGGTTAATATACATATAACCTCTTCTGAGGTTAATAAAAATGTGAGATCAGGTCACTTTTTGATGCCTTTTCTTAAAGTTTCTTTCTTCATGGCTAATAATACAATAGATGTATTAGCAACTGTTAGACATGAGCAACTATCCCTAATATGTTGCCTTCCAGATATCTGGACTTCAATGTAATCAGCCCTGGACACCATTCTGAATAGTCAGAAGCACTCTTCCAAATTAACTAGAAGGATACATGTTGGGAGAGTGTAACTGTGACAGCTAAATATAACCTCCAAATTTAGGCAAATAAAGAATATGGATATTAATCATAGTTCATTCATTGTCCAGGGGTATCCAATTGTTCACCGTTGGAGATCATCCCTTGGTCAAACCTGATGTAGACAGGTCCTTATAGCATCAATTGATTGAGCACCATGCGACTACATACCCCCTTTTTGTTTATTTCAGCCTAAATTCAAGCATTAGTCACAACATTTGGGATAGAACATGTATCTTTATTACCCTTCAGCAAGGAATGGAACAAAATGGTCTTTCCAATCCCATGATTTTATGAACCTGATACTAAGTAAATTAATGAGTAATATATCACATAGTCTAATGGGTAATCATCCTTGTACAGAATGTCCAAACAACTACTATGAATAGCTTGATTAGATGACTGGGACAAAATGTACCAATTCTTCCAGTTGAAATGGGTTGCCTAAAATCACTGGGCTCGAGGGAGTCACTTCAGAGAATGAAATCTCACTAGCTTTAATGTCAATGTCACCATTTTCATTTTTGCTGCACTTTGGCTGCTGTGATGGAAGGGTTCAATCTGACCTTACTGTCATTGTGGGCAGCATGGTAGTTATCATGGAAGGACCAAGGACCTAAATTAAACAGGCTTGGTTGATAAACCTTCTCCTGCCCACATTCTTTTGACAGTCTGATCCTCAGAGAAAAATGCTTCATTCTGAGTCACATTATCATCTCATTTGCTTTCTGATCGGAAACAGGCCTGCCATGTGGTTGATCAAAGGATAATTCAAGGAAAAGCTTTGATGGGTAACCCCCTTCTTTCTGATTTCAAGAAAATACATTTCTTTCTCTTATTATAGCAAATAAGAATCTGTGCACCACCTCTGTTCATATCCCTTCTCTCTTTAGCACTCTCTTGGTTTTTCTTTCACATCTTTCAAATCACCCTACTTGGATGGTCTATCCTACACTTCACCATCTGCTTCTTGAATATTTCCAATTGTTTATTCATATTCCCCCAACACACACTTGCTCTCTGCCCTTTATCCAAGTGATCCTTGCTTATATACTATTTCCTTTTCCTACATTGCCCAATATCTTCTCATATTACTTCCTCTTGGCTAATTAAATATATTGTGAGTTGCATGAACCATCATGTGGTCAGTATTTAAATCATAGGGAAGAAGGAAAGGCAAACATTAGTGAAATCAAGAAGCCTAATACCTTACTCTTCACAGTCGTTGCCAAACCATGCTATCCCTATTGATTTCTAATCAGCTGGCCATTGCAAAATGTAAGAGGAGCAGATAGGTCTACCCCAAAATTTGAGCACTGAAAATGAGCAAAGCTTGGAATGAAAAAAAAATCTTCCTGACAATTTAAGAGCTAAGAGATTATCCAGGTTGTAATCCAATAAGTGATTACTCTCCTCAGCCAGGGGCATATGAAAGTGGAGAGAGTAGGTGCTGGACAGATCTCGCAGAGGCAGCCAACTGCAGCTCAGGGAGGCAGTGAAAGGAGTTATGGATGAACAGAATGTAGCAAAAACAGAGCTTTATGTGTGAGAAAGCCAGATAAGGCTTGGGTTTGATACAGAGAGGGTTTAGCTTTAAGAGAGACAAGGTGTGAATTTGACAGAGAAGGGGGCAGTTGACAGAGATAGGGTTGTATTTCAGGGAGACAGAACAGTAAGTCCAAAGGGAGAATTGACTAAGGATTTTGGGGAATCTTGAAAGAAGAGAATATTCAGATGTTAACCTATTGTCTTCCTGTGTTTCAATAAAACCTACATTTGTTATTTTTCTTAAAAACTACTGTCTTTGGCTTTGACTATCAAAGGTCATGCCTACCATAGCAAACCCACCACCAACACATTCATGTGGTGCACACCGTAGTCACATCCAGATTAGATGTAACATGCTCTATGTGGGGCTGCCCCAGAACAGCAGTCAGAAACTTCACCTGGTTCAAAGGTCAGCTGTTAGACTGCTTACAAAAGCAGGATGTAGAGAAAGAACTACTCCACTCCTGAAGCAGCTACACTGACTTCCAGTCTGTTTCCAGACCCAATTCAAGGTGCTGGCTCTAGCCTATAAATCCTTAAAAGGTTTGGGCCCAGCCTACTTGAGGGACTGCAGCTCTTCCTATCAAACCACTCCAGACATGAGATCTCTTGGTCCCACCACCATTGAAAGATCAGTTGGTGGGAATGAGTGAGAGGGACTTTTCAGTGGTTGCCCCACAGCTCTGGAACTCCCTTCCTAGAGAGGCACAATTGGCGCCCTCATTGGCTTTTCAATCTCAAATTTAAATCTTTATGTGGGGCTAGGCCTTCCCAGATGAATGATAATAGGCAATGCCAGATAGCTGCTGGAAATAGTTTTGAATGCTTATTGGTCCTGGCAACTGTGGCATAGCCTTACAAAAAATGGAGTGTCTTAGGCATTTATATGACTTATTTTTTATAAATAACCTTAGGTTAGTGAAATTTTCAATGGCATTTATTGTAAGTTATTAATTTGTCATACATAGGATGTTCAGATTGGGTTATTTTTTAAATTGACTTATGATGTTTTAATTTATGTATTGATTTATATATATTTGTGTTTTAAACTTTGTACACTGCTTTAAATCCAACCCACAGGAGAAAAGTGGGATAGAAATGAATTATTATTATTATTATTATTATTATTATTATTATTATTATTATTATTATTCATGAGCTCCACAGTTAAGTGGTCACCTTGAGGCCCAGGAAGCATATCAATGGAGGAATAAGGGCAGGATGAGTAGCAGAATTTCAGTGTATGATACTGTAGAATCAGTCTGTGAGGAAGGATCTGTCATGCTTTTAAGAAAAGTGAATAACTTGCTAAAGCCAGCCATAACTTCACAGTGGTAGGTACATGTGCTAAGATGGTAATATACCCTAACCTACACTGTGGTGAGATGTACTGTATTTTGGTTTAAATTACAGTAACTATTTCTAAATTTGCACACTCCCATATGCAAATTTCTTCTCTGTCTCCATATTTTTAGTGATACATAAATAAGCACAGATACCAGATCCAACTGGGGGGAGGGAAGGGGACGGGATGATGGAACAACTATACAGAATTAAAGGGGTGAATTATGGTTGCCTGTCAACAGCAGTTGTGGATGGGTTTCTCAACCTTGCACATTCCAAGGAGATGACATCAGAGCTTCAAACAGAACCAGAAGTAGTATCATGTCACAGTTTTATTATTTCATGCCTATCATGAACTAGAAAAGCCTTGGGAGTAAAGAACAAAACTGCCACAAATTTTGAGTCATTTTTATTGGTTATGACCAAAAAATAAATGGTGACTCTGAGTGCTTTTAGGGGGTATCAGGAGCCACAAATTAAGATGAGCCTGACTACCATAGTCTGATTTTTCTGTACCCTTGCTTCAAAACTACATATGTGCAAATCCTGCTCCAGCATCTTTGCAATTTGAACATTCTATTGAGTGTATGAATTTATGGAAAGTATAGCCTTCTTCAGAATTAGCTGACTTTGTCACTTAAAAATCATTAGCGGAAGAGTTTTTTCCCCCCCTCTATACTCCCCCATGTCAAGCAGGCATTTTAGTTCTAAATCCCAGCATGGCAATCAGAGCAGCTGAAACTGCACTGTCCATTTGTGTAGTCATCCAGAATCATTAGCTTTCTTTCATTTTGACAAATAACAAATATGAATCGTTAAATGAGACAACAAAGTTGTGCAAAATCCATGCTTTATTTTTGCACAGCATAAAAATCAATCCCATTTATCATCCCTCGCTGACAATTCTTTTGCATATCTCATGGCAATTATTTCTTCGTCAGTCATATTTTAAAGCTAATCAGTTTGCTTAGGCTACATTCCATGCAATTAAGTATCTACTTCGGGGACACTGAAGCCACTTGGCAGAATCTTCAGGGGAATGGCCAAAATTAACATGTGATTGTGGTAAGAGGAGAATCTTGATAAATCTGAGAATTTGTACTCAGTATTTCAGCACAGCAGACTCTGCACACAGTGGTAAAAAAAGAAACAAGTTAGCGAGTCAGTGCTCACATAATTCACTAGCATTTTGCTCATGCCTCGTCTCTAAGTTCCTCTGTGTGAAATCAGCGATGCAAGCTGAGGCTTTATGCATGGCCTTGGAAGGCCTCTCAAGAAACATCAATTCATTTAAATATGTGCAATGCAACATGGTAGTTGGAGTGAGCATTTACCACCATTGTTAAAACAACTGCATTGGTTTTCATTTATTTCTTCGTCATTTCATTTTACCGGTACTTTCCATTCTATTTTTAGAAAATAGTAAAAGCATCTTGGAGTCATTTGTTTTGTTTATTCAAGAGTCAATGTCACTCAATATCTCTGATATATGATGACAATGATTGTACATCCTTCCTTTTCTTCAGTTTTGGGACTCAAGGTAGTTTACAGAACATTGAAACCAGAATGAAATCAATCTGAACTTTAAAAACATAAAACAGAGCTTTCAAATCATTGGTTCCTAGTATGTGTCCTCTAAAACTCCATATATCTCAGCCCCATGTTGTCAGTCTTTATCTCTCCACATCAGCCTGACCAGGCTCGAAAATTTTCAAGAGAGACCTTTTTTTCAGTCCCACTAACTTCATGCATATGGTTGAAGGGAACCCAAGATAGAACCCTTTCAGTAGCCTCCCCCTAGTGCTGAAATTCTCTGCCTGATAAAGTAAGGGTGCATCTACACAGGAAATTAATGCAGTTTGACACTGCTTTAACTGCCATGGCAAAGAGCTATAGAATCATGGGAGTTGTAGTTTTGCAAAGTCTTCTCAGCCAGAGAATTCTGGTACCTTACCAAACTACAACTTCCATGATTCCAGAGCATTAAGCCATGGCAGTCAAAGTGGTGTCAGACTTCATTAAACCTATAGTGTAGATCCACAATTACAACAGTCCCCTTTCCTTGCTGTCTTTTTTTCTTTTTAGCATATGTTTTAAAATTTATTTTTGATATTATTCAATAAACCCTTTGGAAATAAATCAGCATCAGAATCCAGACTGATGAATACTGAATACCAAAAGAAGAACTTCTTCATCTGAAGCATCTGTATTCTAAAACTCACTAACCAGGGATCCTCTTGGAGAAGAGAAAAGCTGTTGGTCTCTCTACAGTCATTTGGAGTTTATGATTGCGTCGACAGAAACAGAATAGTGGATTACATAGATATGGGTCCTGCACTATGGCTTTATATTCTTCTTGCTTTTATTATATATATAAATATGTATTGTATTGATTGAAAATTATGAAGTTCTGTTATTGTTGTGATATTTTTGGATTGGCTGTTGCTGTTGACATTACGACTATTACTAATCTAATATGCCAAGTGGTTAAACACCTACAACTCTGATCTTTAACTCTCTCTTGAAAGCTAACCTACAGGCCAAAGATAATTAGGGAGGAAAGAACTGAAACAGTTCTAAAGCTATCTGGTTTCCAGGGTGTTGTGTGGTTTCCGTGCTGCTGCTGCTGCTGTTGTTGTTATTATTATTATTATTATTATTATTATTATTATTATTATTATTATTTGATACAGAGTGAAATACTCAAGGCACAATTGCAAACAGTGCCAACAAAGAGAAAAAATAAGACAAAAGCAAAGAAGCCAGAATAGATGTCCAAAGAACTTTTAACTGGGCTAAGACTCAAAAGAGACATGCACAAGAAGTGGAAAAGGGGGAGGAAACATCAAAGAAGATTTCAAACAAAATAACCAACTCCTGTAGGAAACGTTTGCAAGGCTAAAGCGAAAAACAATCTCAGGCATGCCTGGGACATCAGAAAAAATAAGGGCTTCTTTGCTTATGTTGGTAGAAAAAGGAAGAACGAGGAGGTGAAAGGGCCTCTGCAAGGAGAAGATGGAGTAATGCTGACAAGGGATGGTGAAAAGGCAAAACTGCTTAATGCCTTCTTTGCCTCAAACTTCTCACAAAAAGAAAGCCATCCTCAACCTCAGCAACATGGAGTGGGCAAAGGATATAGGGAAATCCAACCCCAAATAGGGAAACAAGTCATCCAGGAATACCTGGCCACTCTAAACGAATTCAAGTCCCCAGGGCCAGATCAGCTACATCCAAGAGTATTGAAGCAATTACCTGAAGTTATTTCAAAACCATTGGCAATCATCTTTGAAAGTTCTTGGAGAACGGGAGAAGTCCCAGAAGATTGGAGGAGGGGAAATGTGGTCCCTATCTTCAAGAAGGGAAAAAAGGACAACCCAAATAATTACCATCCGGTCAGCCTCTGGCAAAGATCATTAAGGAAGTGGTCTGCAACCACTTAGAGACAAATGCTGCCATTGCTAATAGTCAACAATGATTTATTAAAAACAAGTTATGCTATACTAATCTGATCTCTTTTTTCAATAGTGTTACAAGCTGGGTAGATGCAGGGAATGCCATGGATGTAGCATATCTGGACTTTAGTAAGGCCTTTGACAAGGTCCCCCATGACCTTCTGGCAAACAAGCTAGTCAAATGTGGGCTAGGCAAAACTATGGTTAGGTGGATCTGTAATTGGCTAAGTGGACAAACCCAAAGGGTGTTCACCAATGCTTCCCTTTCATCCTCAAAAGAAGTCACGAGTGGAGTGCCACAGGGTTCCGTCCTTGGCCAGGTTCTGACTTAGATGATGGGTTAGAAGGCATGATCATCAAGTTTGCAGATGACACCAAATTGGGAGAGATAGCTAATACTCCAGAAGACAGAAGCAACATTCAAAATGATCTTAACAGAAAACTAACAAAATGAAGTTCAACAGGGACAAATGCAAGATACTCCACTTAGGCAGAAAAAATGAAATGCAAAGATACAGAATGGGAGATGCCTGGCTTGACAGTGGTACGTGCAAAAAAGACCTTGGAGTCCTCGTGGCCAAGAAGTTATACATGAGCCAACCATGTGATGTCGCAGCTAAAAAGGCCAATGGGATTTTGGCCTGCTTAGGAGTATAGTGTCTAGATCAATGGAAGTCATGCTCCCCCTCTATTCTGCCTTGGTCAGACCACACCTGGAATACTGTGTCCAATTCTGGACACCACAATTGAAGGGAGACATTGACAAGCTGGAATATTTTCAGATAAGGGCAACTAAAATAATCAAGGGTCTGGAGAACAAGCCCTATGAGGAGTGACTTAAAGAACTGGGTATATTTAGCATGCAGAGGAGAAAGCTGTCAGGAGTGATGATTGCCATGTATAAATATGTGAGGGGAAATCATAGGGAGGAGGGAGGAGGCTTGTTTTCTGCTGCCCTGGAGACTAGGACACAGAACAATGGCTTCAAATCACAGATAAGGAGATTCCACCTGAAAATTAGGAAGAACTTCCTAAATGTGAGAGCTGTTCAGCAGTGGTATTCTCAGCCCCAGAGTGTGGTGGAGGCCTTTTCTTTGGAGGCTTTTAATCAGAGGCTGGATGGCCATCTGTCGAAGGTGCTTTGAATGTGATTTTCCTTCTTCTTTGCAGGGGGTTGGACTGGATGGCCCATAAGGTCTCTTCCAACTCTATGATTCTGTGATTCTATAAGATTAGTACACAGCAAACAAGATCACTATGGTGGCTTTTGTATTGGATTACACATTGAACATTTCCCAATTATCTAGGACTAATGATGTATTGGTGAATAATGCATGCATATCTGAGTAGGGTGGCCTTTTGCAGCTGACAGATTGTGATTTGGTCAGTGCTGATTGCTTATAAGTGCTCGCCAAAGACTTTATGCACTGCACCCCATGTGTCGATCACTACTGGGACCACCTCTATTGGCTTGTGCCAGAGTCTTTGAAATTCAATCTTTAAATCATCATGTATGCTTTTCCAGTTGCTTGCCACCTGGGATTAAAACATTGACAATCCATACTTGTTTTTTTCCACGATTGTGTGGTCAGGAGTATTGTGTTCCAAAACTCTGTCAGTCTGAATTTGCAAGTCCCAGAGTAGTTTGATGTGTTTGTTTTCTATAATTTTTTCAGGCTTGTGATCCCACCAGTTCTTTGTCACAGGCAGATGGTATCATCATCACCACCACCACAAATGGAATAATACAAATATCAATAAAAATCCCACAAGGTTAAATAGAACAAACAGAAAATAGTATTCCTCTTAATTTTTCTCTCAATTTGATTTTCCCTATATTCTTAACCTTACCAATTCCACATTTATCTCCCATTTGTGTCTAGTTTTTTTTCCCCTCCACTACCCACCCTCTGGGAACAGTTGTATCCTCAATTCAAGTGGTACTTTAATTGAGGATCATCTGAAGATGCCAGCCACACATGCAGGCAAAACATCAGGAGAAAATGCTACTAGAACACGGCTATACAGCCCAGAAACAACACAACACTCCAGTGATTCTGGCCATGAAAGCCTTCGACAATATATCTGGTTTTCCATTTACTTCATATATCAATGCAACTCGTAATGCAAGTGAACCTCTGCACATGCAGAGAAAGTGTATACTCTCTGTTGGAACTCATCTGTGGCAATAAAGAAGAAAGGAAACTGGTAACTGAGATCCACCAAATAAACTGAGCACCCATCATTGCGATGAATTTTCGGAGGAGTCTGCAAATGTAAAATAATATTATGTATGGAGGATTTTAGATTGTTCTCTTTTAGTCTTTTTACTTACATCCTTTTCCTAATTGCCCTCATTGGATTATAGTTTGTGTGTGTGTTTGTTTGTTTTTTAATTAAAAGCTAATAAGGATTTTTAAATAAATATCAAGTCCATGGTTTGAAAATGAATGGAAGTAGTTCTTCTGAATCTCACCAGTGCAAGCTCTGAAATTTTATCTCATGCATTGTGTCTGGGGATGCCATGAGGTTTGGGAAGCAGTGAGATAGACGTCTGAAGCAAACAGACAGGGCCAGGGGAATCAATTCATAGTGAAGAGCTGTTGATGTAAAATTAACCAGAAAGTCTATAGCTAAAGGTCACTCCTCACTTTACAATTTATGCTTGGTTATGTATATTTGAGTAACATAGAGGAATGCAAGGAAGAGATAGTGGTCTGCAGCTCTCCTTTGAAAATTTTTATTCCCCAGAGTCATCTCTGGCTACCGCTATAACAGAGTTTTCTTCTTTTCTGCTCTAATGTTCATTTCAGGCAGGCACAAGGAACATGGTGTGAGTCTTTTTGCTCTTGCTTCGGGGAAAGAAAACACATTTACATTACTAAGTGTGGCATCCCAGCAAGAAAGCACCCAAGTGAAGGTAACAGACTGTCTTTGATAAGACAGAAAAAGAATATATAGAGAGAGAGAAAGAGAGAAAGAGAGAAAACAAATAACCGCCGTTCACTTAACATGTATTGAGATAAAGGCAAGAGGAACAAGTGGTTAAAAAGCAAAGCAAAGCTTCTGACATTTCTGCTTCAAGCAGACTTTATCACAGAATGGGAAGCTTTTATTTTGGATGTTACCTTTGCTTTTGATAGTCTCTTGTGATGCACTTATCAAAGGATGCCGCTTGACTTCTTTTTGCACTCTGCTGTGTTCAGAGCTGTCATTTTCATTGGGTTTAGATTTCTTCACTCATTGTTCTGTAGTAGGGCAGAATTTTCCTTTGCTTTACTTCATGTCAAGAATTTTATTTCTAGACCAGAAGCTTATGGTCAAGTCTTCAATTTTAAACTAGACCTAAATTCTATAGCTGCAAGATCCTAGGCTTTGTGGTTTCCCGACTAATTCTGTCAGATTGGAGGAGCTTGAGACTGCAAATATTTTCACAATGGAAGCAGTTACTGAAAGCAATGGGAAGGAATATGCAACCTGTAAAATTAATTTCCCTTGTGTTTCTTTGTTTTTATATAAATTCCAGCCTCCTGTTAATGGATTCTCACACCCTGACATGGATATAATTAGCAGAGAAGCTGAAAAACAGAAGGGTAGGCATAATAAGGAAAAACGTTATATAATGATTGAACATATGAACAGCCATTTTTATTTTTGGCCCAGATTACAGTGTGTGTTTCCCACCTCTTTAAAACAGGTCTCATGAAAGCTGAACAAGCATGCCTAATTCAGCTAAAAGGGCTCATGTTTTATCTGGGACCTTGAAGGAAATCATCCTTGCAGTCTGGATAGATTTATAAAACTATCTCCATGTCTCCATCCCATTGACAAGCACTGTACTTACTGGCCTCCAAAATCACACTTTATTTCACACAAGCAAGTAGGGCTAAAACTAATCCATCCCATAGTTAGAATGTGGACATATATAAACTGATTTCATCAAGGTTCTGTTTCAAGCATCTTTACTCTTTCTAATTCACGTCAACATTGGACTTGCTATATATGCTCATGTATAAGTAATTAACGGTTATCTCAATATCATATGTTCATCAATTGTGCGGGGAGAGTGGGTGGAGGGTTGTCACTCATATCCATGGAACTGCCCTGCCTGACTTACCAGGCAGAGACGTTGTACCCGCTGGTGCTCCCCATCCTCTTCCAGGGTTTCTCCTTCCCAAGAGCCCTTGTGCACTGTGTCTTTTGGTACCTGGTGGGTGCACAGCCAATCAGGGCCAGACTCCACCCTGCTTTCCAATACCTGTGCCTGCCTTGGTCTGCTGTGGCAGATCCAGGAGAGGCATGCCGGCTCTCAGACCAGGGCCTTCGAGCTGCACCCTCCCTCCTGCCCTGTAGTTATTTAGCCTGTGTTGCTGTTATTGTTATTTCACAGTCATGTTCTTTTGTCACAACTTGGTGTTGTTTAGCATGGGCCCTGGATCTGATCTGGGTACCTCCCTCCTTTATTGGAAGGTATGGGGTGTCCAGGTGGTCTATTAGGGTCAGGACTGGTGGGAAAAGAGGAAAAGACAGCTTATATACACTTTATATAAGGAATAGATACAATTGAAAGATACAAGTTACACAAAAAATCATGAAAATAGATATAATTTATTAACGAGTTAGATACAATAGAGTTTTGTAGGGTGTGAAGCTGCCTCTGGTCCGCTCCCAGTCTCCCGAAGCCTCAAACTTGTGAAAGTCGAGAAAAGAACTTTAAAAGGAAAAGTCACATATTTATTTCTGAGTCCTTGATGAATTATAAATATTGAGGGAGAGGGAGTGCCATGGCTCAACAACAGTATGAATATCCACAATTTTGACCCAAAACCTGCCCTAAACTTATACATGAAGTCAACTCACACATTAGTACATATAGTATTTCCATTTGCATTTTCTAAATGCATGTAAATTTGAGACTGCGACAGAAAACAAGTAGGTAGCTATTTTCAAGAGCATACATCTCCCTCTTCCCCAAAAGGATACATTTTAATACAGTTTGTTGTATGAATTGAATCACAAGTTTAGAAATGTGCAAAAAAACAGCATTTAGACATATGTTTAATTCTAGAAGGTGAAAACTGGATATTAACAGGAATAGCTAAATAAAATCGTCACCCATCACTATACCTGACATAGGATGGAGGAGCAGTCCTGAGCCAGGAAAGAATGTACCAGTCATCCCCATAAGAGTTAACCACTTATAATATCTGCAAGCCTTCACTCATGGAAAATCCCTTAGTGTTTCAGACTACATTCTGCACAAAATATTAATTTCATGTAACTTTCATTTTTTGTTTATCCTAAATTGTCAGGATAAGGAATGATCTTTTGAAATTTAACAGGAATGATAGCAGGTCAAAACACAAACTGAACAAAAAAAGTATGAGTGATGGCATTGAAATTAATATTCCTAAATATTCTGAGTTCAAGAAAATTTTCTAGTTTTGGCATTCAGCTTTTTGAATGGGAAATGTCAAAGCACCATTGAAATTTACATTTTGAATGTGAACATTTTAATTTTAGATTCAAAAGTGAATGGTTTAGACTTTTCTTGATTCTATTAATCTGAGGAAGTCTCAGCAACAAGATATTCTAACCTGTCAAAACTGTCAGTTGCTAACACCATTGCATGTCACTAAGCAAGTGCTATCATATTTAAATATCATTATATCTTACTTTCCAAATGTTAGTGAATATTAAGTATTAGTGCATCATATTCTCAAATACAGTAAACTAGTGGTTAAACTCTCTTTGAAAGTTTTTCAGTTTCTCCAATGGGAAAAAATGAATGATATCTTATTTAACACTACTGAGATAGACTCTGTTATTGTACCGTCCACCCTGTCTTACATGCCCCCTGGCTGAGCTCATGGAACTGGCCTCAGAGGTGTTGTTGAAGTCACACAGGCTTTTGCTTCTGGGTGACTTCAAGATACCACCGGATGCCAGTTTGTAAGGTGTAGCCCGGGAGTTCATGGTAACCATGAAAAGCATCGATCTATCACAATTGGTTTCTGAAACTACACACTCAGTGGGTCATACTCTTGATGAGGTTTTCAGCTCAAAATGTATGGATCTATTTGTGGAGGTGAGCAATACCAATGAGTTAGCATGGACAGATCATTTTCTGGTCAGGGCTAGTATCATAGCTACAATGAACTTATTCCTGCAACATTGATGATCTATTAAAATGGTCCACCCTTGAAGACTAAGAGATCCTTAGAGTGTTCTATTCCAGAAGGCCAGAAGGCTCTATGGCTGACAATCCTTATGGATCCCTGATCAATAAGTGGAATCAAAATTTAACCAGGGTTATTGAGCTTCGTTGCCAGTGTGACGTCTCTGCTCTTCACTATTTTGTCAAGGTTGGCCATTGCTCTCCTCCCAAGAAGACGTTTACTTCTTGGGAGGAGAGCAATGGCCAACCTTGACAAAATAGTGAAGAGCAGAGACATCACACTGGCAACGAAGGTCTGCATAGTAAAAGCAATGGTATTCCCCATAGTAACCTATGGATGCGAGAGCTGGACCATAAGGAAGGCTGAGCGAAGGAAGATAGACGCTTTTGAACTCTGGTGCTGGAGGAAAATCCTAAGAGTGCCTTGGACCGCAAGAAGATCCAACCAGTCCATCCTCCAGGAAATAATGCCCGGCTGCTCACTGGAGGGAAGGATATTAAAGGCAAAGCTGAAGTATTTTGGCCACATCATAAGGAGACAGGGAAGCTTGGAAAAGATCACAATGCTGGAGAAAATGGAAGGAAAAAGGAAGAGAGGCCGACCAAGGGCAAGATGGTTGGATGGTATCCTTGAAGTGACTGGGTTGACCTTAAAGGAACTGGGGGTGGCAACGGCCAACAGGGAGCTCTGGCATGGACTGGTCCATGAGGTCATGAAGAGTCAGAGACGACTAAACAACTGAGCAGCAACATTGACATAATCACTCCCAAATATCCTCTCTAATCCGTTACTAACCAGGCTCCCTGGTATAAACAGACTGTCCGAAACTGTAACAGGAGGGATGATGACTAGATTGCAAATGGTGGAAAATTTGACTTCTATGTGACAAGACACAATATGGATGACACATTTCCCCCTATAAAGTGGCAATACATGCAGTTAAGAAAGTTTTCGTATCTGCAAATATTGTGTCTGCAAATTCACGTCCAGCAATGCATTTACATTGTAGCAAGTTGTACCTTTGTACCAAGTTCGGAAACTCCAATTAGTTCAAAAAATACTGCCAGGTTGGTTAAAAGAACATCTAGGACTGAGCATATTACATTCTTGTTAAAGTTACTCCCCAGGTTGCCAGGCTAAGCACAAAGTGTTTGGTTATAATCTTTAAAGCCCTACATGGTTTGGATCCAGGTTACCTACAGGGTTGCCTTCCCTGTATAACCTGCCTTGTACATTTAGGTCTTCTGGGGGAGATTTACTTCATCTGTCCAGAACTTGGCTGGTCACCCAGAGAACCTTTTATTGACTGCCTCTAATGACCTGCCAGAAGAGCACCAACATCTAAATGAATTTAAACCTCAACTAAAGACTTGTTTCACATGCCTATCCAGTCAATTTCAAACCATGAATTTTAAATTTATATTCTATTCTATTGTATTTTCATCTTTAAAAAACCATTTATTTAATATATGTATTTTATAATATTGTGTTTTAATATATGCATTTTATGGAGACGTGCTGAACTGTGTTGTCCTCCACCTCAAGTCATTGTTCTTTTTCTTTTCCTTATTCTTACTATTTATGTTACTTGCAATGCTCTAGCTGAATGGAATATTTAGTATTTTTCTTTAAAACCCTCAGTTCCATAAAGAGAAATGAGATCCATAAATAATCCATTGTATAGTGAACATACATTACATCCTAGAATCAATTGTCAGGCCAGAAATCTATAGATTTTTTGGCAGATGTTTATATGGGATATGTTCCCAAAAGTTGAAAATCTTGAAAACCACATCGATATAGCACTGCATAGCAATATGTCAATCATCAATATGTCATGTCTCATACAAGAAATATTACTAAATGTTACTGGCTGAAAATATCAGTGGTCAAATCTTATAATATCAAAGCCTACTATCATAGGATGAAAATTATATATCTAACATACAAAGAATATCGAAATCATCAGAACACATCTGGATTTTGTAGCTGGGTGCCAGGATCTTATACAGTTTAAATATCTCTTATCAAAATGTTTGGAACCAGAAGTGTCTTGATTTTTTTTTAATACCTCTATTTGCATATATGTATATAATGAAATATCTTGAAAAGTAGACCCAAGTCTAAACTTGAGATTCATATTTTAGTTATGTTACTTTAGTTAGGCAATTCCTCGTTGTCCAAGTATGATGGCCCTCCAAATGTAGTGCCTTGGTGGTGGGTACGTAGATGACTGTGGAGTCCTATTCTTGACCCTCATGTTCTTCCACAGTGAGAGCATATGTTTTCAGGTGGAAAGTGGTCCAGGGCAGGATTTAGGTATATAGGCTGAAGGTAATTTAGTTAATATTTTTAAAATAAGTGTGTGTATGTAACATTTGTGTACACTGAACCATGATAAAGCAGAGGGATCACTATCTCAGAGATGAACGTGGACATTTTTGAATTCTGGAATTTTTTTATTTTGGAATTCCAGATAAGGGACACTCAATCTGTTTCTCTTTGTACTTTATATACGTTTATGTATACTTACTTAATAAGCTGGGAAGACATTTTCATCTTGTCTTCTGTGCCATCAACTGGAGGCCCCTCCCTCCATCACCAACTGATGCTCTGGGGTGAAGAGGGGAAGCTGGGAAGACAGTTTCATCTTTTCTTCTGTGCCATCAGCTGGAGGCCCGTCCCTCCAATAACATGCTATTCTAATAATATAGTGTATATATATATGTGTGTGTGTGTGTGTGTGCGCGCGTGCATGTATGAGTATATATATATATATATATATATATATATATATATATATATATATAAAATATACAATATAATTCACAATAATAAGTAATAATTAATATATTGTATATAAATGTAATATTGATAATAATATTATAACATAATGCAATATAATACTAATAATGATACAATATAATAATATTAATTATATATTATTTATTACATGTAATATTACTGGTAATATTATAGTATAGTGGTGTGGTGCAATATGCTGGTATATAGTGCTAATGTTGTGCTGTGCTGTATGTAAATATTATTTGTAAGCCACTCTGAGTCCCCTTCGGGGTGAGAAGGATGGGATATAAATGTAGCAAATAAATAAATAAATAAATAATAAGTAGCATAGACACTAAGAAATCTTGTTAGTGAATGGCAAAAATATACATTGGAATACTGGTGCAAATACCTGATCCACATAGGCACCAATGTGCATCATTGTATTTTGGTGCATGTTGCGTACTGAACACTTTGCTAATTTTGCTA
The DNA here is from genome assembly GCF_035594765.1 of Anolis carolinensis. NCBI lineage: Eukaryota > Metazoa > Chordata > Lepidosauria > Squamata > Anolidae > Anolis > Anolis carolinensis. Next base: position 37,396,726 of record NC_085843.1, on the reverse strand, counting down.
CATTATTATTATTATTATTATTATTATTATTATTATTATTATTATTATTATTATTATTATTCTAGTTTTATTTCTTGCCCATCTCTCCTTATGGCTCAAGGTGGGTTACAGCATTACTTTAACATAAACAAACCCATAATCTTTTTTAAACACTCTGTAAAATAAATATATTAAAATACATATTAGAATGCATAAAATAAAAATTAGACATACAGTGGAGTTTAAAATTCATTATTAAAACTGTCTGGGTAGGCCTGCTGGAAGAGATAGGCCTTCACTTGCATCTTAAATTCTGATAACTAATCCGTCTGTCAGAGCTCTACTGGCAGGTCATTCCACAGTCCTGGAGTGACCAATGTAAAGGTCTTCTGGGTGGTGGTTGCCAGTCAGGTTTTGGCTAATTGGAGTAACTGCCCCCTAGAGGACCTAAGCATGCAAGGCGAATTATATGGGAGAAGGTGATATTTTAGGTAACCTAGACCCAAAACAGGTAGGGCTTTAAAAATCAAAACCAACATCTTGTGCTTTGCTTTTGAACCAGTATTTTGAACCAGGTGGAGTTTTTCAAACTTGGTACAAAGGTAGTCCAATGTAGTGTGTGCTGCAAAAGTCCAACCTTAAGTTTACCAATGTGTGCACTACCATCTTCAAATCCTCCAAATCTAGGAAGGGGCGCAGCTGGTGTATCAGCCAAAGCTGATGGTACTCTAGTTGCAGTAACATCTGCACTCTTGTTGTCATCCTTCCCATTTAATTTCCCCGAGGGTCTCTGTATATACCAGCCTGATTTATAACAGGTCGGAGAGTGTTTTAGAACATTTGGGAGTGATTGTGTCAATAGATCTTGTTAGAGGTCAAAGAAAATAAGGATAATAATTTGATTTTTTCCATTCAAACTCATAGAGCCCTGGTTAAGAACTCCTGACTTACAGTGACTACTGCTCCCAGACTATGGAATTTCCTCCCAAGAGAGACCAAGATGGCCCCACCCCTGCTGGCCTTCAAGACCTTTTTCTGCCACCAAGCATTTGGGAAAGGATAAGGAGCAGGCTTTGGGGAGGTTGGGGGAGATTGGGGGTATGACTTTTAAATGCCATTTTAAGTGTATTTATTGCACTTTAATTCTGTTTTCACCATACTGTTACTATTTATGGTAATTGTTTTGTAACTTTTGTATTGCATTTTTAAACTTGTCTAGTGTGATATTGTTAGCTGCCTTGAGTCCCCACAGGGAGAAAGGCGGGGTATAAATCAGACACAACTCTGATACAGAATTCTGGTTGGAATTTTGTGGGTAGTAAACTCATTTCTTCACTCTTCTCTAATAAATTCCATAAATTTACATTACATTTAGAAAATACTGTTCCTTACTTATATAGTTTAAAAGACTAAAGGCTGAAATGAACAATGGGACTAAATTAAATAAGGCTTTCTTTCCAAATTGTTTATTGAGCTATCAACGTCTTTTTTTGAGATACGGACAATAAATCCTCCTACATCCATATACAGCATATGTTTGCGATACCTACTAGTCTAAATTGGTGGAAGGCTGAAGTGGCAGATGAAACTCACAAAGAGCAAATACAACAAAAAAAGTTTAGGGCTTATAAACCACTCAAACAATTTGGAGTGGTTTCTGAAACATGGTTTTTTTTCCACTTTAAAGCTTGCAATATTTTCACCACACTCAATTTTTCGTTCTCTGATTGAAACATTTATCTTATTGCTAAGTGAAGAAAATAAACAGTAACACTGATCTCTCAACTTGGGGTAGCCTTAAAAAATTTCAGCAGAATTTCTAGGAAGCAGGTTCAGGTCAAGCAGTTTTCATTAGAGTCAAATTCAACTTTGCAGTCCAGGCAATAGTGTACTCATCAAATCAATCAAAACCTGTTAAGTCGAGATATACCTAATTCAATTTATTTAGTGGTTCAACTCTAATGTGGCCTAAAATCTGGGTTTAAATCACTGAATCCTACAGGTGAATCCCTTCTGGGCAAACTTATCCACTTCCATTTTTGATTAAAGAACCCAGAGCAACTTGAACAAATGACTGTTCCAGCTTGTCTTGGAGACCTCCAAGGCAGAAGGCAGAAGACCTTATCTAATATTTTTCCTCTTGCCAATAAAACAGCATGTCTCATATAGAAATTTGCTGGTCTGTAAATGAGACAAACAATGCAACTCAGCCCATCTAAGGTGATCTTTTTGAATGTCCCTAATGTCCCTGGGATTAGTACCATTTGTCCCCATTGGCTAAGGTTGTATCTTTCTTTCCTGGAAACTTGTTGTGGGCTGGCAGTTGACAATTCATGGATCAACCATGTCCTTGGACTACCAGTTGGAATAGCACTGATATAAAATATCTCAAAACTGTAAAACAGAATTTATTTCACTACAAAATCTTCCAAGGTTTTTAATTGGTCCTTATCTTCAATTACTGATTGGAGATAAGACCAGAAGAAGTACCATGGGCTAATCTCTCTTATGATTAATATACTTCCCCTAATATTCAGCTGAAATCTACCTCCTTACAACCCATAAAATATTTTACTCTTGCCTTCATAGACACCTTCTTCCATGTAAACATTTCTTATGCTTCAAACATGGTTGACATATGGGTTGTAAAGAAGTAAACTGGAGGAATTCCTTTCTGGCGACATTTCTAGGAACAATATGAGTTTAATAAATGCAACTTGTAACAATGATATTCCTAGACATTGATATGTTTTTTAAATAAAGGGGAAACATTTGTTCTTTTATCTAGAAATTATTTCTACATTGATGCTGAGTGTAGAACATGTAATAAAACCAAAGTTTACAAAGGAAGCAGCACCTGAAGCTCATCGCATAATGGTCATATAGGTCGTTGCAGGCAAAATATGCAAGTAGTACACAAAAATAACAAAACAATTTAATGACGGGTAAAGATATATGATAATACTGTACAATGTGATAAACAACAGGGACTGATCAAAGCACAACACAAAATTCTATTCTTCAGGGATGCTTAAAATCTTACTCTTTGGTTTTCACATCTCTTGCCTTCATTCTAAATATATCAGTAAGCAGAATTTAGGTTTACCATTTTTATATGTTTCAATGCTCAGACCATTTTCTACAGCTCTTGGGATGATAAAGTGTTTGGTGGCTTTTTTCAGCAAAAGAATTCCCCAAAGAATATAATTTTGTGGAATATCTAAGGTGCATTGATTTTTTATCAGTCCCAGTTGTTCATCACTTTGTACAATGTTATCATATATTTTAAACAATACTAAACAATGTAATTTTTGTAGATATGTGTCCATGGGGGATCCCAGACACATTTTTTTCAGAAAAATAAAATAAAAAATGTCATCAACTGAATATTGATGGAAAATGCAGTAGTATGATTTCTTACTGTAAGACATTTATTCTGTCTCTGGATTTGCTTTCCTCAGCTAAAATTGATATTTATCCATTCCCTGCTGTTTCATTCCTATTTTCAAGTTTGAAATGACATTATTTTATAAAAACAAGTACAGTATACTGTTCTGACTGCTCAACAAGGATTCTGAGAGACCAGAGTTCAAATCCATGCTCAGCCATGGAAACCCACTCAGAGACTTGGGAAACTCACAGCTTCTCAGCCTTAAAGGAAGATTGTGGTAAACCTTCTCAGAAAACATCTTGTCAAGGAAACTTGCCAGGATAGAGTCTCCTTAAAACCATATAAGAATATCACAAAAAAATATTTAAAGTAGAGCTGTTGGCAAGATCTGTAGCCAAAGCATGAGGCAATACTATGCAACACTATGCTGTAGTTTTAAAAGCATGTTTCCATAACAAAAATGGTTCATCCTTTGTTACTTGTAAAAGTTTTTAACTGATTACTAAAAAGGCTGCATGCTGGCTATCTGATAGACAGCACTACCAGGAATTAATGAATGACTGTTTGGTGTCCAAACAGTATTTTGTTATATGTCATGTTTAATCTGGAAACACAAGATATATATTCAGCTTTATTACTTATTCTGACTATAAAGGCTCTTAAGCTTAGTATTGTCTCATTGACTGATAGTGGTTCTTTGGTGACATAAGATCTAAATGATTGAAGAAGCAGATTATTAAAGGTATGTTATATATTTTTATTACAGCTTCCAGAATATTCTAGCCAGAATGTGACTACGGTCATTACCCAGCAGTTTCTTTTTTTGATCACAGTATTATTCAAAAACAAGAGGAAGAAACCAGATGTAAACCATGAAATCTGCTGAGAAGATTTCGCATACTTTCTGAATGGTACTCATGTGGTACTTATGTGGCTCTCTTGAGTGCAACTGGGTTAACATTCATAGCTGAAACATCTGTATGGCACTAGGAGAAAGGACTTATCAATGCTTGTAGTTCCCAGAAATGTTATCTTTCTGCAGGAATCTAGGAAGTTGTTGTAGAATCCAGTTGTGAAATTAATGGGACAACACAGCATGCTCTTGCCTAAGCATTGACTTTTCATTCAGAAAATGATTTGATAGATCTGCTCTAGTTGGGAGTAACAACAGGTTTTAGGTAAAGTTGAAGCAAAATCTTAACCACCAACTATTACCACTTTAATGTGATTTAGGATGATAAGAATAGACCTCTGTTTACAGAAGGATGTTAAACTCATAGTGGAACCATTCCATCCAAATGGCCTATGACACACCTGTGGAAGGTTCTGTAATAAAATGATAACAATAAATCTTTATTTGTACCCCATCACCATCTCCCCAAAGCGATTCGGGGCAGCTCACAGAAGCACTCCAAATGCCACATAAAACAACAATACACAACTATAAATACAATGACATAAGTATAAACAACAGTGCTTATCAAGTCCCACTAAAAAAAGAGTATAAAATTATAACACTGTCACCAGTGGTAGAATCAAAATGGGGAAATCTGTGGCTAGGATTTTTTTTTTTTTTTAAAAAAAACATTATCCACAAGATCAAAACCTCCTTCTTTTCCTTGAGGGGCCACAGAATTGTAATCCTAATCTATGTGGACATGGAGAAAACATAGGTAATTTCTCCATCAAAATCAAGTGTCTTGGACAATGAAAACTAGCATAGGTTTGCCAATGTTGAATAAAATGACACTTCACTGTTTTCACACGCATTTCACTCCCTCATGCAATTTAGAACAGTCTTGCTTGTTACTGGCAAAGTAAATCTAACTAGCATATGTGCTCAATTTGCAATAAATATACTTATATATATTCAGCTGTTTAAATTAGAGGGGTAGTGCACAATATTTGTATGTGCAACATATTGTCATCTGAGCCAGCTGTTATAAGAATACATGCACAGTAGTAGGCAATCAAAACTAACAGGCCATAATATGTTTTTTCTGTTTTCATATTAAAAGAAACCTTAATGTAATTTACATTTTAAAGGGGGTGTAGCTTAAGCTTATGGCATTTCAGAGTGTGTTACTGTGTTATAGCTCTAAAGTTTTTGCCAAATGAAAACTGCTAAAAAGGAAAAAAAGGATGCTATCACAATAACACCAAGCATGCCTTTGCTGTAGAATGATTTATTTTCACAACTTCTATATGTGCTAGGGGTGGAATGAATATTTGAATGTTCAAAGGGTGAGGGGGAAGGAAAGAAATACCTGAAAACCTCAATAAGGAGAAGCCTTCTAAAACCCATTTCTCACTCCCTCAGCCAATTCTCCAATCAGCTTAACTATTGAGGCTGTGCAGTGAATGGGCAAAGTAAGGATCTCATCACACAAGTACTAGGCTCCATCCTAGGATGCTTCCTGGACAGAGCCAGGAAGGAGTCCACTGGAGTCCATCACATGATACAGGACTACTTACAGCAGGGCTCCATCCTAGAAGCATCCTATGATGGAGCCCTGAGAACATTGCAGGTTTCCCATGTTCTTGTAAGGTAAGTTGGGAAAAGTGCAGGGAGAAAATGGGCAGCAAGGATTTCCCCTGTGAGATTGGGAAGGGGGCAATGTGGGTGATGCAGAGTGTGGGATGACAGTTCCCAACTGCCTACCAGATTTGCCTCACTGCCCCATCTATGTCCCCATTTCCCCCCAGAAATGTGGTGAGGTCTTAAGGCCAAGAGAACATCCAGAAAGGCTACTGCAGTGGTCTGTCCATGCAACTAGCAAGGAGTGCATCAAATAACCAGCTTCCTCTTGCAAAGTCACGTTAAGAGCAAAAGACCCAGGACACATACTGGAAGTTGTTGTGTTTTGTGTAGACTGCTAGTACTAGATTTAAAGTGAATCCAGTTTTTTTAAAAAAATCATGTAACAACTATTCTCTTCATTGCTTCATCAATTATGGTAATGAGTTTTCAGCATTTGTAATCTCTTATTGGAGAGTAGAACATTCTCAACCCCCGATTCAAAGTTACAGATTCAGGGCAAACTACCTCCACTTTTTCACGTGAATTTTCCAATTCCAGAGATTGCATTGTGACTTTAAGACTGCTTAAGTAGAATGTTGACCATCCACTTTAAACACCACTACACTTTGAGTACTCAGATGACCAGAAGTTGCTGGAGGAAACCCCAAACCAAATCTAGAATAGCTTATAGTGGAAAGGACCCTCAGTCTAAAAGATGGTGTGGGGAAGCATGCTGTTTCAGTTTGGAGAGAGTTTGAGGCCCAAAGCATACCTGAGAACAGTATTTAAAACCGGAACATTTCAAAATATTTAATTAATGTTTAGAAAACATCCAAAACACCGGCTTTGTCACCACAAATTGCATACTAGAGATTAGCAGTATTCAATTATTAATTCCTGCAAATCATTTAAACAATTTTCTCCTTGCTGCCAGATGGCTTCAAAAACGATGCTAGCACATCATCAGATGCAACTGCAATGGCCAGGAACTTTCAGGGAGTTTCATGGTTGGCAAGGAGCAATAGCAGCTAGAGAACAAGGTGATAACCCAGCAGGACTGATGCATACTCAGCCTGGATGGACCAGCTAAATGCCAATGCAGTGTCACAGAGCATTTGGCCCAGTGTGCCTGGCTGCCATTACAGTCAATGAGGAGCAGGTCTGGAATCCTGTTATGGACATGGGCTGGGAACATCCTCTGTCGCAATCCCTGCCTCTTTGGACTCAGAGAGACCACAAGCATCAGGAGCTGTAGATCAGGAGCCCGACAGATGGCCATCCAGCCTCTGCTTAAAAGCCTCCAAAGAAGGAGCCTCCACTACGGCCCTGGGGAGAGAGTTCCACTGTCCACAAAACATTGTACTGTATATATTTTTCTGGATTTTGTGGTCAAATCTTTGTTCTCTCAGTGAACACAGCATCTCTGTAATACAGAATCGTATGATAAGATCTTGTGGCCCTGAACCAATCACACTTTAGCAAACCTGGTTTGCAGATTAAAACTGTGCTGGCTAAGAGACAACTGCTAAATATCTGCACTTCAATCAAATGTGGGTGAAAAGATTATTGGTCCCTCAAAGGCCACATTGCTGGGCAGACATATATCCAGATTTTCAACAGCAGGTGTTTATGAAGGAAACAATCCGAGTGGGGATCTCTGATTCCAATCAAATATTGTAAAGTTTTGGAAAGAGATGTGCTTTTGTGAGTTGGCTAAAAAGTGTGTGGCAATTTGGGGTTTTTTTTCTGGAAAGCAAAATAAATATTGGGAATAACTCTTTTGTGTCTCCATGGAGAAAAGGATGAAAAAAAAACGGGCATAGACTAAACAAAACTAGAGACATTCAGAGGAGACAGGCAGAGTGAAAATGAGAACAAGAAGACTGCTAATATATTAAAAGAAACTACTGAACTCGGCAATATGAAAATTCCTCCACAAGTTGTTATTTTAATTAATATGGATATGAAAAGCATAAGGAAAGACAGCTCTCAGCTGATACAGGAGCAGGTGTGCATTGGCAGCCATCAAAATACTTGCTGTATGCCAAGAAGTGGAAGTGGAAGAGGAAGAAGCTGCCACCTGTTAAGTCTGGAGAAGACAAGATTGAGTGGTTATATGATAGCTATCTTCAAATATCAGGAAGTCTGTCATGTAGAAAGTCGAGCAAGCTTGTTTTCTGCTGTTCCAGAGGATAAGACATGAACCAAATGGCTTCAAATTACAAGAAAAAAGATTCCACCTACACATTAGAAAAATCTCCCTGATGGCAAAAGCTGTTCTATAGTACCTCAGAAAGTGAGAGATTCTCCTCTTTAGGGTCTTTGCAAATAGTGGTTAAATGATGACTTCTTAAGGGTGCTTTACTGGTGGATTCCTGCACTGTCATCAAATTGGAGTAGATTGGTCCCTATCAGCTCTGTGCTTCTGTGATTCTAAGCAGCAACCATAGTGAGAAAGAAAAGAGAATCAGGCACTGCAGACTAACTCAACCAGAAATGTCAGCCATAGCAGAGCACTTGATGAACCGACCTGGACACAGTATATTATTTGAGAACACAGAAATTCTGGACCACTCTAACAACTATCATGTTAAGACTACACAGAGAAGCCATGGAAATCCACAAGCTAGTGGACAATCTCAACAGAGAGGAGGAAACCATGAAAATGAACAAAATCTGGCTACCAGTATTAAAAAAAAACCTCTAAAATCAGAATAGTAAATAAGGAACAACACCCTGAAAACAGAGGAATTCCAGACATGAATCAATAAGGGGCAGCTAACACTTCTGAACAAAAGATTCCCCCAGGCAGGAAGAAGCCAGGACACGAAGCTAGCAAGGCCATTAATGCTAATCAAGGTGATTAATTACAACATTCACACTGGCCTCCAACATACGAGAGTTCTTTCTCCCACCCTGGACCTTCCACAGATATATAAACCTGTCTTGCCTATTTTTTCCAATATACCTCACAACCACTGAGGATGCCTGCCATAGATGTGGGCGAAACGTAAGGAGGGAATACTTCTGGAACATGGCCATACATTCCAGAAAACACACAACAACCCAATCAGCCCATTGCCTTAGGTCTTTATCGCGCAAATCTACTATCCTACTACAGTCGTATGATCATTGATAGCATATAAATACCAAGTTGGACACCTTCAATATCACACCTCTCTGCAACTCCAGTCATTCCTGAAAAATAATTGTCTTAACTAGGACACTTGGGACTTTTGCTCTAATCACATCTGGAGAACCACTCATTCCTAATTCCTCATCTACAGCATCATCAGCCACAGACAAATCCAGATGAATGTACATAGAGGGATTCACCATATCAGTCTCCAGGAAAAGATCATTAACCAAAATCCATTAAAAACTGTCTTCAAATACAGATATACCAAACTACAGATTTGTATTTGTTGTGTTGGTAACTTTAGCAGTTTTTCACACCAATGAATTAATGAAGCCAAATCATTACAATATATATGCTAGTAAATAAAGCTTGCCTCCCACAAACATAGATATGTTCTTGGACACCAGACAGAACGTCCTCTCTGCCAATTCTTGTGTCATTGAAATGTGTGAATTAAAACGTCATGTACGCCTCCAATCTTTCATGGCTTGGCATGTCCTTTTGTCAAACACATGTTCCTAGCTGTCACTGGAAATTCTCCTCCCCATGTCAGAGGAGCCTTTAAATGTATGAACTCCCACATACCTGTATGCTATGATATAGGTGGCTAAGCTTGGACTGTAATTGCATGTGGGTTAGAGATGGATCAGACTGTCATTTATGTTCATTCTTGAGAAGAGTTTACTAACATTCAAACATTTCTTTATGTTCAAAATGTAAAGAACATGAGATTTTAAAATGCTGAATGCACTGCATTAAGCACTTCGTTCTTTGAAATCTGAATTTGAATCCGTATATCATAGTGCTGATTTAGAATGGTTTGTTACCTTCTTTTTCTGAGATGGTTCACAGTTTCAACAGCTGTGTCTGAAAAGAAGGGGGAATGTGTTCTTCTCCACCTTGAGTGGCTTTTTCTACTAGGAGGAAACTTCAACGCACCTTTGGTGAAAATTTACCAAAACTAGCAGACTTTCCAATGCATACTTTTGGCCAATACTATGGGTGGAAAAAGATTTAAATCACATGTTTTTATCAGTATATCAACATAGCCAATATGTTAGTCATTGACGTTTCCCAGACTATACGTTGAATAGTAAATTTCTATTCCTTGTGGAAACCAAATGTAAAACTCTTGTGAATGTAAGAATCAGTCATCCAGTAAGCCAATGAGGCCAAAATCCCTTTATATGTGTGTGTTTTGTGGACAGTAATGAAAACCCATCATTTATACTTTTTGGCGTAAAACTCGGGCTTTGTAGGAAAAATAATTGTTATCAAAAGTTTTGTGTGAATCCCCAAATTATTGGCATAGAAAGAGGAATTGGCTGTTTTCCTCATGCCTATGCTTCAGTGCTCACCACAAAAGCTACAGCTCCCGTCACACCTTGCTGCACTTCCAATTTAACCTAATTTCAATTTTAACTTATCCCCCCCCCCCGTTCTGCCCCACTCTTGCAAGATTAAGATGTGAAACCTTACACTAGTCAAAAAATGCTGCTCTATTCTATTCTATTCCAGAGTTTCTGACTTTCAGGATACATATTCTGAAAACTCAACATACATTTTCCAGTGCCTGCAAGCTTAACTTTTAATATTAGTGACTCCATAGAGGACAGGTTTACCAGTGTTTGTCAACAATAATGACTGGATGCAACTTTACATTCAAAAAGAGTATACATCTCAACTATCACTTGCTGGAACCTGAAAATGGCTGTTAAATTGGTGGGAGGGGGCAGTTTTAAAGGTTTTGCTACATTGCTTTCCTTGTCTCGCTTCCTGTTTATGCTGCAAGAGACTTAACATGGCTTAAAACAAAAAATCCCCATTCAAAGTAAGGCCCCTTCCACACTGCCCCAATATCCCAGGATTTGATCCCAGATTATCTGCATATCACAAATTATCTGGCAGTGGAGATTTATATAATTCATATATAATTCAGTTTAAAGCAGAAATTCTGGGATCAGATCCTGGGATATAAGGCAATGTAGAAGGGACCTAAAGCGAAAGCTTTAAAATAACCTGCTGCAAATAAGTGGTTCCTTTCCCATAAGAACAAAGGAGTAAGCTTATTTGCTGCTGTTCCAGGGAATAATGCATGGATCAGTTTATATAAATTATATATTTGTAAGTGTTTGTTGCATACAGTGCAGTACTTTCCAGCTATTTGTGTTCCATAATCATTTCTCAGGTAATATGTTTTCTTTAAGGGGCCACAGTCTTCTATTTACATAGTAAATATATAAAGGTATCATAGGGTCTAAATTAATATCCATTTCCTCCTTGTCTACAGCCTTATAGGTTCCCCTATATACATTTTAATGGTAGCTTTTTAAAAGATTTCAGCAACAGATAAAATTATCTTGATATTTGTTATAATTTAAAAAATCAAATAAATTATAACTGTATTTCTTAGATTACATTTAATTCCATTTGTGTTCAAATGTATCTATGATGCCTTTTACCATTTCCTCTTCCCAATAAGTCGGAGATATAGTAACAGACCCAAGGTACCCATTGAGATCATATCTGAGTAGGGTTTAATATGATGAATTCAGCACTGGACTAAAACACTGGAGATCAGGGTTTGAATCACTGCTCAGCAATGTAACTCCATTGGATAATCTTGAATAAGTCACATTCTCTCAGCTTCAGATGAAGGCAAAGGCAAATCTCTTCTGAACTAATCATGCCAAGAAAACACTGTGATAGGTTACTCTTAGGGTTTCCATAAGTCAGAAATGACTTGAAGGCAGACAACAACAATGACAACATTACAAACAGCTTTACTTCCAATCTAGGGGAAAGATTCTTTTGGCTCTCCTAGGACTAGAACTCCCAGCAGCTTGTCAACATAGCTAGTGGTGAACAATGCTGGCTGTTACAGGTTAACAACATTAGAGGTGCACAATGAGGCTTGGCCCTGCTTTCTGCACTGCTTTGATATAATATTTATGTTTTGTGATCATGTTTTTTTTTTAATTACAGGAAGAATATTTTCTTGAAACAGTACATTTGAGAGTACTCCTCTATTCCCATCATATTACATGCTTTCAAACTAAAAAGAGCTCAAAATTGCTATGATAACGAAACGCCTCTGTACACCTGGAGTTATTCCCCCAAATACACACACACACACACACACACACCTCCTCCTTTGTTTAAAATATAAAGTTTTCAGTTCAAGAAGCATTACCTTGGAAACTGTCCCTTGCTTACTCATTGACTAGCAAAGACAATGTAACAACCAAACAATGAGAAAGGGAGAAAACAATGAGAGATTGAGGCAAGCAAATAAATACTTTTACATAAACATCATAAACACATATGTCAAGATCTGAAATTGGACCACTTTCCTCTCCTCAAAACCAAGCAATGCATTTAACATGGCATGCAAATTAATGTGGTGATTACACAAATTAAAATGTGTTAATTTACTGTGCTGGGTTTGCGTAATTTCCGACAGGTGTTTTTTGTTCTTTCTGTCTAGTAATAAAGGTGGAAAAGCAGAAAGGGGCTGTCAAAAATTACTTCCATTTAATGCATTGACATGACTATAGGAATCAGGCTTATCATTTGCTGATGCTTCTAGCTAAGGGACAAAGGTTAACATTTTAAAGGATTGGTCGTTTGGAGACATGCCCTCAGGTCACAGGGAACCATCAAAGCAGAGAGAAGTTTGAGATTTCTGCATTAACCACTAAATCAGATTAAAGGTAAAGATTAAACTTTATAGACCAGTGTTTCTAAAAATGTCAAATGTCTAACCAATATTTTAATTAAGCAGTTGCTGTCAGAAAAAAAGCTTAATGCTTCTATCTCTTGATCTTTCCTTGATTCATTGAACTGAGAATGGGAAGAGGATATTTCCTTGTACTTTCCATAAAACTAGGAACAACTTTGAGGCAGGATCTACATTGTCACATGATTCAGTTTCTGAATCCAGATTATCTGCTTTAAATTGAATTATATGAGTCTACACTACAATATAATCCAGTTCAAAGCAGATAATCTGGATTCAGAAAATGGATTATATGACAGCATAGATGGGTCTTGAGAGAGAGAGGGATATAAATCAGAGGACAGGGGAATAAAACTGAGCTGGGAAACAGTTTTAGGACTGAGTCATGGTGACTGGTGGATTCTGGAAATAAAGGGATAATAACTGAAGTAAAGGGTTAAAATTTCTGAGAATGTGTTATTGCACCATTTGCCAACTAAAGAGAGGGAGGGATGCATGCATGCATCAACACTATAAAATTAATGCAGTTTGACATCACATTAACTACCATGGCTGAATGCTATGGAATTATGGGAGCTGAAGTTTGGTGAAATACCAGCAGTCTTTGTCACAGTAGGCTTCTGGCTTTATAAAAGTGAAACTTCCATAATCCAATAGAACTGAGCCATGACATTTAAAGTGATTAAGTTAGGGGTCCCCAAACTACGGCCCGCAGGCCACATGTGGCCTACTGGAGCCATTTATCTGGCCCCCTGGCAGTGGCGGCTCCTCCTCCTCTGCCGAGGAAGGTGTGTGCGACACAAAGAAGGAGGGAAATCATCCCTCACCCCACGTGCACCTTCCCCGCCTCCTCGTTTACCCCGTGCATGCCTTTCCCGCCTCCTCCCTCACCCAGTGCGTGCCTTCCTTGGCGATGGAGGAGGGAGTTGCTGAGGCAGGGACAAATCTCGCTGCCCTGAGGACAAACCCCACTGCTACGCTCCCTCTACTGACACAAAGTACTCGCAGGACAAGAGAGGATGCAGGAAAGGTGCATGTGAAGTGAGGGAGGAGGGAAAGACATGTACTTCTTCCCCCTCGCCCTGTGTGCATCTTCCATCAGTCAGGGATGCTTTACTTGAGCCTTTTGTGCATAAAGGCAGAGGGGGGTTGAACTAGCGGTCTCTTCCAACCCTGATTATTACGGTATTTTGTTGTTGTTTTTGTTGTTGTTCTTGTTGGCTATATGTCAGGGGTGCTTTGATTATGTTTTGGTGCACAAAGGCAGAAAGGGGTTGGACTAGATGGCCCAAGGGGTCTCTTCCAACCCTCTATTATTTTTATGATGATGATGATGATGATGATGATGATGATGATGATGATGATGATTAACATTGAGGCTGTATTTGTTCCTGTTTTGTTTTTTTACTTCAAAATAAGATATGTGCAGTGTGCATAGGAATTTGTTCATAGTTTTTTTTTAACTATAGTCTGGCCTTCCAACGGTATGAGGGACAGTGAACTGGCCCCCTGTTTTAAAAGGTTTGGGGACCCCTGGGTTAAGGTCATCCATCTCATATTTAATCTCATTCCTATCATGTTCCAGACTGATGGAGATGTGTGTGGGGGGGTGCATTCTTGTTGTTGTTGTTTCTGTTATATTTATATTTATTTATACCCAATTTTTCTGCCAGGATTGAAACCCAAAGCGATTTACAACTTATAAATGAATACAATTGAAGGTATGCAAAAACATATATTAAAAACAGAATTGAACTAGTTGCAATTACTACATGTCTTGTTGACTTTGGAACTGCCTCTCTAGGGAAATAAGAATTACTCTCACCATGTTATTATTTCTAAAGTGTACACATTATAATATAACTATTGTATATTAGGGCTGTGTGATCGATAAAAATGTTTCAAAACTCATTACAAAATTAGGGGGTGCTGGCTTTTGTTTCTAAAGTGTTTCTAAAGTATAGTTAGTGAAAATTTTGTGATTATAATGAGAGAAATGAAATTTCGTTACTTTTTCATTACAGTAATTGAGCAAGTCGGGAAACTCCAGGGACTCTTTCCCTCTCATTTTTACAGTTACTGGAATTAAACTTGCTAGAATGGTAGAAAGTGGTTCACAACATAATCATTGGCAAAATTCAATGCCTCACATATATAAATATTAAATATCAAATCAACAACATGACAGTAGAATAACATCTACCACTGTTAGCCCACCAATTTCAAAATGTTTCACTTATCCATGGATTTTTGGGAAAGTTTCAAAGTTTTTATAAACAACATTTAAAAAATCTTACAAGAGCATTTTTTAAATTTTCTATACAATGGCATAAGATAACAGGGGATCGTTCCCCCAACTTTCAGAAATATTCATACTGCTACTGATTTTAGAGATTTTTTTAAAAAAAAAATTGACAAAAAACTTCCTTTTAAACTTCCTTCCTTTATGCAACAGCTATCTGTCACGCTCACTTCAAACGATCAGCATGAACACAGACCAAAGGTAGCTGCTATCAAAACCAATCTTTATTGAAGAACACACGACTTGGAAAAGTCGAGAATGACATAATGTTTACATACAATCATCTTTATTACCTTTGCTACAACGTCACACCACACGTAAATATCATCACCCAAGCCCCACCCCATGTATCATTATCATCACTACAACACAAACTACTCATTAAAATTGTTTTGATTCTCACTCCAGAATTTCCCATGCTTTGCTGCCAGGTGTCCGTAGGAGCTATAGAGGAGTGCGAATTGTTATGGCTCCGATTCAAGAGCTTGCAGACTCAGCTCTTGGAATCGGTCCCATGACATGGTGCTCCCCCTTTCGCCGATCTCTTCTTCTGTACCTCGGTCGCCTTGACTCTGAAACAGAATAAACATGAACACTATGTATCCATTTTATCCAAAGTACCCATATACTTTTTTAATAAGCTGCGATGGAACACAGGGTGTATTTTCCCTAGACTTTTTGGCAATTGTAATTGGAAAGTCACTTCGTTTATGATTTCCTGTATTCTGAAGGGTCCGATGAACTTGGGGCTCAGCTTTTTTGAGGGCAGACCTAGTTTTATGTTTTTTGTACTTAGCCATACTAAGTCCCCCTTTTCCAATTTATCGCCCTCCATTCTTTTCCGATCTGCGAAGGTTTTGTATTTTTTGTGCGCTTCCTTTAAGGACGCAGTCACTTGGTCCCAACATTCTTGCATCTGAGTTTTCCATTTCCCCGCCCCTGTTTCTCCATTCTCCGGCCACTTTGGCAATTGGGGTAAAGGCTGAATTTCGTGCCCATAAATTACTTCAAATGGAGATTTATTAGTTGCGGAGTGGATTGTAGAATTAAACGCTAGTTCAGCAAATGCTAGCCACCTAGACCAATCATTTTGTCTTTTATTAGAGTATATGCGAAGGAACTGCCCAAGTGTCTGTTGGGTACATTCTACCGCACCGTTTGTCATCGGGTGGAAAGCGGAACTCATGCTCCTTTCTGCTCCTAATATTTCTAAGAATTTCCCCCAGAATTTTGCTGTGAATTGGACACCCCTGTCACTGACCACTCGGCTAGGACATCCGTGTAGCTTGTAAATGTGGTTTATTTATAAGTCAGCTAGTTTCTCTGCTGATGGTAGCTTTGCAAGCGCTATAAAGTGAGCTTGTTTGGAAAACAAGTCTAATACAGTCCATATATAACGATGCCCCTTGCTGACAGGCAATTCCCCCACAAAGTCCATGGCCACACATTCCCAAGGTCTGGTAGGTTCTGCCACAGGTTGCAATAGTCCCATTGGTCTCCCTCCCCGCGATTTATTCATGGCACAATCGTCACATTGGGTAACATAATTTTTTATGTCCTTTCTCATCCCTGGCCACCAACAATGTTTCGCTACGGATTTCGTCGTTTTTGTAATCCCCATGTGTCCTGCGCTCTGGTTATTATGAAAACGATGCAAAATCTTGGTCCTTAATATCGCAGGAATGTACAATTTCCTTTTCACAAACCATAATTCCCCCTTTTGTTCCCCTTTTTCTGCGTTGGATAAAATCCATTGGTCCCCTTCGTATGATTGCGCCAGTTCCTTTTCCCAAATACCTCCTTCGTTAATTTTGACCGCAGCCGAGTTCTTTCTTTCCGTTTGTGCCCTCGTGCTGACTGCTAACCCCCATTGTTTTTCGGAAAATAAAGTTCCTTCCTTTGCTGCGGTTATATTCTCATGTTGAGGCATGCGAGAAAGGGCATCGGCCAGGATGTTTTGTTTCCCTTGGAAAAACTTCAATTGGAAATTAAACCTACTGAAGTACTGTGCCCATCTAATTTGTTTGGGAGATAATTTTCGTGGGGACTTCAAGTACTGGAGATTTCTATGATCAGACCAGACTTCGAATGGGATTTTGCTTCCTTCGAGGAAGTGCCTCCAGCATTCTAATGCCTTCAGTATAGCTAACGCTTCCTTTTCCCATATGGGCCAACATTTTTCAGTTTCGCTAAACTTCCGTGATAAATACCCACATGGTTTCAAATTCCCATTTTGGTCCTTTTGTAATAATACTGCCCCATAGGCACAGTCCGAAGCATCATAATGTATTATGAAAGGACTCTGCATGTCTGGGTGCTTTAGGACAGGTTCTTCCGTAAAGCGCCCTTTTAGAGTCTCAAAAGCTTTTTGGCATTCTGGCGTCCAAATCAGTTTAGCGCCAGGGGCTTTTACTTTTGCCGTTTCCCCTTTCCCTTTCGTTTTCAAAAGTTCGGTAAGGGGTGCAGCCAGTTGAGCAAAGTTCTTTATGAACGATCTATAGAAATTTGCGAATCCTAGGAACGATTGCAATTGTCTCCTTGTTTGAGGGACTCCCCATTCCCTTATGTCCGATACTTTGGACGGGTCCATAGCTAATCCATCCGAAGATATCCGATACCCCAAAAAGTCAATTTGTGTCTTGTTGAATTCACATTTGGAAAATTTTGCATATAGTTTAGCTTCCCTTAGCTTTTGTAAGACTTCCCGGACCAATTCAGTGTGCTGTTTTCTATCCCCGCTCACAATAAGGATATCATCTAAAAATACAAATACTCCCCGGTATAACAGTGGGCGTAGGATCTCGTTTATGAGCTGCATGAAGCAGGAGCCGCCGTTTTTTAATCCGAAAGGCAAAACTAAATATTCAAAAAGTCCGAAAGCGCAGGAAAATGCAGTTTTCCAAGTATCCTCGGGCTTGATTCTTAATTTATGATAAGCTTCGATCAAATCAAGCTTGGTAAATATGCTCCCTTTCTTCAACATGGTAATTAGGTCCTTTACTAAGGGCATAGGGTATTTGTTATCCTTCGTAATTGCATTCAAATTTCGATAGTCAATGCATAGTCTGAACGAATTGTCTTTCTTCCTCCTAAATAACACGGGGGCCCCCAAAGGGGAGTTGGAGGGCTTAATGAATCCCCGTGCCAGATTTTTATCAATATATTTCCTCAATTCCTCTTTTTCCTGAACAGACATGGGGTAAACTTTGGGTTTTGGTAAGTTTGCCCCTGGGGTTATTTCGATTCCCACTTCCAGATTCCTTTTGGGAGGTAATTTGCTTGCTTCTTTCTGATTGAACACATCCACAAAGTCCCTGTATTCCGGGGGCAATAGTTCTTGGCTTATTTCCTCCGGCTCATCTCCCTCACTCTCTTCCTCTGCTATCTTGCCTATCTCCCATTCCGTTTGTTGTTCTTTAAAAGACATGCTCTTTCCCCTCCAATCTACTTTGGGGTTTGCCTGCTCTAACCACGGGATCCCCAGTATGACATTATACGTGGCGATAGGGGCTATTACAAAGGATATTCTTCCCTCCCATTTGCCTATTTTACATGGGATCCCCTGTATTTCCTTCGTGGATACTTCCCCAGCAGCAACCGATCCATCCAATTGCGAGAATGCAATCGGAACTTTAAGTGCAGTCTGCTGGCATTTTAGCGCCTCCGCTAATTCTGGAGTTATAATGTTCCTAGAGCAACCGCAATCCACGAATGCTCTACAGGTGGCTCGATTCTCTAGTCCCGATAAGCAGATTGGCACTACCATCATGCGTTTGTCTTGACTCACCAGCTGCTCCGGATGCTCTGGGGCTTGCATCTCCTCCTCTGCTCGTCTCCCGGCTGCGGGCGTGGGTTTCGTGGTTTTGGGCGGTTCTCCCTTCCGGGCCCAACATTCTGCCGCCCGATGGCCTGTCTTCCCACACACAAAGCATCCTGGCTTGGTTCTGTTGTCGTCGCCTTTGGAGGGGATCCCGGGCCGCCCCCCGGGTCGCTCTTGCTTCCTCGTTTCTCCACGACCTCTCGCTGTCGGTCGCTGCTGGGCGCCGCCGCTCCAAAAGCGCTTTACTTGGGATAGGGTAGATTCGACGCGCCCTGCTAGCTGAATCCAGCCCTGTAACGTCTCTGGATCATCTCTGTGCGCCGCCCAGCTAAATATCTCAGGGCGCAGTCCTTCTTTAAATATTTCCACTTTGGTCACTTCGGACCACTCTGGTACCTTTTCCGCAAGATGGAGGAATTCTTCTGCATACTCGGGTACCGTCTTGTCCCTTTGCTTTATGACTTTTAATTGGTCGCGAGCTCTTAATTGCTCCAGCGGGTCTCTGAAACGGTTCTCCAGTGCGGCTAGAAATCAGGGCACTGATCTCAAGCACGGGTCGTGCCTGGCGTGTAATTGTACATACCAGCTGGCCGCCCCCCTTTTGAGGGTATTTCCGATGGCCCGAACCATGCTTCCTTCGGAGGGGAATGTATGCGCGTTATCCTCCATGTATCCTCTGATGCCAATGAGGAAAAAGTTCAGTTTGGATGATTCCCCTCCGTATTCCAGTTTAAGCTCCTCTCTCCTAGGCATCCATTCTGCGGTACGTTGCCTTTGAACGGGTGGCATGGGGAGGGGTTGCATCAGGTTCCCCTGAACTGACCCTTTGACCACGCCGCGCCCCAGTCCGGCGGTCGCCCCCCGCGGTCCTTGGAATTCCGCCGCTGCCGTCGGCCCTTCCATCCACCTAAATGTAGGCCCTGCTGTAGCCCCTTCGTTCCGTCTTCCGTCGTCGGATGGCGCATCCTCTCCGTCCCCGTTGGTCTCCGGTTCCTCTCCGCCCTCCTCCACCAACCCACTGGACCCGATCCCGGGCCCTAGCGGTATTTCGACTCCGATACCAATTCGGGGGGTTGGGATTCCTGTTGGGGTTGGCGGCCTCAGAGTTCCCAAGGTTCGCTGGCGATCCACCTCCCGCGCCATCCTTTCTCGGAACTCCAGCTCCTGCCAATACTCCTCGTCTCCATCACCGCCTACTGCCGTTGGGCTCTGCGTTGACGCGCGCTGGCCCCTCTGGCTCCAGGCTTCATCCTTGCCCGGTCCTCTTTCGGTGCCGTACTGGGTGGGCTCCCTCTGGAGATTCTCTTCCAACAACGGCACCAATCTTCCCACGGTTTCCGACAGCCGTGACAAGTTGGTCTCTAAGATGGACAACCGTAGCGCCATGGTCTCCGGCATACTCCCCCCGGACCCCCAACTGGTCTCCGCAGCCGCTGAGACTCCTCTCCCTCCTCTGGGGATCCTCTGGGTCACTCCATTCGGTCTGGGGTAGCCGGTGGAGGAAGCGATGGCCTGTAGCGTTTCCTCTCCCAGCGGCCGGACATCTGGTAAGGGGCCCTCTGCCCCCCTCGGGCTCCGATCACCCCCTCCACTCATTTTCACTTCACTGCGGCTCCGCAGGAGGGTGAGAATGGGATTCTCGACTTAATGTCATGCTCACTTCAAACGATCAGCATGAACACAGACCAAAGGTAGCTGCTATCAAAACCAATCTTTATTGAAGAACACACGACTTGGAAAAGTCGAGAATGACATAATGTTTACATACAATCATCTTTATTACCTTTGCTACAACGTCACACCACACGTAAATATCATCACCCAAGCCCCACCCCATGTATCATTATCATCACTACAACACAAACTACTCATTAAAATTGTTTTGATTCTCACTCCAGAATTTCCCATGCTTTGCTGCCAGGTGTCCGTAGGAGCTATAGAGGAGTGCGAATTGTTATGGCTCCAATTCAAGAGCTTGCAGACTCAGCTCTTGGAATCGGTCCCATGACAGCTATCTAATTGAATGTCTCTCATATTAACTAATAGAATAGTGGTTTTCAACCTGTGGGTACCCAGATGTTTTGGCCTTCAACTGCCAGAAATCCTAACACCTGGTAAACTGGATTGGATTTCTGGGAATTGTAGGCCAAAACACCTGGGGACCCACAGGTTGAGAACCGCTGCAATAGAACATCCATTTGGGGATTTCTTCTCAGCACAGAGATTTTCTTCCTAGAAGTATCAGTCAGCCCTCCTCTTTGAAGATTCAACAATTTATTGTAACTGGCTGGCTGCTGCTATAGATGGATAAATCTCTCCCCTATCCTGATTGGGGCTTTCTGATGCTGAGCAGAATTCTGGTAATACTAATTCAAAGGACAGGGCCTTTTGAATTCTCTAGCACAGGGCTCCTCGCCTTCCCAAACTACATTTCCCTCAATTCTGTGCTTTCTCAGTCTCTTTCTCAGTGAACTCTGCTTTCTCCCTGCTTCTTCCCTCTCCTAATGCTGAGAAGCCATCAATTTAAAGAGGAAAGGCAGCCTTTTTGGCTTAGCTTTGCTTGCTTTTGCAGAACATGACACTGACTTTGGCAGGCTTCAGAGGTTTACAAAATTCAAATGAAAAAGTACTGGGTAAGTTTCAATTCAAGTTCTTCCTGATATTTAAATGGAATCTTTTTTCCTGTGATTTGAATCCATTGCTCTGCTTTGAGGAAATACACTGAACTACGTATTCAGAAATTAAATTTTTGCTTTCACTGCACAGGGTGCATATATAATGTAGAATTAATGCAGTTGCAGGGGTAACTGCTTCAGGGCTAATATAAAAGTGAGAGTGCATCTATACAGTAGAATTAATGCTGTTTGACTCCACTTTAACTGCCATGGCTCGGCATTATGGAGTTGCAGTTTTACAAGGTCTTTAGCCATCCTTGCTAAAAAGTACAGGTGTCTTTCCAAACTACATATCCCAGGTTTCCATAGCATTAACTCATGGCAGTTAACATGGTGTCAAACTACATTAAATTGACAGTGTAGATGCACTCATGTAGATGCACTCTGACTCTCATGTTACCTCTGAAGCAGGTGGTACCATGGCTAATCCTCTGAAGGCATATTTGCACCAAAATATCAGCCAAAAATTTGCAATTTTTTCTATCCTGGATGCTGTTCTTTTCAAGAAAAGCTAGCATAATATATATTCAACTAATGATATGATCCTGCATAATAGATGCAACCTTGAACTTGAAGCAAACTTTAGTGATGACAGACAATAGATCAGTGTGCTTGACAGGTCCCTCTAGCACTTTGTAGACCATTCAAGTTAGAAACATTAGAAGCTTCAAGCTTTAGGACAGATTAAAATTGGCAGCCAGAGACATTTTAGTATGCTATCAAAGATCAATGCACAGCAAAGGGAAGCAAAACTACACTCCTAAACTACCCAGTCCTAAACCGATGAACCTCAACTGTATTTAGACTGTATAATTCCCACTGCCTAAGTCAGTGTGGCAACAAAGGATAATGAAGGTTGCTATTAGGAAAAATATCTTTTTGTTTTTGGCTAGAGATGTAATGTCAAGTATGCTGTCAATTAAGTGTTTTTGCGCATTGTTGTTTTTTAACAGAAAACAGAACTTTCTGTACTGGAAACAGCATTTCTGTTTGGAATATATTTCAGTGAAGAAATATTCATTCCTTTGAATAAAATGCTATTTTATATGCAAATCAACCATGGGTGACTTTTATGCAGAACAAATATCCAATCCCTGTGCAGAAAACAATACTTTCTGTGCAGGAATTAATATTTTTGCACTGAAATTATTTTCCAGAAAGCAAATACTGTTTTCTGCACAGAAAATGCTGTTTTCACTACAAATCAATGATGTGTAAATGTTACACAAAACAAATTTCCAACTGAAGATTTTTTTTTCTATAAAGAAATTAATATTTCTATATTTGGAGCATTATTTTCCATGAAGAAAATGCTGTTCTCTGTACAAAACAACCACATGGGATTTTTGTGTAGAATAAGTCCCAAAGTTCCCTTCTGTCTTTCAGAAAGAAAGTTGAAACTTGGCTATGGAACCAAACATTTGGAGAGTAGTCACAGTGCTATATGCAGCTACAGTAGAGTCTCACTTATCCAACACTCGCTTATCCAATGTTCTGGATTATCTAATGCATTTTTGTAGTCAATATTTTCAATACATTGTGATATTTTGGTGCTAAATTCGTAAATACAGTAATTACTACATAGTATTACTGCGTATTGAACTACTTTTTCTGTCAAACTTGTTGTATAACAAGATGTTTTGGTGCTTAATTTGTAAAATCATAACCTAATTCGATGTTTAATAGGCTTTTCCTTAATCATAGAATCATAGAATCATAGAATAGTAGAGTTGGAAGAGACCACATGGGCCATCTAGTCCAACCCCCTGCTAAGAAGCAGGAAATCGCATTCAAAGCACCCCCGACAGATGGCCATCCAGCCTCTGCTTAAAAGCCTCCAAGGAAGGAGCCTCCACCACAGCCCCGGGGAGAGAGTTCCACTGTCGAACAGCTCTCACAGTGAGGAAGTTCTTCCTGATGTTCAGGTGGAATCTCCTTTCCTGTAGTTTGAAGCCATTGTTCCGTGTCCTAGTCTGCAGGGCAGCAGAAAACAAGCTTGCTCCCTCTTCCCTATGACTTCCCTTCATATATTTGTACATGGCTATCATGTCTCCTCTCAGCCTTCTCTTCTGCAGGCTAAACATGCCCAGCTCTTTAAGCCACTCCTCATAGGGCTTGTTCTCCAGACCCTTAATCATTTTAGTCGCCCTCCTCTGGACGCTTTCCAGCTTGTCAACATCTCCCTTCAACTGTGGTGCCCAAAATTGGACACAGTATTCCAGGTGTGGTCTGACCAAGGCAGAATAGAGGGGGAGCATAACTTCCCTGGATCTAGACGCTATTCCCCTATTGATGCAGGCCAGAATCCCATTGGCTTTTTTAGCAGCCGCATCACATTGTTGGCTCATGTTTAACTTGTTGTCCACGAGGACTCCAAGGTCTTTTTCGCACACACTGCTGTCAAGCCAGGCGTCCCCCATTCTGTATCTTTGATTTCCATTTTTTCTACCGAAGTGAAGTATCTTGCATTTGTCCCTGTTGAACTTCATTTTGTTAGTTTTGGCCCATCTCTCTAGTCTGTCAAGATCGTTTTGAATTCTGCTCCTGTCTTCTGGAGTGTTAGCTATCCCTCCCAGTTTTGTGTCGTCTGCAAACTTGATGATCGTGCCTTCTAACCCTTCGTCTAAGTCGTTCTAATCTCTCCTTATTATCCAACATATTCACTTATCCAACATTCTGCCAGCCCATTTATGTTGGATAAGTGAGACTTTACTGTACGAGGTTAATGTAATATAGTTGATGTGTTATCGAAGGCTTTCATGGCCAGAATCACAGGGTTGTTGTGTGTTTTTGGGCTTCTGACCATGTTCAAGAAGCATTCTCTCCTGATGTTTCACCCACATCTATGGCAGGCATCCTCAAAGGTATATATACCTCACAACCTCTGAGGATGCTTGCCATAGATATGGGTGAAATGTCAGGAGAGAATGCTTCTGGAACATGGCCATGCATCCCAAAAACACACACAACCCTGTAATATGGTTGGATTGGCTTTGGACTATCATTTTGGGACCATGTGCTATGTTTTTTTACTGTTTATTTTAAATTTATTTATAAGTTACTGTTCTGATTTTGATCAACAATGTATGTGTATTTTATTTGTTTTATGCATTGAATTATTGCCAATTTGGAAGCTGCTCTGAGTCCCCAGTGGGGTTGAGATAGAGTGGGGTAAAAATAAAGTAAATAAAAATAATAATAAATAAATAAATAAATAAACTCTAAAATGAGTCCAGTATTCTTTCTATCAGGGTCATGACACTTTAAAAAGTCCCTTTTGGGGATACAATAAACAAATACATATAATAATATTTTGTTTTAATCCCTTTTTGGAATATTTTCAAATATTATTTCAATTTATAGATCTAATGTTGAACATTAGCTAGTGGGAGAGAATCAAGAGGAAAAAATAGGGAACAGGACTTCCATAGAACTAAATAAAGCTCTCCAAGATATGGGAACTATGCCAAATATTTATTCTGTTTGTTGGGTTGGGGGGGGGGGGGTCATTGATGTATAACCCAAACAAAAGGAAAAAGAAGAAATTATCTGTACTATCATCACTGTCAACAGGAAGCTTTACTTCAAAGCCCCTAGAGAAATCTTATGAAATTGTTTCTTTTTGCAAACATTTGCCCCAAAATGTGGTGGGGAAATTTAAAAAGTGACTTTCATGTAACAAAAAGATTTAATGTGCAAGGAAGGAGTAGTGAAAGGACCAAAATTCAAGAATTGTGAAATGATTTAGTTAATAAGTACTTGAGAAAATCTTAGGTAGAACAAGGAGATGTATTCAGGCAATCTGGATATGATAGACTTCAACCTGATAGTTAGTGAATGGGCAAAGATGGGAGAAGTCCTTTTTCAGCCTATTCAGGTCTAGAACCTCTCCTTCACTTCAGCAAGTATTGAAAAATTATGTTTCTGGTTTCCATGCCTCCATTATATATGATTTATTCAGTGATCTACATGTTGTCAAAACCAATCACATCAACCTTATATGTATTGTGATGAATTTTTTCCTTGCTTTTAAAAAGCAAATCAGATTATCCCATGGCATTGCAAAATATTTCAAAAGTGAGTTGGTGATAAAATGAGAAAATGTGAGGTGTGTATTGAAAAATTGAGACTACAGTAGAAATATGAAAGAAGATCATTGCCTTTTATTCTAAATCTTAACTGACTAGATTTTTGTTGTGTACCTTATAGTTGTTTTCGAATTATGGTAAATCTATAGGTTGCATTTTCATCAAAGTGAATTTGCCGTTTTGAGATGGAGAGAGGGTGACTTGGCCAAGATCACCCAGAGGGTTTCCATGACTGAACAGGGATTCAAACCCTGGTCTCCCAATGCTCAGTTCCTGTCCAATGCTCAGAGTATCCCATGCTGGCACTTAGGCAAGGACTTGTACTCAACCAAAGCCCATTTCCACATTCTCTCCAAATCCTCCCCTGTTGCTAAAATTAGGCCACAATGTTCACAAGATGATTACAAATGAGATACTAAATCGATGGGAAATGACAGATAGGACCTCACATCACTGGTGAAGGACACTTTTTCAAAGTGAATGGCAAGGAGGAAAGAAACTTATGGTAAAACAGTTCCTCCCATTTTAGGGGATGCTTCAGTTTGCTTCCAAGCCTCACCATTTGGGACTTCTGGAAGCTGTAGTCTAACAAAGATACTTTTCAATGCTTTCCCAACTATAATCCACCAAATGAACAAAAACAGAGTTACATGAGCTCTAAACTAGGGTTGTCCAAATTTTCGTTATGTTTCTCGTTTCGTAATTATTTCGGATTGTTCTCGTTTTTTGAAACGAGTATTGAAACGTTATCCCTGGGCGCAACTGGCAATGTAATTCGAACCATCGTTGGCCCATTCTCTAATTGTTTCTTAAAATTTTCGTTAAATTTTTTCCTTCCAAAAATTTTTTTAAATATTTTTTTTGTTTCTGCAACCTAACATGAATGGGAGCCTAGCGCAGCCTAACATGGCTACCTGTCAGGACCCAGGCTGTAGAGCACCAATAACCATGCGCAGAGACCAGAATCTATCTAATATCTTTATTAAAGGAATATATAAAGTCAATAAAAACAAGTGTAGAATAAAGTTCAGAAGTAGACCTTTCAGGAAAGGTCAAATATAGTCCAGGAAATCAATGTCCAATATGAGATATTAGAGTCCAAAGTTATAATCCAATAACCGAAACACACACTTTGCCAAGCAAAGTGTGGGGAAAAGACAAGGTCCTTTAGTCCAATGGAGCTTGACAACAAGGCTGGGAAACAAACTAGATTCTTGGCAAACAAGACTGGATACGTGGCAACAAGAAGCAAGAAGCAAGAACAAGGTCCGTGGCGAGGTCCGAGGGAACAAGGCAGGCTTGGAACTAGAACAAGGTCCCTGGCAAGGTCCTGGAAACAAGGAACTGGAGTAGCGTAGTCCACACACGATCTCACTCCTGAAGCTGACGAATTGACTCCGCAAGGATCTCCTTGCGGGTAAACACCTATATAGGATCTTGTTTTCCCGCCAAGGAACACTTTCCCTGGGGAACAAGAAGTGAAACCCATACTGTGTCCAGATGCATGACTCCTTAAGATTTCCCAAGGGAAACAGGCTTAATCAGCTAATTGTCTGGCAGTGATTCTGGCGCTTCGGCGATTCGCCTCCCTAGCGCCTCTATCTCGATTATAATTATCCTTGCGAGAGAACGGGGGAGAATTCTGCTCAAGGCTTGTTTGGCTGACTTCTTGAGGGCAAACATCTTGCAGGTGCGGGGCCTCCGATTCTGGCTGAATCGGTGGGAAACCCAAGTTTTCCTCTTCGTCTGCCACAATAGTACTAGGAACGGGACTACATGGCCCATGAGACATCACACTACCGCTCCCTGGCCAATCAGAGTCTTCCACGATGGCTGAAAAAGGTGGGGGCTAGCGTCCTCCACGTCCACGTGGAGGATCTCTATAAAAATCCCCTCCGCAACAGAGCCAAGCCATTCTGGGCTAGGATATCGAGGAGAGAGGGTGGTTCGCGCGCGCTGGGAAGCTGCTTGCTTGCTTGGGGGAGAGAGGGCTAAGTGACTGTTCTGGCTATAGGGGGTAGAGTGTCTGTCTGTTGTTGCTGGTTCAATATTGTGGTTTTTTTGGGGGGGGAAATTGGCTTGGGGCTTGTGGCAGAGTCCTTGCTGTGGCTTTAGGGAACTTTTATTTTCCAAAGGACGTCTGCGTTCCTGCAAGTGCAGAGCTTGGGGTGCTTTACTTTTCTACTCCAGAGGGAGTCCCTTTGCCTTTCTGTTTTCTTTTTTGGAATTTAGCAATCACCACACCAGCCCTTCTTTGCAATCCTGAAAGGGGGGGGGACTTGAAAATAATAGTTTCCAAAGGACGTCTGCGTTCCTGCAAGTGCATTGCTTCCCTCCCGCTCCGTTTGTAATCCCAAGCCCCTGGGCTGAGTGTTATTGCAGCAATCACAAAGACACACATTGTTTTCAAACCTAAAGGGTACATTGGAAGAAATAGTTTCCAAAGGACGTGGGGCACCCGCCAAGGCATTGCTTCCCTCACGCTCCATTTCTATTCCCAAGCCTTGGGCTGAGTTTTATTTCTGAAATCACAAAGTCAGACATTGATTTGATTCAATAGAGGGTCCACAGCAATTTATAGTTTCCAAAGGACGTTGCCAATCCTGTCAAGGCATTGCTTGGCGTGTGCTGCATTTCTAATCCAAAGTCTACACAAGTAGAAGAGGGACTTTTACAGTGATAAGAACCCAATTGAACAGGAAATAAGACTTTCAAACCAGGAACAGGTTTCTTCAAATATTGAAAAATAGTGTATTATAAAAAGTTATGAAAATTCGCCAAAAATCATAGGAGACAGGAAACATTCTGCAATTTGTTGAGCAAAGAGTGTGGAATGTGTTCTCCCACTGTACCAAATTTGATGAGAATAGCTCAAGAAATGAGGGCAGGAGACCCCCAGAAAAGTCCCCCCCCGGTTTCCTGTTTTTTGGCGATTGCGCATGCGCGTCCGCCATTTTAGAAACATTTTAGAAACATTACGAATTTTCGGAAATATCCGAAAATTTTGGTTGAAAAATTAAGAAATAATTTCTATATCGAAGAGCCGGCACCCCCTACTTTAGAAACGAGAATTGAAACATTTTTTCCATCGATCAGACAAGCCTACTCTTAACAAATAATGAGCACAGTTGCTAGTTTAGAATTCATTGGGGTAAACAAGATAATCATTCAGTAACTGTGCCTATCAAAGCCACAATTCAACACATTTTTAAAATACCAAGGATGCATCTATACTGTAGAATTAATGTGGAATGCATCTATGGGTGCATCTAAACTTTACAATTAATAGAGCTTGACACCACTTTAACTGCCATGGTTCAATGCTATGGAATCCTCTTTTTTTTTGCAGAAAAGACAGCTCCCAGGATTCCATGGCATTGAGCCATGGAAGTTAAAGCAATGTCAAACTGCATTAATTCTATAGTGTACATGCACCCATAGATGCATTCCTAGTCATGCCAATTAATTTCAATATTTATTTTGCTTGTTATATTTATATCCTGCCCAGCTCAAGTCACTATGTTTAGTTTCCATTCCCTATTGGGTAGGTCGCTTTGACCCAAACTGACCATTTAAACTTCATGACTGATTGGGCAATAATTTAAACCTTAATCTCTCAAATAAAAATATGTTGTATTTTATAGATGGTGGTCTGTGAGAGAAATAAAATGTGATTGATTAATTGATTTCCCTAGTCCTAACACAGACTTTACCTTTACCTTTTACCTAACACAGAACTCTAACCACTGTCCCAGATAAACTTTAGTGCAGTCGAAAGCTTAAAACCAAAAGTAAATGTCATTTGCTTTTGGACACAGCAAAGATAGACTTCAGAAACTGGGAAAATGGTGACATAAAAAGAAATATTCCATGTGATGTCCTATGCATTTTTACAATGCCAGTGTCTTTCACAATACATCAGAATTTCTCCATGTATCTTCATGCTGTTTGTTTCCCCAGTTACTTTTCTATATAAATATAACTGGTCCTTCTGAAAGATAAGCATGGAGATTATACACACACACACACACACACACACACACACACACACACACACACACACAAACACCACACTCCTCTACATTCTGAGCCCAAGGGAAGGCAAGCTTCTTTGGCATTTCTGGGAAACGGTCTCTTTATTTTGGAGCACAGGTAAACCAAGAAGTTAGCAGATGGCTGCAAAGAGATGGGGAGTGGTAAATGGAACTGTCTACAGATGGTGCACTAACTCCCTTTGAAGCTGTCTGTGGGTTGCATGACAGCCCAATATGGTTGTGGACTTCAAAATATGTGTATTCCCACACACCCCTGATGTCATTATGACATTTCTGTTTTCAAAGAAGAAGTGCTCTGTGTGTATGTGTGTGTTTCTGTTTGCATGTGTGTAGGATTGCAGGAAGAGTGGCCAGATGGATAAAGATGAAAAGAAATCAGAAAAACACAGGAAAGTGAGAAAAAAGAACTGAGCTTAGTAGGTGGTATTCGTTTCCTTAAACCAACTATCTCAATTCATTTGGGGCACTGTTTCATTGAGAGGGGATTCACAGCAAGACACAAAGGCAAGATTTAAAATGCAAAAAGGAAAAGCATGTTCTAAATTCATTAGTCCTGTGTGTGTTTTACACCCCAGAGTAATTTATATTGAGAGACAATAATATGTGCCTATTTACGGGACATAACCATAGAACATAAAACATAGAAACCTAGAACGTTTTGTGGGTACCAAGGAAAGCCTAAGGGATGTGTGCCATGGGGTAACTTTGTTTTTATAATACATTGATTCATTGTAATAAATTTAAATGCGATGCGGCGGCAAAAAAAGCCAATGGGATTTTGGCCTGCATAAATAGGAGACTAGTGTCTAGATCCAGGGAAGCCATGCCACCCTTCTATTCTGCCCTGGTCAGACCACACCTGGAATACTGTGTCCAATTTTGGGCACCACAATTGAAAGGAGATGTTGACAAGCTGGAATGTGTCCAGAGGAGGACGACTAAAATGATCAAGAGTCTGGAGAACAAGCCCTATGAGGAGTGGCTTAAAGAACTGGGCATGAGTAGCATGCAGAAAAGAAGATTGAGAGGAAATATGATGGCCATGTGCTTTCTGCTGCCCTGGAGATTAGGACGCAGAACAATGGCTTAAAACTACAGGAAAGGAGATTCCACCTGAACCTTAGGAAGAACTTCCTCACTGTGAGAGCTGTTCAGCGGTGGAAATCTCAGGCCTGGAGTGTGGTGGAGGATCCTTCTTTGGAGGCTTTTAAGCAGAGGATGGATGGCCATCTGTCAGGGGTGCTTTGAATGCGATTTTCCTGCTTCTTGGCAGGGGGTTGAACGGTCTCTGCCAACTCTATGATTCTGTGGTTCTGTAAATATAAGTCTGTGTTTAGAACTTGAAATATAATCTTTAGTCACTAGATGGCATACACTTCTAACCTGCATATAACATTGTAGGTGGTACAGTTTCACACCAAGGGAAATACTATAAGGATGAACAGAGAGAAAAGGTTTTTGCATTGCCTCAAGGACATAAAAATATACAGACTATGATAGAAGAGATATTTAGGTGTCATGGCATGTTCAGTGGGAAAAATATGCCCAGTTCTGATTTTTTCTTTGAAGCCTTCTATGAAACAGATAGAGGGCAATCCTGGCACTCTCATGAAACAGAAATAAAGGTGTTTCTGTAACATAACTCCCACTAAAAGAAGGTTTAATGAGATAGTGTACGCAGTTGGCCTTCTGTATACATTGGTTCTGTGTACATGGATTCAACCAACCATGGCTTGAAAATATTCAGAAAAAAAATCTGAAAAGCAAACCTCAATTTTGCCACATAGTGCACACTAATGCATATCCTATGGTTTTAGCTTTGAATATGTTTTAATCAGTTATATGGATTTTAACCATGATTTTTTGAATACCATTGATATTTAATTCTATTTTAATGTTTGCATATTTGTAGATTTTAAATTGTATTGAAATGCTTTTAATGTAAGCCATTTTGAGTCTCCTTGCGGAGAGAAAAATAGCGTATAAATCATCATCATCATCATCATCTCCTGTGAGAAATTTCCTCCTTCAGAAATTTCAGAGATTTTCAGGCTCTCTTGAGCACTTTTTGTAGTTGTTTATTATTTTATACAATTGATGCTATTTTACTATTCTGTTTCACATAGTGGGGCTCCAGCATCTACAGATTTTGATATCCTCGGGGTGCCCTGGAACCAAACTCCAGCAGATACTGAGGATACTATTGTGGAATATCCCACTCCACAGGGTGTGATTGACTTTGGCACTGACTTCCTTCTGGTGCCAAGTGAAACACTGTTTTTTAACACAACTCTGGTTTAATTCAAAATGCATGTGTATGTGATTTGAAATTGCTTTAATTTGAATACCCCTTTTTGACCTGTTAAACAATCTAATATACTTTAAATATGTTTAAATTATAGCATGTCCATTATTTTGACCTTCCAAGCTGAATTTATTTTTGACCTTTCAAATGGTTTTTACTTTCATACTGACCTGTGATAGCAGGATATAGGCTAGCCTATACATATTTTAATATTTAACATACAAATACATTAATAAACAATAATGTGTACCAAAATGGATATTTTAAAATGAATTTTACACATTCTGAAGCAGTTTTTCTTTAAAAATATGAATGTGTGTGAGTGTGTGTTAAGAATAGGGTTTCCAGATGTCTGTTATTATAAGGAGTATCACTCATTTGCAGGCCTGGTTCTTCATTGAAGCCCCTGAAGCCGCCGCTTCGGGCGCAGCCCTTCCTGGGCGCACTCGAAGCGGCGGCAGCAGCAGCAACCATTGGGTCGCTCGCTGTGGAATCAGGAAGTATTTTGTAATCTCGTGAGATTTTGCGAGATCTCGTGAAATATCGCAAGATTTCTGCAAGATCTCACGAGATCTCATGGAAATCTCAGGAGGTCTTGCGGAAATCTCACGAGATCTCATGAGAATACAGAATACTTGCTTGTTCCATGGCGAGCGACCCAATGGTCGCCACCGCTGCCACCCCCTGCCGCCACCGCCGCCGGTAAGTTTGGGGTGGGAGGGCACAGTTTCGGGTGGGGGGCGCATGGCCCTAGGTTGGCTTACATCCTGAAAAAGCCCAGGGCCACTCCTGCTCATTTGAGGACTAAAAAGCTTGTCCCTTATAGGACTAACATTTGTTCTTTATTATACTTTACAGCTGGAAAGTTTTTCCATTAATAGACCCAACAAGGTGCTCCCCCTTTTCTTATATACTATAATATATGAATCTTGTAATTTAGGAATGTGGATAATATGCTAATATTAGAGACCATTACCATAGGCACTTTTCTTGTTGCATGAATCTACCAGGACTGCCTAGTCGATTTTAAACTATGAATCATAGAATCTGTGATGACTCATGGGCCTTGTAGTCCTGTTCCTAGTACTATTGTGGCAGACGAAGAGGAAAACATGGGGTTTTCGCCGGTTCAGCAAGAGCCGGAGTCTCTTCACCTGCAGGATGTTGATGTTTGCCCTCAAGAATTCAGCCAAACAGGCCTTGGGCAGAACTCCCCCCCGTTTTCCAGGAGGGAAAATTATTCTAAAGATAGGGGAGTCAGGGAGGCTAATCGGAGAAGCCTGAGAATCACTGCCAAACAAATGGCTGATTAGGTCTGCTTCCCTTGGGAAATTCTAAGGAGTCATGCATCTGGACAGAGTTGGGTTTCGCTTCTCGTTCTCTAGGGAAAGAGTTCTGTTGGCGGGAAAACGAGACCCAATATAGGTGTTTGGCACGAGGGATTCTTTGCGGAGTCAATTGATCAGCTTGAGGAGAGAGATCGTGTGTGGACTTCGTAATCCCAGTTCCTTGCTTCCCGGATCAAGCTTCAAGCCTTGCCTTGTATCACGGTTTTACCACGGACTCTGTTTCATGCTTCATGTTCGTCTTGCCTCTAGTCACGGACCTAGTCAAGAATCAAGTTTATTTCCAGCCTTGTTGTCAAGCTTCATTGGACTTTAAAGACTCTGTTATTTCCCCACACTATTGCTTGGCAAAGTGTGTGTTTCGGTCAAGTGGATTAAAACTTTGAACTCTAATATCTTATATTGGACAATACATTTCTGGAATATAATTGACCTCATCTGAAAGGTCTGCTTCTGAACTATATTCTTCACTTGTTTTTATTGATTTTATATATTTCTTTAATAAAGATATTAGATAGAGACTGGCCTCTGTGTAAGGTTATTGGTGCTCTGCAGCCAGGGTCCTGACAGAATCATAGAATAGTAGAGTTGGAAGAGACCTCATGGGCCATCCAGTCCAACCCCCCGCTAAGAAGCAGGAAATCGCATTCAAAGCACCCCCGACAGATGGCCATCCAGCCTCTGCTTAACAGCCTCTAAGGAAGGAGCCTCCACCACAGCCCGGGGGAAAGAGTTCCACTGTCGAACAGCCCTCACAGTGAGGAAGTTCTTCCTGATGTTCAGGTGGAATCTCCTTTCCTGTAGTTTGAAGCCATTGTTCCGTGTCCTAGTCTGCAGGGCAGCAGAAAACAAGCTTGCTCCCTCCTCCCTATGACTTCCCCTCACATATTTGTACATGGCTATCATGTCTCCTCTCAGCCTTCTCTTCTGCAGGCTAAACATGCCAAGCTATTTAAGCCGCTCCTCATGGGGCTTGTTCTCCAGACCCTTAATCATTTTAGTCGCCCTCCTCTGGACGCTTTCCAGCTTGTCAACATCTCCCTTCAACTGTGGTGCCCAGAATTGGACGCAGTATTCCAGGTGTGGTCTGACCAAGGCAGAATAGAGGGGGAGCATGACTTCCCTGGATCTAGACGTTATACCCCTATTGATGCTGGCCAGAATCCCATTGGCTTTTTTAGCTGCTGCATCACATTGTTGGCTCATGTTTAACTTGTTGTCCACGAGGACTCCAAGGTCTTTTTCGCATACACTGCTGTCAAGCCAGGCGTCCCCCATTCTGTATCTTTGATTTCCATTTTTTCTGCCGAAATGAAGTATCTTGCATTTGTCCCTGTTGTACTTCATTTTGTTATTTTCGGCCCATCTCTCTAGTCTGTCAAGATCATTTTGAATTCTGCTCCTGTCTTCTGGAGTGTTAGCTATCCCTCCAAGTTTTGTGTCGTCTGCAAACTTGATGATCGTGCCTTCTAACCCTTCGTCTAAGTCGTTAATAAAGATGTTGAACAGAACCGGGCCCAGGACGGAGCCCTGCGGCACTCCACTTGTCACTTTTTTCCATGATGAAGATGACGCATTGGTGAGCACCGTTTGGGTTTGTTCGCTTAGCCAATTACAGATCCACCTAACCATAGTTTTGTCTAGCCCACATTTTACTAGTTTGTTTGCCAGAAGGTCATGGGGGACTTTGTCGAAGGCCTTACTGAAATCCAGGTACGCTACATCCACAGCATTCCCTGTATCGACCCAACTCGTAACTCTATCAAAAAAAGAGATCAGATTAGTCTGGTATGACTTGTTTTTGGTTAATCCGTGTTGACTATTAGCAATGACCGCATTTGTTTCTAAGTGTTCGCAGACCACTTCCTTGATGATCTTTTCCAGAATCTTGCCTGGTATCGGTGTGAGGCTGACCGGACGGTAATTGTTTGGGTCCTTCTTTTTTCCCTTCTTGAAGATAGGGACCGCATTCGCCCTCCTCCAATCTGCTGGGACTTCTCCCGTTCTCCAAGAACTCTCGAAGATAATTGCTAGTGGTTCTGAAATAACTTCCGCTAATTACTTCAATACTCTTGGATGTAGCTGATCTGGCCCTGGGGACTTGAATTCGTTTAGAGAGGCCAGGTGTTCCTGGACAACTTGTTTCCCTATTTGGGGTTGAATTTCCCCCAATCCTTCGTCCATTCCATGTTGCTGAGGTTGAAGATGGCTTTCTTTTTGTGAGAAGACCGAGGCAAAGAAGGCATTGAGCAGTTCTGCCTTTTCCCTGTCCCCTGTCGCCATCACCCCATCTATGAATTTAAAATTTATATTTAATTTTGATTGGTGTATTAATATTTGGTCTGTTTCAATACATTTATTTCTATGGATATGCCAGGACATTTAGAAATGCAAAAGCTAGTAAATAATGGAGCCCACAATACTATATGCATATACCTTTGAATAAGTCCTACTAAATTCATAGGGAATTACTTTTGAGTAAATTGCGTAAGATGGCATTATAAGTTGTGATCACAGTCTAGGAGCTTTTGGTCTGGTCCTTTTGTACTGGAATTCTAAAAAAAAACCAAAAAACCAATGTGTTCCTACATGTGAGAGAGCTAACAAAAAGAACAATACAAAACAAAGAAGAGAGACTTCTTGTACCCGTTAACAGATTCTGTGATGGTTTTACAAATACTAGTGAAAAAGCCTACACATAGAAACATATATTTTTTCTATAAATGTTCCTTCTGGGGGAAAAAGAGAGGGGAGAGAAACAGAATGTGGAAAGAGAATAAATGTGCTTTGATAAAAATCAGACTTATATATGTTGTAGTCTCCAGGGAACAAGGGTAAACAATATCAAAAGGAAATGTAGGATTTAAATACAGAGAGATGTTGCTGTGGTTGTTTAAAAAGGGTAACAAAGCAAGCAGTGAAGTACTGCACCCCTCCTTTCTCCCCAATCCATTCTTTTTTTCCACCAGCACCACAGCAAAAGTGAGATTTAAATAGATAACTCTAGAAGCTGTAGGGAGAGGAAAAGACTCAGGGAGAAAGATGAATCGTTGTATCTGCAAGAAGAGAAAAGATGTTTCAGACAGTATGTGTATTTTATGCATATTATTATTCATACTGGCTCTTTTTTCTTTCCCTCCAGGCTAAATGTGCTGCTTAGTGCATCCATCCAGTTTCAATAGGGAGATGGATCTCTCAGCTCTTTCCTTCATGACAGAGTCAACTTGGTATTAAAGAATCATTTTCTTTGCTCAGAGTTTTATACAAATGTCTGCTGATAAGTTAGAGAAACTTAACTCCAGTGGGGGGAAAGAAATTTTGTCCAGGTAATTTCTGAACATAGTCCAAAGTGCTAGGAGAAGGTAAAAGAAACACCAACCCCTCAACTCTGTTTCTGGACTTTTGGAATGCCTAGGCAGGAAAATGGCAGCAACTGTGGCAGTTCTTTGGTATCTCTCTTTAAAGAAGAGCTGACAGAATAGAGGAGGTTTTAATAGCCTGCAGAAGAGAAGGCTGAGAAGAGACACAATAGCCATGTATAAATATGTGAGGGGAAGTCATAGGGAGGAGGAAGCATGCTTGTTTTCTGCTGCCCTGAAGACTAGCATGCGGAACAATGGCTTTAAACTACAGGAAAGGAGATTTCACCTAAGCATTAGGAAGAACTTCCTCACTGTTCAGCACTGGAACTGACTGCCCCGGCGCGGTGATGAAGACTCCTTCTTTGGCGTCTTTTAAGCAGAGACTGGATGGCCATCTGTTGGGGGTGCTTTGAATGAGATTTTCCTGCTTCTTGACAACGGGTTTGACTGGATGTCCCATGAGTTCTCTTCCAAATCTATGATTCTATGATTCTATAAATATAAGTCTGTGTTTAGAACTTGAAGTA
Organism: Anolis carolinensis; assembly: GCF_035594765.1. NCBI lineage: Eukaryota > Metazoa > Chordata > Lepidosauria > Squamata > Anolidae > Anolis > Anolis carolinensis. The sequence goes on along the minus strand of NC_085843.1, from coordinate 37,359,477 downwards.
TTATGTCACTAGATGTCATCTAACATTGTTTCATGAGATCTATTCAAATTCTATGATTCTATGGGTCCTATCAAAATCCATAATTTTGCCCCAATATCTGCACTCGACTTATACTTGAGGTCGGCTTATACATGACTATATGTGGCAGGTCATCTGATGGCCATGCTCTAGGTAGAATGGATATCTGAAGTCAGGTGGATAGCAGCATAAACCTGGGGACCTTTTGACATGACATTTTATTAGTTTCCTTCCATCAGTAAGTCAACCAGGATTTCTATTTTGCTTTTAAGAAATTTAAATTGGAAGTTTGTTAACACTCAAATAATTTAATCCATAATGTGCTGTTATTTTGTTCATTCATATTTTTAAGTTGATTTTAATTGATTACTTGATCTTGGAATGTAGGACATTTCCCATTTTGATGGCTGCATTTGGAAAAAGAGAGAGAAAGACGAGACTATATTTAAATCATATTAGTGCTAGTCATTCATCTCAGTGGGAATGGTACATGAAACATTGTTTTCTCATCAGGGCATATCCATAATTGTATGTGTGTTAGGAATAAACAAATTGAGCAGTTTGTGGCTCTTTCACTTTTCCTGTCATAACTCTAGTTGAGTCCAAATTTCTAGTTACTTTTAAAATTCTTCTGGAAATGAATATGCATTTTGTGGGCATAGTCGTTCAAACCCTTTTTCTAACTTGTTTTTAAAGTGTTATATGTGTTTGTATTCCTTCCTCTTCCACATTTCTCTGAAAAGCTTTTGATAGCAGAATTTCATTTCAAAATTTGGAGAGGTGCAAACCTTACAGCACAGTGCAGTTTATACAGTGGTTTGAACATATAATAATTCACTAAATTCACATCATAATTCCAATCAAAACATTTTGTTCTCCATCTCTAATGTATGCATGCACACATGTATCATTCTCCAACCTTGTTACTCCTTTCAAGAGTCCAGAATGATTAATATTACCAAAAAAGAACATAATCAGCGTTAGGGTTTATCTACACTACACAATTATCACACTTTGTTACCACTTTAACTTCTATGGTTCCTATGGGATTCTATATTTTGTGAGAGAATCCAAAGACCTCTAGTGTTGCAGTTCAACAGTAGAAGATCAACGAAGCTGATAATTCAAAGGATTTCATTAGCAGGAACCACAGCCGTTAAAATGATATCAAACTGTATAGGGCTCAGATTTATAATTTCAAATTTCTATAAAACCAGTTTTGTGTGTGTGTGTGTGTGTGTGTGTGTGTGTGTGTCAGGTTTTCAAGCCTGTGTTTAGCTTCTCAGAATTAAAATGAAAACAGATTTTTCAGTCTTTTAGTTCCAGGAGAATGTTGTTCTGTAAATTTCAAGGCATGCTTGGAGGTGGTTACTGGCTTTGGGAATTGTACTTCTACATCACTCATATTCTACATTTCATGAGTAGGCTCAACAGCATTGATTGTAAGAGATATCTCTCTCAGCTTCATTTTCCACCCCTCCTTTTGTTTTATTCCAAGAATTGTAAGCTTTTAACCCCCCACCCACCCACCCAGACCTTTTGACACTACACACATCCTATGGAATCTTGGCCTCTATCGTTTGGCAAAGCACTAGAGCTCTCTGACTGACGATTCTAAATCCCCCTCCCTAAATTGCAAACTGCAGAATTCCACAGAATGTTGCTATGGAAATTAGATCATATTGCACTAATTGTGTGGTTTGAAAGGCCCCAGTTTCCTTCATCTGGTTGGTTGGTCTTATGGGAGCTCATGTTCAACCATATCTGGAGAGTCAAAGATAATCCCAACCCTGATTTCAGTTTTTGTCACCATGGTTAAAGATGAGATTATCTACTTTGATCAATTCTAAACATTCCCTATATAACACAAAGGAAACTTAAAAAAAAAGATAGACACAGGAAAATACATTTTCCTACTTTGAATGAAACCATGGTGGGGAATTTGAAGTTTTTACAGGAAAGCAAACAGAGACATTTTTATGCTATTCACAAGAAGATCATTGATCTTTCTTAATCTGGTTGGAGAGAAAAAGATATTCACATGCTTGAAAGAATGATGTTTCCCTCAAGAGCTGTGTGTATGTGCTATGAAGAATTGATCGAAGCACATAAAAGGCATCATGTACCGCAAACAAACGTCATACCTGAGTTGAAAGTGATCAGTTTTGCTTAAGGAAGCACATGAGAATACTATAGTATATCCACAATGCTGTCAGAGAGATATCAATATGACCCCCAAACTGTTGTTTTTGCAGACGCCTGTTTAGAGACTTTTTCCATGGCAGACCATGAACATTTTACTTTATTTGGACTACAGATCTCAGAATACCCCTGCCAGAATGATCAGTAATTTTCAGGATTTGTTTGGAGCTTAAATGATGGGTGAGATCATGAAGCCTGGGTCAATCTCAATGAATAGATGACAACCAATGGTTTCAATTTGCTTTGGGTTTTATTCCAAAGTTATCCACAGTGCTGAAGTTTTTGAGGGGCAATAGGGTTTATCACCTTGTAGAATCCATTTAAAATCTGTCATAATACAGAATAGATGAATCACACCCCCAACATGGGTACCACCAGCCACCCTTGGAAAGTGGGCAATAAAGGGCAGAAATATTTCACAGTGCATTTAATTTTTAACTACAGCCCACTCCAGAAGGAACAGTTTATCTTTTAAGTTGAGATAAAAAGTAGAAATCGTAAAAACTCAAGAGAGAGGGAGGATAGATAGATCGGCTCTGATAGAATTCACGGAGCTGAACGTCATGCTTTTCAGACTAATTCATCTGAAAATAACCAGGTTTTTTAATATGCAGGAGTACAGAACAGAATTCATAGCTGTCCATTCCTGAAAGCAGTTTGATTATATGGATGGAGCTGTTTCACATGCATGAGAGATTATAGTCAAGCGTTAATGGAGTAGGCCCAATTCATAATTGCATTATTACTATGTTAGCCACTTTCAGACATAAATGTACAAAGGAGATGTCTGTGTCTGTCCTGACTGAAACATTTTCAAACATGCCAGTGCATTGCAAACTTCTCATGCAAAACACCTACTAGCTGGATGCTGGGAGGCAAGTCTCTAGTTTCTTACAACGGATGGGTACAGCTGAGTGAGCAGTTTTCTCATTCTATGCTACCTTTGTCAAGTGCAAAAGAATGCATGTGGATTATTTTATCAAGAAACCTAAAACTGACAGTATAACTAGGTATATTAAGAAATATTTTTGTTATTTACAAGAATATCTTAATCAGCCTGCACTTTTGTGTAGACATTCATAAAACAAGTTTTTGAGCAACTTTTGAATACTTTCAATTATCTTTTGCCCTCTCTGCCATAGTGGCAACACAATGTCAAAATCCAGTAGCACATGAATGGTTGGATTTGACCTAGAGAGATAAGAAGCTGGTGATGATGCAATAAAAATGTGGAGCAGATGAAGCTGAGTTGGTCTTTCATCCATTCTCTATATCAATCAACTCTTACCCTACTTGCCATCTTAATTTAGATCTTGAATTGACATTTAGAGTCTGTCCTTGTCCATATGAAAAGCATCCTTTATAATGCAGCTTGCTTAATATGTTAGAGAAAAATATTGACACATCCGCTCTGTTGCAGTCTAATCCTGGGTAAGAGGGAGGTGTCTCTGTATTTGTGATAAGAGAGAAGAGGGTTGAAGAGGGAATGGGCTGGCGGTTAGTTCTGTTGCCTCTCTTTGGAAACACATAAGATCCTCTTCTCTCTGACTGCCTTCCAAGCACCAGGGTTTGCTGGCTTGACTGTCTGCCAAGAAAAACCCTTCTTCTCTGTGTTTGAGATATCATAGCTCTGAGGCAAAGAAAAGAACAATGAGACAAATGGGAGGGGCCTGAAAAGACTGGGAGTGGAGAGAGACTTGCAAGCTGAATTCTGTAAGATACTACCAAGCTAAATGCAGTGAAGTCTCAGCTACAGGATTAGAGGAGCAAGGCACCACGTTTTTAATTAAATCTCTCCTGAGAGAGCCATGCAGCTCCACTGAAGCAGAATGAGGGAGAACAGCTTTCTGTTGAAAAGTTCACACCTGTCGCCACTCTGATAATTCAACATGTATCTGATTAGCCCCCATGGAACCAAATTTGTCATGAGGACATAGGTGGCAGATGTATTCACCAATCTAAGGCTGCTATAGACCAGGACTATGGCCAAGGTGACCAAACACACCTTATAACATGTTCCCAAGAGTGTATACTCAGTTCAATTCAGCTTGACTGGGCTTATTCCATAGCAAGTTAGTGTATACTACCAAGCTAAATGCTTGGGAGAGTTCTGGGGCTGAACTTACTTACTTTACTTAGGCGATCCCTCGTAGGTCGAGGATGATGGTCCTCCATTTTTAGGGTCTTGGGGGGGGGTGTCCGTAGGTGGCTGAAGAGACTTATTCTTGATCCGCATATTCTCCCGCAGTGAGGACATTGGTTTCCAGGTGGAAGGTGGTCCCATTCAGGGTTGGCTTGATGCTCCTTCCTCTTGGCACGTTTCTCCCTTAAGCCTTCCATTCATGCCTCTTCAAACTCCACAGCACTGCTGTTCACAGCTGACCTCCAGTTAGAGCGTTCAAGGGCCAGGCCTTCCCAGTTCTCTATGCCACAGTTTTAAAAGTTGGCTTTAAGCCCATCTTTAAATCTCTTTTCCTGCCCACCAACATTACGTTTTCCATTCTTGAGTTGGGAGTAGAGTAACTGCTTTGGGAGATGGTGATCCGGCATTTGGACAACGTGGCCAGTCCAGCAGAGTTGATGGTGTAGGAGCATCGCTTCAGTGCTGGTGGTCTTTGCTTCTTCAAACACTTCAGACACTGACATTTGTCTGCCTGTCTTCCCAAGATATTTGCAGGATTTTTCTGAGGCAACGCTGATGGAAACTTCTGTAGACCATCCACGTTTCACGTAGAGCAGGGTTGGGCGGACAATGGCTTTATAAACAAGCACCTTGGTATCTCTACGGATGTCCCGATCATCAAGCACTCTCTGCTTCATTCAAAAAAATGCTGCACTCGTAAAACTCAAGTGGTGTTGTATTTCAGTGTCGATGTTGACTTTTGTGGAGAGGTGGCTGCCAAAGTAGCGGAAATGGTCAACGTTTTCTAATGTTACACCATAAAGCTGTATTCCTGGCATTGCAGAGGGGTTAACTGGTGCCTGTTGGAAGAGCACTTTGGTTTTCTCGATATTCAATGAGAGGCCGAGCTTCTCGTATGCTTCTGTGAAGGTGTTTAGAGTGGCTTGTAGGTCTTCTTCTGAATGCGCACAGACTACATTGTCATCGGCATATTGGAGTTCTATGATAGATGTTGTGGTGACCTTGGTTTTGGCTTTCAGTCTGCTGAGGTTAAATAGCTTGCCATCTGTCTGATAGATGATTTCCACTCCGGTGGGAAGCTTCCCATCAACAAGGTGAAGTATCATAGCGATGAAGATGGAAAATAAGGTAGGGGCAATAACACATCCCTGCTTGACACCTGATTCCACCTTAAATGGGTCACTTTGGGAGCAGTTGCTGTCCAAGACTGGTATCATCATGTCATCATGGAGGAGCTGAAGGATGTTCACAAATTTGTCAGGGCACCCAATTTTTTGGAGGATGGTCCAGAGAGCGCTGCGATTCACTGTGTCAAATGCCTTTGCAAGGTCAATGAATACCATGTACCAAGGTTGATTTTGTTCCCTGCATTTTTCTTGGAGCTGTCGTGCAGTGAAGATCATGTCCACTGTTCCTCTGGAGGAGCAGAAGCCATTCTGGGATTCTGGGAGGGTGTCTTCTGAGACAGGAAGAAGGTGGTTTGCAAGGATTCTTGCGAGGATTTTCCCAGCGGAGGTGAGAAGGGAGATAACGCAATAGTTTCCACAGTCTGTTCTATCTCCTTTCTTGAAAAGGGTGATGATGGTGGTGAGGGGAGGGCTTATAATGGTGATCTAGGGCAGGAAAGCAGGTGGGAGGCGGAGGTGGTAGTGTGAGGCGGGAAGGTTCTTCCTGCCCCCAAGCCATATCAGACTATAGCTAGTCTGGATAACCCAGGTGGCAAGCTCCTCGGGCAGAAATTGCTACTGTTTAATACCAGGTCGGTGAATGGCAAAACAGCTGCCATCCAGGATCTGATCTTGGATGAGCACACCAACCTGGCATGTATCATGGAGACCTGGTTGGATGAGGTGGGGGGTGGGGTTAATCTCTCCCAGCTCTGCTTACCAGGTTTCCCAGCTCTGTCCACCTCACTTGCAGCAGCAAGCGAGGCCTGGGGACAAAGGAAGAGGAGTTGCAGTGGTCTATAGGGATACCATCAACTTGACCAGGTGTCCCGTCCCACAGTCGGCCACTTTCAAGTGTGTGAACCTAAGGGTGAGACAGAACAGGGATTCTGTTGGTGTACCGTCCATCCTACTGCTCAACAGTTTCCCTGCCTGAGCTAGCTGGAGTGATCTCAGGCCTGGTGTTGGAGTCGCAGTGGCTAATAGTGCTGGGGGACTTCAACATCCATGCCAAGTCCACACTGTCGGGAATGGCTCAAGATTTCATGGCGCCCATGACAACCATGGGTCTGTTCCAAGTGGTTTTTGGCCCCACTCATTGTGATGGACACACCCTTGATTTAGTCTTCTGTTCGGGGTGGGATGATGGTGATGGTATTTTGGAGGCACTATCTACGGTTCATTTGTTTGATATTATGTGTTGCACCTCAGCACTGGATCACCTTGCCCTTAACATATACTCCACCACAGGAGACTTGTTTTTTCCAGTTTATTGATAAAAGATAGCAAAATCTTAATAAAAAGCAGTAAAGAAAGTAGTAATCCAATCGCATAGGCAATCTGCAGAATACAGTTCAAAGTCTCTGAAATAGCATTTCAGTCTTGGAAAACAAGGTATCATGAACTCCAAAATACAATCCAAACACAGAATCTAGGCAGAAACAGAAGCAAGGATCTATATCCATGAGCAGAGACAAAGCAGGAGTTAAGCTTCCAAAAATCAATCAATTGCTCCATCTGAAATCTTTCCCTGTTTCACCCTTTTTAACCATGCTTACAAGCTAGGAAAGCATTCCTCTGACCTTGGGTTCCCACATGTTTATTAGCGATTCTCACAGAACGTCTGGGACAAACTCTTAACCTTAATCTTGTGTCTCTGTCTAAGGAAAGCTCCTCTGACTCACTGCCAGAGCCACCTGGACTTTGTTGATGTTCAAAATCCTGTGAAAGGTCACCCTTATCACTAACTTCAGCTTCCCTGATGGCCAATCTGGTTTCAGACCTGGTTATGAAACTGAAATGGCATGGTTGAAGAGAACTAGATGGGGGAGTGTGACCTTGCCAGTTCACCTGAACCTCTCAGCAGCATTTGATACCATCGACCATGGTATCCTTCTGAGTCGTCTTACTGGGATGGGGATAGGAGGCACTACTTTGCAGTGGCTTCATTCCTTCCTGGTGGACTGAACCCTGGCCTGTGGTCTTTGGGGTCCCTCAGGAATCCATTCTGTCACCCATGCCATTTAACATCTACATGAAACCCCTGGGAGAGATCATCTGGAGTTTTTGAATCTGGTGTCATATTTATGCAGATGATACCCAACTCTATTACTCCTTTTCACCAAACACCAATAATGGTCCTGAACTAGTATCTGTCAACAGTAATGGACTGCATGAGGGTAAAGAGATTGACATTAAATTCTGACAAGACAGAAGTTCTCATGTTCAGTGACAAGGCAGATCACTGTATAGGATGGGGTTACACTCCCCTGAAGACACAGGTACACAGCTTGGGTGTCGATGGTGGCCAGGAGTACCTTTACACAATTAAAATTTGTGCGCCAGCTGCGCCAGTACTTTGAGATGCCAGATCCAGCCATGGTAGTACAGTTACATCTCGACTGGATTACTAGAATAAGCTCTATGTGGGGCTGTCTTTAAAGAGCGCTCAGAAGCTTCAGCTGGTCCAGAGATCTTCAGCCAGGTTACTAACTGGAGCACCAAACAGGGAGCGAACAACTCTCATGTTATGGCAGCTCCACTGGCTCCCAGTTTGCTCCTGGGCAAAATTTAAAGTACTGGTCATTACCTTTAAAGCTCTAAATGGTACAGGTCCAGACTACCTGACTACCCGCCTCTCCTCATATAAACCTGCCCAGACACTATGTTCATCAAGCATGTTTTAACACATGATGATCCTCTCGGTCCCACCCCTACCCCAAACCTGGCTGGTTTGAGATGAGAAGAGAGGATCTTTTCTGCAGCCCCCCCCCCCCCCACACACACACACACACACCCACACACACCCACGCACAGCCTCTGGAACTCTCTCCTGGAAGAGATTAGAATGACCCTACATTCACGTCTTTCAGAAAACAACTAAAATTTACCTATGCTCCCAGGCTTATAGAGAATTAAATGTTTGAATATCTGGCTTTCTACACAATGAGTAGTCTATGGATAGGGCTTTAATGATGGATATGGTTTTTAATCTATCAATCTGGCTTTTAATCTTGCTTTTAATTGCTGTTTTATTGATTTGTACTATGTTTAGTTATGATAAATTGTTTATATTAATTATTTGTATTTTTAATTTATTATGTATTTCTATTTTTATTATGTATTTGTCTAGTGTCTATGTTGTAAGCCGCCCTGAGTCTCCACGGGGAGATGGGAAAGCATATAAATTAAGTTTTATGGATTGATTTGGTGTGATATCATTATGGTATAGCACCCCCTTATTGAGACTGGGTGTGTTTTGTTTCGTATAATCACATAATTATACATTTTCAAGAGGCTATGTAGGCCATCAAATCCAATCCCCTACTCAAAACAAGATATTCAGATACACCATCAGCAACAGCAGCTGGCTGTCCAATCTCTTTTTGATGGCATCTAGAGAAAGATATTGCACCACCTTAACCAGTAATTGGTTCTATCACCAAGCTCATCTTAATGTCAAGATATTATTTCTAAAGTTCATTAAAGATCAAGCCTGTTGTAACTTAAATTCATTAAATCTCTGGGGCAGCAAAAGTACAAGCTCTTCTCTGTGATAGCCCTTGAGGTACTTAAAGAGTACCATCATGTCACCCCTTCTTGTGCCAAATCCTTGTATTCACATTTTGAACCCCCTTGAAACTCCATGGAGTTAATAATCCTACAAGAGAAGTTGCTGTGACTGATTTTGTTTCCTGTCTTTCTGCCTGGGATTGGCCCCTGGATGGCTCACACCAAATTAAGAAGAAAGTACACAAAATCAGCATGATATAAAAATTAACAACCATTTAGCAGCTCCATTAAAATTACTAAATTATAACATTAAAGCATATTAAATCTGATAAAAACATAATACTGTATTCCCAATTGAAAAGATCTTTTTGCCACTGTAATTTAAGAGCCAAAGTGTTGCCTTTAAAAAAAAAACCCTTTGACTGCTAGGAGAAAGAAAATATAAAGCCATGGAAGAGAATTCCACAAGCTGAGAGCAGCCACTGAGAAGGCTCTGCCCTTTGTCTTCAAGGACATTTGTGTGATGGCAGTGAGGCAGAGAAAGCTATGGTAGGAATTTTCTGTGTCTGTATTTTGTAGATTGATTCTGCCCTACGATTTCTGCTTTAGCCAGACTTCTCTGTGAATACTGTGTCCAGTCCTGGGCACCACAATTCAAGAGGGATGATGACAAGCTGGAACGTGTCCGGAGGAGGGTCTGGAAATCATGCCCTATGAGGAGCGGCATTAAGAGCTGGGTATGTTTATCCTGCAAAAGAGAAAGTTGAGAGGAGACATGATAACCATGTTTAAATATTTGAAAGGTTGTTATCAGGGAGCAAGCTTGTTTTCTGCTATCCTGAAAATTAGGACCCAGAGCAATGGGTTCAAATTACAGGGAAGAAAATTTCACCTGAACATTAGGAAGAACTTACTGACTGTAAGAACTGTTCAGCAGTGGAACTCCCTGCCTCAGAGTGTGGTGGAGGCTCTTTCGTTGGGGGCTTTTAAACAGAGGTTGGATGGCCATTTGTTAGGGGTACAGTACTTTGTGCTTTTCCTACATAGCAGGAGGTTGGATTAGATGGTCTTTTCCATGTGGTCTCTTCCATCTCTATGATTCTATGAATCTACCCTGACTTCCACATATATTGAATGAAATTTTAATTCAGATGTCAAAAATAACCATCCTGAGATGGTTGTGGTGCAACTCCCATCAGCTCTAGTGGGCATAGCCAATGGAAGTCCTGAAAGTTGCAACAACATTTGGAGTGCTGTAAGTAAGTAAGTAAGTAAGTAACTTTATTTTTCTATCCCGCCACCATCTCCGGGCAGGGACTTGGGGCGGCTAACATGGGACAGAGGCCCGAAAACAATAAACAGGTACAACAATTAAAACATATTACAATGAATAAAAACACAATAAATCGACATTACGCAAAACAATACATTACATTAATCATAAAAACCCATTAAAAGCATAAAATGGGTAAAAATAAAGTAAAATGAAATGAACCACCAGGTTGGTGGAGGGGGATAGTGTGGAGGGGCCAAATTGAATGAAAGTGCCATAATATAGTTATAAAGTGCTTCAGGGCAGAGGACAAAGAGTAACCATTTCTGTACCTTGATTTCCCAATATAAATAATAAGTTGGCTCACATTTATTTTGGAATTAGAGTATGTTGCATTGATCTATTTATCAGGACCTTCTGCAAATGCATTAGGACTTTTTCCTTCACTGATTTTTCCACTGGGAATCTGTACATCGATAAATGACATCTTAAAACCATTTTGGTGAGGCCACGTACAAAATTGCATCAAAGCTTCTTTTAAATGAATATATTATCTATACATACAGTTGTTAGTAAAGAGCACACAAAGGGGACTTTGATCGGGTCTATCATATGAGCACCAATGGAATTTTTGTGATGTTTTATCAATGTATATTTCCTACATGTAGTTGGAAAATAAAGTAGACTGGAATAATCAAGAATTCCAAATGCATCAGTTCCACTTAAAAAAGAAATCCCAAATCTAGAAAGAAATTTAGATTGGCAGAATTTTGGAAGCATTTCTAGCAGAAAGGAAATTGAACTCAGATGAAAGTGCATGGGGAAACAGAATGCATTTGCTCACAAAGTTGCATCCAGTTTTGCTAAGAGGATTTGAGAGGGAAGGAATTTTGGCTGCTTGCTTCTGTATGTGAGAGTGGAGTAATGGAGAGAGATAGAGACCAACACAAAAGTCAGGGAAACTTGCAGACCTGTGATATTCTTTACAATAAAGTTTAAGCCAGGAACATAATTCCATATTTTCCCCATGTGTTTTAATAGCTAAGAGTTAACTAAAGAAGCACATCCATAAATTTAATATGCAGTATGCAAATCATTGCTGATAAAAGCTTCACACAATGCAGTTATAAGAACAGGAGCTCTGTGGGGAACAAAGTGGGACGTCAAACATTCAATGAGAGTAGTACATCCAAAAGCTAACTTGCAAATGTGCTAAACTGTATGGATTCAGAACCTAAGCATGGTGCTCAGAGCATATTTTCTCACCCTACCCCCAACTTCCATGCAATGCCTTTGTATATAGAACCTCTAATGTGTTACAAATAATATGACAAGTCGATACCCTGAAAAATAGTGGCTCCCCCACATTGTTCCTAAACTCCACTAAAGCCAAGGAAGAATGAAATCTGCCTGTCATTCTCTGGTTTGGGTAAATGAGGATGACGGGATGGTAGTTCTTCTTGCCTCTGCCTGTTGTCACTGCCTTCACGCTGGGTTCTTATTCCAGCATTGCCCCATAAATAAGTCGATTCAGGTTTGGGAAGCTTATACATGGTACCTTGCTTGCCCCACTTTCCTTTGAGATGTCTAAGCTATTTTTCCAAGTGATGAACTGAAGTTTTAAGTTGCTGCAATACTAAAATTTGAGAACTAAAGAAAACTTTCACTGGTAGGACAAAATTTTATTTGAGGGAACCACTTTCATTTAATCTCCTTCCTCTATCTCTACTCACCTGATTTATAGTATGCCTGTTTGTGTCTGCCTGTGTGTATCCAATGCCTGCAATTCTGTATGGCTCAGTACAGCATAGTACTTCTGCATGCAGAACTATGACCTGTTGACTCACCACTTCCCAGGCCTACTGTATATAACCACAAAGGTCCCTCTGATGCTATTGTGTGCCTGGTGGAGATCAGGAAGGTGACTGAAGAAGTGTCTCGCTTAGTGAATGTAGCCAGATGCAAAATAATTACATCATCTGCTGAGTTCCTCCAACAGTATAAGTGGCTTATGTGTTTGCTTTCTATCTAGCACTGGAGACTTATATGATTCCCATACTCTCCACCCAGCAAAGAATGAAAGAGGCACTTCAGACACTTTACAATAAATTCAGGAGAACTCTGACTACGGAAGAGTGAAGAAAACACAAACCTCCATGTTGTTGTTGAATTCCTTCAAGTCATGGCAACAAGGCAAATCTGCCATGGGCTTTTCTTGGCTAGATTATTGGGGGGGGGGGGGCAGGGGGAGGGGTGCCTTTGTCCTCTTCTGAGGCTGAATGTGACTTGTCCAGGGTCAACCGATAGACTAAAGTGACTTCCTAGTGTTTCATAAAAAGGGCTTTCCTGCCCTATGGGGAGATTTCAGAGGAGGAACAGCAAATCCACATGTAAAGCATATGTGTTTTTCAAGTTTTCTCTGGTTTTATATTATCACACCAAAAATAAAAATCAGCCTCAGTAATGGCATAGAAAAGCAGTCAGATGTTTCTGTATGATTACGCACAGGCAGACACTGTCAATCCATGTCAATATTGCTCTGGAGGGACTATATTTAGGAAAGAAGGAGAGGCTCAGTTATTAACATTGCTGTTAAAAGAGGCAACAGATGAGATCATTAGCAGTAATTGTGAGTGTGGAGTATAAAATCCAGACACTTTCTTCTCCTCTGGGAGCTTGAGAGTAAGTCACAGATACCTTGCTAGTGTATAAAATTTTATTGGGGATTCATAATTTGGAATGGATGGATCTTTTTCATTTTGAATTGATTCAACCTCTCATTTTCTCTTCTTCCCCACCACATTTCCCACCCACCCCCCACTCATTTCTACATCAGTTTGAGAATTTGGCATGTGAAAAGGCCACATGAAAATTGATGTTCATTTTCATGTTCATTTCTCCTGTATGCATTTTCCCAGTGTTTTTGCAAGCATCTATTCAATGATATGAATCATTTTGCTAACATAAGCATTTTGTATCTACCATTATATACTGTATGCAGGTATGAGTTGTGCACATCAAAAAAAAATTGAACAAATGCAGATGTAAGCATGTAAGTGCATTCTGGTTCACACACAGATTTTGAATGTTTATATAACAAGCTGAATTTCTTCTTCAGTCCTTTCTCAACACTTAGAGAAAATTCTGCTTATGAGTTTTGTATAATATTTATATAATATGGAAAATAGTTCCAAATGGCCTTTATGAACCCTATATTAAAGCAAGTGAATGCTATTGCTTGCTCAAAGAAATAAGACACTTTTAATTATGTTAAAGAAAACACATCCTACATCCTAGTAATGTGTCTTATGAAGAACACAAGGGCTTTTATGTGGGTGTTGACATTTGAGACAATATTTCAGAGAAGCTAAAGAATCTGGCAAAGTCTGAATTACACACTGTAACTTCTACTTGAGACATGAATGGCCAGTGCCTGGCAACGGGGCAGTGATCATTTTGCAAAACATAGCAAAGATGCTATAATCTTCAGGATTTCAAGACTGAGTAGCATAGTAAGCATTAAGTTCAGCATTAACTTGATTGCATTATTCATCTATAATCAGGTGAATGAGAATTGTAAAACACATTGGACACTCTTTTGTAACTGCAAATAGTTCTTTCCAAAAGTTGTTATAAGGAGAAAGGCTGGATAAAAATAAAGTAACTAACTTTTTGGAAAGTATGTGGGCAGAGGCCAACAATGAGGCAAATTAGGCAGTCGCCTGTGGCGCAAAACATACAGGGGCGCAGTTGATACTGCTTTTTCTGTTGATTTGTTGTAAAACATGATGTTTTGGTGCTTAGTTTATAAAATCTTAATGTAATTTGATGTTTAATAGGCTTTCCCTTAATCCCTCCTTATTATCCAACATTTTCGCTTATCCAACGCTTTTATTTTTCAGTGATTGGTTTAGGGGAGGGAGCCAAAATTCTGTTTGCCTACACTTGAAAAATACCTAGGGCCGGCTCTGTATGTGGGGAAAACAGAATGAGGAACAGGGTGGTCCTTTTAGTTGTGTCCACACTGATTCCCACACTAGTGTTTTGTGCTACACTCCAACTAATATATCAAAAAGCAAAGAAATCTGATATAAAACAGAAACAAAAAAGTAAAATATATGTATTACCTACAATGACATACAAATATGTAGGAGTGCAAACCTCGAATACAGTTTATTTATTTCGTGTCAAAAGCATTGCATAATAAATAAGTTTAAAAGTGATAAAATAAAGGAATCACAAACAGCTAAATAGTTTTGGACCAAAAGCGGGCAACAGCAATCGCATTGTCTGTAGCTTTAAACAACTCCTCCTCCGTGCAGGGCATTGTGGGCCCTTGCTATTTCCTGGGATTTGATTCCATGATTCCCATGAATTCTCAGGTCCTATTACATGCAATGGTGTAGTAAAATGGAGTTCCCTACATAAAATGGAAAAATCAAAGTTTCCTTTTTGGAAATTTTAAAAAATATTTTCAAGCCATGGATGGTTCAATCTGTAGATCCAGATTTGTGCAAAATGAGAGCCAAATGTATACAGAGGGTGAATAACATTTAGAGCCTAAATATTCTAAAGACTCAGATCTTGTTGGTCTTATTAGTTCTTGGATGGAAAACCTCCAATGAAGACAAGATGCCAATTTTGTAAGTAATTTTGAACCATTTTTAATGGCTCGCACATGCCTTATAAATATATGTAAAATCCATATATATATATATATATATATATATATATATATATATATATATACACACATATATACATACTATGAAAAAGAAGGCTGCCCAATAAACTCTTCAACACTTTAATATTCTTATGGGTTTAGTCAACATTGTTGATAAAACTGATTATTTTTGTATATGTGAGGTTTTTTTCTCTCAATTTGAACACATAACTTAGAGTTAATGGACTGATTTTTTAAAATCCTATACTTGGTTAATGTTTTTCTTTTCCTGTTCATTTTGAGGTCTTCCTTTTTATGTTCTGGGTGCTTTCAGGTAAAATCCTTGAATTGTGGCTGTTTTGGGCGGGAGGTGGAAGCTGAATTAAATTATGTTTGGCAATGCTGACAAAGGTAGGTGGGTCTCTCTGCCATTCACACCCCCTCTTCTCTCCTTATTAGCAAATGCGGTCATTGCTAATAGTCAACACGTATTTACCAAAAACAAGTCATGCCAGACTAATCTGTTCTCTTTTTTCGATAGAGTTACAAGTTGGGTCGATACAGGGAATGCTGTGGATGTAGCGTACCTGGATTTCAGTAAGGCCTTCAACAAAGTCCCCCACGACCTTCTGGCAAACAAACTAGTAAAATGTGGGCTAGACAAAACTACGGTTAGATGGATTTGTAATTGGCTAAGCGAACGAACCCAAAGGGTGCTCACCAATGCATCGTCTTCATCATGGAAAGAAGTGACAAGTGGAGTGCCACAGGGCTCCGTCCTGGGCCCGGTTCTGTTAAACATCTTTATTAACGACTTAGACGAAGGGTTAGAAGGCACGATCATCACATTTGCAGATGACACCAAACTGGGATGGATAGCTAACACTCCAGAAGACAGGAGCAGAATTCAAAATGATCTTGACAGACTAGAGAGATGGGCCGAAACTAACAAAATGAGGTTCAACAGGGACAAATGCAAGATACTTCACTTCGGCAGAAAAAAATGGAATGCAAAGATACAGAATGGGGGATGCCTGGCTTGACAGCAGTACATGTGAAAAAGACCTTGGAGTCCTCGTGGACAACAAGTTAAACATGAGCCAACAATGTGATGTGGCAGCTAAAAAAGCCAACGGGATTCTGGCCTGCATCAATAGGGGTATAGCGTCTAGATACAGGGAAGTCATGCTCCCCCTCTATTCTGCCTTGGTCAGACCACACCTGGAATACTGTGTCCAATTTTGGGCACCGCAGTTGAAGGGAGATGATTAAGGGTCTGGAGAACAAACCCTATGAAGAGCGGCTTAAAGAGCTGGACATGTTTAGCCTGCAAAAGAGAAGGCTGAGAGGAGACATGATAGCCATGTACAAATATGTGAGGGGAAGTCATAGGGAGGAGGGAGCAAACTTGTTTTCTGCTGCCCTGCAGACTAGGACGCGGTACAGTGGCTTCAAACTACAGGAAAGGAGATTCCACCTGAACATCAGGAAGAACTTCCTCACTGTGAGAGCTGTTCAACAGTGGAACTCTCTCCCCCGGGCTGTGGTGGAGGCTCCTTCTTTGGAGGCTTTTAAGCAGAGGCTGGATGGCCATATGTCGGGGGTGCTTTGAATGCGATTTCCTGCTTCTTAGCGGGGGGTTGGACTGGATGGCCCATGAGGTCTCTTCCAACTCTACTATTCTATGATTCTATGATTCTGTGATTCTCTTCCTCCCCCTTTCCCTCAACTTTCTTTTTAGCAGGCCAGAGACAGCAGGTTGCCCTCCTTTCATTTTCTTATCATTTGAATTCTGGAATAGAAGTTATTTATGTGCACCTGCAAATATACAGACTGCATTTGCTTAGGATTGTTGTGTGTTTTCCGGGCTGTATGGCCATGTTTCAAAAGCATTCTCTCCTGATGTTTCACCCACATCTATGGCAGGCATCCTCAGAGGTTCTGAGGTATACCTCACAACCTCTGAGAATGCCTGCCATAGATATCGGTGAAGTGTCACTATAGAATGCTTCTGGAACATGGCTATACAGACTAGAAAACATGCAACAACCCAGTTATTCCGGTCATTAAAGCCTTCGACAACACGTTGTATTTGCTTATACAGTACAAATGTAATATCTATTCTAGATATGGGCAACTGGTTGAGATTAGGGGCTGCATAAGCCCCACAGGAAATTTTGGAGGACTATGTCGTCACTTCTATCCCAAATTAATATAAAAACTTCTAATATTTGTTCCTAAATTCCCTTAAGGTATTCAGAGGCATTTTAACTATGTTGCTTTGCTGACATTATTCTTGTGTGTAGACCCATCATAGTGTAGTGATCTGAGCATTTTATGACTTTGAAGACTGGAGTTTGAATCCCTGCTTGGACATGCAAACACACCTGGTGATTTTGGGCAAGTTGAACTCATTCAGCATCAAAGAAGGCAAAGACATCCTTTCTGAACAAATGTTGCCTAGAAAACCCATGATAGGTTCACCTTGGGATTTCCTTATGTTGGAAGCAACTTTAAGGTATACAAGAGCAGCAGCAGCAGCAGCAACAACAACAACAACAACAACAACAACAACAACAACAACAACAGATGACAATGTTTGACATCACCAAATTAGCTATGACAGTGTAACTACCACCTCCAATCCCCCAAACCTACTTTGGCAGGGAGCTGCCACATCAAGTTGAAGAGGTCTGTTCTACTGCCACTTGGAGTGCAGTAAGATGAGATTTCTAACCCCCTCCTGCCAGCAATCAGTGGTGTGTTCAGGAATTGTGACAAAAGTCCTGCTTCTGGTTCTTGCAGCCGCACTTGCCATGGGGAGGAGGCAGAAACACCATACCCTGTTGCATCTGTATCTCCAACACAACAGAGTCAATTGCTCAGGATGGCTTCTGACTATTAGGGAAGGTTTGAGGGGCTTTTATGACTGTATCAAGAGTTCCATGATCATGAATGTATAGTACAGTATTACCTCCATATCCAAGGGAGATATTTTCCTGGAAATTTTATGAATAGGAGAAACCACAGATAATGGCAAATCCTATTGAAAGGAAGGAGTTTGATCCCAAAATACATATAGTTGCTCTAGAGGACCGAGAAAAAGCCAAGAGAGGACATTATTTGTCAGACTTGAATAAATGAAACCTTATAATTGGTTCTGCAGATACAGAGGTCATATTGTATTAATGGATATGGAGTAGTTACATATCTGTAACTCAACAGCAGTATGTGTGAAAAAGATCTTGGAGTCCTCGTGGACAACAAATTAAAAATAAGCTAACAATGTGATGCAGCGGCAAAAAAAAAGCCATTGGGATTTTGGACTGCATAAATAGGAGTATAGTGTCTAGATCCAGGGAGGCCATGCTACACCTAGATCCAGGGAGGTCAGACCACACCTAGAATACTGTGTCCAATTCTGGTCACCACAATTGAAGGGAGATGTTGACAAGTTGGAATGTGTCCAGAGGAGGGTGACTAAAATGATCAAGGGTTTGGAGAACAAGCCCTATGAGGAGTGGCTTAAAGAGCTGGGCATGTTTAGCCTGCAGAAGAGAAGGCTGAGAGGATACATGATTGCCATATATAAATATGTGAGTGGAAGTCATAGGGAGGAGGGAACAAGCTTTTTTTCTTCTGCCCTGGAGGCTAGGACACAGAACAATAGCTTCAAACTACAGGAAAGGAGATTCCACCTGAACATTAGGAAGAACTTCCTAACTGTGAGAGTTGTTCAGCAGTAGAACTCTCTGACCTGGAGTGTGGTGGAGGCTCCTTCTTTAGCTGGATGGCCATCTGTCAGAGGTGCTTTGAATGCGATTTTCTGCTTCTTGGCAGGGGGTTGGACTGGATGGCCCATGAGGTCTCTTCCAACTCTATGATTCTATGTTACATACCCTTAACTGCAATGCAGGATGCCAGCAATTATCTGTATTTATATCTGCCTTTCTTTTCAAAACCAGAACTCAAAGCATCCATTTAAAAAAAAATCCACATGGATGCTTATTACTAAACCACAAATGCAGTGAAACTGCTTCAACACAGTAGTGCTGGCATGGAGCTTTATGCCATAAAGCATTTCCTACTGTTGAAAAATATTGTAAGTGATAATAGTAGAGCAGGAATGAAGTATAAAGTAATAATCTATGATGCTGTAGATAAGGTAAATGCTGATGGGTGAAGTCTCAGGGAATTGATATACTTTTTCAGGAATCCAGGCAGGAAATCATTTCTAAGGATGAGTGGGACTGAAGAGGGGAAATATTTGATTGTATTTCGTGAGGTGGTTTGGAATCCCCCTCTTTAATCTCTTCTCCACTCACACTGGAGAAAACGTTTAGGGTTTTCTGTGTAAACATCTTGGCATAAAACAGAAGGTCAAGAGCAAGGAGAGGGGAGAAGACTAGCAAGAGAGTCAGTGTAAGCATGCACTTAGACCCGCTGCACCATTGGGAACAAGACAGCAGGCGAAAAACTGGCATTGTGATTCCTAGGTCTTTTGTTTTCTGAACCCTGGAAATGGATTCTTGGTAATTTCATTTATCGAAAAAGGTTGTCAAATTACTTAGCAGCACAAATGAAGAAATGCATGCTCTCTCACCATCTCTTTTGTGAGGGGGGGGGGATTGGAATACAGAGAGAGAGGGTGAAACGACTGAAAAGAACACTCAAACATTTCTGAAAACATTCAGAAAATATGTTTCTTAAGTGTCAAGAAGCCCTGAGGGAGAGAAGCCTGAACAGACAAGAAGCTGACAGCAACAAGTTTGAGACTCATTCTGCACAAAATTTGGGCATGATGTTTGTTTCATTCCTTGGGGTTTTTGCACAGGTAATAAAATGTTCTACAGGGAAAAAAGTGTTCTTTTTCTGCTCTGAAAAATTTGTTTTCTACACTAAAAATAACCTTTTTTCTGAATTTAAAAAATAACCTATATTTTGCATCAAATAAGTTCCAAACTGTAATTTCTAAAGATTTCAAAATCTTTCTATCAGTGAGGAAAGTGCTAACATCATTTCTTGCTTCCCTCAAAAATGGAAATTATCATAGCTTTACAACCCTAACTGTTTTACAAGGGCCCTCTCCTTTGACATCTCAAATCCTCCATCTCAGGAAGTTGCTGACCTGACAACCCTAAATGAGTGTGTTCTTTTATTTATTGAAGTTAACTAAAATGTAGATTAGGTGATATTTCTGCATTTAAGTGATAATCCTTGATAACTGCTATAACTGCACTGTATTTTGATCCTGCCTTGTTAATGAATGAGAGTAAGTGCATTGTATCTTGTTGACTCTTAGTCCTCAAGATGTTTGTGTATATGATCCCAATTTTCTGACTTGAACCATATTGTTTTCACTATGTGAATGCGGTGATGGGAGTTTATTACAGATCTGGTACCAATTTTAGTGATATAGTTTTGCTTATCTGTTGTGTTACCAGTCTCACATACTACTACTACTACTACTACTACTACTACTAAAGGAATACATCTAATTCTCCTAATGAAATCCATGGGATTTAGAAGCAGTTGCCTATTCACTCCTCTCCCCTTCCTGCTTCAAAACAAATGGGATGCTTAAATCTCCCAGATAAAGTAAATGCACTGGGATTAAATTTGGGAAAAGTAGCTTGTGGGATGGAGAAAACACTTTTAGTATAATGCTAAATAATAATTAAAAATCTATATAATTGGAATACAACAGGATTATTTTCACGCCCCTTATGTCTTTTGGGTGTTACACCCACAGCACATAATTTCCTATAATTTGAATTTTCAGTAACATAATGCCATGGGTTATCCTAGCATAATAATTGAATAGCCTGAGCCTTACTTATCCATGTTTTGTCCATTCCGTCCTGGAGCCTCAAATGTTTTGGATTCCTTTAGTTATTTGTGGAACCATTGTGAGAACTTCTCCTATGATCATCTCTGTGATTAATTTTGGATTTAATTTGAGTACTGCTCCAAAATTATAAGGATGAAAAAGAATTAGCCCCCCTATTTATATCTATGATAATTCCCAAATACAAGGACACACAATGCATTGTTTAAAAAAATACTTTGGAAGGAATACACATCTATGAACAACCACAGGGTTCTTTTTGTTTCCTTTCTCCTTCTGCTCTCTGATTCATCCTTCCTGGCTACATACAGCTCTCATCTGTGCTACCCCAATCACATGCTTTGCCGTCTGGGCTTTTTTCCCAGCATGGAGAGGCAATTTTGCAAGAGTCTCATTTTCCTGATTTTTTGGAGAGGAGACTTAACAGGGAAAAGACTATAGAGGAGCGAAGGAGAAAATGACCGTTCTTCAGTCAGACCACAGTATCCTGCAGTGAAGGGATTAATGTTAACATCCAAAGGAATGTCTTTGGCTTTTCTTCCTGCATTTCCCATCTGGAATGAAAAGATGTTCATGAGTGGGTGACTGACAGACTGAACAACAATTAGATCCTGAGACTGACACACCTTTATTTCTTCCCCACGGTTGATTATAATAAATGTTCTTTGACTGGATGGAATGAGATCTAGTCTTAACAAGATCCTCAATTGGTTACACACATCCATAAATTTTCTCATCTGTGAGGTAGGGTTGTGCTGACATTTCCCTAAAGAGGCAACTATAGTTGCTGAAGAAGCTATCATTAGATCTTACTATACTGCATAATTACACTATGTGAACAAAAATCATGTTACATAGTGTTATCAGTCTCCTAGAAAGAGAGGAGATAATGAAGCTATATTTTCTTGGGTAGACCTAATGGTTTGAATCTTTTACAGTCTGAGTCCAGGTCCACTGTAACAAATTAACAATGTTTGTTATGTTGTATGGATGGCCCACACTTGGAAATGGGCAGGATTATTATTTCACTGAATCTTATGAGCCTTCATATTTCTCTGGGATATTTGGTTAATACCAAATCCACTCCTAGACGAGTTCTCTCGGTATCTTAATGTAGATATTTAATCTTCCCACGTCTGTTGTCATTTTTTTCCCCGTTTTTTTGTATTTATAAAGTTTCTAGAATGTGAAATTTGAAGATCATTTATTTCTGCCCAGAGTTGGCCCAAGGAAATTTTCAAGTGTAGGCAAACAGAATTTTGCCCACCCCCCAAACCAATCAGGCATCGAATTGTTGCCAATTGTGAAGCCACCCTGAGTCCTCTTCAGGGTGAGAAGGGTGGGACACAAGTATGGGAAATAAATAAAATCAGGACACTAAAAAAAAGAACACTCAAAAACAGGGGAATTCCAGACATGAAACAATCAGGGCCAGCTAATACCTCCCAACAAAGGATCACCCCAGGCAGGAAGCAGCCAGGCTTTGAAGCTGCAAGGCCATTCAAGGCTAAACAAGGTGACCAACTGCAACATCCACACTTGCCTCAAACAGACAAAAGTTCTTTGAGTTCTTTCTCCCAATCTTTACATTCCATAGATATACAAACCCCACTTACCTAGTTTCCAACAGACCTCTTGCCTAGTTTCCAACAGTCCGCAATGGCGGCAGTGGGAGGAAGAGTGGAGCTGGCAAAACAAAATGGTGCTGGCGCTGGTAGCCGTGGTGGTGGGGGAATGGTGGGCTTTCCATCTTTACGGCAACGGCGCGGAGCGGCCTACCCCGGCGGAACCCGTGCTGTCGCCTAGGAAGGCTGCTCTGCGCCGTTGCTATGGAGGCAGAAGGCCCGCCATTCCCCCACCACCCCAGCCGCCAGGGCCAGCACCATTTTCGTTGGAATAAAACAGTGCTGGCGCTGGTGGCCGGGGTGGTGGGGGAATGGTGGGCCTTCCGTCTCCACGGCAACGGCACAGCCTACCCAGGTGGGACCCGTGCTCCCACCTAGGTAGGCTGCTCTGCGCCGTTGCCATGGAGACAGAAGGCCCGCCATTCCCCCACCACCCCGGTTAGGTAGGTTGCTCTGTGCCGTTGCTGTGGAGGAAGAAGGCCCGCCATTCTCCCACCACCCCAGCCGCCAGCGCCAGCACCGTTTTCACTGGAACAAAACGGTGCTGGTGCTGGCAGCTGGGGTGGTGGCGGAATGGCGGGCCTTCTGTCTCCATGGCAACGGTACAGATCAGCCTACCCAGGTGGGACCCATGCTTCCACCTAGGTAGGCTGCTCCGCACCATTGCCATGGAGACGGAAGGCCCGCCATTCCCCCACCACCCCGGCTGCCAGCTCCAGCACCATTTTTGCCGGAACAAAATGGTGCTGGCATTGGCGGCCAGGGTGGTGCGGGAATGGTGGGCCTACATGGCCGGGCCCAGGCCAGGCTGAAGGCCTGAAGGAGGAAGAGGCAGCGGACGTGCGTGCATGCATGCACGCATGTGCGCGCATGCGGGGGCACCTCAACAGCACCCCCGGGATTATGGTGCCACAGGCAAGTGCCTAAATGGCCTCACGGTTGAACCGCCCCTGTTTCTGCCTTACAAATCCATTACTTCCGCTGTCTGGGCTGCTCCCTCAAAAGTTCTGGACTTTTGAGGAGCAGTCCAGACAGTAATCCCATGTTCTTCTGGGCTAAATTCGCCCAGAAAATGGTAAAAATACCAACCCACCACCCCACCCCCAAAACTACTTTTAAAAATAAAAGTACTTACCCAGCCTGTAATCGCATGGTGATGGAGCTCTCCTGGTGCAGAGAAAAGGGGAGGAGGAAAATCACTCCTGACCCTCCTTCTCCTGGCAATATTCCTATTCACCAGGAGAGCTCCAGCACCATGCTAATGGAGGCCAGGTAAATTGTTTTTATTTTTAAAATGGGTTTGGGGGGTGGGGTGGCGTGGGGTGGGAAGAGGGTTTGGGTGTCCCGGTATTCTCCCGGAAAGTTCAGGGAGCACAACTAATTACATGCCATAGAAAGCATGCACTTTCTGGGGGGGGGGGGGGTTCTACCCAGAGTCATTCAGATTTTTTAAATGCAAATGTTCTTGATTTTAAGGTCTGTCTGGAAGTGCCCTGAAGCTTGTCCCTGGTGAGATAAATATAACAAGTAAACAATTTGAATTTACTTTGATGAGGGCTATACTCCCTTGAATAATGACATGTAATATACATTGCTTCTGGATTGTCAGGCAACCATTGTAGCCAAGAGAGTCTTTTCTCAGCTTTGGTTGGATCTGTTCATGGTCATGAGTATCTTATTCTAATTCATTGAACTATAGAACAGCCATTAAAAAGTTTTGGCAAGCTGCAACTGGTTTTCTGTTGTGTGCTATATCGACCATATTATACAACCTTATTGCATCCAATTTGTTTCCACGCCTTTAGTTCTTACAGATAAATCCCTGAATGTCTTGGGGCCAGAATATCTGAAAGACCATCTGCTCTCAAATGAACCTGGATGTAGTTTAAACTCTCCATCTGATGCCTATCTGAGTATGAAAGATGCTAGGTTAAGGGAGATACAAGACAGGTATTTCTGAGACAGCATTTAGCTGATTGAAGTCTCCATACAGGAAAATTGAATTGGTATCTTCAATCTTCATTTTATAATGGATTAAAAATATTTTCCACTTGGTATTTGATGCAATGGAGGATGGGGTTGTTTTAGGGTTTGCTGGAGGGCATTGAGATTTTATACTTCAATTTGTTTCCATTGTTTGAAGCTGGCCAAACTGCACTGATATTGGCTTCATTCTAGCTTTTTCATCAAAGGGAAGTACCATAATAATTTTTTTCCAAATCTATACAGGTACATGGTTTAAACTGTTTTACCTTATTTTGTTTGGAAAATTGCTGTATGTGTTTTAGAGTATGCACTACAATTTTATTTTTTTCATTCTTCAAATTTATTTTATCTATACATCACTTTGACAGATAGTGCAATATAAATATTTTAAGAATAAATAATTGAAAAATGTTTGATATGTCACCTTAGAGATGCAAAGACTAAAACAAGTCCAGAAGTATTTCAAGGGATAAACAATAAACCATTGTTTGCCACAGTTTCATAAGAATCCCTGCTTTTAGTAGCCAAGATCGTACATCAGCATGTAGCTCTGTATGCAGAATCTCATATCTTCCCACCACCCAGCAGCTGTCAAGCTCTGGCAGAACCCCTGCTGCTGTCACTAATCAGTGAAAAAAGGAGGTGTTTCATTCAGTTCTAGTTATCCATAGTACTCCAGTAGGAGTTATGTAAGAAAAACCAAGGACCTTTATTTAAACAAGTCTACAGTCAGTTCCTAACAGCCTCTTCCCCTCCAGTTCATTCTTTTTACTAGTGACTGTTCGGAGTCACTCTCTGGTAACTGTTCTCTTCTTCTATGTTTTCTCTCTATGTCACTAGGTTTCACTTCCTGCCTGCTATCTTAACCCTCATACTTACTTCAGCATACACAATGACCCCTGTATCCCTGGGGGATAAATTTCTAAACTTACAGTGGAAATAGGAAACTGAGGATAACAGTGAACCCTAGAATAATGAATGACTTCTGGCAGAAGTTACTGTAGAGTTGTCCTGGAAGACTTAGAAAATTCCTAGTCACTTCTTTCCGGGTTGAACCATTGGTGAGCACCCTTTGGGTTCAGTCACTTAACCAATTACAGATCCACCTAACAGTAGTATTGTCTAGTCCACATTTGACTAGTTTGTTTGCAAGAAGATAATGGACTTACTAGAATCAAGATATGCTACATCCACAGCATCTACCAAGCTTGTAACTCTATTGAAAAAATAGATAAGATTAGTCTGGCATTACTTGTTTTTGATAAATCCATGTTGACTTTTAGTAATCAGCATTCTTTTCTAAGTGACTGCAGACTGCCTCCTTAATAATCTGCTCAAAAATCTTTTCTGGTATTGATGTCAGGCTGACTTGATGGTAATTGTTTAGGTCCTTTTTTCCCCTTCTTGAAGATAGGGACATTTGCTCTCCTTCAGTCTGTTGAGACTTTTCCTGTTCTCCAAGAATACTCAAAGATTATTGTCAGTGCTTCTGAAATTACTTCTGCTAATTCCTTCAATACTCTTGAATGAAGTTCATCTGGCCCTGGATACTTGAATTGATGAATTCATTTAGAGTTGCCTGGTATTCCTGGACTACTTCTTTACCTATTTTGAATTGCATTTTCCTTATTACCTCATCCACTCCATATTGCTCAGAACACCAATCTCCTTTTGGGAGGAGACTGAGGCAAAGAAGGTGTTGAAGAGCTCTGGATTTTTCCTATCCCTAGATGCATTTTACCACCTTCTTCATGCAGAGGCCCTACAGTTTCCATTTTCTTCCTTTTCCTACTAACATAACAAAAAAAACCCCTTTTAATGGTTTTAATCTCACTGGCAAGCCTGAACCCATTTGCGCCTTAGCCTTATGAGCATTTTCTCTACATATTTTAATTATTTGTTTGAATTCTTCTTTCATGATCCCCCCCCCCTTTCCAGTTCTTGTGCATGTCTCTTTTAAATTTTAGCTCAGTTAAAAGTTATTTGGATATCTATTCTAGTTGCTTTACACTTCTTTTATTTTTTTTTTCTCCTTGCTGGCACTGTTTGCAATTTTGCATACAGTATCTCATTTTTAAGAAACTCCCATCCATCATTAACTCTCTTTTTTTTTTAGTATTCCTATCCATGGAATCATGCTCAGTATTTCCTTAAATTTCCTGAAGTCGGCTCTCCGTGGAGCACAGGGTCAAGAATGAATGTTTAACTTCTCTTAGTTTTACCCTTTCTTTATATCACAAACTCCAAAAGTACATGGTCACTCCCACCTAAGGATACCCCTACTTCCACTCCACTGACCAGAGCCTCAGTGTTGGTTAGAATCAGATCCAGAGTAGCTGAACCCCTTGTTGCTTCTTCTCCCTTCTGGACAATAAAATTGTCTGAAAAGCAAGTGATGAATTTGTTGAACTTTGTTCTTTGCAAAGTTTGTTTTCCAATAAATATCAGAGTAGTTGAAATACCTCATTACTACTATATCTCTTCTTTCTGTATGTTTGCTCATCTGGTCAAAGAAGACCTCATCAAGTTCTTACGTCTGGTTTGGAGGTCTATAGTAGTTCCCCATGACTACATCTTTTCGAGTTCTTGTTCCCTTAATTCTTATCCAGATGCTTTCAACTTGGTTTCCAGAATTGAAGTCTTGCATCTCTTCACAGGTATAAATATTTTTGGCTTATAATGCTGCTCCACCTGTCAGCTGCCAGGTGTACCCCACCCTAAGTGGGATTTATGTGCACTAAGATACATGTAAGTTTCACTATCAAGATGGTAGCATGACGATGATATAGCAATAACTTAATTTCTCCATGAATTCATATATCAATCATGACATTTTATAGTATCTATCTGTATGTGTTATTTTCTCTTATTTTTTCATTTATTCAAATTTTCTTAATTATTCTTGTGAACTGTCTATGAGCCACATACAGCTCAGATGGCTTTTGTGATGATGTTGTTTTTATTTTTTCTCCTAAGTGAAACAGTCTCTTTTGAAGCACTTCCTTTAGAAATGTTTTGCTTCTTCCTGTAGGTTCGCATATACAGTAGAGTCTCACTTATCCAACGTAAACGGGCCGACAGAACGTTGGATAAGCGAATATGTTGGATATTAAGGAGAGATTAAGAAAAAGCCTATTAAACATCAAATTAGGTTATGATTTTACAAATTAAGCAGCAAAACATCATGTTTTACAACAAATTTGACAGAAAAAGTAGTTCAATACGCAGTAATGCTATGTGGTAATTACTGTATTTACGAATTTAGCACCAAAATATCACGATATATTGAAAACATTGACTACAAAAATGCATTGGATAATCCAGAACGTTGGATAAGCGAGTGTTGGATAAGTGAGACTCTACTGTAAGTCCTCTTCTTTTATTTTGATGCTCCCCTAAGTTGTGCTCAGAGAAATTTCAGGGCCTACTATATAATTCCAGTGCTCTGTTGAATCTCAGTATGAAAGACCATGTGAGTCCAGAATAAGTCTTCACAGTAATTTACGGATCCACTACCAAGAGTCTAACTGTGGAAGACAATAATATTCGGCCACGAGTGATCACCCATGACTGATGAATACCCTTCTCCCAAAAGATTTAGCACTTTGGATAGTTCCTTTAAAATTTGGTCTAAAACCTATTGGATGGTTTTACTGACATAAAAAAGTACCAACAACACTGCCTTTAACTATTTTCTGATGTAATCTGAATTATGTAGAGTTGTATGGAAATCTTCTAGTACATAGAGAATGCAACCCAGTTGTTTTGTCAAAATGGAGAGACAGTTTGTTTTACATTTTACTACTGTGGTATATAAGATAAAATATTATTTATTTACCACCTGGAACTAGGCAGAATGTCCCTGTGAAAGTGAAGCTGGTTAAGATGCCAGTGCTTTACTTTTACCACTGTATAAGTCCTGTTGAACTCAGTAGGGGTCAATAAAATCCTAACATTTTACAGCTTTCCCCCAGAGGCATGATCAGTTCTCAGTTCTCAATACCTGTGTGATAAAGATAAATATTTTAAGAATATTCTTAAAGCTGTTTTAATGTTTATTTTTCATTGTTATAATTGTCTTATTATTTGCATTGGCAGGAATTGACTTGGACAGTTATGAATGTGCAAACACACTGAGTTACACTATTTGCATTGCTGTAATGTCCTCTCTGTGGGCCTGTCAAAAACGCTCAAAAACCACTATTAGCCCAAAGAGCTGCAGCCATGTTTTTGACTAGGGCTGGCTTCAGGGAATACACAATTGACTTGTGGCAGCAGCTCCACTGCTTGCTGGTCTGTCCAGAGCACAATTCAAAATGCTATTTTGACCTATCCAGCTTGAGCCCTGGTTATAAGAAGGACCTTCTTCCATTCATAAGACAATTAAACCATTACAATTATTTGGTGAAGCCCTTTTCTTTTTCCAATCACTCTCATTTGGTGGAAACAAGGAAGAGGGTCTTGTCATTGGCTCCTCCAAGGCTTTGGATCTCCCTCCTGAAAGAGATCAGAATGCCCTTGTTCTTGCGGTCCTTCTATTTGCAAGTCAAAATATTTTTGTGCTATCAGGCCTTTACAAAATGACAAGAAGTGGGCTTTTAATGCTGTGTGGTGCTGTTTTAAAGTTTATTCTTAGTCTTTCAATTACTTGTATTTTTAATGTAATGTTTTGACTTTAGAAATGGTTTAATTTTTCAAACTTACACTTTTAATCAATGCTTTTGAATTGTTTTTAGTGTGCATTGTTTAAAATAAGTTAGCCACTTTGAGTCCAATTACATAGAGGCAGGATATGGAGGGAGCTGCTTCTCCTTTGCCTCTCAGCTGAAGAGAGACAAGGGGGAAGTGGGCTTTCTCCTTCTCCCAACTGGGAGAAGAAGGAGAAGCTGGCTAGGAGGGAAGTAGTGTTTCCTCCTGGGCGGAAACTGGCAAACTCACCAGCCTTGGTCGGTGGAGGGGCTTGGCTTCTCAGCTGGCCTCATTCAGAGCCAGAATGAGGCCAGTTGGGAAGCTGTTGCTCCTCCATCAGACAAAGGCTGGCAAGTTCATTCGTCTCAGTCTGAGGGAGGGGCATAGGCATGGTTTAGGCATGTGATTGTAATGCGCCATCAAATGTAATGCACATCTTTATTTTGGCTAAGCAACTCAACATGAAAGGCAGGTTTTGATTAAAATTATTTAACAGAAAAAAATACTACATGACTCTTGTTTTACAGTATTAACTGAGTGGTAGCAAAAGTATGTGTACACATACACCCACGATACTGAGTTTCACATAAATTAGATATATTTCTTCTATATTTGTCTTTTCCATTTTTGTTCTTTAATTAGGAGTGCATCACTTCATATCCCCTTTTTATGGCTAAAGTGCCTTTAGCATCTTATTCAGAGCTAGAAGCTGAAAGACATTTCTGGAGCATCAAGCATATGTAACCTTGTGAAAGAAAGGACTCTAGAAGCAGATTGTGCTTCAATTCTCCTTCCTCATGGTCAAAGCACTAGCACAGAGTTACTAGGCCTTTTGTATCACTTCATTTCTCTTTCAGCAGTTGGAAGGAGTTTTCATTCACCTCTCTGGGGGATATCTGCACACAGCTGGAAGTGCCCAGAAGGGCGAAACAGAATGACAGTCAAGATAGTTATGATGTCCAAAATAGAAAGCAATTTACATGGACAATTAAGATGGAA
Organism: Anolis carolinensis; assembly: GCF_035594765.1. NCBI lineage: Eukaryota > Metazoa > Chordata > Lepidosauria > Squamata > Anolidae > Anolis > Anolis carolinensis. The sequence continues at coordinate 37,329,352 of NC_085843.1, read as the reverse complement.
TCACCAGGGATTTGTAGGAAGGAGGGGGTAGAGCTTAGATTATGAAGCTCAGGATTTTTTCCTCTTTTTTGCTTGTAAAGATAGTTTCACCTGAGACCAGGAAGAAACAAGTGGCAAAATGAGATTATTTCTCTCTTTAATTCATCAGTGCATTAGCTAATCTGCTTTCAAAATTGTTACCTTATAACTGGCTACTCAGCTAGATCCCTCTTTAAAATATTGCTTCTATCTCTATCTCTGATCTTTATCGTCTCTATCCTTCCTCAGGCACCACCACACACTCTGTGTTTGACACCAACACACATATTACTAAGTCGATTTGCCCCTTCTCCACACATATCTTTACTGCCAGCCTGCCACATGTTGGGATCTGTGTCTAATAAGTAGTCTTTTCTATATCAGTACATGGCCCAAACCATGGAAGATTAAGATCAAAGCACTTCCGGCAGATGGCCATCTAGCCTTTGCTTAAAAACCTCCAGAAAAGGAGACTCCCTTCATTCTGAGGAAGCATATTCTACTGCTGAACAGCTCTTACCATCAGGAAGTTCTTCTTAGTGTTTATGTGTAATCTTTTTTCTTATAATTGGAATCCATTGTCCTCATCTCCAGAGCAGCAGAAAACAAGCTTGCCCCTCCTCAGTGCAACAACACTTAAATGTTTAAGCATGGCTGTCATGTTCCCTCTCAGCCTTCTTATCTCCAATCTAAACATACCAAGCTCCCTCCACCATTCCTCATAAGGCTTGGTTTTCAAACCTTTGATCATTTTTGTCACCCTACTCTGGACACATTCTAGCTTGTCAAGTGGAAGTTGAGCTTGCAGTGGAAGAACAACTGGTGAGGACAAAAATATACAGTGAAATCCCTGGTAAACTGAGTTGGAGACATAGATTAACATAACTTTTAAATGTTCAAACTATGACTTTATTTCAATCAGCAAAGTCAATACAAAGCAGTAAAGAAAATACGTTTTTTTTTAAAAAAATTAAGTGATGTATCAAATAGCTGAATTTAGAACTTTTATACTTTCTTTTAAATCTAATATAGTTACAGAAAATAGGGAAATATATTAAGATCATGCAAAATCTTGGCAAACAAAATGTAGGGATAAGAGAATTCCTTGCTATATCCTTCCTCTCTGCCCCATTTTAACTTCTCTGCTTTTCAGTTGAATGAACTTTGTAGAATACCTGGGGCTTAATACACTTCTCAAAAATGTACCTTTACCATTTGCCCCATTCTATTTCAAAGTGAATCAATAGTGTCACTACTATGAGTACAGTCCCATTTTTATAACTCCCATTCATTTTGTAAGATTTCTACAGGAGACATTTTTAATGAAATCTGCCCTGCATTAGCCCTAAGTAATGCCACATTTTCTAGATTAAAAGCCAAATGTGTTTTTCTGTTTGTCCCTACTTTGATACAAATACCCAGAATGTTATAGCCTGCTAATCATGTAAACATAAAGTTGCCCCAGTCTATCTGTTTTAATTGCCCCTTCTTGACAGAAAACATATTCTTTGACTGCTTCCTTCTTAGAGAAGTAGTCCAGATACATTGTTTACTAGCGAAAGGATGGAACGTGAGTTTAGGTGCATTTACCTTCAAGGCGCCATTAAGGAACAGCCACATTATGGTGTTGGAACACTATTCATTTCCACCCCACCTACCCACTGTATTTTAGCCTTGCGTCATAGCTATGGCTCATGGGTAGAGCAAACCTCAAAGGACATGGCCAAACCAGTTCTGCATCACTTTTGCCTGTATTCTCTTATTAACACCATGTGATTTACATGGTATTCTGTGATTTTTTTAAAGGAAACCTTGAAATTTGCTTCTAAATATAAATATTAGGCCTGTGTGACCAATGAAAAAATGTTTCAATACTCATTACTAAATTGAGGGGGATCATTTCTAAAGTGTTTTTGGGGAATTTTGAAAGTGTTTACAATTTTTTTCAAAAAAAAAAACCCTACAAGAGCTATCTCCTTGATTTTGTTTACAATGATACAAGATATCAAGGGCATCATTACCCACAAGTTACCAAACAATTTGCACATCTACTGATTTTTGGGGAATTTTTAAAGTTTTGACAAAACGTGATTTTAAAAAACACAACAGCTATCCTCTTGAATGTCTCTATATAACACTCAGCACATACCATAGAACTTCCACGTAGGGATTTTCCTCCAAGTCCAGAACTGATGTACTATCAGTCCTCTTTGCAGTTTAAATAATTTATTGGAACTCTAAACTATGTGGCTGGCTGCTGATATGAATGGACAATAGCTCTCCCCTACCTTATTGGGGTTTCCTGATGCGAGCAGAATGCTGGAAAATGTAGTTTATTTATTTATTATTTATTTAATGTACTTATACCCCACCCTTCTCACCCACACAGGGCAGGGCAGGGCAAAGTCTTTTGAATTCTCTGCCACAGAGGTCCTCGCCTTCCCAAACTATATTTCCCAGAGTTCTCAGTCTCCCTCCCAGCTCGCTTGCCCTTCAATGGTGACAGGCAACCTGGCTCTCCTTAAAGAGGAATGACCTCTTTGGCTTCACACCGCTGTTTGCTGCTTGTGCAGAAAATGTGGGAATTTTCAGAGACTGATTTCCTCCATCATTTTTAAAAGGACAAAAAAGCAAAAATATTATCAGACTCAAAGACTGCATCAGGTATTAGTTGGGTAGGCAATAGACATAAATTTAGCACATCACACATACTATTCCTCTCAATCTCTCTCACTCTATTTCAAACAATCTCAGAATCACCAATAGACTTAAAACAATCATACTGTATATCTGAGGTCTAACATGCTCTTGACGAATAAACTGCCCAAACTTTCACTTGCCTTTTCTATAAGTAATGAATTAAGCCATTCCCACTATTTTCCATTAGGTATACTATAGTTCATGTTGAAAACTGTGCTAAATTCCTCACTTAATGTAAGACATTCTTTGAACATTTCCTCAAAGAAATACCATTGTTGAATCTCTGTTGGCCATCTCTTCAATTTTGAAATACCTCTACAGATGTAAGGGCAACATCTTACTCAAAGGTACTTCTGGTAATTTCTTGCAAATGCAAGATTTTATCTGAATGCACTACTGCTGTTTTGTCAAAAATATATTATGTATCTTATTGAAAATATGGGATAACTGTAATGAAGTCATCATTTCAAAAACACTTTTATGGGTCAAGAATTCACTAGAGACTTCATAATGTCACAGCACAGAAAGTGGTTGTACAATTGCAGATATCTTATACTGAATACATTTATTTATTTATTTATTTATTTATTTATTTATTTATTTAAAGTATTTATATTCCGCCCTTCACACCCCGAAGGGGACTCAGGGTGGATCACATTACACATATAAGGCAAACATTCAATGCCTTAACATAGAATAAAGACAGAGACAAACGCAGCTCCGAGCTGGCCTCGAACTCATGACCTCTTGGCCAGAGTGATTTGTTGCAGCTGGCTGCAGCTGACTACTCACCAGCCTGCGCCACAGGCCAGTGCTGGCAATAAAACAGCAGCAATCAGAAATGTGGGGCTGGGAAGGAGGCTTTAATCCTTTTCGACAGCACTGCTGCTACCCTGAAGATGTACACAGCTTATGACTGACTTGTATGTGCATTGTCTGAGTGGTGTGTGTGTGTTCATATATTTGTGCGTATTTGAGAAAGAGAATGAGAGAGAGAAAAAAGTGTGGGTATGTATATATAATAATAGAATAACAGAGTTGGAAGAAACCACATAGGCCATCTAGTCCAACCCCCAACCATGCAGGAAAAGCACAATCGTACCCCTGACAAAGTACCCCTGACAGATAGCCATCCAGCCTCTGTTTAAAAGCCTCCAAAGAAGGAGCTTTCACCACACTCTGAGACAAAGTTCCACTGCTGAACAGTTCTTACAGTCAGGAAGTTCTTTCTAATATTCGGCTGGAATCTCCTTTCCTCTCATTTTAATGCATTGCTCCGAGTCCTAGAATCATAGAATCATAGAGTTGGAAGAGACCTCACGGGCCATCCAGTCCTAGTTTCCAGAGCAGCAGAAAACAAGCCTGCTCCCCATTCTTTATGACATCCTTTCACATATTTATACATAGCTATCATGTCTCCTCTCAATCTTCTCTTCTGTAAGCTAAACAGTACCCAGCTCTTTAAGACGATCCTCATAGGGCATATCTATATATATAAAAGAGTGATGGAATCGCGGCACCGAGCAAAGCAACTAAACTACGGGGGCCCCAACCTCGACATTGGACAACACAACCCATCATCCACGCCTTAAGGTTGAAACAACACAAAATCACTTCACGCACCTCCACATGGAGAGAACCCACAACGCCCCATCGGGAGCCATGCCAGGGAGGGAGGGAAACAAAAGCCCTCATGGCCGCCGGCAACAGGGAAGGCAGGCAATGGGAAAAAGCTGTCCCCTGGGTCCTAGCACCCGCCCATCATCCAAACCATTTATCTCCACTCCAACCTTCTACAATATCCAACCCATTTTAATACTCTATATTTTAAATATATGCTATGAACCATGACAATCAACACAATCTCTCTCCTAATATTTTAACAAGCTTAAAATCACAACACCAAATAAAAAACAACACTCTTAAAACACGGGAATGCCAGACACTAAACAATCAGGGCCAGCGAACACCTCCCACGATCTGCCATGCAGCACACAATCCAAGCACTCCCGACAGATGGCCACCCAGCCTCTCAATAATAATAATAACAACAACAACATACAATCCTAATGTTTGCAGAGGCTGACTATTTCTGTGGCCTTTACATGTCACATCTCTTTTTATGTTTGGAACCTTTAGAGTGTTTGCTTATCTTTTTCACATAGAAAAAGTATAGCTGTATACTCAGAGAGGCCTGACTCTACTGTACATACTAAACATAAAGCCAACCATACAACAGACATTCAATACCACCACTAACTCAAATTTCTCACCAACACCACCAGACAACGCCACAGCAACGCGTGGCCGGGCACAGCTAGTTATAACATATAATGAAATGAACATATGGCAGTCAGTATTGGCCACCACAATCCTGCATTCCCACCCCACACAGTCATTGTGTTTTGAATTCAGGTATCATACCACCATTGAATGTCTACCTCTAAAGGATACCTTGTTTATGAGATTACCTCTGATGGCTTAGGGAACTCATAGAAAAGGCACACTGGGCATTGCTTTGGCAAATAACTGTGTTTGCTGTGACCAAAACAGATATTTCCTGCAGCATAGCACACAAATCTGCTCTTCACCCTACTTGAAGTTTTTGAAATTTGTAAAATGCATTAAAGGATGATGCACCCTACCCATTCATGTATGTATGTCTTTGCAACAATGGCAACCACAGAAGAATTCATCTCCAAATACAGAGTACTGTATATATCAAGGGTTACTTTGGACAGGGGTTTACGTTGTTCTGGATATCACACTTTAAACTAGAGACAATGAAATAAATGGAATAGCAGAACTAGGCATGGACTTGGAGAGAAATTCTTACTCCTACAAAGCAACAGTGATGCAACAGTGATGATAAGAGTTTTAGGAAGAAAATACTATATTTGATCAAAATCATGTCAGGAATCAAAATGAGCCTATTTCTCTGGAAAGAAACTTTTTACCCCACTGGCCTGTTCAAATGAATGCTGACCATACAGGCACGAAAGGAGGATATCAGTTTGAAATCTGTTCTATTAATTATAAATGGTTTGATACTTTAGGGTAGGCATGCCTGACTTGTAATGAAAAGAGGTATAATTAGCAGTAAATAAAATTGCATGAGCCTTGTACATGCAAACTTTAATACTATACTAGAACTTTGCCCAGACTGCTGCTTTCACCATTAACTTTCCTGCTAAGGAAAACTGGACAGTTCTCTGAGGTAACAGGGAGCATCAGAGCAGCGATGTGAAAATACTCATTACTCCCTGCATCATTGAGAAAAAAATGGCCCTTGACACTCAAGTAACCTCAGCAAGGAAAAGGAAATGAGACAGAAGGCTCTTCTTGCATTTAGGGAAATATATTTACATCACGCGCAAACATACTTTTCATGTTTATCTTTTTAGTTCTTTTTAGTTATTAATTTCTTGTGAATATTTATAGTATCTAGGAAAATCTGCATACATTAAAAGATACATCCTGTACAGAAATGTGGTTTGAGGCAGAAAAAAATGTATTCTGTGTAAAATATACTAATGTTTCTGCAAAAATACTGGTCGTCTGCCAGATAGCCTGGACCTGAGTCATAACTAGCACTTTGAATTGTGGAAACAAACTGGAAGCCAGTTTTTGTGTATGAAAACATGTTCAGACAGATCATAAAAGAGGCTCCGTAGCCTTCTGCACACCATGCTTGTACCTCTGGGATACAGAACTTCCCACCTATGCTACAATAGATTCTGATATGTCTTAAACTACCAAAATTTAGGAAAAGCAGATAGTAGCTCCAATGTCAACAGGCTGGAGAATCAATTTCAGGATTAAAGGAGCTATCTGATGAACCTATTTTAGTCAGAAAGAATTTAACACCTTCAAAATTTAGACACTGCTCCCTCTTTCCCCCTACTCCTAATGCCCAGACTCCATTAATTTACAGAGGAAAGGAAAGGCACTCAGGCAACCTTTGGCTTTGCTTTCAGTTTTGCTTCCTTGTATTGAATATGAAACTAACTTTGGGAGCCTTCCAAGATTTACAAAACAAAAACAAAAAAGTATGGGTAAGTTTCAATTGTTAATTTTATGGCGTGAGCCATGCTCACGTATTGGATATAGCCTTGCAAGTACAAATTTAATGAATTTTATCTGAATTATGAGGACTAACAAAAATGCACACCTCTACTAGCTACCATTGCTTGGCAGACTACGGGCAAAGGAGGATTTTAATCCAGGAATTTATCTTACTATCTGGTAATGTAATGTGCCTGAATTGAGGCTGAAAAAGATTTGATGCTTGGTTACCTTGGTGATGAGTGATAAAAGACAAACATGTGTTACTTTATTTATTTTTTAATTAAGTACAGTTAGAGTAAAGGTGAATGTTAATGCTGCATTTTTGTGTCAAAAGCAATTAAGAATTGTATAAACTGACACTGCTCTCCAGTATGAAATATAAAATATTAGTATAAGTGTCACGTAACATTTTCTATAGGCTCAGTTCTAACCACTGTCCTTCCATTGCAAATGAGAATTTACAGATACAGCTGCTCACGTGAGTACACTCTGCTTCCAGCAAGTAGTTCTGCATATGATATAGCTGCATATTTTGGGGAGGAAACAACTTTCATGGGGTGGATGTAGATAAGTTTACAAACATTGTTTTGGCTAATGAAGATAAAAATGTGTGTGATGTGATATATTATATTTATGTAAGCTCTTTTTGGTTATTTTTGGTTAGCTAATATAAGTTTATATTGATGTTGTTTTATTTATTGTGTTGACTGATAATTTTTTGTTTATCTTTTATTATGGCATTGAATGTTTGCCACTTTTGTTGGAAACTGCTCTGAGTCGCCTTGGGGAGATAGATCGGGTTGCAAATGAAGTCTTATTATTATTATAATCTTCAATGCCAGAATACTGTCAATTCCTTATAATGATAAGGCTATCACCCTCTTAGCACATTAAGCCCTTTCATTTTCAGGTGAATGTCCCAAAAGAACTAATAAGGCAGGCTGCTCCCATTCAGATGGCATTGGTTCTGCTTAAGAAACTTTTGCTATATCCATATATATTCATGGGTTAGGGTTTTAGTTTATCAGACTCTTCAAAAAAGACTGATAGCTTCATGCAGCCTCTCTCTTATCGATAATAGTGGGCACGCATTGCACTCTCTGCATAGGATGGCATTCTGAAAGAATCCGACCTCACCTCAGATTGAGACAGAACACTGGCCTGTCAAGTTCATCAGTGTCTGGTTTGATTAGTAGCAGCTCTGTGGAGAAGCCTTATTCTGATTTTGTGCACTTCAGATGTGTTGACTTCAATTCCTTTCAACTCCACCCAGCATGACCACACTACCCAGGATCCTTGAAACAGCCATGCTCTGAGACAGTGGTTCTCAACCTGTGGGTCCCCAAGTGTTTTGGCCTACAACTCCCAGCCAGTTGACCAGCTGTTAGGATTTCTGGGGGTTGAAGGCCAAAACATCTGGGGGCCCACAGTTTGAGAATGACTGCTCTAAGAGATCTGAGAAATAGAGATCCTAAGGTTGAAATTTGGATTGGGATGAAATGTAAATGATGGTATCAGATTGTCTATGATGGTATCAGATCATCTAATTTTCTTACCATGGGTACTAGAAAAAATACTATTTATATTTGTTTTTAAGGCAATCTTAAATGCAACTTGATGGCAGGTAAGGGGGATTAAAAGGATGGATTTTGGTATGGCCCAAATATAAGCCAAGGGTCAATCTACAGAGAGGGAGAAATGGCAGCACAATATAAACTCTTATCCAAAAAAGGAACCATTCTCTTTCCCTGAATAGAGTTGCAGAAGACAAAAGTTTAGTCCATCCCAGGAAAATCTAAAAGAATGTCATGGGAATTGAAAATCAAATAATTACAGGTTCTGATTCTAGCTTAAATCTCTTCTCACTATCGCTCTCTTTGTTTCTCCTCTTGCAACTGAAAACACATTATTACAATAAGGTACAGTGAGATAAAATGTTGATTTTCCTTAATGATAAATGAATGGCAAGATTTTAAATTGGGATGATGAATGTGGAAAGTCAGAAATCTTCTTGCTACAGCAGCCAAAGCCCCCTTTAAGCATCCATCTCATAAAAATGTCAGGGATATTTAAAAGAGAAATATGCAAAAATTAAAATGGAGTAGAAAAAAAGTCATTTCATATCTTTAATGGCATAATGAAGTCTTTTTAATGTAATTTTCTTTACTCTTCTGATTACATATTCCAAAAGAGAGTCTTAACTTCCAGCGTTATTAGGTGGAATGTTTGTCATCATTATGGGTTAAGCATTTTCATAAACATTTGATGAATATTAACCATTTAAAATTACAAAAATAGTTTTACTCTCACTCCATTGACTGCTGGATATGGAAATATTGATATCTAAGTGGAGTCAAGATGCTTGTAAAGTACATAAACTCCAATACATATATACGTTTTGGACAGAAGGTTGAGTGGTTTTATGACGGCATGTTTAATCTTTCTGGTAGCATTCCCTGTACATGTGCATTAATACTGGGAATGTGGAGGTCATTGCCCCCTCTAAATGACAAGTCTGTCCCCAAATGAATTTTTTTCTCCCTCCAAATCTCTATTATGCAGAAAGTGAAAATCATTCACATATAGAACTCTTAATGTTTGCTGGTTTTGCATTCCTTTAGTTTTGTTTTTTTTGCCCGCCTGTTTTCTTTGAATGTCTGAACTATATTTCAAAATGATCAAATGAAATATTAAGTTATTACAATGTCATAAATCTGAGAGGTGCCAAAATCAATGTAAAGTCCAAAATTCTTATTAAAGGGCAACAACCCAATTTTGCTACCTCTACCAACATAAATAATCAAACTAGCTTTCTTTTTCTGCTGGTGGATAACCATACTGTTTGAACTAGCCCCATCCACGACAATCAAACATAGTCTGCAAAAGATCTGACAGAGCTTTAAGCTTTCTCTATAACTTATCCTTGCTCACTGGTGGATTGTGTAGTCTGAGAAAATAGGGAATGGAATGATTGCTGTGACTGCATCTGAGCATTTGGCAAAAAATAAAAGACTTGAACTTTTGTGAACACCTAAACTGTGCCTTCACAAGAGTTCATGTCTTTTTTAGAATTTCAGAAGGCTATCGTGGTGTAATGATTACATAATAGACAAGAAGCGGAGAATCCAAGTTTCTTTTCTCTATACCCACCTCCATGTACCTGCCCAGTTAACCTTGGATCAGTCACTATCAATCTTCTGCTTCAAAGGTTTTTGTGGAGGAAATGATAGAGAAGAATCATGAATGCCACACTGAGTTTTGTGAATATACATCTCGCTTTTTTTTTTGGGGGGGGGGGGGAGTTGGATGAAATAATATATATCTAATGAATGATTAATAGCCATGTTTCTGTTTTAGTCCAGCTATTCCTCACTCCTCTTCAACTCTTTCTAGGGTATGTATCTGAAAGTGCAAAAAGGTATGTTTGGATGGCCAACCAGATCTAGAATTCTATGAGAGAGTTGAACTTGAATATCTTCCAATACCATCAAAGGAACATAAATCAAAACTAATTTTGAAATGTAGAAAGCTGTCTTAAAATGTATCTATCCAGGTTAACATTGTTTATGCTCACTGACTATAACTCCTCAAGTTTTCAGAATAAACATTTTCCTAGCCCTACTAGAATAACAAAGGTTGAAAGATGAGTCTCCACTATTTGACGCCTTATGGGTTTTAACAGAAGAATCCTACCTACATGTTTATCTGTGAATAGTGAACTTTTTGAAATCCTCGGTTTAGTGACAGGGATGTCTTTAAATAACAAAATGTGTTCACTAGCATGTTTTATACATGAATAATCTGCCAGGTTCTTTGGAAAGGAAAGAGCAACATTTTACAAGGTTATCAAGATTTTATGGCAATAGTTGAGAGATGGTTTTTCTTCTCTGCCCTGCAGGCTATAAACTGGGTCATTTTAATTAAATCTGGTGAAACTGAAGCCAGAGTAAAGGGGCTACACAGAGGAGAAAAGTTAGAAAAATACTGGCCATGCCCTGACTGAGTAGACTTAATAACAATTTGGGAGGGGGGTGATTCATTTTCTAATTGTTACTGAATGTATGGGGATTCATCCACAGGTCTGTTCACAATCATGGTAAACACAGGAGTTAATGTGCCTCACCCTGAAGCTAAAGCTCCATCTGGAGACAACCAACTTCACATTTGGCTCCCCTCCTCTATTTCTGGCAAGAAGAGGCAAAAATACACAGTTCTTTTCTCATGGCAAAGCTGACAACACAACTACAAAACTGAACTGTAGGAATATATTTAAGGGAACAGGTTAATCATCATTACCCCATTTTTCCATTTGGGTGCAATATGTATTTACCTATCTATCATGTCAGAAGTGAATTGAGGGTACATTTATAATGCATTTCAAAACACAAACTTGGACAAAATGTCTTTTAACCAGAAGCTGCAGAAGGATGCAGTGTGAGCCTTCTAATAATGATTAGCATTCTGTTACAAAACCGCTTGTCCTTCCATATGCAAAAGAGTACTGTTACAGTCACTGCTCAGTCATAGGGCCCATCCAGACAGGGCCCATAATGAGGAAGATCTCACGGTTTTACTGGAGGTGTTTAAACGATGTCTCCGGTAAAACCAAATTAATTTGGGAAAAAGCAGGAAAATCCTGCTTTGTCATGAATTAATTTGACACCTGGAAAAACCCGAATCTTTCAAAAGATCCGGGTCTTTCTAGGTGTGGGCCCTGTGTAGATGGGGTCCGGGGATTGCATCCACACAACTGCCTTGGGATTTCCAGGCTGCTGTAGCCTGGAAAATCCAAGGCAGCACCCACTCTCCTTGCTGCCACAATCTGCCTCACCCCCCTCCTGGCGCATCATTTCTATGCACCAGGAGGATTGTGGCAACAGTTTCATGACAGCCAAGTGAGTAATTTTTAATTTTTAGGCCTTTTCTGGGAGGGGGGGTTGTTTAGTGTCTGGGTGCTTTGCTGGAAGGTCCAGGAGGGTATCTAGGCACACCCCCCCCCACACACACACACACACAAAACCCACAGGTTTCGACGAGTGGTGTGGACTTTAACCCAAATCCATTCAGATTTTCTTAAATCCAACTGGGCGCAAGTTAAAGCCCTGTGTGAAACCAGTCTCAAACTAGGACAATCAAAGCTCATCCAGGTTTTACTTTTAATGCTATTCATTTTATCCTGTGGAATCTTGGGGTTTGTAGTTTGATGAAGCACTGGAGCTTTATGGCAGAAAGGTCTAAACAAGTCTCACACTGCAAATACTAGAATTGCACAGGCTGCAACCATAGATGCAGTTTAGCCTGTCCTCTATTTCTAGGAGTATATTGTTGGTTGTCCATGATTTATAACAGGCATTATTGTTACAAGAACTGCACATGAGACTGGCCTTGGCATTGGTTGGCAAATTAGAGTTGCTTTAGTTCGTTTGTGGAGCCACCTAATACTAACGCAGCACATAACTGCTGAAAAAGGTGTTCTGAGCACAAAGTAGGTGGGTTGGGGGTCAGAACTCGCTTGTTTTTAAAGGCAACTGAAAAAGTGGGAGAACAGGATTAATAGAGAAAAATCAAAACATTTATGGGGCATGGCACTGTGGGGCCACTTTTTCTGACAACACCCATTGGTTAGAACAAAATAGTTCTTATACTTCACAGTATTAAAAACAACAGGAACACCCTTCTAGATCAGAGACCTTCAATTTAGTTAGAACCTTTCAAAATCCAGCCACCCTTTTTACTCTCCTCCCACCAACTTCCATCTCTGCAGTTATTCACCTTCTCATCTCCTCTCTTCCCTGGAGGTAAAAGTGCAGCCCATACACTCTTTCAGCTAACAGACCAGTTTATCAGAACTCACAGCCTCATTTATCAGTCCTATTCATCTTACCTTTCAGCCTTTGAGGAAAGCAATGTGGGGGAGGGACCGCAAGCTGCCTTTCTAAAAGGAACTGGTGGTAGCTATGGGCATTGATATGAGAAACAAGGAAGGTGTTGAGGGTTTTTCATTCAAGCTGACATTTAAGCTGTTTCATACAAATGAAATCAAACAAGGGAAGCCAGATGGGCTCCATCCCTTCCTCATCTAGACAGTTTCAGGATGAAGAGTAGTTACAGACCTAACAAAACTTTAGAAAGAATGAAGACAGGACAAACCTGTTCATCAAAATAAATTTATATGGAGGCATTAGGTACAATATATATTTGCACTGATCTGGAAGGATGCAAACAAGATTAATAACAAATATAAAGAAATATTTCTTCATAATTGAACTGTAGATTTCACTATTGCAAGAGATGGTTATAGTTACCAATGTGAATGGTCTTAAAAAGAGGCTCAACAAATTTATGGAAGCTGGGATTACCACTGGCAGTGTATCAAGAGAGATAGGTATTCCTTCCAGGGGGATATGTCCTCCATAAAAAAAAGTTCTTGTTTTAGGATGTTATCACATACAACACAGGAAATGCTGGTGAAGTAGGCAACCTGTGGTTTAAAAGGGCTCAAGGAAGACTCAATAATAATAGTTTTATTTTTGTAACCCGTCTCCATCTCTCCGAAGGGACTCGGAGTGTCTTACATGGGGATCAAGCCCAGCATAAACAAGAATTCAATTCATACGGGATACATACAATCTCCATCACACCCATGATTCTCCCCTTCTCTTATTTATCTAATAAAATAATGTGCTTTTACTCATCACATGACAGAGGACTCCTCCCAATCTGTCTGATGTACACCTGCACCATTGTCTTCTTTTGTTTTTGTTTTTTTATTTGCTTTGACAAATTTTGCACAACCGCATAAATTTGCAACCTCCATTCAAATAGAGAAAAGTAAAAATATATTTTTGGTCCCATGGAGCAGTGCAGTTCCCTGTGATCTGTTCAACCAGTTATGGCAATGGAAACCCCACAATTTGTTCAACCAGGGGTTCTCAAACTTTTTCAGCCACAAAGCCCTTTTTGAAGCAAAGGTTTCTCGTGGAGCTCCAAGAAATGTTTATATATAGATATAAATATATCAGGCATGGGCTGGGCCAATGACACATGAATGGAGAATGTTTCTGTGAACTAATTCACACAGTGCAAAAAAGGAAAGAAAGAACAATAAAAAGAACAATTTTAACCAGCATAAACTTAATGGTATTTCAGCGAAAGACCCCCAGGGCCAATCCCATTCTGCATGCAGGAAAAGCATAATCAAAGAAAAGAAAGGGGAGGGCAGCCTAGACAGCAAGGAAAAGAGTCTGGGCACTGAGGGATGTGGGGGAGAAGGGTATTTTTCCCTGGGAGGATGCTTCTGCTGTTGTTGTTTCCGGAAACTCAAAACTTTAATTTCCCTACATTTCTCAGGAGGAGGAAGCGGGAAGCACCATGGAGCCGTGGAGCCCCTCATTATCACTCATAGAACCCCAAGGCATTCACCACCCATTAAGGACTTTATCAAAGGAAACACCAGCACTGAAGCAAAACAATCACCTTTGGTGACAGTACCTGTCATAAAATGTTGTGCACATCCCACTGCCCATTTGCCTCCTCCACATAATAAACCCATTCCCCATATTGATGGTAAGACTCAAGAATATTTGGAAATCATATCATGTTGCCATCAGCTACTTTCTACAATGGGGCCATGCTTTTATGCCACCATGGTGCCACTGAAGTGATGCTATGAGGAAGAATTCTCCTCCTCTCCTACTCTGTCCCGCCTCCCTCACTAATAATAAGGCATATTATTTTTATTTTAAGTTTTTTAATTACCAAAGCTAAAATTGAAAAATTCTTTCTTTATTTTTTTAGAAGATTGTGGAGCAACAAAGATGTGGGAGTATGGGATTACAAGGTTATGCAAAATTAAAATCCAGGGCCCCAGAACAGGAAATTGGCACAGTTGTGCAAATGAAAAGGCATGTTGGTATGTTGCTGTTATCAGTCATCACACAATTGTCACAGAATAACAGCTTCTTTTTGGTCCTGTGCAGCAAAAATAAAGGCCTAAGAGAATATAACCCCTAGGTTTAACCAGGGCCTTTGTCATAAGTTCAGAAGTAATCATTTTATTATACTTTTACATTTCTCCGTAGAAAGTTTTACCAGCAGTGACTAAGGCCAAAAAAAGTCAGGTATAGGTTAGAAGAGGTCTGAACCTACTCTAGTGTTTTGATGCAGCCATGACTGGCCCAGATTTAATAAGTTGCCTGACACACCTCCCATTTCTGGCCCAATATCACCTTAATAATGGAGCTATTGCCAGGCAATTGAGCATGGAGCATTGTGGAAATCCTTTATGATCCTTCACACTGCTGAGTTCCAAGAAAGCTAAGCTAGTAGCTAGTCAGTAATTGCTAAGGATCTTCACCTCTTCTCCCCAACACACACACACACACTAAAAATTCTAAAACCTAGATACAGAGAAGCACCTAAGTGTGGGTATCAATATAGCAAGGATAAAATTAAAGGGAAGGATTTCTTTTCACTGTCCTCCACAGTAATGTATAAAAAGAAAATGGGTGTTGCCATGTCAAGGTCTGTTCAGTTTGCAGGTCTGTAGCAGCTTTAGACAATTGAACACTTTGAAACTGTTTAAAGCAATTTAAAATATTCATTTGGAAGGTACCAAGTCACTCATTTTGTGCCATCTACCAAATAGTGTTTTGGACTTGTTATTCTCAAACAGTAGTTCCTCACTGCCATCCCAGTCCTGTCTGTCTGATCAATGAAAAAATGTTTCAATACTCATTACTAAATGAGTATTGAAATAGAGTAACAAATTATTTGTTGCTTTTCATTAAGTAATTACGCAAGATGGGAGTCCAACCCCCTTTATTGTGGCAGGCAGGAAAAATACAGTCAAACCATCCCCAACAGATGCCTATCCAGCCTTTGAAATAATAACAATAGGAAACCTACTAGGTAAATTTTGGAGTTACTGTCTCTAAACTTTGCCTACCTCACAGGGTTGATTCAACTCCCAACAATCCTCTTATTTTATTTCAAAATCCCTTTAGAGAATGAACATGGTGAAGTTGGATGAGGAGGAGATGGAACAAGGTGGTAAGCAGAATTCTGGGAAATGAAGTGTGGGACAGCGAGGACTCCTGTGGCAGAGAATTCAAACGACCCTGCCCTAAACTATATTTCCCAGAATACTGGCCGTTTCCTGCATTAAAGTGAATGGGTCCCCCCCCCTCCACGTTGGAGAAGTTATTTTTTTAAATGGAGGTATTGCATTGCCTCCAGGTCAGCAGTGCCAGAGAATTCAAAAGTCCTAAAATACATTTCCCAGAATTCTGCTTGCTTGCTGTGTTAAAGCCTCAATGTGAATGTGACTTCTGCCTCTCTCTCTGGGTCAGTCATGTGCTGGAAGGGCCTTTTTCCTTGCTTGGCCGACCAGCCAGGTCCCTCTTCCTCCCCGGGCCACCCTCGCTGCCTCCTTTGAGGGAAAAGCGTGGCTTCTTCCTCCATTCCAGCCTCATGTCAGGGTCTGCAATACAGATGAAGATCAAGGGCTGCCAGGCCCAGCATCTGAGTCAATAGAAAGCAGGGAACTGCTACAGCTGCAGCCTGACACTGAGGAAGCTACCCCTGCAGTGCAGGACCAAGTGCCTCAGGCAAGTGGGAATCCTGAGTTAACTCAGGATCAGGGAAGCGATGTGGCAGAGTTAAGTATCCCAGAAAGATGACAACTCAGGACTCATGCTATTCCGCTGCACAGATCCACCTGGCTGGCACAGAGAAGGGCCAACAGGTGAGAGCACTTGTGCTATAGAGCATAAAGAGTGGCAGCTTGGATTTGGTCTTTGTGGAGAGCAACGTTTGGAACCTGCTACAGCTTGAAGTTCTGTTGAATGACTGTGCCTTATTGTGTGTTGGACCTTGGATTACGTATAGTTTTGGATGTTTGGTGAGAACCTTTGGAATGGACTACTGAAAATGACTTTTGGATTATGCCTGTATGGTTTGTTATTTGAATCTACTTTGGCTTGGATCCTGGACTGATTGACGATGAGCATACTGAGTGGCTGTTTATACTGAGAGACGCTGTGCAGGGTTGCGACACCTCACGATTCTCATGGCCCTTTGAGGGAACCAAACCCAGCTCTTTTGGGGGAGAAGCGACGTTTGCGATGGAGACCTGGAATCATTTACAAGAGTTACAAAACTCATCAAAGTTATAGGTCAGTGTTTTGAATCTTAAGTTTTTTGCATGGCCACCCCCGGGTTTCTTAATATCGCTTTGTATGTATGCATCTAACAAATCTGATCCGAAAAATGAATTAAAACCAAAGTTTTGCACACCCCTAATAAACAGTATAGTTTTTGAGAACTTTACAAGAGTTTGAGAAAATGCAACTTTACAGTTGAAACCTACATCCAGTCTTTTCTAAGATAAAGGTAAAGGTTTCTCCTCACACTAAGTCTAGTCGTGTTTGACTCTGGGGGTTGGTGCTCTCCATTTCTAAGCTGAAAAGCCGGCATTGTCCAAAGACACCTCCAAGGTCATGTGGCCGGCATGACTTCATGGATCACCGTTACCTTCCTGCTAGAGCGGTACCTATTGATCTACTCACATGTGCATGTTTTCGAACTGCTAGGTTGGCAGAAGCTGGGCCTAACAGTGGGAGCTCACCCCACTCCCCGGCTTCAAACTACCATCCTTTCAGTCAGCAAGTTCATCAGCTCAGCGGTTTAACTCACTGCACCACCAGGGGGCACTTCCAGTTTTTTCTACTAGTCCAAAAGATTGCACAGCTTCCTGAGGAAGAAGAAAAATCTCACTCTGCTTATGCACACTATATCCATGGGGAAGGTGAAGAAAATACAAAACTAATAGTACAAACAGCATGAAGAAGCATTTGACATCATTGCCTTTGTTAGTTTGAAAGTTGCACAACCCAAAAGTGCAGAAATAGTACTGTGCAAAAGTACTGTTTCCTACAGAGAAAGAATATTGATCTTGCAACTCAACATATTTGAATTTTGCAGTGCAAACTACAAAAATGTCTATTTAGGATTTCTCTACACTCAAGAAATTCATTCACAATATCCAATATTTTCAAATATTCTTTCTATTCCTAGTTCGAACAAGAATAAAACTATTAACACAGTTGTTGTAGCTGAGTTAAAACCTAACTAAACTTCATTGATTTTACTGGTTTAATCTTATTGGGACTATGGACTGTGCTCTGTACTGATCCCAGAGGCTGGGGAGGACTTCACACACTTTGTCACAACCTATGGTAGCAGCAAGGTGGAGTCTACAAAGCCCAGCTGGGCCAAATCTGATTTGGGCCAGCCAGATTGTCACCTTACCATTGCTGTCATCATTGCCTCTGCCAAATGGTGACAGAGCTCTGGGATTGCTACTGGCCATTGTGGTACTTTTGCTGACATCAGTAAAGTTATCCATGACTACTAGGAACTTTCCTGCAGCAACCAGGAGCTTTCCACTTTTCCCTGCACTAGTAAAAAAAAAACCATTATTCTCTAATTTTGACCTCTTAGGATGAAAATTACAGAGCTTCCTCCCCCACGCTTTAGTAAAATACAGTAATAATAATGCATCAAATAAGTTAAATTTGCTGCCCTTTTGGAACTCCCAGAATCAACCAGGTTATTCTGCCTAATGGTTGGCCTTATATAATGTTAGGTACTTTCAACAAATCTACTTTAATTGACTAGTTGTAAAGTTGAAAACTGGCGCAATAAGGTATAAAGGAGCATTCCACCCTGCTGGCCACTGCTTGTAGCAAAGTCTCTGTGAAGAAAAATGGACTCCACTCCCCTACAGAAGCCATTTCACATTGCCAGGAAAACCTGCTGAGTGAGGTGCTTTTTTGAGAAATGTACTATTAGAAACATTTGGTTTGGGCAAGAAAGGAACCCTAAAGGGTGATTGACACCCAATAGGTTTCCCAGCTTGCTGGCAATTTGAAAAGGATGCAAGACATGCTAGAGCACTGGTCCCCTGAGCACAGCCTTCAGGGCACAAAAGAGAAAGAGCAGTTATGCTGCATGAAGGCAAACTGCAAAAAGGACTGAGAAGGCCTCCTGGTGGGTCTCCCAGCCCTATGCCATAGGAAGCGAAAATGGCTTGTGGGAAAAGCAGGGGGGTGCTAGGGGGGCTGGGAGGAGGAATTCGATGGCCTCTAATCTCATGCTACTAAACAGTAATTGAAAAGAAGAACCCCAGCAAGGAGCAGCAGGCACAAACCACTTAAGCTATTGTGGAAAAGAAAGAGGCAGGGAGAAAAAAGGCTATCGCTGTGATTTTCACACATAATATCTCTCAGGCCTGTAGAACACCCCAAAGATGATAAATTTAATTCCCTATTGCTTTTAATCATTCACACTTTTTAATAGGGCATGAAACTCCACGTTCTGAACTGGGAATATACAAGAGTAGCAAATGACATCTGCTTATCCTTTAACCAGTGGATATTGAAGCTCTAATTGCATTGACAGCACCACCTGCTACCACTTGGGTTCGAATACTGAATATGCTTAGGTAGAAACTTGTGACATACTCTGTCATTGTTTAGGAACCCCACTAGAGGGAGGCACTATTACAGGTACAGTACTATAATAGTGATTTGCACAAATGATCCATGGTGAATGATGTTGCTGTTTGTATTTTCTAAGAATTTAGTGGAATTGTTTTAGGAATCCAGGAGTAAACAAAGCCAAAAGCTAGAGTTTTTTTCCCCCAAATGTGCTTTCTGTGCTGTTCTCTACACTGTCTGGTTTGACTCTGATCAGGAAGAGCTGGATTTCTTAAGAACCTCTCCCTTTCCAAATTCAGAAACTTCTAGGGAAAGTAGATCCTATGAGAGAGAACTGTGGCTCAGTGGATGAGGGCTTCTAGGAATTATAGTCCAAATAAGTAAGCATACGCGGTAGGCTTGTCCGATCGATGGAAAAAATGTTTCAATTCTCGTTTCTAAAGTAGGGGGTGCCGGCTCTTCGATATAGAAATTATTTCTTAATTTTTCAACCAAAATTTTTGGATATTTCCGAAAATTCGTAATGTTTCTAAAATGTTTCTAAAATGGCGGACGCACATGCGCAATCGCCAAAAAACAGGAAACCGGGGGGGACTTTTCTGGGGGTCTCCTGCCCTCATTTCTTGAGCTATTCTCATCAAATTTGGTACAGTGGGAGAACACATTCCACACTCTTTGCTCAACAAATTGCAGAATGTTTCCTGTCTCCTATGATTTTTGGCGAATTTTCATAACTTTTTATAATACACTATTTTTTAATATTTGAAGAAACCTGTTCCTGGTTTGAAAGTCTTATTTCCTGTTCAATTGGGTTCTTATCACTGTAAAAGTCCCTCTTCTACTTGTGTAGACTTTGGATTAGAAATGCAGCACACGCCAAGCAATGCCTTGACAGGATTGGCAACGTCCTTTGGAAACTATAAATTGCCTTTGAACCTTTTGATCAATGGTGCTATAAATTGCTGTGGACCCTCTATTGAATCAAATCAATGTCTGACTTTGTGATTTCAGAAATAAAACTCAGCCCAAGGCTTGGGAATAGAAATGGAGCGTGAGGGAAGCAATGCCTTGGCGGGTGCCCCACGTCCTTTGGAAACTATTTCTTCCAATGTACCCTTTAGGTTTGAAAACAATGTGTGTCTTTGTGATTGCTGCAATAACACTCAGCCCAGGGGCTTGGGATTACAAACGGAGCGGGAGGGAAGCAATGCACTTGCAGGAACGCAGACGTCCTTTGGAAACTATTATTTTCAAGTCCCCCCCTTTCAGGATTGCAAAGAAGGGCTGGTGTGGTGATTGCTAAATTCCAAAAAAGAAAACAGAAAGGCAAAGGGACTCCCTCTGGAGTAGAAAAGTAAAGCACCCCAAGCTCTGCGCTTGCAGGAACGCAGACGTGCTTTGGAAAATAAAAGTTCCCTAAAGCCACAGCAAGGACTCTGCCACAAGCCCCAAGCCAATTTCCCAAAAAAAAACCCACAATATCGAACCAGCAACAACAGACAGACACTCTACCCCCTATAGCCAGAACAGTCACTTAGCCCTCTCTCCCCCAAGCAAGCAAGCAGCTTCCCAGCGCACGCGAACCACCCTCTCTCCTCGGTATCCTAGCCCAGAATGGCTTGGCTCAGTTGGGGAGGGGATTTTTATAGAGATCCTCCATGTGGACGCTAGCCCCCACCTTTTTCAGCCATCGCGGAAGTCTCTGATTGGCCAGGGAGCGGTAGCCATGTTAGGCTGCGCTAGGCTCCCATTCATGTTAGGTTGCAGAAACAAAAAATTCATGTTAGGTTGCAGAAACAAAAAAAATTAAAAAAAAATTAAAAAAAAATATTTTAAAAAAAATTTGGAAGGAAAAAATTAACGAAAATTTTAAGAAACAATTAGAGAATGGGCCAACGATGGTTCGAATTACATTGCCAGTTGCGCTCAGGGAAAACGTTTCAATACTCGTTTCAAAAAACAAGAACAATCCGAAATAATTACGAAACGAGAAACATAACGAAAATTTGGACAACCCTAATATGCGGACATATGTTCACGCTCAATCCACTTTTGGCTCATTCCTGTTTGGTGTTGGGCTCCAAGATCTCCCCTCCCTTCTTCCCCCACTCCCATGAAAAGGAATAGCACCTATTTCATGCCAGGTCTAACTCCTGGCATCAGATTTATCTGAATTTTTGTCAAGTGGGTCTCTGTGCATGTTCCAGGGTTACTTTTTATTCACACATATTTTTCAGTATGGTTTTGTGCACTTTTCCCATTGTTGAAATACCTGTTAAACTGTAGAAACATACAGGGTTTGGAAGCAAGGCATGCTTCGTGCCAGTTTTGGATTGCAAAAATTGGTATTTTCACAAGAAAAGGCAAACATAATGTTGTTACTCCCCCCGCACTCTGGAGAAAAAAAGGAACTCTTCTTCTCACTTTGGCTTTTCTGTGTGTCAGGAGCGACTTAAGAAACTGCAACTCGCTTCTGATGTGAGAGAATTGGCCGTCTGCAAGAATGTTGCCCAGGGGACACCCGGATGTTTTGATGTTTTTACAAACCTTGTGGGAGGCTTCTCCCATGTCCCTGTGTAGAGCTCATCCGCACTCTCCCCATGTTGGTATTCAAACTGGCAACCTTCAGGTCAGCAACCCAACCTTTAAGTCAGCAGTTCTGTCAACACAAGGGTTTAACCCACTGTGCTCCAGGGGCTCCTACATAGCTAAGTCATGTCAACAATGTAGCTAGATGCCCAAGAAAAGAAAAGATAAATCAGGTGAGATGCCATGCTCATGAGCATGCTGAAACAATCATGTAGCACAGATAATTCTACACATCTAAAATAACATGTACCATGCATGCAAGTGACTGTGAAAACTGGGTCTGAAGTCTATTTTTTTTCCTTATTCCAGACTGTGCTTCTTACATTGGGTTTCTTCTAAATTAGAGCAAAGCTCATGCAATAGTGAGAGAGAAAGGTAGTGTGTGTGCAAGAGAGTACAATTAACCCCCACCTCCCATTCATTTCTCTTTTTTCCTGCAGCATGAAAGCAACCTAGTTAAGTAGCAGCATCACTTTTCAAGTCATAAAAGCATTCTGCTGCCGCTTTCGTGCTTGCTGAATGGAGTGAATAATTATTCTTTTACTGAAACAAAAAGCTAATGTTTTTCTGTGCTTTTTAAGCCATTTTTGTCTTTAGCTTCCTATCTCTTAAAAAGAACCTTAAAAAATAACCCTAAATTGATGCAAACAAAATAATTGGCAAGGCGTGAAAATCCCAACCGTCTCCTGGAGACAGACTGTGTTGTCAGTCCTTTCTTAATTTTCACTCTATTAAGGTAATTTCCTGTGACTGAGCCTTTTGCTGCAGCCATTCTCACATGCTGCCTTCTCTGTCTTTTTCATACAAGGGTTTAAAATATCTTAAATCTTAAATTTACACTTGGAAAAAGGGAGAAAAGAGCAAAGTTTGATAAGTTTCATTTTCTTTTTATGCATAAGGTAAAGGTTTCCCTTGATGTTAAGTCCAGTCATATCTGACTCTGGGAGTTGGTGCTCATCTCCATTTCTAAGCCGAAGAGCCGGAGTTGTCCGTAGACTCCTCCAAGGTCATGTGGCTGGCATGACTGCATGGAGCGCTGTTACCTTCCCGCCAGAGCGGTACTTATTGATCTACTCACATCGCATGTTTTCGAACTGTTAGGTTGGCAGAAGCTGGAGCTAACAGCGGGCGCTCACTCCACTCCCGGGATTTGGACCTGGGACCTTTCTACATAGCAATTTCTACATAGCAATTGAGAATTAGCTGATTTCTGAGTGTAACTGAAACCTACCAGAAGGGATGAAAAAAATATGAAATGCTTTTTGTTTTTCTCTTAAATGTATTGAAGAGATAGGTTGAATATGCTGTGATGATCTTGACAGTGTTTATGCAAAACCATTATCTGGAGGAAGACACACCCAGAACTGCTCTCTGCACTGAGTTTGGGAATTACTTTTGAAAGGTAATGAGTTACACTTATAGTTCCAAAATATGTCCACAGGTGACCTTCATGTATATATGAAGGGATCAGTTTTAAGCATGGTCTATATGTAATACTTGGATAGATCCATGGCACCAAAAGCATGAGAAAAAAATTAGTCATAGAAGGCACATGAAGTGGTGATGGAAATAGATCAAGTGAATATTTCTATCCAATCTAGAGGAAAAGACAGAGCTGTACATACCGTGTTTCCTTGAAAATAAGACAGTGACTTACATTAATTTTTGCTCCCAAAGATGCACTAGGTCTTATTTTCAGGGGATGTCTTATTTTTCCATGAAGAAGAATTCATATGTATTGTTGAACAATAAAATGAACATTTATTATATATTGTACAGTAGTTGTCATCACAAACCAGCATAGCCAGACAAAATGTGAATCCTATCAAGAATTTCTTGTTACTACCATTATTTCAATGTACAGCAATCTATGGTACGTACATTTACCAATCCTGCATGCTCTGATGTTCTGTTTGGCAGACATGCTTCCAAACAAAAACTTTCTAGGTCTTACTTTTGGGGGAGGCCTTATATTTAGAAATTCAGCAAAGCCTCTACTAGGTCTTATTTTCAGGGGATGTCTTTTCGGGAAAACAGGGTACCTGTGTGGCCTTCAGACAAAGCTCTGTATTGATCTGACTTTAGTAAGAAGCATCAACAGAAAAGATGGACTATTTACTCTGTTGAGTTACTCATAGACATATACAAATTGAAATTTCTCTCCAAGTTGGCTAGGGGGCAAGGAGTAGAGAGAGAATGAGAGCTATCCATCATCACACACTGCCTCAGAGGTTTATAAATGAACAGTACAATATATTAATATGTTTGCATGCATATGACTGCTATGGCTGCTATTTACCCCTTTGTTTATGATTCGCTGTCCCTTGAGGGGCTCTCCATCTCCTGTGAGTTTAGAAGAACTGAATTAATTGAGCCGCAAGTTCTCTCATGAGGTAGAGGCATTCAATATCCCTGTTGGTTTCTCTGTTACATCCAAAGCACAGAATATTGCTATTTTGTGTAGCAACTCCTTGACAATGTTAACAGAAGTTCATTCATATTTATTCATGTCTAATTCCTAGGAAAAAAATCTTATTCTAGTTGGAATCTAACCAGAAATTCTCCTAATATATATCTTTAAGTTGTGGGAATAGGAAATGGATAGACCTGATTGAAAATTAGAAATTATCGATATTTCACATTGCAGTCTGCCTCTCAGTTCAGATGTGGAGACCAAAAATGGCAGTGGGAAAGGGAAGAAACAAAAATAATCCAATCACAGTGAAATGTCATGTGTATGAGGGAAGAGCAGGAGGAAAGGTAAACCAATGAAAAACCTTGAGATGTCCCATTGCCTCAAACAAGTATCTGTCAGTATGATGATGGGTACCAGAGTGATCCACACAGAAAATAATGGGATTAAAGGGTTTCAGCCTCATATTATCCATATTGCAGCAACTGTTTGAAGCAGACATTTCAGTGAATGTCTACTGTAGTTTTGATGGAGTACTGACTTCAGAGGTTTGCAGACCTGAAAGCTATAATCAAGGGGGATTTGTCATCTTTCCCATCCAAATCTAGCCAAAACTGTATATTGGCTGCAAGGACACAAACCACTTATTCTTCCTGACTTCCACTTGACAGGAAGCACTTCCAGGTGTCTGATAGATTGTCAGAAAATGCTACATATCAAGAACCTGAAACATTATATCCCAATTATGTAAAATAATTTCTTTAAAATAGCTACCAATCTGAATATCTTATTTGATCCATAGCTTTCAAGGAAGAAGAGTGGGAGGAGAAGCAGGAGGATAAATAGAATAGTGATAGTCATGGCAATTGAGAAGTGACTGTATTAGATTGAATGCATTTGGCCTCTCATATCCAGTCTTATTTGCAAGGACAACCCCAGCTAATCTGCCGCTGACCCATCGCCTGCTTTTAAAGCATCCCAGTTTCTTTCACTTTTTCCGCTTCCACTTAGTTTACTGCAATTCAAAAATAATTTTCACTCATGTTTCACAGCAAGAGGAAGAAGAGAAGAATGTTTTGAAGACTTGCCCTTTTCCATAGACTCATTGGGGGTTTTCTCATTTTTTTCATAATTTTCTAAATTCAGTATAAAATTCCAGGGTTTCTTGGCTTGAAATAATGGTTCCATGCATTTTTTTTCTCATTGATAATGTGTCTCCTCTTGTTGATGATAATCTAAATTATATGGCAGTGTAGAAGGAGCCTGAGTTGTTTACTTTGATAATCTGGATTATATGTCAGTATAGATCCAGCCACAGGCATAGATGAAAGAAAAGGAAGCCATGTTTGTTGTCAGGGAGTGGGGTATATGGTTTGCCAGTACTTTTATTAATAAATACCAAGCAAACATTTGGGTTCTCCTGGATTCTTCACTAAGTTCAAAAATAAAATTGATGGGGGGAGCTGCTTTAATGTTTTAAATTGGAAAATCTGCATTTAATCATTGTTTTAAAATGGAGAGCAGGAAGAGATTACTGGATTAGGTCTGGGATGAGTACTCTGGTTAAAACCCAATTAGTTTATGAAATTCCATGTTGTACGTTGAATAGTGGGACAAAGAAACAAATTAATTTCTGAAAATATTCATTAGAGCAGGTATTTCCACAACCATGTGCAGAACATGTATTAACTATAATAGACAGATTCCATTTCTGGTTGAATAGTTCTACCTATCTGGTTCCTGTAGTGAGCACTACTTAAAATGGAACCTAGGGGGGTTCGGGGCCATCACCAAACCATCTCTAAATTCAGCATTTAATTTGGTCCTCCTAACAGGCAAACTAGTATGTCTTCCTGTGCAGTGCCAAAGTTGATCAAAACAACATTCAGTAAAGTTATGGCTACTTTTAATCCATGTTATGTGTTGGTTTGTTGACTTCCTACTCCCTTTAGTTCACATTGTCCATAAGCCTGGAAAATGCCTGAAAATGCCCTTAAATGATGACTTTCACAAAAGACTAAGGCCCCTTCTACACTAACCTTATATCCCAGGATCTTATCCCAGGTTATCTGCTTTGAACTGGATTGTATGAGTCTCACTGCCAGATAATCTGAGATCAGATTCTGAGATATAAGGACAGTATAGAAGGGTCCTAAGAAAACTTTTCATTGCATCAGCAAAATAGTGTTGTTCCCACTTTATGCCATCTTGAAATGTAACCATTCTGCCCCTTCTTAACATGGGATGGAAGAATCTGGGAGGTGCAGTCCAAAAATGTTTCAAAGCTCTATATCTATGGTATTGTCAATATCCCAACTCTCTTTCTGGTCCATTTGCAGTAGCCCTATAAGAGCTTACTCTGATATGACAAGAATAGTCTCTTCTCTCATCAGTTTACCGAAGGGCACAAGAAAACATTTCAGAAATCTTCATCAGTGCTTGCCTTTTTTCTGCTATGGGAGATTGCTCAACAGTGGTCCTGAACTATCAGAGCCCAGCCAAAGAAAATTAAATGAGTCTAGCATTAATTCTCCTGTGCAGTGACAAGTGGTGATAGGGCAAGCAGGAGGCGTCCTTTTGTCATCTGATTGAAATTCAAATTAGCCTTGAATTCTACAAGCACCATTTGTCCTGTTTCTAATACAGTAAAACATCACCAGTATCCAGCGCATGACCTATCCTGGGCAGATAACCTTTCGCTTTAGAGGCAAGATGGGCCAATCTGGATAAATGCAGAAGAAATGCAATTTGGTGAATAATTCTAAAGAGTTAATTACTTGTGTCAGGAAATAGATCACACAACATGAGAAGTGTCTAATTGACTAAAATTGATTGAAGAATAAAGTTGAACAGTTTTTCTTCCCGTAGGAAAACTTGCAAGTTTATATACTCATGCAAAATGAAGATGTAGGATGCATCTTTTGGTTGTTGTGTGTCTTCGAATAATTTCTGACTTATGCAGACCCTCAGGTGACTCTATCATGAGGTTTTATAGGCAAGAGTTGTTTAGAAAGGGTTTCCCTTTGTTTTCATCAGAGGCTGAGAGTGTGTGTCTTGCCCAATGTCATCCAGTGGGTTTCCATGGCTGAGTGGAGATTCATAAGAGTCTTAGTACAATGTTCAATGCCCTAACTCACAGAATGTATACGCATTATACCAGCTGTTTGCAAACTATGATCCGCAGAGCCCTTAGAGCTCAGCGAAGCACAGTCAGGGGCTCTGCATGCATTTTGCATAAGATTTTGTTCATTTTTTTTCACAGTTCACACAAACTTTCACCATCCATCACTGGCCCAGCCCATCTGTCAAATTTTAAAATGCAATGCAGCCCATGTGTCCAAAAATATTTTGGGGCTCCATGAGAAACATTTCCTTCAAAAAGGGCTCTGCGGATTTAAAAGTTTGAGAATCCCCACACTACACCATTACTAGTGATGTTCAAAGTGTAACAAATAGTAACTTTGCAAGCTCTAATAACAGATAATGTCAAGTGGGCACAGGACCTCTACTGCATCATACCAACCTTATCACTGGAACTGAGCAACATTGATAAGGTTTTGGGGAACAGTGGTATGTTTTCCATGCAGTCTGGCCCAAAGATCTTGAGATAACTTCCTTCTGTCAGATGCACTGGAACATGTTTACAGCTCAAACTCCTGGATTCAAGTTCCAATCAGATTTTTTTTGTATATGGAATGGGAAGGGGTTGTTGCTGTGTTCTTCATGTCGTGCAACAAAATGTCTTATGTAGCCCATGGTGATTTGGGACATTCATGCCAAATTCAGGATTATTGTTCTGATGGCTGGAGAACACACCCATTCCACTGGGATTGTTTGCACCACTGCCCCCACTCCTAGCCAGCCACAGAGCTCTGTACCAACTCTTAGCCATTGCAGGAGTGGTTTCTTATGTAACTCTGATGCTTTTAATCCAAATTGTAATGAAGGATATAAGGACAAACCATGCCATTGCCAAAAATGACGAGAAAGGAATTTGCTCTCATTGATGCCGGTTAAAGAAGTGAAATAGTAGGGGTTGGCACAGGGCTGTGTGTGTGGTGTGTGGAGCATCCTTGACATTTGGAAAAAAGGAATTGTGCCCTTTGCCCTGCCTCCTTCCTGCTGCTGCTCCTGGAGAAGTTAGAGGTGGGGCCAGCAGAGATAGGGAAGAGGAAATGTTTTTAAGGAGATTTTATTTATAGAAAAAAAATCCCTAAAAATCAGGGGATGACCCAAACTTTAAAAAATTGTGGGCAAAGAGTAGGAGATGTGCCCTCCATGTGTGGCAGTTTTCACCACTCTAGCTCTAAAACTGAGGGGAAGGAGAGCCTGGAAAAGCTGCCCATGTTGGCCAATGGTCTGAAAAAATTTGTTCTTTCAGATCCGGAATGAAAAAGCTCATTCGGAAATGTGCCCATTTTCAGAAGAGGTGCTAGAAAACTAAAATGGGGCCTTACGAATGAAACAAAAGAAAATTGATAGCGATTCTATACAAATGCATAAGACTAGATGGCAGCAGAGGTAAGCACAACAATTAGGAGCTGGCATTGAGCTTTGTGGCCAGATTGGAGTGACAGTGTCAGCGACCTGATATATCCACTCTCCCTACATTGATGAGCACAAGAAAACAGTTGGTTCTAATGTCCAGCCTGGTTAGTGAATCAGGCCTAATCGGACCAAACCTAACTGTCCAGACTGCCCCACATCTGTGGGATACTCTTAAGCTCCTAGCACGCCCTTGGTGAAGAACATCTCAACATAAACCCATTTGTTAGTCCCAACTAATGTAAACCCACTGAACCTCACATTTAGTAAGTCAACACTTATAAAAACTTTATTGATTCAATGAGTCTAGTCTACATTGGATAAAGGTCCAGTGTTAAGCATGTAAGTCAGATCATGATACCAGTGATAATAAAACATAGGAGCAAGACACTTCTTAGTAGCAAAAGGTTCCTCTGGGCTCTGAAGTCGGTCATCATTTGCATAATTGCCACATGCTCAGCCACCTTGAGTGTAGAGAAAGGCGAGATATAAATAAGGTAAATAAATAATAAATAGTATCATCAAAATTCAGTGGTGCCTACACTGAGACTATGGTGCAGAAGGTGGCAAAATGCCCTGTAAGACTATGGAGTACTGTCACTCAACAAGAGAGAGCATCATCATTTCTTGGAAAGGAGAAGACCATTTATTTTTTTATCACCAGAACTGATGGCACAGTTATGTCATGAAGGTGCTGATTTCAGCAGTAGCAGCAAAATCAGAGGAGAGCCCACACATTCCCCCTCCTGATTTGAAGGGGAAAAAAACTGTCTTCCTTCAATTTACTGCCATCATATTGCTACTTCATTTCTCATAACAATATTCAACAATAATATTCACATATTCAGAGTCTATCTGACAGCAATATTCACAGAAGAGAAAGCTGAGGATAATTCTTGAGATCATTTCATGTGCCCTATGGACCAGCACTAGGCTGGCTTGACATATGATAAACTGCAATGTAAATAAGCCCTTGGAAAGTATGAGTCCATGGGTTCTTTGCTGGGGAATCTCTCATTAATGGGAGATTAATTTTATATGTCAATATGTGACATTTTGTGGCATTAGTCCAGTATGTTTGACACTGTATGTCTTTGAAGTTAGTCCAGTCATGAACAGGAATATGTCCCAAATCAGTAAGAAATACACTTAGGAGTCATAGGCTTTAGGGCCTGGAATCTTTCTGCTTCAGCTGATATATTGTTTAAATCTAAAACTTATTTAAAAACCTGTCTGAATGCGACGGCTTTTAATTAATCTTCTCTTAGTTTTTATACCATATAGTACCTTGAAGACGCAAGATCAATCACAGCTGTATTGTAATGTAGAGTTGGGAGACAGAAAGATAAATGAGCTATCAGGTTTAGCATTTTGATAGCTAAGTTTAATTTTAACTAGCTCATGAACATACTGTAGATCAGAGGATAAAGTCGGGAAGCTGAGCATTCATCTCTGCAGCTCAGGCTAGATGCTGTCCTTAAAGCAAGCAAGAGAAAGGGTTTGCTACTCAATCCATTAGGCTAGCTGCTTAGTGGATCCACAAGAGCAATGCTTATCTCTAGACCGACAAATTTGAGGACAGCAATTCTTATCATTTCTCACTCTCCTGTCTATGTGTTTTCTTAAATAAACCAACAGGAATGAGTGTGATGAACTGCAAAATCTCAAAGATCTCCTCCCTCCCCAGAAACACAATCTGTTGGATGTTAGTAGACCTGATAGATGTGTTGTTGAAGGCTTTCATGGCCAGAATCACAGGGTGGTCGTGTGTTTTCCGGGCTGTAAGACTATGGAGTACTGTCACTTAACAAGACAGAGCATCATCATCTCTTGGAAAGGAGAAGACCACCATTTATTTTTGCATCAACAGAACTGATGGCACAGTTATGTCATGAAGGTGCTGATTTCAGCAGTAGCAGCAAAATCAGAGGTGAGCCCACACATTGCCCCCTCCTGATTTGAAGGAAAAAATTGATGGCAGGTCTACACAGGCATGAAAATCCAAACTCACCCTGAATTTACTTATGGCTGCCTCCACAATGTTTTTGTATTAGTATAATGGGTTATCTTGGATTGAACTGGTTTTGCCCCATTCCAGGTAAAGTTGAGAGATGCTGCAGAGTTTGCATGAAACTCAAGAGTATCCTATGGCTACAGGGCAGAGTGAACAGCTACATTTGATCCAATTTGCATTGGTCTGCTGCCCACAGGACACCACCACCTCCATCCTTTTTCTGTACTCATAATTGCATGGGGAATGAGATGGATTTTACCCATGTCACCAATATCACAACTCCCAGCCACTGTACACTTTCCTGAAATCGCATGATACTGGGTGGGATATAAATGTTTAAATAAATGAAGTATACTAATACATACATATTTCATCTTCCTTGACTACTACACTTAGCTCTCAAAACTCCAAGAACTCCTTGTTGTGCTTTATTCCCAAGTCAACTTCATTATTTCTCAGGCATTTTCCCCAAGTCTTAGTGGGAAAACTGTGATGCCACCTTTTCTTATTAAGAAGAATGCGCCACTTCAGGGTCAGGCATATTAATTTGTACAGTAGAGTCTCACTTATCCAAGCTAAATGGGCCGGCAGAAGCTTGGATAAGCGAATATCTTGGATAATAAGGAGGGATTAAGGAAAAGCTTATTAAACATCAAATTAGGTTATGATTTTACAAATTAAGCACCAAAACATCATGTTTTACAACAAATTTGACAGAAAAAGAAGTTCAATATGCAGTAATGTTATGTTGCAATTACTGTATTTACGAATTTAGCACCAAACTATCACAATATATTGAAAACATTGACTACAAAAATGGCTTGGATAATCCAGAAACTTGGATAAGCGAGGCTTGGATAAGTGAGACTCTACTGTACTTTTTTCAATCTGTAAACATTTGTGGTAAAATTAAAGTTCTGTCTGTCAGCTAAAACCTTTCTTAAGCTAATTCTGGCAGAATGGATTTTAATCATATGTTTTATATCTTTATATTGTTTTAATTGTTTTATTGGATTTTTAATTATGTGTAGGCATCGAATTGTTGCCAATTTTGTACACCACCCTGAGTCCCTTCAGGTGAGAAGGGCGGGATATAAATGTTGGAAATAAATAAAATAAATAAATAAATAAATTCTGTCACAGAACATTGTCAAATCCAGTATAGGTGTGCCACACCTCTACAAAGGATACCTTTTTCTCTAGGTTTATTTAATATACCTGTAAATTCGGAGATTCATGTGAATGAGGGCATTGAGTAGCAATGGATAGTGAGAGCCAAAGTAGATGGCATGATTATCCAATCATACAATTGTACAGGAGTAAATTTCAGGACTAAACACTCTAATACCACCACCATTTAAATTCAGAATAAGGAAGGAATCAAGAAAGTTTAACCTTCTTCATGCCACCATGGTCTCTGTACAGGTTGGGATCATGATGGTATTTTAGACTGGAAAAAAAATATCAGTGTAAACATATGCAAGCCTCTGAGTTACATAGAACTGTTCAACAGAAAGAATGAGAAGTGACTAAGTTTCAGGTAAAGAACAAGGTTACACAGTAGTGCAAATATTACAGTCACTTCAAGTATATAGTGGCCTAAATAGAAAAAAAGTTTTAGCACTTCAAACACTTGCAATACAAACAAAGTTAATGGAAAGTAAATTTCAGGCCAACAGCTGAGAACCATTTATTATGAAACTAAATTAGTGCTTGGCAGAAGTAATTAACAAAGGCTTAGTCATTTGGGGAGCAGTTTCAATACTGAGCCACTGTGGTGACTGGTTTTACAGCATGAACCTTGAATAGCCAAGAATCACGAATTAAAGAAATACTTAATATCCTGGGATTTGCAAACATGCCACAATGAGCTTTTATAAATCCAGCATGGGATGGTGGTACATTTTTAAATAGCAATTTGAAACAAATATGTATTAGAATCAAATAAGATGTTATTTTTAAAGAACATGTCTGGCAACTACACCATGGATGGATGGATGGATGGATGGATGGATGGATGGATGGATAGATAGATAGATAGATGAGCCCCTGATGGTGCAGTGGGTTAAACTGCTGAGCTACTGAACGTGCGGTTCAAATACGGGGGGCAGAGTGAGCTCCTGCTTTTAGCCCCAGCATATGCAAACCTAGCAGATCAAAAATATTCAAATGTCAGTAGATCAATACGTACTGCTCCAGCAGGAAGGTAACAGTGCTCCATGCAATCATGCTGTCCACATGACCTTGGAGACATCTACGAACAACACCGGCTCTTTGAATTAGAAATGGATATAGGCACCAACCTCCAGAGTCAGACACGACTAGACTTAATGTCAGGGGGAAACCTTTACCTTTACTTATATATCACAGACTGGATGGATCATGACATTTGGAGAGAGGACATTGACCCTAACTTCTCAAGGTGCAATTGTGATGAAAATTCCCTTTCTGTGCTGCAATTATTACTGAAATGAGATTGGACAACTCTTGGTTTTCCTTGGTTTTCTACCTTTTCCTTTTCGTGCTGAGAATTCAGAGTGAATCTATTTTGGGCATCAGATTTTAGAGAGAGTTTTCCCTTATTATTCTTCTTACGTTGGATTAACCAGAGCCATTGCATCACATTGCAATATCTGGCCAGACAGAGCTGCATGTTTTTTGTGTGGTTTTATTTGAATGAGCCTCCAAAGGCAGCATGCAATAATACATTTGTGTGCTTTTTAAAAAACGCACCAAAGAGAAAAAGGACAAAATTGCTACTGAGAGTCACAGAGAAATTCCTGATAGATTAGATGAAGTGCTAAGGGCAAGCACGAAGTGGGAAATAGCCATGTTGTCAGCCTGGTGTTATGTATCATGACAGGAAGGTCAACAGCGGAGCCAGAATAGGAGGAAGAGCGGGAGAGTGCCACAGAATATAGTAATTTACATACTGGATCAAAGCAATAATCTATCTAGAGCAATAACCCATCTCTGACAGTAGCATCCACCAGATGCATCAGTGGAAGACATAAAACACCCATAACAGACAATTATGTGCTAATAAGCTTGAAGTGGAAGTTTCTATCCAACTTCAGTCAGTCAGTGCTTAGATTTATATCCTCAGTCACACAGACTGCTACAGCTTATACGTTTTTTAAACCTACATAATGACTTTTCACATGAACCACAGAAGTGACCAGACTCTCCAGTCTGAAAAATATTCCAGTCTGAAAAATATACCTTTTCCTTTTCATGCTGAGTTCCATAGGTGTAACGAATGACCCTGAAAACCAAGCATCTATGTTGTAGTACCAATCTTACTAGGCAGTTGTTACTGTACTGTGGTTTCCCAATGATAAGACAGACATGTTTATTATTGGCTTTCTTTTTTTATTATTCTAGATGGTTCAAAGATTGGCCCAGGAAACTGCACGTAGCTACAGTGAGCCCAGGTTCAAAACAGGAATTGCCACCTTTAATGCTATGAATTCCATTTTGTCAGGTTAATGAGAGACAGTCTATCCTTTGATTAGTAGTTTAGGAGTGAAACATTTGTGTTGCATGCACAGCCACTGGGCATCCCCAGATATTTGTATTTCTGATTCAAAGAGTTGGGGAGGTAATGAGAAATAATTCTGACCAAGATTCAGTCAGGGTAAACAATACTAGGCTAGATGAACAAGTGTGTGCTGTAGTTTTACAAGGCATTTGTTCTTCTCTTCCAAAGAATGCTAGTGTTTCACTGAACTACAACTCACAAGAATCCATAGCACAAAACTATGGCAGTTAAAGTGGTGTCAAACTATATTAATTCTACAGTGTAGATGTACTTTTGTGTGATCCTAAGGAATCAAAATACTATGTACAGATGTTTGATAGCATAAGAGATTTTAGTTTCTTACATAATATAACGAATCTATATAATGTATATTATTACTGTGCCTTCAGGAGGTTTAGAATATTTCTGTTCAGTTTTCAACTAACTTATAAACTTTACTTTTCCCAGTTCCAATTCAATATCTGATAGTTTATCACCTATCGAAACTCATGCCATTTTACTTTTAAAACACCTTCTGAAAGGTTACTGACAGTGAATACACATCTTTCTCTTCGTGTTTTTCTACACAGCCTTTTGGTGTTTAGTGAAGCCTATAGCAAGAACAAATGGGCACTGTACAAAGTTAAGTGTTAAAGAGCCTCAACAATAGCATTATGCAAAAGTTCAACTCCATATATTTAGAACTAGCTCTTTCCATCATATATCCATCACCAATCTCAGCAGTTTTGGAGAATGGCTTCTGTGGAAGGGAACCAACCTAGCTGTGCTGTCCCCCTGTCTAATTTAGAAACCTGGACTTTTTTTAAGAATAATAAAAATTTTAAAAAAGAAAGAAACCTGGACAACAAGGGTTGCAAATAAAAAAGGCATCTGCATATTAAAGATCTTCACTGTATGAGTTTTCTATTCATTACATGCAGAATTACAGAAAATAAAGATGGATGGCACTTTCATGTCTGTTCTTTTTATTTTAACAAGTTACCAGAATGCAATTTTTCTACTTTTGGGATAAAAGGTATTTAAGATTTAAGCAACCCCACAGATATGAATGAAGAAGAAAACAAAGCCTATTCATCCATACGTGTTTTGATTTCAAAGAGTGGATTTGAATCCCTAAGTATATTCAAGTATACTAGTTCTCAGTTCCAGTTGCTGCTTCTTTTTTTCCTCCTGACAAACTTTTCACCCCTAATAATATATGGCCAGCAGGTGTACAATATGACCTATTCACATGAGCTTAAATCTATTGATAGTCCCAAATAGGGTAGAGCCACTAGATTCATATGTATGTGGACTCACTATTCCATAGGTCAACTCTAGCTGGAGTTAATCAACATGGATCCTAATTAACAAGATACAAGCACATCTTTTTTTCATTTTGATAGCATTCTTTAGTCTAGACACTGGTGCAACCTGCCAAGTAAATGAATGCCTTTGCTCCCCAATATACAAAAATCATTCCTTTGCTTTTGCACTTTGACAGGTGGGGAGATCTGTAAAAACAACAACAACAACAACAACAACAACAACAACAACAACAAAGAGGATGAGCAGAAAGCTTCTACTGTTGCATGTTTTCATTTACAACCCAAAGTCCTAGAAAACTGCCTTTTTGATTCTCAGCTTTGAATAAGTTTTGTGTTCTGAATCTCTCGGTTGTCTCTCATCCTCAGCATTAGGCAAGGAGACCAGCCCCTTATTCCTCCTACACATATGAACAAGGGAAGAATAACTGATCACTCTTTTATCCCTCTTTGTGTCTCTCCTTTGCTTTCATATTCTGCTGTAATACAAAGCAGGTGCCTTATGCAAACATGCCTTTACAAAATGTGCCATTCTAGTGCTCCCGCTGTCCCTTCTGCATCTTGGAGAAGCTGTGATCTTCTTGTCTTGGTGTATATTAGCTGGCTAGCTTTCCTATTGGGATTGTCTTTCAAAGGCTTTCCTCCCCCACAACCATTCATGGGTGATGCAGCACCTAGCTTGTATCAAGGGGGTGTTTGAAAACCTTTTAAGTTATTTTAAAAACGCAGCCTTGTAATCTCCTCATTACCTTTAATGTTCTGATTGAGTGTATTTCTACAGCTATTTAAAGATGCTGTTGTAAAACAAAATCTAAGAAGAAATAATGACTGGCTTTCATTCTTGCATGGTTAGGGAGGATTATCTGGAATTTATGCCTGTATTAGTCCACTAGTATCATCGGTATGGAGGATCTAGGCTATGTTCAGTGTCAACCACTAAACTATTCCAGTTGGTACAACATTATATATGGACAAGCAATTAACCAGTTTATAGCTTCACCAAAAAGAAAGTAAGAAAGAAAGGTAGAGTAAAATGACATAATAAAACAGGGAAATATTCATTTTTACTGCAGCAATCACATTATTTCCAGGTATTTCTGAATAAGGAGGGGGAAGTCGTAAGTGATTTGCCCAAAATCGCAATTTATCTTATGTGTGTTTCTTAGCCATTGTTTTTTTATGCCATTGTGTATGTGGTACTTAAATATCCAGCCAGCCTTTCCTGGATCTTCAATTCTCCCACATTTCTTTTTTGCAACATTATCTCCTGCTTTTCAGAGAGAAACACCTCACACCTAGGAGACAGGAGCCTCTAATTAGTATTACAACCTAAAGTTTTTCCATCCTGCTTTCAAGCTTTCGAGGGTGTCTTTTTTTTTTTTGAATAATAATGTCTTCAATGCCATATTGCTTAGTATTCAACCGAAAACTGGTTGAGAACATGTAATGTTGCAGTGTCTTCCTTAGTAATCTATCCAAGAAGAGGGAGGACATGATCCACCAATATTATCTTATTCACATGAGCTAAAGAGAGGGTATGAATAGCATACAAGAGCAAAAATCTTCAGTATTTTCAGGGTAATCAAACCTATCAGCTGTGTCTTACTATGACCCAAAACATAGTAAGGTAGTGGTTCTCAACCTGTAGGTCCCCAGATGTTTTGGCCTTCAATTCCCAGAAATTCTAGTAGCTGGTAAACTGGCTGGGATTTCTAGGTATCTAGAATATCACTATATATATAATATCACTATAATAAGGAGTCATGGAAGACAGACACATATATTCCATGATTCTCAATCTTTTCTCTGATTTCATGATTCCTAAACTCTAGTCCTCTAAGTGTTTTGGATTTCAGCTTCCAAAAGCCTCATCAGCTGGCACCAGTTTAAAACCACTTCTCTCCATGGGATAAAGTTATTCTGTCCCAAACCCCATAGGATGTGAGAGACAGTAATCCAGGTTAAAGACATTGCTTTCCAAGGAATCCTATCGTTCTGCATCCAACCCCATGGGATACAAGAGACAGTAATCCAGGTTAAAACCATTGCTTTCCATGGAATCCTATTGTTCTGCATCCAACCCCAAAGACTGTTGATGGTTGGGCAATGAAACAGGACAGGAAACTTTGGTGGTTCCCATCCCACCTGTTTTAGTTGTAAACATGTGAGTAAAGCACGATAAGAGGTAGCATCTCTGAACATGACTGCTAGCCTGTGTTCAGAGTTCCCTCCTTTTAGGATATTTCTGCTTCTTTTCAACCCTGGAACATGTGATGAGCTCTGTGCCTCTCCATGCTTGAAAAGAGGCTTAAGTGTCCTAGGAAGGGGACATTTCTCATTGTGATGAGGTATTTACTCTGAAAGCACAATAACAAAAATTTCCACTGTTTTATATATTGAGCTGTATCTTAATGTTTGAACATCATGATAACAAGTTTTTGCTTGTATGTGTGTTTTTTAAAATATAAAGAATCTCCATGGTCTATCTATGTGTTACTTATAAAAGAAAAGTACGTTCTCATTCTAAAAATATATTGCCATTGACATGAGTGACACAAGTACAAGGTGACAAATCATGACTCCAAGCTTACTGTCCTAAATATATCAAAAGGGGAAATAATATGAAATTGACCAGCAACACTTTCCCCATTCATGTTCTTCAATAACAGATGTACATACTTCTTCTAGTACTATGTGAAATGTACCTCAAGGCCCTATACTTACAGATAATCCAGTGTAGATGATGAATTAGCCTGGGATCTCCAAACAATGTTCAAAGGTGAATTTATTTTAACATTAGATAAAGTATTTGATGAGGTTTAAACCAAGATTTAAAATAATACCTGCAAAGATCCAGATCTTCCTCGAATACCTGGGATCTCCATTCACAATTTGAAACTACATTATATAGTCAGTGTAGACTCGTATAATACGGTTTATCTGCATTGAAAGGCATTATTATTATTATTATTTATATCCCACTTTTTCTCTCCATACTGAGACTCAAAGTGGCTCACAATTAAAAGCATTACAATACAACTTAAAATATACAAATATACAAATATTAAAAGAGTATCAAACTTCATTAATATTAAATATAATTCTGATTGAACCCATAAAAGCACACAAAACCACAGCACCCCCTGACCAGATTGCAAACACCTTTATCTTTAAAAGCCTGCTTGAATGAAAAGATTTTAACCTACTGCCGAAAGGACAGCAGGGAGGTGGCCATTCTGGCTTCCCTGAGCATGGAGTTCCAGAGTTGAGGGGCAGCCACCGAGAAGGCCTGCTATCTCGTTCCCACCAACCGGGCTTGAGATGGAAATCTGAGCAAGAGAAGATCTCAGGGCTTGGGCAGTTTCATTCAAGAAGATGTGATCAATCAAACAGCCTGGACCTGAACCATCTAGGGCTTTATAAATCATAACCAGCACTTTCAATTGTGCCCAGAAGAATACTGGAAGCTAGTGGTGCTGCTTCAACAGGGGGGTTGTCCACTCCCTGTAGCCAGCCCCAGGAGGACCCCCAAACAATGAACCTGTGTCTTCAGACGGAGTGTGAGCCCATTCAGCACAGGCAGAATCCCTATTCCCTGATCTGCTTTCCAACTGAACAAGAGTACCTCTGTCTTGTCTGGGTAAGTTTCAATTTGTTTACCCTTATCCAGTCCATTACTAATGACATACGCTGGTTTAGGATCAGGGCAGCTTCCTTGGTTTTAGGTTTCATGTATATGTTAAACATCATGGAGGACAAAATGGAACCATGAGGAACCCCACAGGTCAATGGCCAGGGGTGCGAAAAGGACCCCAGCACCACCTTCTGGCTATGGAAGGAAGGATCAGAGCCACTGTAAAACATTTCCTCCCAGTACCATCCCAGTGAGATAACCCAGAAAGATACTATGGTCAATGTTATCGAAAGCCGCTGAGAGATCCAGGGGAACCAACAGGGGCACACTTCCCCTGTCTAGCTCTCTGTATAGGTCATCCACCAAGGTGTCCAAAGCTCTCTCTGTTCTGTAGCCAAGCTAGAAACCAGACTGAAATGAATCTAGATAATCCGTATCATCCAGAAATCTCTAAAGTTGGGGAGCCACCATAGACTGCAAGACTTTACTCAAAAAGGGGAAGTTGGACACTGTCCGATAGTTATCCATTATAGAGGGGTTCGAGGATGGCTTTTTAAATATAGACCTCACTGTCAGAGTAATTCTCAGCGTAGCAGCAGTTGTATGTTGTCAATGGAGCGCAGAACGAAGAGACGTCAGAAACGATGTTAAAAATATATACAAAGCTTTACTTTACAAGACAAACAGACTTGCAGACGAACACAGGCTTGGCTTTCACTCTAGGCAGACACAAACTCAGAACAGAGCAAGATCTCAACTGACGCAATCAGTAATGTACAAACACACTTGAGTCTGGATACTCCCCAGGTTTTAGCCACACATCAAGGTCAACACAGCTTCTCAGTCATTAACTCTTTACAGACTATAGTATACTCTGGATGATGCAACCTGTATGCAATACATGCCAGACAAAAATTTCATTTAAACACTACTAATACACAAATCCCACATTAACACTCACAACTGCCTCCTTTTAGCAAGTTGGAACTTTGTCTTGTTCCAAGGAGGCATTGACCACCACCTTCACATACTCTGCCAGTCCCCCTCTGGCCTGTTTGATCAGCCAGGAAGGGCAAGGATCTAGAATACATGTGGTAGCTCTCAGCTTTCCAAGGATCCTGTCCACGTCCTCAGGATTTACAAATTAAAAGGTATACATCAACACTAGACAAGCAGGAGCCAAAGTTACATCCATTGGAACTATATCAATAATAACATCCAAGTCAGAATGGATCTGAGCAACTTTATCTGCAAAATGTTGTGCAAATTCATGAGAGCGAGCTCCTGAATGGTCAGGGATTTCTCCTGTAATAGCCCTCTGACCACTCAAAACAGAATCTTGGGATTTGTAGTTTTTGGGGGCACCAGAGCTCTTGGAAGGAGAAGGCTAAATATCTCACCAAATGACACATTCTAGAATTCCCTAATATTGAGCCATGGTAGTTAATGTGGTGTAAAAGTGCTATAATTCTTCAGTGTGGATACAGCTGTAATCATTTATATTCATTTTTTATTCAAGAAAAAACACAAAGCAGATTTTAGATATATGAAATTACCTAGTACTACACAATTATATAGCATACACTATAGCTAAACTGCAGATAAACAACAACAAAAAAACTACGAACTTCCCACTGTCTATCTGTTGGGGCATTTCATTACAAGTTGTAGTC
Organism: Anolis carolinensis; assembly: GCF_035594765.1. Lineage (NCBI taxonomy): Eukaryota > Metazoa > Chordata > Lepidosauria > Squamata > Anolidae > Anolis > Anolis carolinensis. The sequence continues at coordinate 37,288,353 of NC_085843.1, read as the reverse complement.
TTGCAGAAAGGCCCAAAATATATGAAGTTTATTTTTTCACAGTATCATTGTCAAGGATGGAGACAAGCTTTCTCAACAAGGATAAAAAACATTATAAAAGCATTTATATCTCTAGACTATAGTCAATGAAAGACATTTTTGTTTATAACCAGTTATACCCATTCCCACTAGGGCATGCAAACTATGTGGCTTTACTTATAACCATATATAACATGTGGGAGATTATATAAGCCCTACATTACTGCAGACATTTAAGAACTTTTTGTTTGGTTGTATTTTGTTGACTGCATGCCATGGTTGCCTAGGCTCATGGAATAAGAAGACTTCTGAGTTGTGAATCTGGCAGCCTGCTAATCACCTTGGCATTTTTTTAAAATCCATTATGGAGTAATACATTCACTGACTTTCTCCCTGGCAACCTGTCTTTTTGTGGTCCTGGATTGTTTCACATTAATATTGTACAAGGTCAACACCACACACATACAAGTATTTTTACATTAAATTAATGAGCCTTGGCATTGAGCTCCTGAACCTTAGGAAATAGGGATGATATAGACATCCAGTCCATAATCTCTCCCTACATAATCAATACAAAAATTATCCTCCTCTAGGTATGTTTTTCCTTAAAATTATCTCCCTGCTTTGAGAAATGGAGGACCATAGCATGGGACACCAGCTGATGCCCTGAGTCATGACTACTTTGAGTGAGATAAAAGTGAATGCTTGTCAATGGATAATGGAACACCTTGCTCAATCAAGTACTGTTTCAATAACTGCTAAATACTATTTTCCCCCAGCAATATTCATTGTATCTGACAATTAAGAAAAATAATTAACAGCAACCTTCATCTCCTTAATGGTTTCCTTTTTGAAAACTGTAATTTTAAAATTCTGTAAGCTACCCTGAGTTACCCGAAGGGCAGGATATAAATGTTTTAGGAAATGTTTCAGTAAATTAAATAAAAACATATCTGAATGGTAGAATGATGATGAAGGATAGAATTGAGCAATCGAAGAGAAAGCCTTTTCATCAATCAAAAGCCGGTGCACATTGGAGAAGCAGTTTATTTTTACCTCTAGTTTCTGATTATGTCAGGCTATACAACGAACAATTCAAACATAATAATCCTGGCTCCACAAAAATGCCTCTCAGCTACATTAAGTATCTGGGTATTCTTCAGTGATATACATATTGGTGTTGATTTTGTCATGGAAAATTAACAGCTATATTTGCATTATACATTGAGTATTCTGCTCAAATGTTTAACTCCAGAGTAACGATTGCATTGCAATTAAGAATGATAAACATTTCCTTCAGCTCGACATAATCAATATTCATACACTTGTTTAAATAGCAGTCTTCAAATGGGACTGACCAGCAGTCCCTTTTGGCAATTAAATGTACATTTATTTTACAGAAGATATACCCAATGGCAAATGTCCCCCCTCCCCTTGTACTATACCCAAAGGCAGATATTTCCCTAGTAGACAGGAGCCTTAATCCTCGTTTTGCCTCTAATATATCAACATAATGATATTTTTCAAATCTGTCACTAGAGATGCTAACATCTAATGAATTTAAAGTAATCAATACTATAGATTATCACATCTAAAGTCTTTCTCTTCACAACAAAGAAAGAAATCTCAAAAGACTGTTTTACTCATTATGAATGCCAAATGAAGGTCATGTGAAAGTGCTCTAAGGTAATTTCTACATGTAGTCAATAATATCTAAGCACTCACTCACTCTATGGGTCAGGCCATTTTTGTATTATTTATTTAAATCAGGGTGAGCAATTTGTAGGCCTCCAGACATTGCTGGACCACAGGTCCATCATCTCACACTGTTGGTTATGCAGGTTACAGCTGCAAACTTGTGGAGGGTCACCAACTGCCCAGCACTGACTTAAATGTGAGAGTGGGGAGGATTTGATGGAATGACATGCCAACACAGATTGTTCAGTAAATTTACAATGGTTTGAAATTTGAATCAGTTGCTTTTTGTGGCAGTCTTCCATAAGGCTATGTTACGTTTTCCCACACAAAATTGTGCTTGGAAACATTTGACTTATTTTTGAAAACATGGACAAAATTATTGTTATTGTTATGAGCCTTCCAACTGAGTCTTACTTCAAGTAACCCTATCTTAGAGTTTTCTTGACACAATTTATTCAGAGGAGGTTTTGCATTCGTAAGGATAAAGTCAGTATGACTTCCCCAAAGTCATCAAATGCATCTTCATGAGTGAGGTATTAGAATCCAAAAGCTTAGCCCAACTTTTATATCATGCCACACTGACTCTCTTTAACTGCTCTACCCTAGACTCATTCCTTTATGTCAGAATCTAGGAGTAGTTGCTAGTCAAATCAACCCATACAACCAATGAAATGTCAAGAAGGCCTGGACAAGTCACCATTCTCCCAGAACAATATCTTTTGAATAGGACTGAGTGGAAATGATCACATTTATAATAATAATAATAATAATAATAATAATAATAATAATAATAATAATAATAATAATATAACCCCCTCGATGGGTGAAGTCCATTCTCTGACTAACACTGTCTGAATCTTTAGCGCTGATATCAGCATGGAGTTTGGTCTGGAAAAATGTTCAACAGTGGCAATGAAGAAGGGAAAAGTCATTGAAAGTGAGGTCATAAATATGCCTAATGGACATACGATAAAGTGTCACCTGCCAGAGGCCTATAAATATCTGGGCATACTACAGCTGGACAACATCAAACATGAACATGTAAAATCTGTGGTCAGCAAAGAATACACTCAAAGGGTTAGAAAAATTCTCGAAAGCAAGCTCAATGGAGGCTACACCATCAAGGCCATAAACACCTGGGGCATACCTGTCATATACTGCTGGCCATACCTGTCATAAACTGAATGCAGGCAGAACTGGCCAATTTGGACAGAAAAACAAGAAAACTCATGACCATTTATCATTCACTTAATCCTCTCAGTAATATTGACTGGCTATATCTGCCTAGAAGATCTGGTGGCAGAGGACTCTGACAAGTAAAACAAGCAGTCAAAGAAGAAGAACATGCCATGGCAGAATATGTAAAGGGAAGTGAAGAACCTGCTTTGATTGAAGTCAAAAATCAGAAACTCCTCAAAGCACAGCAGACAAAGAAGCAGTACAAGAAAACTGCACTACGAACTAGAGCTGACAGCTGGCACAACAAAGCATTGCATGGACAGTTCCTTGACAAAATTGAAGGAAAAGTTGATAAGGAGAAGACCTGGCTATGGATCATGAATGGGATACTGAAGAAGGAGTCAGAAGGCCTGATTCTTGCAGCCCAGGAGCAAGCAATTAGGACAAATGCAATTAAGGCCAAGATAGAAAAAATAACTAATGACCCAAAATACAGACTGTACAAGGAAGCTGACGAAACTGATCATATCCTCAGCTGCTGTAAGAAAATCGCACAGACAGACTACAAACAAAGGCACAACTATGTGGCCCAAATGATCCATTGGAATTTATGTCACAAGTACCACCTGCCAGTAGTAAAGAACTGGTGGGATCACAAACCTTCAAGGGTAATGGAAAATGAGCACGCAAAGATACTGTGGGACTTTCGAATTCAGACTGACAAAGTTTTGGAACACAACACACCAGACGTCATGGTTGTGGAAAATAAAAAAGTTTGGATTATTGATTTCGCCATACCAGGTGACAGTCAAATTGATGAAACACAACAGGAAAAACTCGGCCGTTATCAGGACCTCAAGATTGAACTGCAAAGGCTCTAGCATAAACCTGTACAGGTGGTCCCAGTGGTAATCGCGACACTGGGTGTCATGCCAAAAGATCTCAGCCGGCATTTGTAAACAATAAACATTGACAATACCACAATCTGTCAACTGCAAAAGGCCACCTTACTGGGATCTGCACACATCATCCGAAAATGCATCACACAGTCCTAAACGCTTGGGAAGTGTTCGACTTGTGATTTTGTGATACGAAAATCCAGTATATATATCTCATTTGCTGAGTCATACTATTTCTTTGTGTCAATAATAATAACAACAACAACAATACTTTATATCCCACCACCATCTTCCAGAGGGACTTGCGGCAGCTCACAAAACACTCAAGGTGTGATACAAAATACAAAATACAAGTGCAAAACAAAACATAGGCAATAACCAGTCAACACAACATCATAAATTTACAAATGGGGAGGGGAAATATATCTTGTGATGGGGGGGGGGGGGGACTTGTTGCTTATCTCTTGAAGTTGTTCTTTCATTTCTATCTCCCAATTCTATGCATGACATGACATAATGCCATATAATTGCTCTGATGGGTAATCAGGGGAGGAGAAATTATGTCAAACATATCCTTCTTTCTGGCCGGGGCACTACCAGGATGGGGATGGATGCATCCTTCTTCAGTGTCCCACTTACCAGTGCCACTAACTCTGCCCCTTGGTGCAGCTGCCTAGATTTTGAGATGGATTTCAAGGGTTAGATCAAGAGACACATTATAGCCATACCTTTTTTTAATGATCCTGCTCCATCAGAAATCCTCTGGATGGAATGGCCATTCCACGTTCTCAGTCATTAGGAATACTTGTATCTCTGTCCCACTCCACCAAACATCCAGGTCTAATTATCATTTTTCCAATGTATAGTTCCTCTCTTCTTGGTTTGAACAAGGCAACTAGTGAGACAACCATTGAACAACTCTATGTTAACCATTGCTGAATTGTTATTGTTGTTGCTGTTATCTCTGTGAATGAGCACTACTCTATGTTTCAGGCTCCTAATATTTTAAAAAATTAAGAAATTGTTTTGCTTTCCTTTCTTATATTAGTGTGTAAATCCATACTTAAGGCTACAGTGAGTTTTCACCCACAATAGGATTAAAATTCTTATGTTTTGTGGTTTAATGACTGAATTACATTTCTAAATTTAGCACAATAATTCTTCCAAGGACAATTGGATTTTCTAGGTAATTGTTTCATTGTGAGATGCAGCCCTTAACTATTTTAGATACTGAATACCAACAAATTTGCAATATGATCTGTTTTTGAATGCAAGCCTGTTTATTTAACATTTCCTGGGGAGCATTTAGTTTAAATTCTAACTTAATTGAGGAATGCTTCAAATGTCACACAATGTGTAAGTAGCTTGTGTTTACAACCTCACAAATTTAGAATGGGACTGAAAGGCTGCCAGTAGAGTAGAGGCTGGACATCTCCTTGACGATGGAGAAAATCATTCGTTAGATTTGTTCTAAATTATAAATGTGTAGAGTGTAAGGTATATGGCAGAAAAATAGCAATGCATAGCTAAAGAGGGAAATCAGAACAGTACCTAGATCTCTTAATGCAACTTCGTGAGTTAGTAGGATGCATCAACAGCATATATCTTTCAAAGCATTCTAATGTAAAATTAGGATTAAATTCAATGAAACAAGCAGGGGTGATTAACTGGTTATAATCAGGAAAATGACTGGTTAAGTAATTACATCCAACTGGTAGTGGAAACATTCATTGGGAGACCACTTGATCTCATTTGAGAGATCTTTCTGCATGGTAGGTACTGCAGCATAGAAGGTCTTTCTTCATACTTAAGTCCAAATGAACATCGCGAAGCCATGGTACATTAAGCGGTCCAACCTTTGAGGGCTTAGAGAGCAGATTAGTATATTAGTGCTATGCAGTATATAATTAAGATTGTTTCAGAGCTTGAAACCATGGGGTGAACCTGGGTTGCTTTAAAAATAACAACTAAAAAGCAAACAACAGTTCCCAGAACAACTGAAGGGGGCCAATGTATTGTTTCTTTGCCTCGGAGATTAGCATGGCATAGTCCATAAGACACACATGGCCCTTGAGACCACTGAGTGTTGTCTTTGGGACCTCTGGAGACCCCCTAGCCTCCAGATACATCATTAAAAAAACAGGGGATGGGGTTGCCCCAAACAGGCCAACTGCCTAAAATTATAGTATTCTCCCTCTAACCCTAGAAAAAGAATAGAGGCATTGGAGAACTGGGAGAATGGATGGTTTTCCTTTGCTGGTTGGTTTACATTTATTATTGTTCCCTCTTAAGTTCTTTAATTGTTTTCCAAACATTACTTGGCTTTCTTATTGTACTCCTGTTATTGTATTTCAAAATGTAATCTGATAGTACTGAAGTCTGTTTTTTATGTTGAGATGTCCATGTAAGAACTCCAAATCCAAATGGTAATAAATATTTAAAATCATTTTGTTATTATTTCCTGTTATGATACATATGCAGTCCTATGTAAGGAATCCTGTCTGGATATTATACACATTTTAAGATGTGGCTCATTAGTAAAAATGCTTTTCTTTTTTAAAAAAAACACTCAGGGCAGGCTGGGCAGAGACTTCTTGGCTCTGTATAACAATGAAAATATCAGGTGCCGAACGGTATCCAAAGTTTGATACATCTAATGAGAAGAAAAGTCACAAAACAGGATGACGGAGGACTGAAAGGTACTAACTGTTCATGATCCCTCTCTTTACTTCACAAAATAACCCCCCCCCCCCAACTGCCATCTGATAAGGTTCATAGTCCATACATCAACAGTAAGCTGTAGGTGTTTTGTGGGATGCCAAATCAATCTCAGCAACTCATTAATTAAAATTCTCTTTGGGAATTTTCAGGTTGCAATGGAAATAGTAATCTCATACTATTTTGTTTTTGTGAGTTTTTTTAATCAAATAAAGACTTTTTTATTATGACTGGTCCAAATGGAATAGTATTCTTGTACAATACATGTAGTAGTTTGAGCAGGTAGGATGTGGAGATATAAGTGTGGGAACCATAATGTTACAATGGAATTTTAAAAAGCATGAAATCCAGACTGTAATTATCAAAGAACGTTAAGGAGTAAATTGGTAGCTGGGCAGAAGTTCATGAAAGAATAAATAGCAGTCAGATATGAGCAGAAAGTAAAACCTTAATCTAGCAGAGCTGTTGAGAAGATAAAATGCTGATCAGGGCATGTTTTGGGGAGGCTACAGTGAGACAGCTTGAATACATGGCTCTACAGCTGAAACAGTAATAATTAATAATAAGGAAATTATTCTTACCCCGTGCTGGTCACCTTATTAAAAGAAGGATATTGGGGAAATGGAAAAATCACAGCTGGACTGTTCCAGGAATGATAGATGGATGGGATGCAATTAAAAAAAGCTCATTGCATTTTGGAAGATAGATTTTTGAAATGAACAACTGTTAAAATATTCCTAGGATCCAACAACATATACTTTTTTTGTCTCTGTCATACATACCCCCATTCCTCTTAAATCCTACACAAAGATGCTGAAACCTAGGAGAGAGAAAACATGGGTTATTAACTGATTTCTCTCTATTTTTTCTCTCTCAGTTTCCATCCACCAAGACCTTGGCTGGTGTTCTATATTTCAGTTATGGATTCATTACCTAGAGTTATGGATCAGTAGCCAGATTCACTAACTCAGTGGAGTCATTTTTAATCCTGTCAGAAGCAACTTGAGAACATACTGCAAGTTGCTTCTGGTGTGAGAGAATTGGTAATTTACAGAAATATTACCTGGGGGATGCCCGGATGTGATAGCTGGGAGATTTCTCTCATGTCCCCACAAGCTAGAGCTGACAGATGAAAGCACACTCCATCTCGCAGATTCAAATTCAGAGGAGGCCTTCATAATGATTCTGAAGAAAGAGCCTCTCATGACTGAACAGTAGTAGTAGAAATAATAATAATAATTATTATTATTATTGACACAACAACATTGTATGACACAGCAAACAAGATAGATATGCTGGATTTCGTTTCACAAAATCACAAGTCGAACACTTCCCAAGTGTCTAGGACTGTGTGATGTATTTTCGGATGATGCGTGCAGATCCCAGTAAGGTGGCCTTTTGCAGTTGGCAGATCGTAATTTTGTCAATGTCTATTGTCTCCAAATGCCGGCTGAGATCTTTTGGCACGGCACCCAGTGTGCCCATCACCACTGGGACCACCTGCACTGGTTTCTGCCAGAGTCTTTGAAGTTCAATCTTGAGGTCCTGATAGCGGCTGAGTTTTTCCTGTTGTTTTTCTTCAATGCGACTGTCACCTGGGATGGCAACATCAAGGATCCAAACCTTGTTCTTTTCCACAACTGTGATGTCTGGTGTGTTGTGTTCCAGAACTTTGTCAGTCTGGATTCGGAAGTCCCACAGTATCTTTGCGTGTTCATTTTCCACAACCTTTGCAGGTTTGTGATCCCACCAGTTCTTAACTGCAGGGAGGTGATACTTGAGGCATAGGTTCCAATGAATCATTTGGGCCACATAGTTGTGCCTCTGTTTGTAGTCTGTCTGTGCAATTTTCTTACAGCAGCTGAGGATATGATCAATGGTTTCATCAGTTTCCTTGCACAGTCTGCACTTTGGGTCATCAGCTGATTTTTCGATCTTGGCCTTGATTGCATTTGTTCTGATGGCTTGCTCCTGGGCTGCAAGGATCAGGCCTTCTGTCTCCTTCTTCAGGGTCCCATTCGTGAGCCAGAGCCAGGTCTTCTCTTTATCAGCTTTTCCTTCAATTTTGTCAAGGAACTTTCCATGCAGTGTTTTGTTGTGCCAGCTGTCAGCTCTAGTTTGTAGTGCGGTTTTCTTGTACTGGTTTTTTGTCTGCTGTGCTTTGAGGAGTTTCTGATTTTTGACTTCAATCAAAGCAGGTTCTTCACTTTGTTTTACATATTCTGCCAGGGCATGTTCTTCTTCTTTGACTGCTTGTTTTACTTGCAAGAGTCCTCTGCCCCCTGATCTTCTAGGCAGATACAGCCGGTCAACATCACTGCGAGGGTGCAGTGAGTGATGAATGGTCATGAGTTTTCTTGTTTTTCTGTCCAAATTGTCCAGTTCCATTATTATTATTATTATTATTATTATTATTATTATTATTATTATTATTATTATTTTATTATGACACAGCAAACAAGATAGACATGCTGGATTTCATATCACAAAATCACAAGTCGAACACTTCCCAATTGTCTAGGACTGTGTGATGTATTTTCGGATGATGCGCACAGATCCCAGCAGGGTGGCCTTTTGCAGTTGGCAGATCGTAATTTTGTCAATGTCTATTGTTTCCAAATGCCGGCTGAGACCTTTTGGCACGGCACCCAGTGTGCCCATCACCACCGGGACCACCTGTACTGGTTTCTGCCAGAGTCTTTGAAGTTCAATCTTGAGGTCCTGATAGCGGCTGAGTTTTTCCTGTTGTTTTTCGTCAATGCGACTGTCACCCGGGATGGCAACATCAATGATCCAAACCTTTTTCTTTTCCACAACTGTGATGTCTGGTCTGTTGTGTTCCAGAACTTCGTTGTTTCAGTTTTCTCTGGCTTTATGGTTACTGTGTCTGTTGTTTAGTTCAGACTCTGGTAGAGCCATCTTTGGTCTGATTGAAACAGTTGATTTTGTCTGTACTGGATGATTCTGGCTTCATATCTTTCATTTTTTCTGGCTGTTGCTGTAATTTGTTCTTTCACAATTTCCAAAGCTTCTTCAATTTTTCTGGTGTTCAGCCAGTACTTTCGGATCAGATATTGCTTGATTTTGTCATTCTTCAGTTTCTTCTCTTTCATATTTTTCAGGTTACTTGCATCTGATCTAGGTTTCTTGATTTTCAACTCTAGCCTGACCTTCCACTTTGGTTTTCCAGTCAATTTTCTTTGGAGCTGCCTTGGTTGTAGGAGCCCAAGCTCTTACTATCACTGCTGCACTGTAGGCAAACTGGTTTGTTTGTTCAATTGATGTTATTTAAACAGTGGAGATTACTGTATTCACATCTTTCATGAGAGGCGCCAGGTGTCTCTTGGGCACTGTTTTTAGAGTTGGGAGCCACTTTCTTATTGCATTTGCTGCAGCATGAGCCACGATCTTGTTCTTGAGCTCTTGTTGTCTTGGTGTCAAGGTTCCTTGTGGTTCAACAGGTGTTTCAAGTGCTGGTTCTTCAAATTCTTGCAAAAGCTCCACACTTTCTTCTGGTTCAATCTGTTCCACCATTCCAAGTGTTGCTGGAGTCTCTGCTGCTGTCTGTGTCGGGGTCTGATGGAGTCTAATTTGCTTTGCAGATTTTCAGAATTTCTTCGAGTTCAATTTCACTGAACACTTTGTTTCTGATTATGAATCTTCATTGGTCAGCCAGTTGGGGTTCTGTTATCTGTGAGTCAGGGTACTCTTGTTTCCATAACTGATGCATCCTTTTTTGGTAGCCGTGCTTTTCAGGTTCAGAGTTGTAATAGCATTTCATAACTGTGCAGTTTTCTGGCATTGTATATTTCTGCCGCTTCTGTGACTGTTCATTTGGGTTTTGATGATTCCGTAGCCCACTTGTTGATGGATGTCCAGAATCAGCAGCATCCACCGCGGTCCTTTTTATCCTGGGCGATGACCGAGCCAGTATAGACTTCGTTTTGGTTTGATTCTCCACAATGCTAATGGGTTATGTGCTCTTGGTTCCATTCCTCATCTGAGGCCTTGGTTGGACCTGCCGGTAGTTACACTACCGCCAGCATAGCCCTCAGCGTCCTCGGAATGGTTAAGCCCCCCCACCACATCAAGGTGGCACCTGCGGGGGGGGGGATTATTATTATTATTATTATTATTATTATTATTATTATTATTATTATTATTATTATTATTTTCTGACAGAAACCAGTGCAGGTGGTCCTGGTGGTGATGGGCACACTGGGTGCCATGCCAAAAGATCTCAGCCGGCATTTGGAAACAATAGACATTGACAAAATCACGATCTGCCAACTGCAAAAGGCCACCCTACTGGGATCTGCACGCATCATCCGAAAATACATCACACAGTCCTAGACAATTGGGAAGTGTTCGACTTGTGATTTTGTGATACAAAATCCAGCATGTCTATCTTGTTTGCTGTGTCATAATAAATTAATAATAATAATAATACCCAAGAATCATAAGCAGCATAATTGCATCATTGTGGTTTTTCAACAACAAAGATATCCTGCAAGGACCTCTTTTGTAGTTAGTTAGTTACTCCTTCCCAGACATAGAGAAAACTTGATGAAAGAGACTTGCTTAAGATTTCTGAAGGCTATTGGAGGAGTTACAACTATCCTTCTGCCAGCACCACTATAACTAATAGGCTATGGTAGTGGAATGGCATCACAACTACAGAACCATGGGATGCTCATCATCTCCAGCAGAAGGAGTAAGGTCAGTCTTAATGAGTGGCTATGAAGAAGAATGTAAATTGCACAAGGATTTATGGTGCAGTTTCTGCTCAGTGAGCAGATTTCAGATAAGTTGAGTGTTAATAAGGCAGGCAAGTTTTTGAGCTGTGCCAGCTGTTATAAAGATACTGGCACACTTTCTGTGCTGTATGTACAGAAGGTGAAGCTTACCGTGTCATAGCACATAAACAAGTGCACACATGTTTCTGTTTCAGCCAGCATGCACACAGCTGGCCTCCATGTGTGCACCAGGAGATATTATACTCAAGTGGTTTAAAGCACTAAAAAGGAAATTGAGGGGAAATTAAGGAAATTGCATGGTGAGATAAGATGAAGCTCTGAGAGTGCGGTTTGCAATAGCTGAATGGAAACAACATGTCTTACATATAAGATAGCCCTGACAGAAGCAGATGCAACATCCATGTGTATTTCAGGTTTGCAGAAGCAAAGTTCTGCATGCAGTGTTGTTGTGTGCTTGGTTAGAATTAGAAAATAATATTGTTGGAAAGGGCCCTATGGGACATTTGGTCCAACTCCCTACTCAGTGCAGGACCTCCAGCTAATGCATCCTCCATAGGTAGCTATCAGGCCTCCTTTTGAATACATTCCCACCACCTCTCTAGGCCATTAGTTCCCTTGCCAAACCACTCTTACGATCAAGAAATTCATTCTAATGTTCAATCTAAACCTTCAAACCATGAGACCAGGTCCAATTCTGTGTGGCAGCAGGGAACAGGTCTGCATCCGTCCTCTCTATGACAGTCTTTAAGATTTTTAAATAATGCTATCATGTCAGCCCTCAGTTTTCTCTTCACCATATCCATAGCTCCTTCAACCTTTCCTCATATGTTTTGTTCTTCATACCTCTTATCATCTTTGTTGCTGTTCTCTAACTGGCTCTAATTTGTCTATCTATATATATAAAAATGTAATGTGTGGTTTTACTATGGAGTAAACAAAAAAAACACTGAACCAAATCACACCAAATTTGGCCACAAAAGGCATAGTCATCCAATCTATGTCTTTCAATAAAAAAACCCTAGAAAAATAGTCCAAATTACATAGGACGAGGAAGAGCCTTTCTCCCCTAACTGCCAGTCAGAAAGTTAGGCCCTGCTACTTTAGGCCCCCCACTGCCTTTAGGCCCCACCCCCTTCGTATCCTAGCAACTCCCTCAGCCAAAATGGTGCCCAGGGAACAGCCAGAATGCACTCAGGCCTCATCTGCACTGCCTATAAAATACAGATTATCTGATTTGAACTGGATTATATGGCAGTGTAGGTTCAAGGCCCTTCCACACAGCTATATAATCCAGAATGCCAAGGCACATAATCTACAGTATCTGCTTTGAACTGGGTTATCTTGAGTCCAAACTGCCATATAATCCAGTTCAGTGTAGATTTTATACAGTTGTGTAGAAGGGGCCTCATATAATCCAGTTCTAAGCAGATAATATAAGACTATAAATGAAATATATAATAATTGCTGTGGTATAATAATACAGAACAATATAATCTCTAACATCATGACAGTAAATTATGAGCAACACTCTGAAAACAGGGAAATTGGAAATTCCAGAAAGGAAACAATCAGGGCCAGCTAACACCTCCCAACAAAAGATTCCCCCAGGGAGGAAGCAGCCAGGCTTTAAAGTTACAAGGCCAGTAAATGTTACCGAGACTGTTAATTGCTATTCAACCTGGCCAACCAAGGATTCCACAAGGTAGAAACTTGTTAGGCTTGCAAGCAGCAAGACTATTCAGTGCTGTTCATCCTGGCCAACCAAGATTTCCCCTAGGTAGAAAACCCTCAGGCTTTGAAGCCATGAGACTACTCCATTCCTTTCAACCTGGCCTAGCAAGGATGCCCTATGCAGAAAGCGATTAGGCTTTTCAGCTGCAAGACTATTCAGTGCAATTCAAGCTGGCCAAACAAGAATTCCCCTACAAAGGAAGTAGCCAGGCTTCAAAGCGGCTCTTTGATTGAGGGTGCTACTCCAGGTTGCCAAACAAGGAATCCCCTAGGTATAACACAGCCAGACACTGTAGCTGCAAGGTTATTCAGTGCAATTCAGCCAAACCAACAAAGGATTAACCTTGGTAGAAGGCAGACAGGCTTTGAAGCAGTGATACTATTATGTACTATTGAATCTGACCAACTAAAGTTTCCCCTAGGTAGCAAGCAACCAGGCTTTGAAGTAGTGAGGCTATTCATTACAATTCTAGCAGCCCAAAAAACCATTCCCCTAGAATGCAAGTACCCAGCCTTCCAAGCAGCAAACCTATTCCTTTGTATTCCAGCTCACCAAACAAGGATTCCCATAAGAAAAAACAGCCAGGCTTTGAGACTGCAAAGCTATTCACTGCTATTCCACCTGGCCAACAAAGCATTCCCATAAGCCACAGCAACGTGTGGCTGGGCACAGCTAGTCTCTTAAATTGAGTCTCTTTCTCTAGAGGCTGGATGTGCTGGAGATTCTCTAACTCAGCAGTTCCCAACCTTTGGTCCTCTACATATTTGGGAATTCAACTCTCAGGAGCCCTAGTCAGCTTGTCCAACCAGCAGAAATTCTTGGAACTGTCCAAAACTCTTGGAGACCCAAAAGTTGGGAGCTACAGCTCTAGCTGGATTTCTTAGTGGAAGTTTGGATTCAGTAGCCTATGGGGCCTTTTCCAAATATATGATTATATGGTTCTCCCTTTTACTAACTTGCACATCATAGCATGAAGGGGATGGGGATGGGAGGAGAGAGAGTGGACACTTTTTTCTGTAGTGTCAAGATGAGCTTCTTTCGATCTTGAACAAAAGGGTGATTGTTCATTTACACAGACTGTCTGACATTCTATTAGCTCCTACCTAAGTTATTGAAGAGTGCACAAGATAGCACCATGAACATTGCAACTGGTATGATTTGCACTATTGTTGCAGCAAACAAAAAGAGCATCTGCATGTAAGTCTCGAGTGCATTTCTATTTCATGCACCCAGCTGTAATGCTGTGGTTTAAAAGATGTAGCTCTAAAGAAGCCAGTAGATTATTCTTATTATACCAATTTCATTTATACAGTTTGATGTCACTGTAGCCTTTCTGTGTCAGGTTTTATTATGATTATCCCTGCTTTTATTATGATTCTTCCTACTGTGCCTGTTCTCCTCACCCAATCTAACTAGTGAAATAAAAAAAAAACACTCCAGTGACTATTTGTCTATGAAACCCCCTTTTTTCAGATTTAATAAATGCACAATTCAGGCAAGCAGTAAAAATGTTTTTCAGCTAGACATCCCTGGATTCAGTTAGCTGATCAAATATATCTTTATTCCATTACATACTGAAACAAATATTTGTAAAATGATTTTATTATATTATACATATGTAACAATTGATTTTTATATCCATGAAACAAAGTTTTAAACTGTGTACTAGTCTCACAAGTAAAATTGGCTGAAATGGACTCTTCAGCATGATCATCAATGGGGCAGTAGCCCTCTATATTATTTCAGCTGGCCGCTCTAGCAGGAAGTAAACCAGAAGCAACTATAGAATCATAGAATAGTAGAGTTGGAAGAGACCTCATGGGCCATCCAGTCCAACCCCCTGCCAAGAAGCAGGAAATCGCATTCATAGCACCCCCGACATATGGCCATCCAGCCTCTGTTTAAAAGCCTCCAAAGAAGGAGCCTCCACCACAGTCCGGGGGAGAGAGTTCCACTGCCGAACAGCCCTCACTGTGAGGAAGTTCTTCCTAATGTTCAGGTGGAATCTCATTTCCTGTAGTTTGAAGCCATTGTTCTGTGTCCTAGTCTGCAGGGCAGCAGAAAACAAGCTTGCTCCCTCCTCCCTATGACTTCCCCTCACATATTTGTACATGGCTATCATGTCTCCTCTCAGCCTTCTCTTCTGCAGGCTAAACATGCCCAGTTCTTTAAGCCTCTCCTCATAGGGCTTGTTCTCCAGACCTTTGATCATTTTAGTTGCCCTCCTCTGGATGCTTTCCAGCTTGTCAACATCTCCCTTCAACTGTGGTGCCCAGAATTGGACGCAGTATTCCAGGTGTGGTCTGACCAAGGCAGAATAGAGGGGTAGCATGACTTCCCTGGATCGAGACGCTATTCCCCTATTGATGCAGGCCAGAATCCCGTTGGCTTTCTTAGCAGCCGCATCACATTGCTGGCTCATGTTTAACTTGTTGTCCACAAGGACTCCAAGATCTTTTTCACATGTACTGCTGTCTAGCCAGGTGTCCCCCATTCTGTATCTTTGCATTCCATTTTTTCTGCCGAAGTGAAGTATCTTGCATTTGTCCCTGTTGAACTTCATTTTGTTAGTTTTGGCCCATCTCTCTAGTCTGTCAAGATCGTTTTGAATTCTGCTCCTTTCTTCTGGAGTGTTAGCTATCCCTCCCAGTTTATTGTCGTCTGCAAACTTGATGATTGTGCCTTCTAACCCTTCGTCTAAGTCATTAATAAAGATGTTGAACAGAACCGGGCCCAGGACAGAACCCTGCGGCACTCCACTCGTGACTTCTTTCCAAGATGAAGAAGATGCATTGGTGAGCACCCTTTGGGTTCGTTCGCTTAGCCAATTACAGATCCACCTAACTGTAGTTTTGTCTAGCCCACATTTTACTAGTTTGTTTGCCAGAAGGTTGTGAGGGACTTTGTCGAAGGCCTTACTGAAATCCAGGTATGCTACATCCACGGCATTCCCTGTATCGACCCAACTCGTAACTCTGTCGAATTACAATTCTCTTTTTAAAATCTTCTCAGATTAAAATAGCCCATGGGAGGACAAAAAATAGGGGAAAAACAGGAAATTTGAGCCAGACTGCATCCATAGAATAAAGAGGAGTATTCCCCCTTGACTCCTTGGTGAGATTCAAACTGAGGGGCCACAATCTTCTAAGACTAGCCACTTTGCCAAACAGTTCCACAAGTGAATGGCACCAGTAGGGGGCTTTCTAGGGACCTGTCCAAAACTGGCATGTTCTGTGCTTTTCCCTATCCAGGTGTTTCTGAAAGCACATGTGTATTATTCCATCTCCTGTTTCACCTCACATCTGCTAGTCCTCCGTCACAATCTTCACAATTAATCCTTACATGTAAATATTAGGCATATGTGATCAATAAAAAAGTTTTTTAAAGTCATTACAAAATTAAGGGGTGCCGGCATTTTGTTTCTAAAGTGTTTCTAAAGTATAGTTAGTAAAACGTTTGTTACTGTAACAGGAGTAAAGAAATTTTGTGTGCAAGTAGGGAAACTTCAGGGGCTCTTTTTCCCCTAATTTTACAGCTATTGCGGTGTAACTTACTACATTTACCACTGTTAGCCTATCCAATTTCAGAACATTTCACTTATTCACAGATTTTTTGGGGGAATTTTCAAAGTTTTTATAAACAATATTTTAAAAAACAAACTGCAAGAGTTATCTCCTTGAATTTTCTCTACAATGACACAATGACAAATGTAGTTTAGGGCAGGGCATTTTGAATCCTCATCTTCCCAAACTACATTTCCAAGAATTCTGTGGTCTCTTTCCCAGTGAACTCTGCTTTCTACCTACTGCTTCCTGCTCCTAATGGTCGAAGGCTATTAATTTAAAGAGGAAAGGCAACCTTTTTGGCTTGGCTTTGCTTTCTTCACTGAAAATGAAAGTGACTTTGGGAGGCTTCTGAGATTTACAAAGTGCAAAAGAACAAAGTATTGGGTAAGTTTTGTTGCTTAACCTTTAGGCGCGGGCTATGCCCGCATGTCGAATATCGTGTCATAAGTACAAATTTAACAAATTTGATATGACTTACGACATCGAACGAAAAAATTGCACACCCCTAGTAAATGTCCTAATTATACAAGCACACATAGAAAATGTAAACTAGATATCCTTCTCTTCCCTTTTCTCTTTCTTTTCTTACTATGACTGCATCCATGTTGATTTAAAAACACAAAAAGTCCAAAATTTATTTTCTATTTTATTTTAGACATCTATAGATGCTTTGGTTATCTCTGCTCCTAGTACAATCAAGGACTTTTTATACATGTTCTCTAAGTCAGTGTATTTTAACTCAGTATAAAATCAGAAAAAAGGGGAACAAAATCTGGGACTTTGCAATCAGCCTGATGCTCCCTGTGATCATTCCGTTTTCATTTCAAGAGATGTGAACATACTTAGTTCTCAGACTGTTAGTCCATTTGTCATTCTTCTTCTTTGTTCAAATCATCACTATTCTTCTATATATTCCCCACTGTTGTAGTATTTTCATGAAATGCCAAGTGGAGGTGGGAAGCCCTCCAAGTTCACTGTCTTTTTCCCTGAAGTGGTGCAAGAAATGTCCATGAAATAACAGGTGCTGAAGTTGGCCCAATAGATTGTCCTAAGAACCCAACCAATTAATTAGAAATTTTCTAGCATGGGGAACTTTCTTGGCATTCCAAATGTGTGAAAAACATGCAGATCAGATCAAACATAAGAGTTTCTGAGACTGTCCCCATCATTAGAAGCTGAAATATAGCATCTAATTATAACAACAGCAAACATTAGATCTAAATTCCTTTACACATTGTGTACATAGCCCAAAACTGACAAAATGAATCCTAGCTCTGTATCCTCCTAATCCATGAACTAATCCCAGAAACTTCAAAGATTTAAGCAGGTGCATTTTAATCAAAGGCTCAACATAGTACTTTTTAAAATTCAGAGTGAATAGTTCTCTAAGGCAATATATGGCCTTGTCAATGTACCCATGAGACAGAAGAAGCAAAACTCAGTTGTATAGAATATGTGTTGCATGCAAATGGTTTCCGGTTCAATCTCTACCATCTCCCCTTAAAAAGATCAAATTGAAGGTGATGAGGAAAGTTTTTGCCTCAGATTCGTGAAGTACAGCCACTTGAAACAAAATGGGATGGCCCTGCAGAAGTTTAAGATTGCAACTTCCACAGTCCCTTAATATTACGTGTGGATGGGGGAGGGGGATTGGCATTGAAGGCAGTGGTGAATGGTAACCCCCATGTTATTGGAAAATCATACTTGGATTTTAATCTAAACCTTAATCCTGTCCAAGGTACAGTGGACTCTTGATATTCATTGGGTTTTGGTCCCAAGGCCCCCCATGAATACCAATGTATGTGGATGCTGAAGTCCCATTATAGACACTGGCATAGTAAAATGGTGTCCTTTATTTTAAAATGGCAAATCAAGGATATGCTTTTTGAATTATTAAAGCATATTTTCAGGACACAGATGGCTGAATCCTTGGATGCAAAATGAGAGGATACAGAGGGTCGACTTTACTTAACAAGTTTTCTGGATATGCTAAGAACCCCGGATACCTTGTTTTAAAATTTGGACTAAGATACTGAGTATATTTTTTTCACTGCAGACATGGAAACCACAACTTTGGATTATGTGATTTAACTGATGTAACTGTTTTTATATGTTTTAATTTTTTGTTTGTAATGTAGATGTTTTACCAATTGTATGATGTAAAGGCATTGAATTGTTGTGAATATGTGAGGCCACTTAGAGTCCCCCTCAGAGTTGAGAAGGGTGGAGTACAAATATATAAATAAATAGCCATAATTAGAGCAAGCCATGGGTTGCCAAACTCCAAAAGAGAAGAGACAAATATAGATGGAACAAGGTAAATTCCCTTGTTCCTGTGCCTAAAATGATAGAATGGAGCTGACTAATTGCAGCTAAGAGATGGTGCTTCTGGAGGTCCTGTTGCAACTAACAGAGATCTATATTTCAGACCAGTACAGTTTATTCTGCCCATTTTGGTTTCTGCTATTTCATTTTGCTGTGAAAGAAGGAATTAAGATGGAATGGGGCATCAGATTTTTAAAGAGATGTGCAATCTTTTGTTAGACAGTTGCCTGCTTGAAACTTTTGCTTCTGTGTTTATTTATTGATTGGAGATAATTACTGGAATCCCTTTATAGCCAGTTGAATCCATACAACTCAATTTAGGATTTCAAAGTTTGGATTGTGTTCAATCAGTGCACTTCACTGTGCATACAGTCTTATTGGTTTAAAGACTTGTTCAACACTTGAAGCTTGCTCCAGGGCAGCAGTACTGCCATTCATCTTACCTGAAGGATGAAAATGGCTCATTGGGGGAAGCTCAGTTTTAGCTAGAAGTTCAGCCATGAGCAGTGGTGATATGATAAATTTTGAAGGAATAACGGTACCAGATCTCATTTGATCTTGGAAACTAAAAAGGGTCAGCCCTGATTAATACTTGGATGTGAGACTACAAATGAATACCATGTCGTATAGGCTATGTTCAGAGGAAGGAACTTGCAAAACCATTTCTAAGGATTTATTTCCTAAGGAACGCCTATGAAATTCATCTTCAGTTCATCTGTAAATTGGCAGATGACTTGAAGATACACATAAAAACATACACACATACTGCTTGTCATAATTGTGCCTATAGCTCTACTACCAAAAAGAGTCCAACATCCAGATAGATGCGTTGATTCATTTCTACCTAGAGCGGGCAAACCCCCTGTTTAAGGAACTCCATTGGCCGCCGTTCATTTTCCAGTCCCAATTCAAGGTGCAGGTTATCACCTACAGAGCCCTGAACAGTTTAGGACCCACCTCCCTTCTTGATCGCATTTCCCCCATGAACCTGCGTGATCCCTTCAATTGTCAGGGGAGGCCCTCCTCCCGCTCCTGCCTCCATCGCAAGTGCGGCTTGTGGGGACAAGGGATAGGGCCTTCTCTGTGGTGGCCCCCCGGCTCTGGAACTCCCTCCCCAGGGAGATAAGGCAAGCACCCACTCTGGCAGTGTTTAGGAAAAGTTTAAAAACTTGGCTTTTTCGGTGTGCTTTTGAAGACTGAACAACTAATCCCTAGGTCAGGTTCTGTTCCAATGTCAAGTTGTGTTTCTTATGTACTTTATCTCATCCCTCAGTTGAGAATAATTTCATTGTTTATCCTACCTGAGTTCCGCACTACATGCAGCACTTTATCTATCTACCTCACCCATGGGTTTTACAATTTCTACACCTCACCCAGCTCACCCTCGTTCAAAATTTTGAACTGTTTTTATGCTTTGCTTTATTATGCTATTGTTACTATCTTTTGTTTTACTTTGATATTGTATAAGCATTTTATTGGATTGCTGTCGTGTGCCTTGTATGTATTTTATCTTGTTTTATTGTAATTGTTTGGGCTTGGCCCCATGTTAGCTGCCCCGAGTCCCTTCGGGGAGATGGAGACGAGATACAAAAATAAAGTTTTTATCATCATCATCATCATCATCATCATCATCATCATCATCTAGAGCAGGTATTTTTCAAAGCCAATGTATTAAGTGCCTGTTCACAATCTAGCCATGTTAAGGTCTTCTTGAAGCAATAAACATGTATAATGTTGTTGTAGTCCACTCTGATATATTTATCCAGAATCAGAAAAAAACATGCATCAAAACACCCATTGTAAGGAAACAACAGTAATAGAGCGATCCCACCACATGTCTCATTTGTTTGGGAAAATTAAAGTTATGTCATGCTTGTGGTCTTACTGTAAGTAACTGGTTGGCAAATTTGGGGAAGAGGGGAGTATACTAAATAGCTATTTGGTATATTCTAGCCAGGCTCAGCTTATGTTTTTATGTGGTATGAGGGAAAATATAGACCAAAAGAAGTTTCCCTTCTCTTGCAACACAAGGGTGCTTCTTCAATGCATAGAACAAATAATGGACTGGGACCTAACTCCAAGCCTTGACTGCAATGTTACTGTATTCCACTGCTTATACCTATACGCCCCCATGCTTGACAAATGGAATCATAGAGGTGGAAGAGGGTCATCTAGTTCAACCCCATTCTGCCATGTAGGAATGTACAATCATAGTACTTCCAACAGATTGCCATCCAGCCTTTATTTAAAAACCTCCACAAAAGATGCCTCCACCATACTCTGAGGCAAAACATTCCACCACCGAACAGTTCTTATCATCAATAATGTTTTCGTAATATATAGGATGTGAGACTGCAAATGAATACCTGCAGTTTGAATCCATTGTTCCATGTCTTAGTATCTAGAGCAGCAGAAAACAAGCCTGCCCCCTTCTCAGTGTGATATCCTTTCAAATGTTTAAACGTGACTATCAAGTCCCCTCTTATCTTTCTGTTCTCTAAGCTAAACATACCCAGCTCCCTAAGCCAGTCTTCAAAAATCTTGCTCTGGGCTTTTTTTGTTGTTGTTATTGTTGTCTTTCTCTGGAAACCATCCAGTTTGTCAATGTACTTCTTGGAAGTGTGGTGCCCAGAATTCGACAAGTATTACAGGTCATGTCTGACTAAAGCAGAACAGAGTGGTGCTATTACTTCCCATGATTGAGACACTATACTCATATTGATGCAACCTAGTATCACATTGGCTTTTTGGCTGTTGCATCACACTATTGACTCATATTCAGCTTGTGTTTTTATGTGTTTTATGACACTATTGTGTGCTATCTGTAAGCTGTTCCAAGTCCCTCTGGGGAAGATGGTGGTGGAATATAAATAAAGTTATTTTTATTTTCACTCAGACTCCTAAATCCTGTTCACATTTACTGGCTTCAAGCCAGGTGTCAGCCATCCTATATCTATGAATTTTTCTGCCTAAGTATAGTACTATACATTTCCCCCTGTTGAAATTAATTTTTTTAGTTTTGGTCTTGCTCTTTAATTTGTTAAGGTCATTTTGGATTCTGATCCTGTCATCTGGGTATTTGCTATACCTCCCAATGTGGTGTCATTTGCAAATTTGATAATCATGCCCTCTATTCCATTGTACAATGTCTTGATAAAGATTTCGAACAGCCCACGGCAGAACCCTGTAGCACCCTACTGGTTACTTCTCTCCAGGATGAGGAGGAGCCATTGGTAGCACTCTTTGGGTTTGGCCAATCAACCAATTCCCTGCCCACTTAACTGTAACATTGTCTAGCCCATATTTTACAGAAGAAAGATGCATCTGCGAAGAAGAGCAAAAGCTGAGCCCCCACGGGGAGAAAGACAGGGTATAAATAAAAATAATAATAATAATAACAATAGAAACAACAACAACAACAACAACAACAACAACAACTTCACCACACATCTCTCAATGGAGAATTAGACTTATGTTCTGAAAAGGGGCATCAGAAATCAGACAGGTTCCTCAATTGCAGAAAGCTTCTCATCACATGAAGGCACCTACATAAACACACAGAGAGAGTTGTACGCAAATAGGCATTCCCTTTTTATTGTCTGTCTGAACAATGGGGAGTGAAGTAGTGTGGGAAGTGAAATGGAGTGAAATAGTATATGATGCCAAGAGAAAAATATCAGGCAATTGTTTTTTCTCAAATTTGCATGTTGAGAATGAGAAAGATTTGGCTAGTATCTTTTCGTGAAATGAATTAGCAGTTCATTCTGCACAAATATGAAAATGCCTAATTTATTAACAAATTTCATTGTTACAAGACTCCATTAGCTGGCTACTGCTGCTGCTTATAGCTTTCTGCTGCTTATAGCTATTAGCTTTTCAGCTGAGGCTGACTTCATGCTAGGGAAAGAGAAAGAGATCTCTTTGTGC